>NW_026997535.1:0-600000 GCF_035044405.1 Drosophila montana
TTGTTGATTTGGGTGAAAATTTAGATATTTATTTTTTTGATGCCAATCGATAGCACTGATCCTTACGAGTGTAAAATGGTATAAAATTCCCAAATCGGACATTATTTGGCCGAGATATTCAAAAAAATCATCAAAAAATGTTGACTTTACAAACAAATCGGTTTTTGGTCAACCACTTTTTTTAACCTATCGATTCTTAAAATGTTTGAATGCCGATTGATAGTAGGGATCCCTACGAATTCAAATAGGTATAACATTTCAAAATCTGACATTATTTACCCGAGATATTCAATAAAAATCATTAAAAAAGTTTTGATTTTCGAACCGACCCCGAATTTGAGAAAAAACGTGATGTAACCCCTTGCCATTTTGTTGATTTGGGTGAAAATTTAGATTTTTTGATGCCAATCGATAGCACTGATTCTTACGAGTCTAAAATGGTATAAAATTCCCAAATCGGACATTATTTGGCCGAGATATTCCAAAAAATCATCAAAAAAGGTTGACTTTACAAACAAATCGGTTTTTGGTCAACCACTTTTTTTAACCCATCGATTCTACAAATGTTTGAATGCCGATTGATAGTTGGGATCCCTACGAAATTAAAAAAGTATAACATTTCAAAATCTGACATTATTTACCCGAGATATTCAATAAAAATCATCCAAAAAGTTTTGATTTTCGAATCGACCCCGAATTTGAGAAAAAACGTGATGTAACCCCTTGCCATTTTGTTGATTTGGGTGAAAATTTAGATTTTTATTTTTTTGATGCCAATCGATAGCACTGATCCTTACGAGTCTAAAATGGTATAAAATTCCCAAATCGGACATTATTTGGCCGAGATATTCAAAAAAATCATCAAAAAAGGTTGACTTTACAAACAAATCGGTTTTTGGTCAACCACTTTTTTAAACCCATCGATTCTTAAAATGTTTGAATGCCGATTGATAGTAGGGATCCCTACGAATTCAAAAAGGTATAACATTTTAAAATCTGACATTATTTACTTAAGATATTCAATAAAAATCATCAAAAAAGTTTTGATTTTCGAACCGACCCCGAATTTGAGAAAAAACGTGATGTAACCCCTTGCCATTTTGTTGATTTGGGTGAAAATTTAGATTTTTATTTTTTTGATGCCAATCGATAGCACTGATCCTTACGAGTCTAAAATGGTATAAAATTCCCAAATCGGACATTATTTGGCCGAGATATTCAAAAAAATCATCAAAAAAGGTTGACTTTACAAACAAATCGGTTTTTGGTCAACCACTTTTTTTAACCCATCGATTCTTAAAATGTTTGAATGCCGATTGATAGTAGGGATCCCTACGAATTCAAATAGGTATAACATTTCAAAATCTGACATTATTTACCCGAGATATTCAATAAAAATCATTAAAAAAGTTTTGATTTTCGAACCGACCCCGAATTTGAGAAAAAACGTGATGTAACCCCTTGCCATTTTGTTGATTTGGGTGAAAATTTAGATTTTTATTTTTTTGATGCCAATCGATAGCACTGATCCTTACGAGTCTAAAATGGTATAAAATTCCCAAATCGGACATTATTTGGCCGAGATATTCAAAAAAATCATCAAAAAAGGTTGACTTTACAAACAAATCGGTTTTTGGTCAACCACTTTTTTTAACCCATCGATTCTACAAATGTTTGAATGCCGATTGATAGTTGGGATCCCTACGAAATTAAAAAAGTATAACATTTCAAAATCTGACATTATTTACCCGAGATATTCAATAAAAATCATCCAAAAAGTTTTGATTTTCGAATCGACCCCGAATTTGAGAAAAAACGTGATGTAACCCCTTGCCATTTTGTTGATTTGGGTGAAAATTTAGATTTTTATTTTTTTGATGCCAATCGATAGCACTGATCCTTACGAGTCTAAAATGGTATTAAATTCGCAAATTGGACATTATTTGGCCGAGATATTCCAAAAAATCATCAAAAAAGGTTGACTTTACAAACAAATCGGTTTTTCGTCAACCACTTTTTTTACCCCCTTCGATTCTAAAAACGTTTGAATGCCGATTGATAGTAGGGATCCCTACGAATTCAAAAAGGTATAACATTTCAAAATCTGACATTATTTACCCGAGATATTCAATAAAAATCATCAAAAAAGTTTTGATTTTCGAACCGACCCCGAATTTGAGAAAAAACGTGATGTAACCCCTTGCCATTTTGTTGATTTGGGTGAAAATTTAGATATTTATTTTTTTGATGCCAATCGATAGCACTGATCCTTACGAGTCTAAAATGGTATAAAATTCCCAAATCGGACATTATTTGGCCGAGATATTCAAAAAAATAATCAAAGAAGGTTGACTTTACAAACAAATCGGTTTTTGGTCAACCACTTTTTTTAACCCATCGATTCTTAAAATGTTTGAATGCCGATTGATAGTAGGGATCCCTACGAATTCAAAAAGGTATAACATTTCAAAATCTGACATTATTTACCCGAGATATTCAATAAAAATCATCAAAAAAGTTTTGATTTTCGAACCGACCCCGAATTTGAGAAAAAACGTGATGTAACCCCTTGCCATTTTGTTGATTTGGGTGAAAATTTAGATATTTATTTTTTTGATGCCAATCGATAGCACTGATCCTTACGAGTCTAAAATGGTATAAAATTCCCAAATCGGACATTATTTGGCCGAGATATTCAAAAAAATAATCAAAGAAGGTTGACTTTACAAACAAATCGGTTTTTGGTCAACCACTTTTTTTAACCCATCGATTCTACAGATGTTTGAATGCCGATTGATAGTAGGGATCCCTACGAATTCAAAAAGGTATAACATTTTAAAATCTGACAGTATTTACTTAAGATATTCAATAAAAATCATCAAAAAAGTTTTGATTTTCGAACCGACCCCGAATTTGAGAAAAAACGTGATGTAAACCCTTGCCATTTTGTTGATTTGGGTGAAAATTTAGATTTTTATTTTTTTGATGCCAATCGATAGCACTGATCCTTACGAGTCTAAAATGGTATAAAATTCCCAAATCGGACATTATTTGGCCGAGATATTCAAAAAAATCATCAAAGAAGGTTGACTTTACAAACAAATCGGTTTTTGGTCAACCACTTTTTTTAACCCATCGATTCTACAGATGTTTGAATGCCGATTGATAGTTGGGATCCCTACGAAATTAAAAAAGTATAACATTTCAAAATCTGACATTATTTACCCGAGATATTCAATAAAAATCATCAAAAAAGTTTTGATTTTCGAACCGACCCCGAATTTGAGAAAAAACGTGATGTAACCCCTTGCCACTTTGTTGATTTGGGTGAAAATTTAGATTTTTATTTTTTTGATGCCAATCGATAGCACTGATCCTTACGAGTCTAAAATGGTATAAAATTCCCAAATCGGACATTATTTGGCCGAGATATTCAAAAAAATCATCAAAAAAGGTTGACTTTACAAACAAATCGGTTTTTCGTCAACCACTTTTTTTAACCCATCGATTCTAAAAATGTTTGAATGCCGATTGATAGTAGGGATGCCTACGAATTCAAAAAGGTATAACATTTCAAAATCTGACAGTATTTACCCGAGATATTCAATAAAAATCATCAAAAAAGTTTTGATTTTCGAACCGACCCCGAATTTGAGAAAAAACGTGATGTAACCCCTTGCCATTTTGTTGATTTGGGTGAAAATTTAGATTTTTATTTTTTTGATGCCAATCGATAGCACTGATCCTTACGAGTCTAAAATGGTATAAATTCCCAAATCGGACATTATTTGGCCGAGATATTCCAAAAAATCATCAAAAAAGGTTGACTTTACAAACAAATCGGTTTTTCGTCAACCACTTTTTTTAACCCATCGATTCTAAAAATGTTTGAATGCCGATTGATAGTAGGGATGCCTACGAATTCAAAAAGGTATAACATTTCAAAATCTGACAGTATTTACCCGAGATATTCAATAAAAATCATCAAAAAAGTTTTGATTTTCGAACCGACCCCGAATTTGAGAAAAAACGTGATGTAACCCCTTGCCATTTTGTTGATTTGGGTGAAAATTTAGATTTTTATTTTTTTGATGCCAATCGATAGCACTGATCCTTACGAGTCTAAAATGGTATAAATTCCCAAATCGGACATTATTTGGCCGAGATATTCCAAAAAATCATCAAAAAAGGTTGACTTTACAAACAAATCGGTTTTTCGTCAACCACTTTTTTTAACCCATCGATTCTAAAAATGTTTGAATGCCGATTGATTCAAAAAGGTATAACATTTCAAAATCTGACAGTATTTACCCGAGATATTCAATAAAAATCATCAAAAAAGTTTTGATTTTCGAACCGACCCCGAATTTGAGAAAAAACATGATGCCATTTTGTTGATTTGGGTGAAAATTTAGATTTTTATTTTTTTGATGCCAATCGATAGCACTGATCCTTACGAGTCTCAAATCGTATAAAATTCCCAAATCTGACATTATTTGGCCGAGATATTCCAAAAAATCATCAAAAAAGGTTGACTTTACAAACAAATCGGTTTTTGGTCAACCACTTTTTTTAACCCATCGATTCTTAAAATGTTTGAATGCCGATTGATAGTAGGGATCCCTCCGAATTCAAAAAGGTATAACATTTTAAAATCTGACAGTATTTACTTAAGATATTCAATAAAAATCATCAAAAAAGTTTTGATTTTCGAACCGACCCCGAATTTGAGAAAAAACGTGATGTAACCCCTTGCCATTTTGTTGATTTGGGTGAAAATTTAGATTTTTATTTTTTTTATGCCAATCGATAGCACTGATCCTTACGAGTCTCAAATCGTATAAAATTCCCAAATCTGACATTATTTGGCCGAGATATTCCAAAAAATCATCAAAAAAGGTTGACTTTACAAACAAATCGGTTTTTGGTCAACCACTTTTTTTAACCCATCGATTCTTAAAATGTTTGAATGCCGATTGATAGTAGGGATCCCTCCGAATTCAAAAAGGTATAACATTTTAAAATCTGACAGTATTTACTTAAGATATTCAATAAAAATCATCAAAAAAGTTTTGATTTTCGAACCGACCCCGAATTTGAGAAAAAACGTGATGTAACCCCTTGCCATTTTGTTGATTTGGTTGAAAATTTAGATTTTTATTTTTTTGATGCCAATCGATAGCACTGATCCTTACGAGTCTAAAATGGTATAAAATTCCCAAATCGGACATTATTTGGCCGAGATATTCAAAAAAATCATCAAAAAAGGTTGACTTTACAAACAAATCGGTTTTTGGTCAACCACTTTTTTTAACCCATCGATTCTTAAAATGTTTGAATGCCGATTGATAGTAGGGATCCCTACGAATTCAAATAGGTATAACATTTCAAAATCTGACATTATTTACCCGAGATATTCAATAAAAATCATTAAAAAAGTTTTGATTTTCGAACCGACCCCGAATTTGAGAAAAAACGTGATGTAACCCCTTGCCATTTTGTTGATTTGGGTGAAAATTTAGATATTTATTTTTTTGATGCCAATCGATAGCACTGATCCTTACGAGTCTAAAATGGTATAAAATTCCCAAATCGGACATTATTTGGCCGAGATATTCCAAAAAATCATCAAAAAAGGTTGACTTTACAAACAAATCGGTTTTTCGTCAACCACTTTTTTTAACCCATCGATTCTACAAATGTTTGAATGCCGATTGATAGTAGGGATCCCTACGAATTCAAAAAGGTATAACATTTTAAAATCTGACAGTATTTACTTAAGATATTCAATAAAAATCATCAAAAAAGTTTTGATTTTCGAACCGACCCCGAATTTGACAAAAAACGTGATGTAACCCCTTGCCATTTTGTTGATTTGGGTGAAAATTTAGATATTTATTTTTTTGATGCCAATCGATAGCACTGATCCTTACGAGTCTAAAATGGTATAAAATTCCCAAATCAGACATTATTTGGCCAAGATATTCAAAAAAATCATCAAAAAAGGTTGACTTTACAAACAAATCGGTTTTTGGTCAACCAATTTTTGTAACCCATCGATATTTAAGATGTTTGAATGCAGATTGATAGTAGTGATCCCTACGAATTCAAAAAGGTATAACATTTCATCAAAAAAGTTTTGACTTTCGAACCGACCCCGAATTTGAGAAAAAACGTGATGTAACCCCTTGGCATTTTGTTGATTTGGGTGAAAATTTAGATTTTTATTTTTTTGATGCCAATCGATAGCACTGATCCTTACGAGTCTAAAATGGTATAAAATTCCCAAATCGGACATTATTTGGCCGAGATATTCCAAAAAATCATCAAAAAAGGTTGACTTTACAAACAAATCGGTTTTTCGTCAACCACTTTTTTTAACCCATCGATTCTACAAATGTTTGAATGCCGATTGATAGTTGGGATCCCTACGAAATTAAAAAAGTATAACATTTCAAAATCTGACATTATTTACCCGAGATATTCAATAAAAATCATCAAAAAAGTTTTGATTTTCGAACCGACCCCGAATTTGAGAAAAAACGTGATGTAACCCCTTGCCACTTTGTTGATTTGGGTGAAAATTTAGATTTTTATTTTTTTGATGCCAATCGATAGCACTGATCCTTACGAGTCTAAAATGGTATAAAATTCCCAAATCGGACATTATTTGGCCGAGATATTCAAAAAAATCATCAAAAAAGGTTGACTTTACAAACAAATCGGTTTTTCGTCAACCACTTTTTTTAACCCATCGATTCTAAAAATGTTTGAATGCCGATTGATAGTAGGGATGCCTACGAATTCAAAAAGGTATAACATTTCAAAATCTGACAGTATTTACCCGAGATATTCAATAAAAATCATCAAAAAAGTTTTGATTTTCGAACCGACCCCGAATTTGAGAAAAAACGTGATGTAACCCCTTGCCATTTTGTTGATTTGGGTGAAAATTTAGATTTTTATTTTTTTGATGCCAATCGATAGCACTGATCCTTACGAGTCTAAAATGGTATAAATTCCCAAATCGGACATTATTTGGCCGAGATATTCCAAAAAATCATCAAAAAAGGTTGACTTTACAAACAAATCGGTTTTTCGTCAACCACTTTTTTTAACCCATCGATTCTAAAAATGTTTGAATGCCGATTGATAGTAGGGATGCCTACGAATTCAAAAAGGTATAACATTTCAAAATCTGACAGTATTTACCCGAGATATTCAATAAAAATCATCAAAAAAGTTTTGATTTTCGAACCGACCCCGAATTTGAGAAAAAACGTGATGTAACCCCTTGCCATTTTGTTGATTTGGGTGAAAATTTAGATTTTTATTTTTTTGATGCCAATCGATAGCACTGATCCTTACGAGTCTAAAATGGTATAAATTCCCAAATCGGACATTATTTGGCCGAGATATTCCAAAAAATCATCAAAAAAGGTTGACTTTACAAACAAATCGGTTTTTCGTCAACCACTTTTTTTAACCCATCGATTCTAAAAATGTTTGAATGCCGATTGATTCAAAAAGGTATAACATTTCAAAATCTGACAGTATTTACCCGAGATATTCAATAAAAATCATCAAAAAAGTTTTGATTTTCGAACCGACCCCGAATTTGAGAAAAAAAATGATGCCATTTTGTTGATTTGGGTGAAAATTTAGATTTTTATTTTTTTGATGCCAATCGATAGCACTGATCCTTACGAGTCTCAAATCGTATAAAATTCCCAAATCTGACATTATTTGGCCGAGATATTCCAAAAAATCATCAAAAAAGGTTGACTTTACAAACAAATCGGTTTTTGGTCAACCAATTTTTTTAACCCATCGATTCTACATCGATTCTTCTGTTTGAATGCCGATTGATAGTAGGGATCCCTCCGAATTCAAAAAGGTATAACATTTTAAAATCTGACAGTATTTACTTAAGATATTCAATAAAAATCATCAAAAAAGTTTTGATTTTCGAACCGACCCCGAATTTGAGAAAAAACGTGATGTAACCCCTTGCCATTTTGTTGATTTGGGTGAAAATTTAGATTTTTATTTTTTTTATGCCAATCGATAGCACTGATCCTTACGAGTCTCAAATCGTATAAAATTCCCAAATCTGACATTATTTGGCCGAGATATTCCAAAAAATCATCAAAAAAGGTTGACTTTACAAACAAATCGGTTTTTGGTCAACCACTTTTTTTAACCCATCGATTCTTAAAATGTTTGAATGCCGATTGATAGTAGGGATCCCTCCGAATTCAAAAAGGTATAACATTTTAAAATCTGACAGTATTTACTTAAGATATTCAATAAAAATCATCAAAAAAGTTTTGATTTTCGAACCGACCCCGAATTTGAGAAAAAACGTGATGTAACCCCTTGCCATTTTGTTGATTTGGTTGAAAATTTAGATTTTTATTTTTTTGATGCCAATCGATAGCACTGATCCTTACGAGTCTAAAATGGTATAAAATTCCCAAATCGGACATTATTTGGCCGAGATATTCAAAAAAATCATCAAAAAAGGTTGACTTTACAAACAAATCGGTTTTTGGTCAACCACTTTTTTTAACCCATCGATTCTAAAAATGTTTGAATGCCGATTGATAGTTGGGATCCCTACGAAATTAAAAAGGTATAACATTTCAAAATCTGACAGTATTTACCCGAGATATTCAATAAAAATCATCAAAAAAGTTTTGATTTTCGAACCGACCCCGAATTTGAGAAAAAACGTGATGTAACCCCTTGCCATTTTGTTGATTTGGGTGAAAATTTAGATTTTTATTTTTTTTATGCCAATCGATAGCACTGATCCTTACGAGTCTCAAATCGTATAAAATTCCCAAATCTGACATTATTTGGCCGAGATATTCCAAAAAATCATCAAAAAAGGTTGACTTTACAAACAAATCGGTTTTTGGTCAACCACTTTTTTTAACCCATCGATTCTTAAAATGTTTGAATGCCGATTGATAGTAGGGATCCCTACGAATTCAAATAGGTATAACATTTCAAAATCTGACATTATTTACCCGAGATATTCAATAAAAATCATTAAAAAAGTTTTGATTTTCGAACCGACCCCGAATTTGAGAAAAAACGTGATGTAACCCCTTGCCATTTTGTTGATTTGGGTGAAAATTTAGATATTTATTTTTTTGATGCCAATCGATAGCATTGATCCTTACGAGTCTAAAATGGTATAAAATTCCCAAATCGGACATTATTTGGCCGAGATATTCCAAAAAATCATCAAAAAAGGTTGACTTTACAAACAAATCGGTTTTTGGTCAACCAATTTTTGTAACCCATCGATATTTAAGATGTTTGAATGCAGATTGATAGTAGTGATCCCTACGAATTCAAAAAGGTATAACATTTCATCAAAAAAGTTTTGACTTTCGAACCGACCCCGAATTTGAGAAAAAACGTGATGTAACCCCTTGGCATTTTGTTGATTTGGGTGAAAATTTAGATTTTTATTTTTTTGATGCCAATCGATAGCACTGATCCTTACGAGTCTAAAATGGTATAAAATTCCCAAATCGGACATTATTTGGCCGAGATATTCCAAAAAATCATCAAAAAAGGTTGACTTTACAAACAAATCGGTTTTTCGTCAACCACTTTTTTTAACCCATCGATTCTACAAATGTTTGAATGCCGATTGATAGTAGGGATCCCTACGAATTCAAAAAGGTATAACATTTTAAAATCTGACAGTATTTACTTAAGATATTCAATAAAAATCATCAAAAAAGTTTTGATTTTCGAACCGACCCCGAATTTGACAAAAAACGTGATGTAACCCCTTGCCATTTTGTTGATTTGGGTGAAAATTTAGATATTTATTTTTTTGATGCCAATCGATAGCACTGATCCTTACGAGTCTAAAATGGTATAAAATTCCCAAATCAGACATTATTTGGCCAAGATATTCAAAAAAATCATCAAAAAAGGTTGACTTTACAAACAAATCGGTTTTTGGTCAACCAATTTTTGTAACCCATCGATATTTAAGATGTTTGAATGCAGATTGATAGTAGTGATCCCTACGAATTCAAAAAGGTATAACATTTCATCAAAAAAGTTTTGACTTTCGAACCGACCCCGAATTTGAGAAAAAACGTGATGTAACCCCTTGCCATTTTTTTGATTTGGGTGAAAATTTAGATATTTATTTTTTTGATGCCAATCGATAGCACTGATCCTTACGAGTCTAAAATGGTATAAAATTCCCAAATCCGACATTATTTGGCCGAGATATTCCAAAAAATCATCAAAAAAGGTTGACTTTACAAACAAATCGGTTTTTGGTCAACCACTTTTTTTAACTTATCGATTCTAAAAAAGTTTGAATGCTGATTGATAGTAGGGATCCTTACGAACTCAAAAAGGTATAACATTTCAAAAAGATATTCAATAAAAATCATCAAAAAAGTTTTGATTTTCGAACCGACCCCGAATTTGAGAAAAAACGTGATGAACCCCTTGCCATTTTGTTGATTTGGGTGAAAATTTAGATTTTTATTTTTTTGATGCCAATCGATAGCACTGATCCTTACGAGTCTAAAATGGTATAAAATTCCCAAATCGGACATTATTTGGCCGAGATATTCAAAAAAATCATCAAAAAAGGTTGACTTTACAAACAAATCGGTTTTTGGTCAACAACTTTTTTTAACCCATCGATTTTTATATTCGTACCGATCTCTTTCTTAGCCCATTATGTATCCACGAATTACCCAAAGAATGAAAGAAAATAATAGAAATGTGCATGGGCATTCGCCGACATCCTGCAGGTAGACAAATCGTAGCATTCGGATGAGTATTTCCTTTTTCTGCACGCAGAAAAGTGATAATTGGAGAAATTTCAATAATTCTTCCAAGAAACGCATTCAAGCACATTCAGTACTCTGCTAGCTGTCATTTATCAGTAGTAAAAACAAAAATAATTGAAAAGAAATTTAAATAATTTACATTCCACTTATCTGAGGCGCGCCAACTGTCACGACCGTGCTCTCTTTCCCTCACATCGCCCATCTCTGTCACGCAAACGCGCTCTCTCGCTCACCTGGCAGGTAAGCTGAGCTGAGCGCGAGTCGTGTCTTAAGAGGTGATTGTCTCCCAATGCCAAGCGGATCTCAGTTCGTTTTTCAGCGCCAAACGTGACGGTTCACAGCGGAATTTCGTGTTCGCTCGTACGTTTCGAGTACAAGTTATTCTCATGGTTTCCGCGACTTTTTCAAATTTATGCACAACGCACGCTGAAAAAAAGCAACAATAAAATTTAATAACGTTAAACAAAACAAGAAATAATCAACCGGTTCTGCAGGCTGATACTTCAAATTAGAATTGTAAGCCACACACAAAAAATAAAACAAAAGTTGCTCAAGTTTTTAATTTAAAAGCAAATGTCAATTTTAAGGCGACGGCAAACCAAAAAGTTGTGCCCCGTTTCTTGCAGTTTTGACATTAAAACAAACCGCAAAAAGTCAGCAACAACAACAAAGTTCATGCAACATTAAAACGTGAAAACCTACAACAACTGAAACAATATTGCAAGCAACATTCACATTCACACACAAACACACACGCACACACACACACGCTTACACTCTGGGCACACATACTTAGAACACCTTTTAGTGACCATGTTGCTCCGAAGACGTGCGTTTCAAAAACTGCAACTACAACAACAACAACAACAACAACAGCTGCAGCCAGAACAACAGCAACAAAAACCGCGCTGGCAACGTGAAAAACCAGAAAAGAGGCACAATTTTTTGTTGTTTTTGTTCGAAATGAGCCTCTGCAACTGCGCTGTAGCGGCTGCCATAATAGGCGCCCTAACAGCGCCCAAAATGGGGCGCCCAAAAAGGCATGCATGCGAACATATATCCCTCAGATACAGCTAGATTAAAAGCATCAGATGATTGAATCTAGAGCTAATTTTTAACGAGTGAAAAAAGGCAAAGTTAGGTTCTGCTGCGCCCAAAAGGGACATCATTGGGTTGACGCCTATCCAATCGCTTAACAAAAGCGTAATTATGAAAATTAATTAATATTAATTAAGAGCTGTAGCTTAAAATAGCGCATAACTTAGCTGCTGATAGCAATTTGAAACTAAATTTGAGAGAAAAATTCAGCAAAGTGAAGACTTGTTAGAACTGGAAGGGGTCCTGAGAGAAGCACAAGTGTGTTTAACGCTTTCCAACACTGCTTACCCTTAACATTATTTCCATGTATGTAAGCCATGTTTTCATTAACAGTCTGAAAAGAATTTAAGTCCCCCACGGCCTAAAAACCTGTTTGCTGCACAATCCGCACCTGTTAAAGGTACAAAAAAAAAATTGCTGAAGAATCTCGGTGTGAGTTACTATTATGTATATACATACGTATATATGTTTGTATGGGGCCCACATAGTTGTAGATCTGTTGTTGTTGTTGTTGTTGTTGTTGTTGTTGTTGTTGTTGTTGCTGTTGTTGGTTATTTGCTAGCTCGCTGGGCCGTAGGAATGCGCGAATGTTTGCCAACATTATAAATCGTGATCTAATAACAACAAGCAGCGACACATTCGCTGGAGAGAGAATCCACAGCCGCAGACTAACAACATCTGCTGGCCATGGAAGCTGTTGACTTGGCTTGATTGGGACCTAAATGCTGTCCATGTTGTTGGACATAAATGACCGCAATATTTGTGCACGGTTGCGGGTTCCGTTGCGAGCAAAAGAAAAAGAAATCGTCTGCCATAAACATATGCAAAAACCGATATCGAAAAGGGAGAAATGGACGAGAAAAATACCATAAAAAACAAAATAAACAAAAAAAAAAACATTCTACAACTTTTGTACGCCCCGGCTTTTTAAAGACATTTCCGCATAATTCTGCAGCGTTTTCTCATTTTTTGATGCCTGTTGTTGCGGTTCAGTCTTTTGGAACAAGTTTGGAGCTTCCAGTTAACAGCAACAACAGCAACAACAGCAACAACAACAACAGGAACAACGTTGTGTAGTAACTATGGATGTGTTAATCAAGTGACCGCCAGCCCCTTGACAAGCGTCTCAGCTTGTTTAGGGTTCCGCTTGCCTGCTCAGTCCGAAAAAAAAGAAATTAATCAAGAGAAAAAAGCAGAAATACAAACTACAACGAGTTAAGAGCTAGTTAATATAAAAACAACTATGGCTGGCAATGCGGAACAACGCACATAAGTTGCGCTAAAGATACAACTTTGCTGCGCTTCAGCCGCATTAGCCGAGAAAAGCTGTGAAAAGCCGTGAAAAGCTTAAGAGAGCTGCAGCTAAATTGTGAAAATGAATTACAGGCGGGTGCCATCAAAGTCATGAGAGCCCCTCCCAGCCTCCCTCCCCTGCCCGCTGTCAGCCTGCCCACCCCTTTGCCGGTTAGTTATGCCTAATGTGAAATTTATGTTTATGTTGCGGCTCTTGCAAAGTAGAAAGTCCATTTGGGCAGTCGAGACAAGCCGCATGTTTGTGTGATTTGACCAAAGTGGCTGCCACTTGTTGCTCGGGTAGAAAGCCGTCAACTTAAGGCCGCCAAATGCTGCAGTTGCAGTTAAAGTTGCAGTTGCAGTTGCACTTAGCAGCTCTTCTGCCCAACTCTGTCAAATGTTGCAAAACATTGTGCCACGTTTTGGTTAACAAACTGCGCTTTAGCCATTACCCAACTGACCTTATTTTATGGCATATGCAGCGCTTAGCACACACACACACACATTGCTGCACATTTACTTAATTTGGCATTTCGAGCTTGCGCGCGTTTTGCGCGCGTCTTTTGCCGCGACAGCATAAAAAAACGCTTAGACTGCAGCTTGGGAACAGCATTGGCTTTGTCGTACTGTCGTACTGTTGTTATTGATGCTAAGTCCAACGCTGATTTCTGTGAATATAACATACATAGCTGCCAGGTGAAACTCTGTATTTCAAGCTGCCCGCCGGCCGGCAGCAGCAGCAGCACATCAACACATCAGCTTCAAGAGCTCCGGCGGCTTCATTTGGGCGAACGGATGTAGATACCGCATCTCAGCAACTCGGCAGCTCTCCATCGCTCCATCGCTCCATTGCTCCATCTCTTCGTCTCTCCATCTGCCGAGCTCAGCCATGGCCTTTCATGCTGCGTCATGGCAATACCAATACCAATACCAGTTAGAGTACTCACTCGCCTCTCGCCTCTCGACTGGCTGGCTGGTCACTTTCTTTTCTTTCTTTGATGATCGATGTGAGTGCGCGAAGAATGCATTCGAGTACACATAAATAACACATGCACTGAGCGAAAATGTCTGGCAAAAAAACCAAAACAATAACTAGCTGCAACAGGAAATTACACTTACGTAAAGAAATAACAGTTGGCACATTTAGGTCTCACATGATCTTTGAAATTCTGTTATAAATAGACAAAATCTGTTTAGATCTTTTTTTGTTATTATAAATTTAATTAGCGTTAGCTTTGGCATTTTTGGCACTGATTTTTTTCAGTTGAGTCTTGATTTTCCTATACTATATATTAAATTCACGACTTCAACTTATAAATTGCTGTATGATTCTATATAGTCTTATTTTCATTACTTTTGAGCATTTTGTTTCTTTTGCTATTCCGGCTTTAATTATTTTGTTTTATCCACATTCTTGTGTTGACATTCCTATACACAAAAAGAAAACTCAGTGTAAGTTTATCAAGTACATTGCACTGCATTTCTATTGCTATGTTGACACTGATTTCGTCGCCTGACCTTTGACTTTTTTGACCAAATTCTTGACTTTATTGCTGGAACAGAAACTATATCATGAATTTGCTGAGACACAACATTCTGTGTTCAAATCAAGGTCTAAGCTAATAGACTCTTCTGCCTGCCAGACTTGAGCAACTTTTTGGCTCAGTGTACGCCATGTTGGGTGGCTAGCAGCCCGTTGATTGGCAACTGCAATTTGCAATTACAGCACATAATCTGGCACTCGCAGATAGATATAAGTATGTATGCATGTATATGCATATTCACGTTCGGTTTCCATTTAAATTATATGCTGATCGGTCGCAGGAAATTATTATTTGTCTGCGCTTTGTCTGCGTCTCGAGTTGGCCCACTCGGCCGGTAATTGACGAGGGGGGGACTCGTTTTCTCATGCTTTTCAGGCTTTTCAGGCGCGACGTGAGTCAGTCAGTGAGTCGGGCGGCAAAGTTTTCCCATTGTTATTGGAAGCGTTGCGGCCAATCGCTTGTTTTGACCAGACGCCTTTTGTTAGCTCACGTGCTCCGACTTTCAATGGGCTGTTTAGCGGTTGCTTATGATATTTATGTTAATGGGTTGCTTTGGATTGTTCTTTCAGCCGGTTCTCCTCGCCTCGGCATCTCGCTCTCTCGCACTTATTAGCATTATTATGGTAATTGTTTTGGTCATTCGGACTCGGACTTCCACTGGGTCGCGTTTTCTTTGGCTTAATTGAGTGTCATTTACTTTTTATCTCTTCTTTTTATTGTTGCCTTTTATTTAGTTGAATCAACGAAAACTTTCTGAGTTTTGGCTCTTACGTTTTCCTTAATCTAGCCAGCTACACTTTTTCTTTTCCTCTTTGTGTTGCTGCCACCCAAAAATAAGACAAAAGATAAAATACATAAGAAATACATAAATTACGCATACGCAATGTTGTCGGTGGGATCTTTTGGGTTCGTGACAACACAATGCACTGAAAATACACTTGCATTTTTTTTGTTTCTCTTTTTTTTTTTGGTGCTTTTGTTTTTGGCATTTTTGAAGTGACTTCAAGATGAATTGAACAGAAATTTACCACACTTTCAAAATGAAAAACATGTTTATTGATAGCCAGCTCCAAGCCAGTTGCTCGCTGGCCGTTTTGGCCATTTGCAACTTTTTGCGTCATGAATCACAGCTAAAATTAGACAGAGCCAAGAGCTGTCGCTCCCTCTCCCTCTCCCTCGCTCGCTTGTTAAGCTATTCTCTCTCCTCTCTCTCTCTCTCTTATTTTTGCATAACGTCTTTGAATCTTTCTTTTGACATATGATTTTTCTCCATCGACTGGTTTATCATTAGCTTCATAGAATTGGCTGTTGGTGAAAATTAGGCAATACCTCCCAAAACAATTATCTTTCGGGTTTACATAAGCGAAAACGATTTTGCATGTTGTTAGGCAAAAGTGGCTTTTGCTTTTTTAATTGGCCAAATATTTCGATTGATTGAAGTGAAGTGAAGGGGAAAACGTTATAAAATTGTTGATTATATGAAAATTAGTTTGTGTTTTTTTTTGTAGATGGAAAGGTCTTGAGAAACTTAGAAAAAATGATCTACTTTGTATAAATCTGCGTTGACATTTTTGCGATTTGCGGAGTTTTCTTTTTAGAGCACCAAAATTTCAAGCTCCAGTTCATTTCTTTGAGCCCTGTCTGCAGTCTTCCAATAACAAACGAGGTCGGCAAACTAAAATCTGGCCAAAATAATAGGCTTACAACTGAAATACACAAAAGCAAATACATGACTGACAAAAATACACAACAGTTGTTGATTGTCGTTGTTGTTGTTGTTGTTGTTTCTGCTGCTGCTCTGTTCATTTATAACTGGCAGCAGCATTAATAACTTTTTACTTATAGTTAAACGTGCTTAACGTTTTTAACAGCAAACAATAAACAAACAGAGGCCAAAAGCTGCCAATTCATAGCTGAAATAAAGCGAAGAAGAAAAAGCAAACATAATGGGCACCAAAATCGAGTACGTCGATACGACGCATCTATACGCTTCCAAATACATACGCAACTCCAAGGCAATTGGCGTGCTCTGGGCCATATTCACCATATGCTATGCGATCATTGGCATCGTCGCATTTGTCACGCCAGGTGAGGCTCTTTATATATACCCCATATATATGTATAATTATATATGTATTGCATTTGCAGAATGGATTGGCGATCCGGATAGCGACAGCGCCGGCCGCCTGGGCCTCTGGCAGCAGTGCCAGCGCGATGAGATCTTCGACAATTGCCGTCGGCGCTGGGAGAACATATTTGCAGTGCCCACGTTTTCATTTCAGGTGCGTCCTTTTAATTGAAAAACCAGCACGCCGAAGATGAAATACCCTTAAAAAGATAGACACATGATAGCTGTGACACAAGTTGCTATGTTAACATTAAGTATCTAGGTTAAAATAGGGTATATGTGGTATATATGTTAAAAGTATGTAGTATGTAGGAGTAAAACCATGCTTGGTTAAGATTAACAGAAAAGAACGTATATATTGGGCACGCCACAGATTAAATACTTTTGTATACATATAACTTATATAATTTTATACCTAAATTTCATTCCATTAGAAGCCATCTGATATAGTAGTTCGATTTGATAAGATAAAGAAGTCTTCAAAGGAAAAGTAAAGAGATATATGATAGGGTAGTCCGATTCCTAAAGGATTTTGATGTGATATATATAGATAGATGAACACGATTAAGTCGATACGACTCTTGATGCTGATCAGATAAATGCCTTAGGTGCTTGCATACGTTTTCTTCTGCCTGTCACACGCACTCTATATTACAGGGTATACTAAGCCATTTCTATTTGCTTATTTCTTGCTTTCAGTTGGCCACATTCTTCATGATCGCCGCCGTGGGGCTGGCCTTGCTGACGATATTCTTTTTGGTGTGTTTGCTGTTCATGAAGTCGACGCGTGTCTTTCACATTTGCGGCTGGATGCAAATAATATCAGGTGTGTTTTGCGTGTGTGTGTGTGTGTGTGTGTGGGGCCCAATTCTCAATTTGGAGTTTCTAGTTTCAATTGCTGACTTCGACGGAAGTCGGCTTGAGAAATGATATCGAAATTCTATCTGGCTGTTACTTTGAGCACGTTTCAACGTTTGCTGCTGGCAAAATGTAATCTTATTGCGAAATTCCACTCGATTCGTTTTTGCCCTCTTTGAATTCTTGTGCTTCGATCAGCATTTGTCACGTATTTTAAATCTATTGTCTTGTTTTTTCTTGTTGTTGTTTCTTTTTTCAGCTCTCTGCATGATTGTGGCCTGTGCTGCGTTTCCATTTGGCTGGAATTCAGATGATTTTCGCAAGATATGTGGTCCGGAGGCGAATCGATTTGAGTTGGGTCTCTGCAGCATTCGCTGGGCATATCCATTGGCCATCATCGGCTGCGTGGATGGCGTTGTGCTTGCCACATTGGCCTTCATTCTGGCCACGCGACACGTGCGCCTGCAGCCGGATCCCATTTACCAGAACTCGCTCTATAAAGGTGAGTGTGTGTGTGTTTGTTTACCATTCTAACATTTGTTTTATAACATCATCTTTTTGCAGGTGAAATTAACAATGCGTATCTGACGGATGCCATTAGTCTGGCGGGCTCACGCAAATCGAACCCGCACATAACGGGCCTCAATTTGCAGCCCATTTTGCTGGTGGCGCCGCCCAATGAGGACAGCATTTCACAGTTTTCCCGCTATCACTGAGAAATGTTGAGTTTTCCAGACGCTGATGCATATTCAAATGTTTAACGGACAAACGCATTTGGTTGTTGTGCTGGCTTAGCCGAGCTGGACGAAACAATAACCGGTTGGCGAGTACACAAACCTAAATATGACTGCGACTGTGGCAAGCTAGGCTGTACGAAACTCGAACCGTTTCAGTTTTCGTTACGTACACTGCTTGCTTATAGCAAGTACACAAACCTAGAGATGTGAGCTACGTTGAATGCCAAGTGCAAGTTTCGTTAAATTTGAATTTGCTTTTTGGCTGTTACAATTTAAACTTGTTTTATTTAATGCGTGAATCGTGAGTGAATGGAGTGAATGGTCGACTGAATGCTTAGCCTGAACTTAAGTTTTAGCTAATTTAAATGTATTTGTGTATAGCTTGTGCCTAAATTAATACGTATAGTACATAGAATATGATCGCTGCCTGTAAATTATATGCCCGTAAATATACAAACGTAATGTAAAAATAAATATATATTGAACATAAAATGAATGGAATGTTGTGGCCTATTTGAATGCGACCTCAATTATGCCATCATCATCAAGCCATAAACATCAAGAAGGTCAGCTCAACTTTTCTGTGTGCACTTGGACAAACAAAAATCAAATTATGCTCCTTGTAAGAGCTACCCCCCCCCCCCCCCCCCCTCTCGCCCTACCCTCCCGCAGCCACAAGCTGGCGACGCACATAAAAACCAATAACGGCCAACTTAGCGCCCAATTTGTTTGTATCCATCCCCGCCGCCCTCCGCCGCCCCCCAATCCACCGTCCCGTCCTCCGTGCCCATCCAATAACCATTTGGCACATACTTTTCCAATAAAGTATTTACAGCAAACTTTTTGCCTGCTGGCAATTGAAATATTCCGCGCAAAGATGAAATCAAATAGAACCAAAAAAAAACAAACCAAGCTGAGAACGTTGCTTGTGGGCTATAACCGACTGCGCAATACTCTGCGCCATCTACCTAACGAGTTCTGTTGCTGACTCCCAGACTGCAGTCGCTTTCAAACTGTGCGAAGTTTAGTGTATCGGACAGACAGACATGACAATACTCCATTTCGTACTCTGCGTACAGGGTATAATGAGAGCTAAAGACGACTTGCTTGGAGCCTGATGTTTCTGTTGTAGCTGCCAGGCTGGGCACGTTTTAATATTCTTGTATAATTCATAAGCAATTCCATCAACGCTTACCAAGGGCGGCCTAAGTGGCCAAGCAGCTGGCGCCAAAAGCTGCAGGGAGTTGCCCAACACACACACACACACACCAACACACACAC
This sequence comes from Drosophila montana, assembly GCF_035044405.1. Taxonomy (NCBI): domain Eukaryota; kingdom Metazoa; phylum Arthropoda; class Insecta; order Diptera; family Drosophilidae; genus Drosophila; species Drosophila montana. The sequence goes on from NW_026997535.1 coordinate 19,784, forward strand.
ATCCCCCTCTTGATGGCATTTTATTTACTTCAGCCATTTCTTTTTGAGCAAACCATCCCCATCCCCATCCCCATCCCCATCCCCATCCCCATCCCCTCTCCGCTTGCAACATATGGAAGCACGTTTTTGGGCCATTTCGACACGCATTGGCTACGTGGCTGGCAACCCTCGATGAAGATCTCGCCGGGATTCGCTCTGATTTCTTGATGTGCCAATTGTTTTTATTCGATTTGATGGCGATGCGCCATAAATGAATTTTTAACTTTTCTTGTCCTTGAGGTCGTTGGCGGGGGCGTGGCACAGCGGCAACATGTGCCGCCGCCCGGCGCAGCTGGCGTCGCTTATTAGTCGAGCATTTGGACAATTTTATGCATTTCGAAGTGCTCGTCAAAATGTGGCAAATAACACGGCAAATGAACGACCAACACTTAACTTTACCATGGCTCTCTCGTCTGTGTGTGCGTGTGTGTGTGTGTGTGTGCGTAATTACAAAACTGGACATTGGTTGACCCTTGGCATTATCGCGGCCACATGCCACGCCCAGGCAGCGCCTACATTTCATTTATTTTTTGTTACATTCCGCAGCACAGCAACAAAGTTAAAGGGTCGTCGAGGGCCTGGCGGGGGGAAGGGGAGGAAGGGGGGGGGGGGGGCAAATGAATTGCGCCTTTAAGGTTTTCGTTTAAGTGAAATGTCAGTTGCAGAAATTGAATCGAAAATTGTAAAATTGGTTTTGTATAAACATTTTTGCCAAATGAAATGAAATGAAAATGCTTTTGTTATAGCTACCAAAAGCTGGCAGTAACTGCTGCTGCTGCTGCCCCCGCTCCTCACCCCTCTGCTCACCCCTCCTCGCCCCTCTGCTCCAGCCACTGCGATTGCCAGCCAAGGTCTGTTGTTGTTGTTGTTGTTGTTATTTATTTTTTCCTGCAGCTTTCTTTCTTGACTTTTGAGCAGTGAAAACATCATATTTCTTGTGCCTGTTTTTTATTCTTGTGCGAAACAAAGGCATTGCAGCGATTGCTGTTGCCCCCGCCCACACTCCCCTCCTCAACCACAGGCAGTTGTATACACACATAATTTATGGCTCATACGAGTCGTGTGTGCTGTTTGAAGCCAAACGCAGCGCAGTGTGCGGAATTGTGCAAAAGTCAAAACTACGTCAATCAAAAGCTGCCGCAGAACTAGCAAAGGCTCATGAAGCTGGGCATGTTCGACAAGCAGATGCTCTGTAGGAGTCTATTAGCTAGAGACTATCTTACTTATTTGTATATGTATTGTATATAGAGGCCGAAATGGTTCGCATCTAGTTCTAAAATCCTTAAATCGAATTTGTTCCACAACAAAACAGTCTTATACTGAGCTATTTTCGCCTTGGTTCGGCTCACGGCTTGAACCAATGTTTCGTCTTACGGATTCGGTTCGTGAACCTGGTTTAACACATGCATGAACCAGAGTTTTGTTTAAACCTTGGTTCGTCATGGCACATGGAAGTTTATTTTGTATCGAACCATTTCTTACAAATGTTGAGCTTCGCTCCGGCTGTTCTTAATTAAACCTGCTTATGGTTCCGATCCTGGTTAAAGAATTGGATTGCTGTTCTCCAATCGGATCGGTTTAAACATGGCATTAACTGGCTTCGTCAAATCAACTGCAAGGTTCGCCTGCCGCATTCGCTCCAACCTTGTATACCCTTTTCAGCCCTTTTTCTGGGGTATTACAAACGAATTGCCTTTCTTTACGTGGTGGCCTTAAATTATGTCTGGCGTTTTGTGCTTTATGTAGTTCCTGGCAATTCGAGCGCTGCCTGTGATTTATCAGCCTGTAAAATCTTAAGGAACTTTTCCAAGCAACAATATTTCATGCCGGAAAGAAAAGTTGTACATTTATTTCCTATATACAAAAATCGTAAAAGTTTGCGTTTTAACCGCTGCCTAAAAACAGTATTTTTAATTAATTGTAAATTAAAATTATGTATTTAATTTAGCCGAGCTAACTAACTAACTAAGTAGAACTAGAAACGAGCTCGCATTTTTCACATTGTAAAAATGACTAGTGAATTCATTGTTCTTGTCGCTTCAACAAGTTGCGAATTACAATTATGTACAAGTTACAAATATCTATAGATAAGTATGCGCATATGCATATGTACTAAATAACTAGCAAACCCGATTTGGCTTTTGGTTGCAAGAATATGAATTGTGGAATTGTCGGTTCAGGTGTGCAAATGAAGTGAATAGAAAAAAAAACCCTGTAAAACATCGAAACCGTTTTGTTTTTCATTTGGCAGCAGTTTATGCCACGATTTTGGCCAGAACGTGACTAAAGCTAAGCACAAACACACGCACTCGCACACACTCACACACTCGGACACACACACTCGCACACACACTCGCACAAACATATAACTTAAAGCTATGCATCCTGATTGCTTGCCACACTGTTGTCAATTATCGGCTGCACATCGTCCCTGTCGCGCTCGGGATCGAGGCAGGCGCTCATGGCATGTGGCATGTGGGTGCGCAGCAGCACATAGCTGTCCCGATGATGCTGCAGCAGCTTGTGCTGCTGGTGGGCAATGAAGCTGCTGCCGCGCCGCAGCGAACGTCTGCCCATCTCGAGTATCTCCAGCGAGGGATCGCGTGCGAACACAAAGTTCTGATAGGCACGCACAAAGCTGAAAATGACAGCCGAGGCGCCGCCCATGATCATCAGATAGGAGCCAATGGGCACAGCGTGCGGCGCAATGACAGTGGCCAGATACAGCCAGCCCCGGATGGCGGGCGTCAGTTCCGAGATGCCCTGTAAAATGGGTTTACACAGATGTTATCTCATTCATGGCTGGGCGGAGCAATTAACCCACCTCTTCGAGCCACATGACCGGAAATACGAAATCACGAAAATCACGCACTGGATGCACGTCCTTGGCCCGCGTCACCTTCAGATTCAGCTGTATGCGCACCTTGCCCTCCAGCGGCACTCCAAGTTTCTAAACGACCATTAGAATCAGCTTAGATCTCGACTCGGGGCAGGGAGAAATCTTACCGGTTGTATTTTGAAGTAGGTTTCGTGTTTGTCGCGCTGCGGCTCTAGACCTTCGACCGCGTCGAGCAGCTCCGGGTCCGCATCATAGAAATGTGGATTGGATATATACACAGGTGCGCCATACTGACATGGGCTGATGTTCTGCAGGCCCCTAACGGCATCGTAGTCGTTGACATCGTAGCATTTGTTGTCCGGATTGTTCGCTGCGTCGCCGTACGAATTGTTGGGCAATCGATAGAGATCTGCGGCCAGGCCGTCCTTCTCGACACGCTCCACATACTTGAGCGGTATTATGCGGCACAGATCCTTGTCGTAGATGTGCACCACATCCGACTTGGTAATGTCGCGCGGCGGAAAGAATGAGCCCTCCGAGCCGGCTATGCTCGTGCAGGGCTCCTCGTTCCAGTGCGGCAGGTGATTCATGCCATTGAGCGAATCAATATAGCCAAACTGCTCCATGCCCTGGTAGCCCGTCTTAATGTTGGATACCTCAGTCAGTGTGCCGTTGCGTCCGAGCAGCAAGCCCATCCTTTCCATGGGCCGCATGTGCTTTGGATAGAATCTGTGCGCCAGACTGACCAGCGCGTCGTCATACCCAAAGACCAGCTGATCCGCAGTCACATTGATGAAGGGCTTCAGCTTGGCCGCAGTTAGCACAAAGGATATCGTCTTGGACAGCAGATAGCCCAGCTTGGGACTCAGACTTGTGAGGGTCTAGAGGAAAGAAATTATATTTGGTTATTTACAGCATGTAGGATAGTGTAGGTAGACTTATATCATTCGATATTTAAATATCATATAATCTGATAAATAAATCAGGCAATTGTCTACTTACCAGCATTGGTATGTTGGGCGTGACTATGGGCGTATTCTTATCAATACTCAGTTCAGGAACAAATTGTAATATTTTCTTATGCTGATATGACACCGTGTAATTGTTATCATGGAATTTCACATTCACCTTCTCCATGTCTTCCCTGCAAAGGCAACAATATCAACAATCAATAAAAGTTCAGTTTTGTTACATTTTCGTAATCGTAGCTCATATCAACGGCACGTGTCAAACTCGGTTGGCCGCCAGTCAAAGCCCAAAGTCAGGGACGGTGCTCGTTAAAACAAAAAGAGATCCACAAAGCGAACAGCCCAACCCAACTGAATGTCAAGTTCATTTGTCGCACTCGGAGAAATGTGGACAAAAAAAATATAAAAAAAAAAACGAAGAAACGAAACGAAACAACAAAATAAGATGACAAACGCTTTGGCGTTTTTGTGGCGTTTTAGTGGCGTTTTAAGCAGCTACCGTTTGACGTAGTCATTTCATGACAGCAAAATGATTTGTTATTGTTGTTGTTGTTGTCTTTAAGTAATCCATCAAATCGTCATGAAATTGTAGATTCACCCTAATTGCATTTAAATTCAAGCAGTATGTAACTGTATCTTTATCTTTATCTGTAAATGAATCTGTATCTGTATCTGTATCTGTATCTGTATCTGTATCTGTATCTGTATCTGTATCTGTATCTGTATCTGTATCTGTATCTGTATCTGTATCTGTATCTGTATCTGTATCTGTATCTGTATCTGTATCTGTATCTGTATCTGTATCTGTATCTGTATCTGTATCTGTATCTGTATCTGTATCTGTATCTGTATCTGTATCTGTATCTGTATCTGTATCTGTATCTGTATCTGTATCTGTATCTGTATCTGTATCTGTATCTGTATCTGTATCTGTATCTGTATCTGTATCTGTATCTGTATCTGTATCTGTATCTGTATCTGTATCTGTATCTGTATCTGTATCTGTATCTGTATCTGTATCTGTATCTGTATCTGTATCTGTATCTGTATCTGTATCTGTATCTGTATCTGTATCTGTATCTGTATCTGTATCTGTATCTGTATCTGTATCTGTATCTGTATCTGTATCTGTATCTGTATCTGTATCTGTATCTGTATCTGTATCTGTATCTGTATCTGTATCTGTATCTGTATCTGTATCTGTATCTGTATCTGTATCTGTATCTGTATCTGTATCTGTATCTGTATCTGTATCTGTATCTGTATCTGTATCTGTATCTGTATCTGTATCTGTATCTGTATCTGTATCTGTATCTGTATCTGTATCTGTATCTGTATCTGTATCTGTATCTGTATCTGTATCTGTATCTGTATCTGTATCTGTATCTGTATCTGTATCTGTATCTGTATCTGTATCTGTATCTGTATCTGTATCTGTATCTGTATCTGTATCTGTATCTGTATCTGTATCTGTATCTGTATCTGTATCTGTATCTGTATCTGTATCTGTATCTGTATCTGTATTGTATCTGTATCTGTATCTGTATCTGTATCTGTATCTGTATCTGTATCTGTATCTGTATCTGTATCTGTATCTGTATCTGTATCTGTATCTGTATCTGTATCTGTATCTGTATCTGTATCTGTATCTGTATCTGTATCTGTATCTGTATCTGTATCTGTATCTGTATCTGTATCTGTATCTGTATCTGTATCTGTATCTGTATCTGTATCTGTATCTGTATCTGTATCTGTATCTGTATCTGTATCTGTATCTGTATCTGTATCTGTATCTGTATCTGTATCTGTATCTGTATCTGTATCTGTATCTGTATCTGTATCTGTATCTGTATCTGTATCTGTATCTGTATCTGTATCTGTATCTGTATCTGTATCTGTATCTGTATCTGTATCTGTATCTGTATCTGTATCTGTATCTGTATCTGTATCTGTATCTGTATCTGTATCTGTATCTGTATCTGTATCTGTATCTGTATCTGTATCTGTATCTGTATCTGTATCTGTATCTGTATCTGTATCTGTATCTGTATCTGTATCTGTATCTGTATCTGTATCTGTATCTGTATCTGTATCTGTATCTGTATCTGTATCTGTATCTGTATCTGTATCTGGTGATATTAATCACCGATCGCCTGCTCTTGGCCCGTTATCCTTCATTCGAACTGGTTTAAACTCTGGGCGGTCCCGCAACTTGTCAAACTTCACATTCTCGGATACACATATTATTTAAGCCCGCTCCCGTTTGTGATCTGCGGTGCTTTGTTATTTTCTTGATTTGATGGCTCAATTAATGGCAACAGCAGCGGCTGCGGTTGCTGCCTGGCAGCGGCTCAGTGACTCGACGTTTAGGCGTGAATTGTCAGCAGTTTATTGGCAAATCTCGTGAAGCTGCTGCAGTTGCAACCGAAGCTGTTGCAAGTTATCTTATGCTCGAAATAATTGCTTGTTTTATTAAGTGATAAAATGGAAAAGATTCAAATTGATGCAATTTATTTAGCATTGTTGTGAATTCGATTTAAGCCAAATATGCATTAGATTTATGTGAGCTAATCAATCATAATTATCTGTATATCTGAAATTTCAATTAAAATGTCCAATTGGGATTTTAGAATATGAATATATGTAACGATCGCATCTATTTCTCATTTAGCGTGCTGACCGCAAAGTTCAAGTAGTATCTATTAAAAGCACAGATAACCGTTTGTGTAATTTGGACTTGATTTTCGCTGTTTAATATTTAAGCACAATTAAAAAACGCTTTCTATTTGCAGCGCGAACGGACAGTTTAAGTTCTATGCATAAGAAGCACACAATTATGGTAATTACACCCATTAACGTCGATTTTAAACACATATTTCCCAACGAGCCATGACGAAAGAGCACTTTGCTAAAGCTGCCATAAAAATACTCGTATTACTTATAAAATAAATTTCGAAATTCTAGAATCAAAAGGCGTAACCACTTTCCCCCCTATTAAATACTATTTTATAATAATTATTAATTACTTTTGAAGCTTGTGCTCACCTGTAGACAAACGGACCCACTTCCTGCAGCTTAGGCTTCTCGCCGCTGAGAAATCCATCCGGATTGGTTACATTATAGATATAGACCCTGGTTAGGCGTATAACGCCAGGTCTTTGCCAATAATGATAGCTTAATGTATCATTCCACAGCCTTAAATTCTGCGAATATACGAAGAGTCATAATATTAGATAAAGGTGAGCTCTCACATTGAGATGACGCAAACTTACCTTTAGTATAAAATAATCCAGCCATGGTATGGATGTTAAAACTATGCCTAAGATTAATGTAACTATACCAATAATTATCACAGCTAGTCTATCTGAAAGTAAATTTAAAATCGTTAAATGCAGTTGGTAACAATTTTGCGATTAGTCAGCATATTTGGTTTTTGTTTATTTTTAACTGCAGCTCGTGTTGTTGACCTTTACACGCAAAAATGTCAAATAAATATTTGGCCAGCAAAAGTTAACCAGCTTGTTAAGCAAATGAATTGGTGTTATATGTTGTAAATGGGCGTAGACAGAAAACATTCTGTGGGAAACTGCGTCATGCTTCCGTTGTGGAAATCTCAGATAATCAGCTAATCACAACTGGAAATGAACGAAATGCCAAGGATTGCACGAGTTTTGTAATTTACAATATTCTGTTCGTAATACTAAAAAGGGTATATCCTGCTGCCTGCTTCTTATTTATCCGAGCCAGACAAAGTTCTAGATTTGCTGCGTAAATTGCGAAAATGTTTGGAGTCAGAACTCCAAATTTGACAGGTACTCTTAACTACTCATAACCTTCTCAAAAGATCGAGCTAAAAGTGTTGTCATATATACATTAAATATATTTAATTTTTACTAAAAACATAACAGTTTGAAAGCCATTACTTTGCGGTCACAGTCTTAAAGTCACAAAGCCAATGATCTGGAGACTTTTTCGACTGCTTAAAACTTTGGTAACACGCTGAACAGAGTATTAAGGCTGTCGGTTAAAGCTAACTGCAACTTTTTAAATTGTTTTATTATATGATATAAAATTTGTATACGCGATTTGTTTGTTTTTTCTGCTCTCTCAACTCTGACACCCAACCCAGTTTCCTGGACTTTCACACCTCTTTTCCTTGAATGAATGCAATTTCGCGTTAAATAGGAACATAAAATTGTTGCCGCACTTCGGTTGGGTTTTGTGATATTTCACGGCTGTCACTCAATATATATGTTTTTTAGATCTTGCTCTTGGCCGACTTATTGAAATTGAACATTTTGTGACGTGCGCAAACAATTTATGATGATATTTTGCTTATCAGTTGAGTGAGACGCATTTTGCGATCGCAAATTTCCGATTGCAAATTGTTATATTAATGGGGCTGTGCACTTAGGGGACTCGATTAACCCATCTGCCATTACCTTGTTGGCATTTTGTTACACAGTGGGCGTGGCCAAGTGGTGTTTGGTGGGCGGTGGCACACAATGTACAATGCCAACGGGTCTCGCTCGGCGTCCGCGCCCCCCTAAAACAGTCAACGAACTGATTGCACTTCAGACCAGGCCACACGCGCTGCACTGCCAGCCCCAAGAAACAAAAGCAAAAACAAAAATGAATATCAAAAGTGCAAGGCCCAGCATTTAAACATAAAATATATTTTAATAAGCGCAGACATACATACTACTTATATGTATATACATATATATATGCATATATAGGGTGCATATTTTCGGGTCAGTAGAATCAGCTTTTCGATAACGCTCGCGAAATTTTTCATTCTGGCATGGATCGTAAATCTTGCAGCCTGAGATGAGCTATGGGCGCGATAATTTTATTATTATTCTGCGACAAGGTTCAAGCGTTCCATTGACCCTGAATATCGGTGGCGCCCGCGCTCTGTTCCGGCGGCTGAGAAATCAACAGCAAAATTTACGCAGAGAAAGTTACGTAAAATGTCATAAAATCGAGCACGAAATGTTGACATTTTGGCAACGTTGTTGTCGCTGCTGCTGCTGCTGCTACTGGCTCATACATTTATACACCTTTTTTTTTTAGGGCATCTGTCAAGCCGAAGGTCAAGGGAGTATACCCGTCTCTCGTCAGCGGCACAATCTGATCGCGGCATTTAATGCCGGTTTACATTTATCGGCTTTTCGGTTTCTTGGCGATTGGCTTCATCTGGTTGCGTTGCGTTATTAGTTGATATCAATAATTATACATCTATATGTATATTAGCCGTATTTGTTGTTGTTGTTGTTGTTGTTGGTGCAACTGACAACGCTTGCATGGGCTGGTCGACATGGTCAATAAACATTTGGCACACAATTGATACGTCAGCGCCTGCTGCCGTTGACAATAATGCTGAATTCTCAGTTGTTGCTGTTGTTAATGCACGTATTGAAGCTGTTGCTTGGTTGTTGTTAATATTTCTATTTGTGCTGCAAGTCGTCTTTTAGTACCCTACCAGAATGTATATCAATTATTACATGCAACAAGTAACGCACTGTCGAGAGAGCATCTCCTAAATACAAATGTTTTTATGAGAGCATGTTCAAAACTCTATTCTTATCAATAAGATACATTCTTATATTTAAACTTCTTTGCAACTTCTAAATTCCTTTGTAAACTATAAATACAAATTCTCCTGCACTTGGCCATGCTTCTGTCTTTCAAGATCTTTAACACTTTCTCTTCTTGAGTTAAATTATCTCTCGAGCCGAGCCTCAAGACAGGGATTTAGCTTGAACCGACGATAATGCTTAACTGATTCGGTTCATAAATCCTTTCAAAGATTTGTTTAAGTTATTGAGAGCTGACTTAGAAAGTAGCTTGTTGAATATCGATAGCTGCTGTACTATATGATATACTTATATAATTTATTGATTAGTAAAATTGACTAAATTTAAATCGAAATTGTTAAAAGAAATTTTTATCTAATAGAAGTTTGGTTAGAATATTTAATATTCGGTATGGAGTAAGCCGCGCTTTTTTATAAATATGCGCAACAATTTTTAGTTAAATCAGATACAGTGGCGTCGACAAGGGGGGTCAGCTGTAAAGTAGTTCTTCAACTATCTTTTGTGGGACTCCGACTTTTCTCTGCTCTCCCAACTATAATAACTTGTCTTACTTTGCTTTATCACATTGAGTCCCCCCTCGGGTTAAGCCCCTGACTCAGACACTTAATGCTGGTGTCATACGTTCGTTTTGTACAAAATTACCGCTGAGCATGCAATGTACTGAACTCTAGTATCTAGTTTCCATCCGCTGCTGAACTGTCGCAATTATGTTGTGAACTTTGCAGCCACTTTGGAGGGGCTGCCCAAATGGCAATTAGTTAAGCCCATTTCCAGTTAACTTGTCTCTCAGATAGTTCTCTGATGCCCTATTAGGTTAATTTGGGTACTTTTTTTTTGTGGTCACATTCATTTCACAAGCGACTGTTAAAATTAGCGCTTACAATAACTGGCTGTAACTTGCAGCTGGCCGCAAATCTTTAGTCACATTTCTTAAATGGACAACTTTTCAATAGACGCGGAATTGTTGTCTACAACAAAGCGGCAACAATAACTGCACATTTGCAACGCCTGCAGCTAAACAATTAAGCTCAGATTTCGTTTCAGAACGTGCCCCAACTGAGGCACGACCTGACTGTCAAGTGGCGGCGACTGTCTTTCAGTCGCATTGTTTAACATTGTAAACACTTTTGTTTAAGCAAGTTATTGCAATTCTTGTGTAGGAACTGTAGAAACTGGCCAAGGCTTGGAATTCCGGCGGGCGCACTTCCTTGTGCCGCATACGCCTTACAATTTGCATCCATATTCATCCATATTCCGATCTACCGATACCGATACAGATACGATACCAATTAGCTGGCATACATGTGTTCCGAACCGGTTGTTGGGCTCTTCCTTTTGGGGCCTGGACGTGCCTTCTTGGCAATTTTGCTCTTAAGTTATCGCACATCGGCCCTTAATTAAAGCACTTACATCCGATCTCGAAGCGGGTTAATAAAAAACGGTCGACTATGTTCCCTGGAAAGTTTCTTTTTGTTGTTGTTGGTTTTTTTTTTCTTTTATTTTTTTTTTTTTTTGGAGGTGTACCACAAAACAGAAACATGTTAACGAAACTGAAAAGCTGTAAAATTACGAGGGCAAGTTGTCGAAAGTGAAAGGTCTCCGTACTTGTGGTGGGAGAAACGCATAAAAGAAACATTAAGACAGGCAATTTGCAAATATTCATAAAAGAACAACTGAACTTGACATTGAGAAAGGAGAAACAGAGCAACAATTAACGTATGTAGCTTTGTTTAAAGGACCGTAAGTGAAAAGAGCAAAAGCATTTCAGCTGTTATCGATCAGATAATCGATAAATTCATTAAGTGTTAATGCAATAAACATATTCTCATTGTGGAACAGCTAAACTACAGATGGCACTGCATGTTAATTGTGTCTCACTCCAAGAGAATCTTGAAATCAAAACATGTTTGTCACATACATATTGTTTTACACTCGCCAAGAGAATCTTTTAATGTGGCTGCCAAAACGTAGCTCTTGGAATGTGCATGCCAAAGATTCAGCAAAGACTCAGCTTCCAAAACCTGAACAAGAGAATGCCTCGTGAGCTAGGCACGATCTATTGCATGTGGCCTAAATCAACTGAATCAACTGCACATTTGGTTATATAATCTTAAGACAGAAACTCACGCACACTGCCAAGCTTTGAGTGCGACTTGTTATTGCTAAAGACTCCATGTGAGCATTGGCCAGTCCAGTCAACCGGCTGAGACTTCTTCTTGCCAACTGTGTGGATGTTGCCTTTGCAGCAGCATCAGCAACTGCAGTGGCAGCAGCAGTCACAGTGGCAGTCGCAGTGGCAGTCGCAATGACAGTCGAAGTGGCAGTCGAAGTGGCTGGGGCGACAACCGCGCCTGTTTCTGTTTGTGCGGTGCACACAAACTATATGGCAAATACCACGCCCTCGCGCCATCCCTGCCCCCGGGCATCTCTTTGAGTCGAACTTAGAATTGGCCAAAACCGAGGCGGCTGCTGTGATTGCTAACTTGGCTGCTTAATTGTGTTAATTTGTGTTCACTCTCTTGATGCCGTCGAGCGCTCGTTTAGTCCGCAGTCGCCGCGTCCCATGCTCGAGTCCATGTCCAGAGTTAGCCACTCCGCTCCACTCATTCGACAGTCGCCGTCGCCGTCGACTTCGCCGTCTTCAACTCAGATTTCGGTTTCACTCGCAGCTACAGATTTCGGTTTTTAGTATTTCACATCTCTGGCTCAGGCTCGGGCTACGGCTCCGACGCGGGCTGGGGCTCTTGAGGTCTTGTATATTGATTTGGCAACATTTTCATATTTGCTTTGTGTGTACGAGACTCGAGTGTGTGCTTGTATTTGTTAGTTGTAGTATTTGGCAGTTAATAGTGGTTGTTGTCGTTGTTGTTGTTGTTGTTGTTGCTGCAGTAGACAACATTGCACTGGCCAGTTAAGTACCCGCTTCGACTTTTCAATTGCGAATTTTTATTTCGCCTTTGCTTCACTTCTGTTTTATGTTTTGTATGGCTTTTTCTGTTTACTTGTCAGCCTGTTTAGCATGGTATTAGAATTGCCTAAGCAGTGTGGCACAAAATCAATTGAAAGTGTTGCTGTCATTGCTACTGGTGGCTCTTGTCTTATCAGATACATTTAACTAAGGCAGCTTTCTAGGTATCTATCAACACTTACATGCTTATGACACATTATATCACTCTTTATCTCTTATTCCGATTCATTCAAGCACACACTTAGTTCTGTAACTATTACTTGAATTCATGAAAATCGCATAGGAAGGCGCTAGTTAGAGAGACTGTCAGATTCAAAGAGAGAGAGATAGAGAGATTAAGTCGGAGAGAGAGCGAGAGAAAGATGAGAGTCTCTATCTGTCACCCATATTCATTAGCCCTTTCTTTTCTTATTTGTTTTCGTTACGCTTGCAATACTTGATTTTATTCTAGTGATACTCGCTTGGCATTAAGATTAGCTTATAAATTTCGAACTTGCTAGCTCAGTTCCGCTTTGCTCAACACTTGGACAATATTAAACGAAACCTTCGAATGATTAAACCCCGCATCAAATGCGCAGTAAACTCTCGCACAGCTTAGTTGGCAAACGTTGTGAAGAGCATCCCACTGCCAAGACGACTATAAAAATGAGATAATAACATAAATTCTATCGCATATTTAACAAGCCAATAATAAAGTAAATCATAGAGAGCCTTTATCAGATCGCACGTAATAGAGAAGTCTTTAAAATGCCCAGCCCCATAACAATTGGTCACATCTGGCTGTCACTTAAAATTGGCAGAGCCAATAACAAGATATCGCCACTTGTCACATTGCAAACGTGGCTATGAAGCAACCGAACAGCGCTGTCAAGTGCAAAACACTTAAAAAATTTTTCTAGCCAAAACGTAAAATGGCAGCGAGAAGTTGCCCAAAATGAAGGCAATCAAAAGCGAAACCAAAGCCATCGAAACCGAAAGCGATACGAGTGTTTGGCGATACGGCCAAGCCAAGTTCAGAGAGCAGACACAGAGAGCGAGTGAGAGCGGGAGAGTAAGAGTGTAAGAGAGTCAGTCAATGTTCTTGGCCATGGTTGTTGTTTGCACACTTGGCTGCTTCGAGCTCCATGAGCGCGGCTCACTCGGCGTATACGCAATGTCGCCAACTGCACAGAACGCGGCTAACTAGGCAAGTCTCGTGCGACTGTCTGTGTGTCCGTTTCCTTGATTTCAATCTCACTGCTGCTGAGTTTTAATTGTTGTTGTTGTTGTTTACAAGTCTGCATTAGTTGATTGCCTTGTTGTTGTTGTTGTTGTTTGTTATTTGTCGGTATTTTTGGCCAAAGACTCGTTTTGCATGGCAGTTGCAGTTCTTGGATGACCAGTTTTGTAAAAACTTTTGCGGTATTTACAGCAGCAATTGCGCTTTTGTTGTTGATTTTTTTCTTCAATTTTATATATATGTTATATTTGTTGTTGCTTTTTAGCCCCACGAAGCACTTTTTTTGTTGCAAGTTTAAAGTGGCGCACAACTTGTTTGGCTTTTATTTTTGGTCAAGTAAACAACAAACGCCAACAACAACAATTACAAAATCTAACCAATTTGGTTGTTGATGTTGACTTTAGGCTGGCTAATTGCACATTAAATGATAAATTTATTAATTAATTTTAATTGAGTGTAAATCATTTTTTCAAATATTTGCAAATATAACATAAAAGAGCTGCAATTATTGAAAAATTAAAAAAAAAAAAACAAAAAACAAAAAAGAGCTTTTTATAAATGCAATTATTGAAAAATTATAAAGTAAATATCAAATGAGTTTGCTCTGGTTTTAAATACAAGTCAAAAATATTTATGCCCTATTTGTGCCTTATGTACAAATATTTTGACAAATTGGAAAACTCTTTTTATATATATATTTTTCATGTTGCTGAGTTCTCGTTTTGTTTCCACTTCCGCTTATAATTATTAGTTAATATTTAAGTATAGCTACTGTAGCCGATGACTTGCATATAAAGTTGTGTATACTTACTATTGCTTATCTTAATGCCATGAGATATTAACATGGACAGCGGCGTTCCTCTGTGTGTTACATGTGGGCGTGACCGCCGCCCAGTGGCAGTTGACCCTTGCGGTTGTTGCTGTTGTTGCGGCTGCGGCTGCTGCTGCTGCTGCGGCAGTTGTTGTTGCTGTTGCTGTTGTCGACAACCACGCCCACAGCTGGCCCAGTGGAGCAGGTGATCTCTAGCCGTGCGTCCATATCTCAAATAATGTTTCTCTAAGCCCATAATTCAAGTCTGTCAAATGAGATAAATAGAAACAGTATTTGAGTTTAGAGAATAAGCGTGTTGGTTAGCTTTGAAGTCAACAACATATTTATGACTTGCAATATAAATTTAATTAGTCTAATCTCCGTTTTATGGGGTCAGTGTCTAAGGCTTCCCACTACGCAACACATTTAATTACAGTTTGGGGGACTTTATAGGAGCAGGGTTCAATAAAAGCTCGTTGATGCCCCACGAGGCTCTTAGTTTAATTAAGTCATACGTCTAACAGGGAACTAACATGGAACTTATTAAGAATGTCCGGTATTACAGAAACCCCAGCAAATCGCGCTATAAATAAAACAAAAACAACAACACATTTAAATGGTATACTGAATGGTTAATGTTGATAAATGATCATTGGACATGAGCATAAAGACGTTGAAATGATAAGCAAAGAGGACCGAACTAGCAGATACCCTATTAAGTGAAGAGCTAGTAGTTAAAACTTTGCTAAAGGCAAACAGATAAGCAGGCTTTATCTGTCTATACTTTCTTGGACATGCTCTCAGCTCTTATATTAAAAACCAGCTTACCCTCTTCTTTAACTACAGGGAATACAATATAAAATTAATAAAACAGTTGTCACTCGCTACGTGCTGAGCTCGTGCCGGCTGGCAGATAAAATATTTTTATTATACTTTTGTTTTTGCATGCACGATAATTTATGCAAATTAAGCCAAGTCGCAGCAGAACGCTGGGAAATGGAAAATGCAATTTCCAGTCAGCGATTCCTTAGCAGTTTGAAGATCGGGCGAATCGTTAATTGAAATCCGTTTGACTGCATGAGCATTCGCACGACCTAATGCGCTGCCATGACAAGCAAAAACAAAAGACTCTGGCAACGAACTTGCCAGCTAAGCGAAAAATATATTTAAAAACAAATACTAAAACTTTCATAACTTATGTGCCATGCAGCAGCCACGAGTGTCAGCCTAAACGATCTGCAGCTCATCTCAAGGCATGCCAAGTGAATCGTTTGTCTGACATAACAGCCCATAACTAAATGAAAAGTTTACTATTTTTAAGCTTTTTGCTTTTTTCTCTTCTTTTTTTCGGCAGCTCTGCTACAATTGAGCGATTTTTAAGTTATGAGCAAAATGTTGTGTAAAAAACAAAAGCTGTACGAAAATTATTTAAACACAATTAATGACATTTAGTTGTAGTCTCTTTTTTTTTTCTTTGCGCCGTTTTAATTGCCGCCTGCAGACGAAATATTGTCAACTGCTTTGGGCCAAGTTCAAAAGCCCTGTCTCTGCTCCGGCATCTGACTTAATTTGCGGCAAGCTGGGCTAAAGAAACACACAGAAAAAAAACCAGAGCTGTGCAAAGTTTTAGTTTTTTGGTCTTCAGGCTGCGCTTAATGAGCATAAAATAATTAAGGCCAGTTTTAATTTGCCAACATTTGCGCAATGAGGAAATATGCGAGACGCATTCCAAGGATACATAAGGACAGGAATCGGCAGCAGTGAACGCTAAGGAATTTGGGAAAACAGACAGAACCACTTTTTCATTGGTTTAATTTACGGTATATCTAAGGATATTTAAAATCAAATATCGGTTATTTCCCACACCAACTTAACAATTTAGTAAATGCGAATGACAAACACAATTTTTTATTCAAACAGAAAAACTGGGCAAAAAAAGCACTTGCCGAAGACAGCCAAGCACCCTCATTGGACTGAGCCAAGTATCGAAAATAATTTGCATTTGACTTAACTGAGTTTGAGTAGCTTGTCTTGTGTATTATAGCTTGACTTATGAAGCACCAGATACAGTTATAGACAGTCTATAGACCCCATTCTCATGGCTCATAAACTAAGCCCAAAAGTGTACATTTGCCTTGGGCCCGCCGAGCCGTCGGAGCTGTCGATTCAAGTTGAATTGGACTTTGAGAGGTTTTTGTGAGGTGCATTTAATGTCAACGTTTCCACTTCTCGTGCACCCCAATTAACCAAACATTAAAACAGAAACGCTTTCCCGCAATTTACGGCTCATAAGCGCCGCTAAAGCCAATCCATTAAGAAGTCCCCACGACAATTTCGGTCGCTCGGCACGCCCCGCCCCCCCCGCGCTTTGGGGCTACAAATTGTAACTGAAACACGTTTTAACAATTTTCTGCTTATTTTCACACATTGACTCCGGCATATTGGCCGGCTACGACTTGGTCACCTGGTCGTCTCGGCCGCCTCGACTTCTTTTTGAACACGAGCCGGGGTGTTCACTTTTGTTCGCTTTGCTTCTTTGGCATATTATGTAATGAAATGCAAGTGGCGCGCGCTTTGCCATTTTCTTTATTTTTTTCATCTTTCGTTTCTTGAGGAGCCAGGCCAAAAATAAAATCAAAAGAAAATATTTCAGTCAGTCGCGCCAACTGTCTAGAAATGATTAAAAAATAGCTCAAACATTTGCGTAAATAAAGAAATTACAACAACTTGAAAAGAAATATTGCAAAATTGCATAAATACAAAATCTATTGACCCAAATACTGTTTTATAACCAGTCAGGCACATATGGCAACCGATCCATGTTGCCATGTTGCAATGTTGCCACAGCTCCGACTCCAGCTCCAGTCCACAGTTCCCAGACCCGAGTGCTCGGTGCTTTCTAGCATTGCCAACAGCTGATGACGTTATTGAGTCTCTCGCTTTTGGTCAGCTCATTGGTAACAGTAACACTTTCGATTGCACCAACAGCAACAACAGCAACAGCAGCAGCAGCAGCCCAACCAGCTAACCAGACACACCAAACGGGCCATTCCAGCCAGAAGTAAGTAGGTTGGTTGGCCAACAGGCCACTAAACCACCAAGCCACTAAGCCACACTGAGCCACTGCGCCACTGAGCCATTGTGCCTGCTTGGCATTTGCCAAAAATCTTCTTACCTGCTTGCACCTGCTGCCTTTGTTGTTGTTGTTGTTGCTGCTAATGCAATCGCTTTGTGTGCATTTCAAAGCATGAGTCAAGAGCTGCGCCTGGTTTTAGCCTTGTGTCGAGCATATGAGCTAAAGTCAGTCAAGTTGGCTTTGTAGTCCTTTAACAAGGCTGGAAACCTGTTTTTTTAACCGAACCAGTTGAGTCCGGAATTCAAATTTACTTTGTTCAATGAACCGAACCTTTAACGAAACCAGTTTTCCATGCAAAAGTCAACCGAAAGCCATAGCAAAATATTTGTTTTGTTTTTTAAATAGTTTCTTTTAAAATAAACATATTTTGAGAAAGACCTAACACCAAAGTATGCATAACTTTGGCCCCAATCATTGCCTTTATCTAACCACATTTGGTAGATGACAATTTTGGGTGAAGAAAAAATGTAGCCCGCATCTTGTTTATGAAAATATGTAGAGCTTGCAATATTTTCAGCACATCGGGCAATTAACAATAGAATTTTTTTATTAAAATTTAAGAAATGATCTAGAACAAAACGAGGTTTAAGCTGGTAGGTTGGCCTTGAAGGTTGGGAAAAGACAACTTCACGAACTGAAACTTAAGGCAGGCAGTTCACGGTTCGAACCGTGAATCGAACCAGCAACCTGTTTTTGCACTTAAAATTAATGTAAACTTCTATTATACTTTCCTTTTCTTGATAAGCTTGACTTTAAACATGCCAAATTTGTTAGGATTTAAATCCGTAAGAACTTATTAATTAAACTTTATTTCCCCACATTTATGTTTAAATATATATTGCACTAGAGGTCAATAGTTGCCATATTTTAAAATCCCTTGCATTTCTTTTAACATGTCTTATAGTTCTGATGAACATAAGTCTATATATTAGGCACGGACTACCAAAAAAAATAAACCCTTTATATTATTCGATTGTTGAAAGGCATTTCTTTAGTGTATGACAAATTCGTTGCTTTTCTCACATTTCATTTGTGGTTTTTATTGTTATTGTTGCTGCGGCTGCCACTTGGCTTACAGTAGCCGCTCATTCGAGTGCCATTGTTGTTTTTGTAGTTGTTGTTTGTCGTCTTGCACTTGTTTATTTTGGACTGTTGTTGTTGCTTTTTATTCGTTTTTTTTTTGTATAAATTTCACGCAGCATCCAACGGAGGCTGCTGCAGTGCGAAGGTCGCGCGCCATTTATCTTTCTCTTGTGACAGCTGTTCCACATCCAGTTTTCTTGTTGTTGTTGTTGTCGCTTTTACTTATTTTTTTCATGCATATTTTTTTTTTGGTTTTTTGACGCTCGTCACCTCCTTTTTATGCATTTTTAATAAATTTTTGCTTAATTTTTTAGCCAACTTATTTAATGTATATAAAATTTCAATTTTGTTCAATTTTTTGCAACTGCAGCGGATCGTGCTGCGTTTTTGGCTGATTATAGAGAAGAGCGACTGCATTGGCACTTGAATGGCTTCATAAACCAATGCCAAGGAAGCGCCCACAAAGGGCCGGAATATGATCAGCCGTGTGAGGAAGTGGGCACGGGCTTGGGACCTCACGGGCACGGTTGGGGAGCGGTGAGCATATCGTAATTGGCATCGTTGTGACGCGTTGATTGGCAAATTGTATGCAATTATTGAAACGGAATGGGCGCCCATATAGGAAAAGTTTCGGAAATGTTCGAAATGTTCGCAATGCCTGAAAAGTTCGTTCATCCTTTGCTCCGTTGACATTGAAACGCCCCAATCATTGCGGAAGTTGCCGCTATACGGGCTCGATACGGAGCCGAAGAGACAGCCAGCCAGCATAAGTATTTAGCTATAATTGCAGCTTACCCATTGCATGGTTATTCATTAGGGGCCTGAACTTTAACAGCCACATCGAGATGTATCGTGGTGTGTGTGCAATTTCTTTGCGTCTGCCCAAAAACAACAAGTTGAAACATTTGTTTTTGCAAGTGCGATATATAAATCAAAAGACTTAGGCAACGAACTTGACATCCAGCTGGGCTCAAGTGAAAGGTTGCAACGAAGAAGCTAAATCTGCTTCTTGTTAGATATATAAGCTGCATGAGTTTGGAATATTAATTTTAGCTATAGAGTCTATATTACAAAATAATTATATATCTGCTCGGCTTTATCAGCCGATTTGACCAGATCTATTACAGTAATCAGCAAAATAATTATTGATCAGCTTGTTACGACTGAGTGCTTAAGATTTCTTGATTACGCAATTGAAGCTGCAGTCTGGACATATTCTATTAAATAAACCCATTTATAACGTTTTTAAAAACTGGCATACTTGCTTTAGCTAAACTTATCTCCATTCTTCTACTTATCTTAATTCAGTTCTTCGTCTTCTTTGGATCGCATCAAATCAAGCATAACAATTGCTTAGGCATTTGTAGCACCTGCTTAAACATTTGTTCAGCTAATTTGTTGGGCTACTTAAATGTTCGCCTCTTTTCAGTAGCCACTCGTAAACTTCGTTATTTAAGGTAGATTTTAACCCTATATATTAACTGGGCAATTCTTGCTAACTCCGGCAATTGCCACGCGCTCTTCTCTCGTTGTCTCGGCTGCCGTGGCGAATCGTTGAAGCGTGTCCGCTTCAGCGGATTATTGGCAAACAATTTTTTCAATAACCAACAGCAGCGGCAACCGCGGCAACTGCTTCGGCAACTGCGCTGCTGATTTTTGCGTTTTGCTGCCTGTGCGTCTAGTTAGTTGCTTGCGTTTTGTAATTTATACGCTTATAAGCTATCTCGCTTCCACTCACCCGCTCCCTCACTCTCTCTCTCTTTCGCTCTCTCTCTCGTTGTCTCTGCTTGCGGCTTAGCTTACGAGCCATTTTTAGTGGAGCGCTTGTAACACATTTCGCTAAATGCTCTAATTACGCTGCAGAATTTAGTTTTAGCTTTAATGCTTAAACTTGGCTTGTCGCTTGGCTCGTCGCTTGGCTCAAAGCGCGCTCATTACTAAGCAAAACAAATCCTTATTGTTGCTGCTTTTGATATGGGTTTCTTATATTTTTTTGACTATGTAAATGATATTTGTGTTTTTTTTTGTTGGCCTATGAATAGTTGGCTTGCCGCTCAAGAGGCTGACAGACGCCACGAAGGCCGCCAACGAAGCGTGTCCACAACAGCAACAGCAACAACAAAAAGAACAACAAAGCCAATCCTAACTCAATCCTGACCTAAGTCACAGCGTTTTTGATTGCCGTTGTTCAGCTGTCTGTCTGCGTGTCTCCCCACTCTCCCCTCTCTACATCTCGCCAACTCTCTGGGGGATTGATGGGCTGCTGGCCGAAATTGCGCGCTTATCAATAGGCAAATCAATTTGCAATTAAAAAGCGTGCCGCTTATTATATAAAAGTATCTATAAGCATGTTGTATATTCAGGTTATTAGCAAATGTGCCGCTGGCAACAACAACAACAACGGCAACAACAACAACAACAACAACAGCAACATGTGGCAACATGCGCAAAAACAGCGCCGTGAATCACTAGCTTATGTCAATATATCAATTTAACGGCTAGAAAAAGCCAAAAAAAGACCCAACAACAACAAGAAAGCAAACACTTTGTCTTGTTATTGTTGCTCTTTGGATATTTTGCTTTTTTGGTGACGTCTATTGCACTTAACTATTTTGCAGTTTGTGGTTAATTAAGACGACTTCTGTGCCCAGACATGACCAATTGGTGTATTGGTGGGCGTCTGCCTGGCTGGATGGATAATTTGTTGGCTCTTCGGGCTTAGCTGTAAAGTTAAGTGGTCAAAAGAGCGCACACAAAATGGAAATTGCTGTCTGCGGTGTCTGAAAGCGAAACTGAGCATTGGTATTTTTATTTTAGGTAAGAGTTAAGATTGATGAGCCCAGTTATGGGATAAGTTGAGTTAATTGCCAAAACTTAAGTAGTAACATTTATAGGTAATCGATCATATTTTTCTAAGCTGGGCTTGGGCTAAGGCACCTTGCAATTGTTGCCAAGCCGAGTGCGAATTTGTTTAAAAATAACTCTTTTAGGCAACTCTCAATTGCATGTTTTCGTAATTGAACCAAGTCTTAGATTTGTATGTTCTGCGTTTCATTTTGCAGCTCTTCAATGTCAATGCCAGTTCGTGCATTGAACTACAAACGAGACGCGCAAACATTTCATATGTGGGGAACAACCTTCAAGCGTTTTTTGTACTTTCGACACACCCCAGCCGAAACTAGCATTTCTTTGCGTTATTTACACACATAATTTTTCACACTTTTTTTTCTCGTTTTTTTATTTCATTTGCCGAACGCCAACACACTGAAAACTATTATTTTTTAAGCCCAATTTGACATTGACTTACATATTTTCTGTAATTTCTTGTCTATTTTTGAACACTTTTGTAACTGTTGTCCGAAAAGCTAGCCATAAAAGAACGGCATATTTTATGGTTACCTTTAACTGGGATCTTAATGGAGTGATATAGATGTAAGCCCCAAATGGGGGCCTTTACATTAGAGAGCCAGCTCCAATAAACTCCAGACACCCATCACTTGTTTTACTATTACTCATTTCACCTTAACATTGACCCGACCTTTGCACATATGCAAAACACTTTCAAAAATGTAGGTCAAGCGAGAGGGGGGAAATAACATCATCATCATCATCATCATGATACATGCTACGTGTTTGCGGTTGCATATTTGCACAATAACCCATCGACAGATCAAAATGCCAAAAATATGCATATAACTGCGACTCTCGAAGAAATAACCACACATAGCAAAAGACTCATGACTGTAGCAAAACAAAATTATAATAATGGCAACAATTTTGCAAAACATTTTGCAGCAGTCGTAAAGAAATGTTAACAATTTAAATGTGGCAAAAATAAAATGATTTAAATTTCAACTGGAAAATGTGCAGAATCTGAAGATCAGTAAAATATTTCCTTTATTTAAATTCAATATTAAATTCGAAATAATTTCAACCCATGTTCAATTATTTTACTAAAGTCGCGCTTAGAGGTCGATGTAAATGACAAGCAAAGGGCAATAATAATATATTTGTTTGATTTTCGACAGATTTGCTTGATATCTTATAAGTCTGATTAAACGAACTTTAGAGGCCTGATCACGCGATAAGTTGACATAGGTACTTATAATAAATTATTTACACTTATCTTGGATATAAATAGTTTTTGATTACAATTTTCACATATTTGTTCTTATGTATATAGACATATTAATTAAGGGACAAAAACGTTTCACGCCTAAGTTTAATATATTCTTTTCTTTCTTTCACTTCTTACACTTTTCTTAAATCTAAAGACATAACACACATATTACGCATACGCTCCGATATATTTTCTTTTTTTTTCTTTTTAAAATTTCCACTTACTTTTGAATTTAAATTCCCTTTCCCTGCTGGTAATCCAAAATTAGGGGTTTTTCGCCAATTAGTTGGAGGCCGAAATTTTGTTTTTTTGCTCGCTTTTACTTTGCCCTTTAAGGTGTCAAATCAGCCGCATTGTCATATAATTTAGATTTCTTCTTATTTGCTGCCAATTTTAGAAGAATTCGCATATCCTTATGCCACATGCCGCATTTTCGAGTTGCTTTTGCAGGCAAATATTCAAATGCAAACACCACACAACAAAACTGAAACCGAAATCGAAACCAAATTCGAAACCGTTACCGAAACCGAAACTGAAAAGTACTAGACGCGATCGCGCACTGCTCCCGAGCATGTGTCGTGTGTCGTTTTAAAGTTGAAGTTGACGCGTCGAAATGAAAAACTCGCATGAATGGACGAACGGCGTCGCAAGACGTTTTTGTTTAAAACGCAAAACTTAAGTCGGCGTCGTAGCTCAGCGCTAGCGCCAGCGTCGGCAGCGGCAGCGACGCCGACTAAGTATCGTCACAGCTGAGCCGAGCAAACGGCCGCCTCGGCTGCTGCTGAGCTGTCTGTGTGTGTGTGCAAATCTCTGCTTGACTCGGCAAACTGCGCTTATGCATGTGCGTGTGTGTGTGTGTGTGTGTGTGTGTTTGGGGCTATCACCTGGCGCAATCCTCGCTGCGACGCGTCGCTGCAGTTGTTGATACAAAAATTTGGCAATTTACACCACAGCTGACGTCGGCGTCGCTGCGCTACGTTCTCAGCTGAGCTGCATATCTCTGCTTGCCTCACTTGAATATATACGTGTGTGGGTCTAGGCGGCTCTCTGTGGGCTCCATCCTCGCTGCTAGTTACAAAGCGTCGCTGCACTCTTCATTAAAAAATTTGGCAATTTGCTCGGCGCTGCTCACTCTGCGCCTGCGTGAACAGCCTGCTCTGCGCTCAGTTGACGTCGGCGTCGACGCGCTACGTTCTCAGTGCCTGCTGCGCTCTGGTGAATTTGCGTTAATCACACGCTATGTTGAGTTTTCCTTTTGTTGATCTTTACTCGTTTTGTGCAGAACTGCCAGGGGATTTTTTGTTATTGTTGTTGTCGTTGTATTTAATATGCTGAGTCACTTTGCGTTTTAATGTCTGGCTTATAGTTCTAGTTTAGTGGCCGTTAACAGATCTTGACTTGAGAGTTGTACATTGAGTGCCGCAATTGCTTCCTACATTGTTTAATTTAGTTCATAATCGTTAAGGGTTTTTCTGAAGGATATTTGGAGCGACAGATGGAAGATTACGCACTTATGTAAATGATTCCTTTTACTTTTACCTGGTAACTTGAGGCGGCAAATTTTCCCCAAGGCTAGGTCTTCGGGCCTACGTCAGAGAAGCTTTGTTTTATCTCGAAACTTCCGAAATTGCCACAATTTGGAAACTACGTCGCCGCATTTTTTTTAAATATTGCGAAAATTCTTTACGTTAAGTACTTAACAACAGGCCTTCGCTTTGTACTGGAAAATTTATCAAGCTCAAGTAGCGCAATTTTTTTATTGACTTATAGTTAACTAAGTAGACTTCATACTAACGATCAGACGCTCGGTCGCGCTCAGTTAGCCACAGTAGACCCTCAACACGTGGTACTAACAACTTGCGCAAATCCGTAAACTCAATTACGCACTTTTAAACAGCTTTGATTGGCTTATGATCAACTACCAATAAATAACTATAATCATAAAATTATAATCAAGCACTTGCAGGCTTTTAAATCCAAAGGGGCGCTTGACACTAGACCAAACTATAAAAGCCGGCCCATAAAACACTTTTATTACCAATTCACTGCTATTATAATAGCTATGATTGATTTCCTATATTTACGTCTACAAATTACATTCTTAAGGAGCTGTGCTTACTAATTACAGTTAACAGGCTGCAAATTGTTTAAGAATATTTATGTATCGGTTGAAAATATGCAATAGAAATCAGTTAAACATTAGCTCTTAACGATCTTTGACTGATTTGCATATTGGCGCCGTTGGAGGTAGCCAATATTGTATTCCATTCTATTCTATTTTATTCTATTACATAGCTGAGGCTCTGCTTGTCTAAGCTCTCAGCACATTAAATAGCATGAGCAATAAAAGCGGAAACTGGCTTTTGGCCACTTGCCGACAATTGAATAAGGTAAAGAAAAACAAAGCACTTGAAGAACTGAAACAACAAACACATAACTCGAAAATATAAGTCAAATCAAGCGTTAAGAAGTGTTTCCTTTGTTTATGAAAGTTCATTCGAGTCAATGTGAACCAGCTCGGAACTGAAATATGAACTCGGCACTGACTCCGGCCCGTTATAGGTTACGATTGCACAAGCATAAGTAGATATAACATATGTATATGCGGCACAAGGATATTGCTGCACTTACTGCAAAGACCTTAATCTAATAAGCCAGCGAAGGTTGCATTTGCTTGACAAGAACGACTTAATTGCACTCGTGAAACGAATTTACATATTTGAACAAGTTGTGCACAACCACAGACACGCATCAAAATTAAATGTATTTTGTTTATAATTATAATTGTTTAGTTTCTTTTTTTATTTTGCTTTAGTTTTGCAGAAAAGGTCACACTGCACATTAAAAAAAGATGTCGCTATGGTCAAGCCAAAAATATAGTTTAAATAAAACTCATTCGAGTTGAATGTGCGCAATGCAAGGCGGGGAAGGGCAGGGAAGGGAAGAGCAGGGTAGGGCCCCATTTAAATAGCTCAGCTATTGCAGATGACCAAGCCCCATAACACAGGCAAGTTCAAGTTTGTGTAGCACTAAAACAAAGCAGAAAAAGCCTAAATGGGTGATTAGTTAACGGCATATTTAAGTTAACAGCCGCTTGTTAAAATCTTACCATGTTATGCCCAATAAAAGTTAATTCTTGAAAGAGCCAAGAAATAGTTCAGCTCCAATGTATTTATATTTCTCTTTCAAGAACAAGATTTATCGAATCGAATTGTGGTGCTTACGTGAGTTACTTATTATAAAAAGTCTGCTGGTAATTATTTCCATATCAACGCCTTTGTTATGCGCATCGAAAACTTTTCAAAGATTTCGCATATCAAGCGCAGACACGGCAACCCCCGCAGCAAACAAGAGGAAAAAACAAAACTTTATTAAAATGTTGTCCTTCGTAAAGCAATTAAAAACAAAAAAAAAAGTTAAGACATCGACGTAAACGCTGTGCAAACTCCTTGAATTGCGGATTGCTTCTAAGCCAGCCGTCTGTGAATTACGGCCCCATAAGACCAGGTCAAATACAGCGCTGACTGTTGCTTTGTAAACCCGTTTACGGGCCCATTTGGGTTTGAGTAATTGAAATTCATGTAAAACTTATTGCACTTCACGCCATATTTTGGCAATATGTTTTATACAATATTTTCAATTCATATATCATATTTTGCTAGGTCATTTCTCATGTGTCGCTTGCCTGATTTCCGATTCGCTTGGCAATGAGATGCCATTTGATCTTTCGATCTTTAGTAGGCCATGTGCCCAGACCCGTTTTTGCTCAGGTGATTCAACTCCCAATGTGAAGGAGGGTTAAAGTTTCTTTTGAAGTTGTTGTTTCCACTTTTGACATTCTAGCCACACCCTTTTAAAGCTAGCTCGCACAACAGATAGTCTCATCTGTTTGCACATTTAAATTATTTAATACTACCTAACAACAAATAAATATGCTTACAAATAATTATATATATTTTGTTTTTGTTTGCTTAACCTCCTCTTACTCTACCCTTTTGATTATATAGAAAAAATTATGTCCCCGCGTTCCTTTTAATCGAGTCTTTAACAGAGCTGTTAACATTATGTTCCCGTGCACTTTGACCAAGCGCTATTATGTTAACAGGCTGTTGTTATAAAATGTGGCATACCTTTGGGCTGGCATTATACGAATTTGGCAGACAACACATTAATTAAAATAATAGCTCAATAACAAATAGCGCACATTAATCAACGTAATTATAATGTTGAAACCCTTTTCGAACAGAACAACAATTCCACAAAAATCATATAAATCAAAACATCCAAAACGGGTTTAACCGCCTTATTATAAACAAACGATTTACAGAAAAAATCGGATATCTAATTAAACTGTTCGATTTTTCTAATGCCTTGTTTACCTTTTTTTCGCAACAAAAATTTTCCAGTAGTTGTATTTGCTTTGCCCTGGAATAACTAATTAAATAATTATCATATACTCATGGTCAGCATGGAACCATTAAAAGTAAGAAAAATGCATTATAAAGCTGACGTAGACAATGCTAATTTTAAAAGGGGTACTTTACAATAACAAGATTCCTGCCATAACTTCTGCTGACGCGGATGCGACAGTAGATACCCTGTAATTAACAAACTGTTCTTCTAATCGGATCGTTTTGAAATATTTAAGAGAGGGTAAGAAAAATGTAAGATCTACCTTACAATCAGAAGATTCCTGCCATATCTGCTGCTAAGGTAGATGGGCCGATAGATACCCTACACTAACAGAAGTGTTTTTCTATAGACTTTTGATATATTCAAGATAAGGTTAGATCAACATTACATTAAGAAGATTCATTTCGTAACTCCTGCTAAGGTAAATGCGCCAGTAGATACCCTACACTAACTAAAACTGTTTTAATTATCAGCTCGTTTTGATATATTTAATATAAGGATAGAAGAAGTTGAGATCAACTGGATTGATATTACTTTGTGATACACTATTTAACCATTTAATTAGCTTCAATAACTTCCTATAGATTCTGTTAAACAGGGGGCTTACTTTATTAAAACCATGCCCATGTTAACAATTATAAGAAAGGCTTTTAAAACTACACACGACCTTATGCCCTTTGATGGCTATGTGAGGCCTGACCTGAGCAGCGCCAATGTGGGTCATAAAATGGTGGTCAAGTGCGCGTTAACAAACTCGTTTTATTTATTGCACTTTTTGCACTCGTTGCCACTCAATCACGCATTCAACTGCCACACTCACTTGCGGACTCACCCATCGTCTGTTCCTGCGCTTAATATAATTAACTCTGTCGGCGCCTCGTCCCACATGTCCGTCACTTAATTATGCTTCAATTGGTATTTTATTATTGCACAATAGTGTTTGCGGTTTTTTGCTCACGTGCTACACACTAATTGTTTATTAAGTTTCTTATTTTTCAATTCATTTGCATTTTGAATTACGAGGTGCGTTTAATATCGCCACGGGATGACATTTTTGTTTGACATGATCTCACGACTTTCCATTTTCGACTGTTGCACAGAGCGCTCCAGTTCAAATTCAGATTTCTTTGCCACAAGACAATCAGCTTAAGTGAATTGAACAGGAGCGGAGCGCGGTGAGGAACAACAGTTAATGCAACAATTCGTTTAAATCTGCAACTTGTGTTATTAGAAAATTAATGCTAATAAATGGTTTTGAGATTTTACTCACCCAATCGAGGCGCCCAAATCCCGCGCTGCGCTCCTGAACTGTATCATATTAAATATGCTTTAATTGAACTATGCGACTGACCTGCTGATATTCGTACATATAGCTACGTATTTATGTGTGCACACACAGATATGCTCAGTTATGTGTAGAGTATCGTTACGATAAGCGTACGGACAATTATTTTATATTGAGTTGAATGTTTTAATTGGTTCTCAAAATAAACGTTTAGGGCTAATTTTACATCGCTGCTGGATTTGAAATGTTGTCAGTTCATTTGATGCCGATCAGACGTATCGGAGACATATCCCAAGTAAATAATAATGGATTTCCGACTCCCAATTAATTAATTATGTAAATTCAACCCTTTTCCTGAAATGTCAATCAAATCAAAATAAACAAACAAATGTAAACAATAATTTTATAAAAATGCAAATATGCGCATCTATGCAAATAGAACGGCAAAAATAATGCAAAATCAAATTAAATTGTGCTGCAAAAAGGCAAATGCCTGATGCGCTTTGAATGCTGATGCTGATGCTGATGCAGGAGGAGCAGCTGCTCCGATGTGGCTGCCGTTCAGAAACAGACGCCAAGTGTCCATCAGAAATGCAGCCACTGGACATCCGATGTAAAATGGGCGCGATCAACTTTTCATTTACCGGATTAATTAAAAATGCTGCGCCTCAGGCCGCAGGCTTTCACTCCGCTGTTCTGGCAGTCAGTTAATTAAAAGCTAGCTAAAATCCTTTTAAATATCCTTTTTAAAATTCTCATTTTTGATTTGCGTCAAATTTGAAAATTGGCTTTTGCCTTCATGCTATGAATATTCATTTCATATTTCCTGTTCTCTTTCTTCTAAGCACATTTGAACAGAGCCCAACACGTGACCAAAACGAATTTTATTTTCATTCCCATTTCTATTGCTCCAGCTAATCGCATTTGGAATGCAGCTCTATTGCTCTATATATATCTAATAAACTAGCGCACATATGACACATTGAGCCACCCTTTCGCTAATTTCGAGGCGCATCTAAACGAAAGGCATCCCCTAAATCAGTTCTGTTTTTGATATTATGACTGTCCTTTGTCCTGGCGTCAATCTTTGCATACAATATATTTCAGCGCAATCTGTTGCCTAACTAAGCGTTACATTGATGCCTCTCTTTGGGGTGTGGTGCGGGTGCGTCATCTGGCACTCCACACACCCATTAGCTGCGACAACTAGTTATGAGATCTTATTTGCCGGACTGAATGTGGACAATGCATTTGGGTTGGAGTCGAAAGGCGATCAATCAGGCCTTTGGTTATCGAATATCCGTCATAATGTAGTCCAGCTATCATAGGAAGAAGAAAGGCCTTTCACTTGCATGCAAAAAATATTCCATTAATTAACTTCGATATGAGCTGATGTTGTTAATGCAATATGTTATAGATCCTACATAATCTGGTCAGCCAAAACTATAACTTTGTGAAGAAATCGAAGAAATAAAATTGGAACCAGTTTGAGCTCTTCGTTTTAATTTTTTACGATGAACTTAAGCAGATCAGAAGAACCTCAACCTAATCCGAGCCAATTAAATTTGACTATATTTAACTAAGCTTCTGTAATTATTAATAAGTATGTAAATTAAACAAATGGAATTATTTTCTTTAAACATGTCTCGAATCAAGTCTAGAACCAAAAGCTGGGTTAATTTATTATATAGGTTCGTGAACCGAAATCTGAACCGAACCAACGAAAATGAGTTCTTGTATGCTATCTGGATTACATAATAAAGCTTAGCTGATTAAAATGCAATCTTAAACTAGTTAAAACCTCTCCAGACAAAACAAAATCTATTGCCCGAGGCAACAGTAAATAGTTATATACATATTATATTATATTATTATATACATATTTTGGTAAGTCTTGAAAGTAATGTTAATAGATTTCATCTTCTTTCATCTTAAGCAGCATACCATAAGATGTATTCTCTGTACCTTGCACAACCCAATCTTCTTAAATTGCCATAAATAACATTAACTTTTGACTAATTACTTACCACTACACACGGTTATGCTCGTGTGTGACATTATAAAACACAACATAAATTGTCAACTTACTTACGCCTGACCAGGTAGAACTGGGAAGAACTCCTGGAGCTGTGGCACAGCACTTCACAATGCGGCCAATGCCCACAGCGAGTCACATAACTCAGGCGACACACAAAGAGGCAACAACGAACGATGGCAAACATAAAAATTAATTAAAGTCCTGCTCCTGCCCCTGCCCCTGCCCCTGGTCCTGGCCCGCTCTGCCGGCAAGTCAAGTAGCGGGCAATGTCTTCTTTTGCCCAAATTGTTCACACGTTGCCGGCGCGTCGCTTGCAACATCTTGTGGCAACTTACGCCTTAAAGGCTGCAACAACAAGCGCCACGGTGACAGTGTCTGTCTAGCCAGACTTGACTAAACCCGGATCCTTGTGTCCTTTCTCGCTGCTGTTGCTGCTGCTGCTGTCGCTGCCTTTGCCTGCGCCTTCTTCCTGCCACATTTAGCAGCCGCGGCGTCAAGTGATGCGCCTTTTTATTTAACGCCCAAATTGCCGGAGCATTCAAAAGGTAACAACAGCAACCCTTAGCCGTGTCGTGTCTGATGTTCTTGTTGTTGTTAGATTTCTGTTATTGTTTCGAGCTGTCAAATTTTGCTGTATGTTGCCGTTGTTGTTGCTGCCGCTGCTGCCACTGCTGTTGCTGTGATTTCGTGTAATTTTATTAATCACAACAACACATTCGTCTGCTCGCCTTAACCTACCCGCTTCCCCACCCCTCCCTCCCCCCGCATGCCAGCCTGCGCCTGGTCCCTTCTCCCTGCCCTTTAATGTGCGCATCCCTTTCAATTTTGAAAATTCCTTCGCCCCGCCATTTAGCTTTGACTAATTATGCAATTTGTATGCAATCAAAATATTAATTATTAACAACTACTGGAACCGCACGGTATTTGTATTAGTATTTGTATTATTAATAAAAATAATGCAATACACTTTTTCGCTTGTGTTTTCATTAAAGCTGCCGCATGCCTTGTTTGTTTATTTGATACTCTACCTCCCCGCCCCACCCTTTAGCTGGTCAAGGGGTGTGGGTGTGGCTCAAAAAAAAATATGAATAGCGGCATGCAAATTTTCCGCTTGGTTTATTCTGCGCCTTCATGCGAACATCAATGCAAAAATCTGCGTTGCTGCATTAAAAAAAAAAATAAAACCCAAAAAAATAAATATTGCAAAAAGTACCCTTTATATGTTTATTCATAGGTCAGGCGCAGTCCCAAAAAAAAAATATCTATATATATTTTTTAAATGTTCATCAAGTTCTTTACAATTTAATACAGCATTTATCTTCATATAAAAGTTATACGAGATATATTGCTTTGTTTTTAAAATTTGATTATTTAAAGCCCTTTGCTACATGTTAAAAGAGTCAAAAGGTCCTGTTCCGACTATTCAGAATACGACCTAATTTTCATGCCATAAACCCTTTTTGAATGTTTAAAATAATGCACAAGTAATATTGCAGAAGCATTCCATTATTTTAAATATTAAGCAGTTGCTCATAAATCCCAATTATTGCATCTGCCACTCAGCTGGGCACGTAAACAAATTGACAACACTTTAAATATTATACGAGACCACTTCGGAAACCACAACCAAAACCACACACACCACACACACAACACACGGGCCATAAATAAATACGAATTGCATTGTGTAATATTCATAAATTAAGCAATTAAAAGCGCAATTATTTCCATATACAAGCGGCTGTTTACTGTCCACTTTTGACAAGTTTTTACACATATACATGTAGACAAAAAATAAAAGTGTAATCGAAAAAAATAAAATCAAATTAAATTTTCATGGAGTGAAGTCATGAACTGGCCGCAGTTAACAGAAAACTTTTATGAAAATGCAAATGCGAAAAGAAAGAAAGAAAAACTTTTGCCACGCTCGCAACTAAAAATCGCTTCATTCTAATTACTTCCGTTTGGACAGAGGCTCAGGGAGCTGCAGCTGGGCGAGCGCGAGCCGCAGAAGGACTTTCCTGCCAGCGTGGCAGGACACGTCTAGTTTAAGTAGTGAGCTGCGCTCTGTGAGCCGCCGCCGGGGCACATAAAACAATCGTTTCGTAATAAAGATGAAAATTTTATCAAAAGATGTCGGAAACAGATGTCGCCGCCAAGCTGAGTAGGCCCGCCCCCGCCCCCGCCCTCATCCAGGCACACACTGCCCGGCAGCCTGTGCCAGAGCCGTAGCCAAGCCAAAAGAATCCAGTGAATCCAGTGAATCCAGTGAATCCGGCCAACCAACACACACTTTATAATCTTTTATCGCATTTTTTCTACTTGGTTGACACAAAGAGCGTATTTATGCGACTGTTAACGTTATGAAAAGCCCATAATTTGCCAGCCACCCTACGTATTTGCCATATAATAAAAATAATAAACGTTATGCTGAAAATCGATAGCAAACAGAATTCGCATTCATTTCATGGCAAGCAGCGAGGGGGCGGGGGGTGGACGGGGGCAGGTTAGCGCGGGCGTGCAGCAGCTGATATCGACAGTTGACTTGGCGGCGGTCGTCCTCGTGGCTCATGAACTGCTGCTCCGTGTTCTGCTTCTCTATATATCGTACCCATCGAGTGTCGTGTATAAATGTTTGCTCTTTATTATATTGCCCATCCACGCCCACAGCGAAACATATATGTGCTCCTCCCTACTCCCCGCCCAGCTCCGGCTGTCTGCTACACCCGCGTGCAGCATCTTGTGACATTTAACCTTATTTTTCGCTCTTTTTTTGCGACTCTGCGTGCAATCGGCATCCATTGTAGTCGTTCCCATGCCGATACACACGATACGATACGATACGAGTACCCGATATAATGATATCCATATAATGATGCGGCTGTCAATTCCATTCCATTGGCATCTTCACCCAATCCCTGTTGCCTGTAGCTGTAGTGGCTTCTTATCGCCCGCCGCCCTTTGATAATCTCCGAGTTGACAAAGTCTTTGAGCCGGTTTGAAAGATGGAAATGTAATCGATGTTGCTTACCTGGAAAAAGATGAAAAGCTCTAGGCAAACTTTTTATAAATAAATATGATTAAATGGCTTAACATTTCAAAGGTTTTTTCACAAATTGAATCTGTAAGTTTAATTTAGAACCAAGAGATACACTCTTTTGGTTTTGACAAGGCTTTGCGAGCTGAAAATATGAAATTGTCATTTGCCTTTACATCAAGGAGGATATATATTTCATTTGCAAGCCAAGATTTAAAATTTGTTTCAATTTCAATATTGTTTCAATTTAAAAGGAAATAAAGAGCTATTTTTAAATATTACTTGAATTCACGAGAATCGCATAGAAGGGCAATATTTTAAGTACTGCTAATGTTTATAAATGATCGAACTTCAATTTTTTAAATAATTAATGTAATATTTGAGAATTTGAATAATTAAACGAAAGTTCGATCTAAAACTTGTGTTAGAAAATCTCTAGAAATCGTGACTTAGGAACCGAACCACAATTTATGAAACCTACTTTTAATCAAAGCCTTTTAAGGACTATATAGTCTGACGACCCACGAAATTCAAAATGGCAAAATCGCCTACACAAAGGCGCACAAACAATATTTAAATGGAGCACACAACTGAAATAATTTGCATATTTCCAATTCAGCAAACACTTTGGCAGCCAACAAAACACACATAAACTCGAATAGGCGCCGAATAAAACAATTAAAACTTTGTCTTTAACACTTGCCCGACCGACCGTGGTTTGGGGTTCAGTGAACCCCATGAAGCCCAGCACGCCAAACAGAATCTGAATCTGTGACCCCTTTCAGTTGTCAAGGAGCGCGACAGGAGCAATTGCGGCGCTGCTGCACATTCAACCCACTTATCAAATAATTGTCCTTATATTATGGCAGGCAACAAAGAGATGCACACACACATATGGAGCTCAGCTTTCGCAGTGACAACTGGCAAAGCACCAAATTGTGGAAAATTGAAATCATCTGCTTAAGCGCAAGCTCGCAGCCCCACAATGCGAAAGCCACCCACATAGTCAAGCAGAAGCCGTCGCATAGCTTTGGTGCCAAATAAAAATGTAAGGACACACACAGAATAACACGCACACACACTCACACACTCACGGAGAGAGACACACAGAGACACATGCGGGGCACATGGTGGAAATCCTTTGCATAAATGATGATGGCTTGGCATGATGAGAACTTTTAATCATTATTATCACATATTTATACGCTTATATGAGCATGTTTTATGTACTTGCTGGCAGCGGCAGGATGCGGAGTAATCCTTTTGAAAGCAAAAACCCACAAATGGCAGCGCAAAAAGGCTGGCAAAACAATGCCAGGATAATACACAAACATACACACGCACACACACTCACTTAGAGTACTTACATATATGTCGCTGCTTTGTTAGCCTTATTCTTATTGTTGGCGCTGAGAGTGCTTCTCGCTGTTGATGATGAGTTTCCAATTCGAGTGAGGCCACGCCCACAAAGCATAGCAGGGGCACAAGGACGACCACTTGCACTTTTCGTTTGCTGCTCAGCAAAGCCACAACAAGGGTTGCTTTTCTCTATGTCTCTCTGTGTGCGTGTGCGTGTGAGTGTATGTGTGTGTGTGTGTGTGTGAGTACTAGGCTTGTGCATGTATTGTACAATAGAGTGGCGCACACATAAAAGTCAAAACGACAAGCAAAGCCAGTTTCCAAGCTTATATAAACCCAGCAGACGCAGCGCAGGAATCCTGTCACTTGGCCAACTCTGCTCTATGTACTTGCCGTATAACCCTGCAATTCCGTAGTTCTTGTTGTTGTTGTTGTTGTCGCCTCTCCCCGTTTAGTAAATAAGTCATCATTGTCGATTGTCGTCATCAACGCGCCGAGGACAACTAATTTGCGGTCATAATAAAAGTTAATCTACTGACTCCTGGCGCTTGTTACCCAAACGTTGTCCCTGCTGCAACAAATTGCGTGTGGACATGGACAACTTCTGGCCAAGTTGTTTTGGCCAAGTGAATCAGCATATTTCATGCGGCCAACTTGTACCGACTGCGGCTTATATTAACAATTTAGTAAATAACAGCAGCTCAAATAGCGTTTATCTTATGATAAATTGAGAAGAATGATATGATTTGATAAATTTTTAATTTAGTTTAATTTGAAAGTATTGTCAACATGCAGAGGTTTATTTAGGGAACTTTAAGCCGCAATAAGGTTCTATTTTTATCTACATTTATATCCTTCTTTATAGGTATAGTCAAAAGTAATTATTATTTTCTTTTTAAAATACAAAACTTAAGAGAGAGACCCTACTCCAAAGTATAAATAACTTTGGTCCCAATCATTGGTTT
Source organism: Drosophila montana (assembly GCF_035044405.1). Classification (NCBI taxonomy): domain Eukaryota; kingdom Metazoa; phylum Arthropoda; class Insecta; order Diptera; family Drosophilidae; genus Drosophila; species Drosophila montana. Next base: position 55,664 of record NW_026997535.1, read on the forward strand.
AATCTAAACATATTTGATAGATGCCAATTTTAGGAAAAGAACTAATCTAGCCCACCTCTTGTATATGAAAACATGTAAGTTTTGCAATATTTTCAGTACAACGGGCAAATGTGAACAATTATAATTGAAATTTACTTCAAAATATTGAAAATTGTGACAAGATTTGAAGCAAAATCTTAAAGCAGAGTCAGTTGAATTTAAAAAAAAGTTAATATTATAATATAATATTTTAAATCTTATTTATAACCTAAAAATATTTGCATAAATATAACTACTTGAACTACCATATTTTTATTTAGTGTAAAAAATAGTCAGTGTGAATAATAATAAATATATAAATTTAGATACACCAGTATTTATCTCATATCTAGCCCACTGTGCGCACAGTGTGCTCAGGTTGGAGGCGTACAGCAAAGGATCAACCGAAGAGAGCAGAAACAGGACAGCAGCAACAAAATGGAGGAAAACATAAAAAAAAAACAGAAGAGCAGTTCAAGGCAGGCAACAAAACAAGAAAATTAAATTTTTATTGTTTTCACACAAATAAAATCAAATAAAAAGCGTACAACAATAAGGGAACAGAAGGGCCTCGCAAAGGCGCCACAGGACACAAAAGCACATACAAAGAGAGCGAAGAGTGGATATAGGCATGTATGTACATAAGGAGGCCGTCACGTGCCACATAAACGAGCAGCGAGCAGCGAGAAGCGAACAGCGAGCCACGAGCAGCGACTGGGCCGGAGAAACAGACCAACCACCGTAGAGCAACCCCTAAATTATGGCGCCGCAGCCACGCCAGGCAGGAGCAGCAGCCGGAGCCAGACTCTGTTGGTGCTGTCAGTCAGTACGAATCGAGCAGTCGACGGTTACGCGGCGCGCACAGCACTGGCCAAGCATATATAGACACTATATATATATTGAGAGTAGATATTGTCCGTTTTTAGCAAAACGGCACGTAATGTCGACGGCGTTTCTCGTGGACAGCCTACTGCATGCACAGCGCGCCCAGAGCTACAGTGAGAGCCAGCTAAAGTCGAGCCTCAGCGAGATGCTCCTGAGCCGTGGCCAGGGCGAGCCAGCGCCGGAGGAGTGCAAGTGCAACTGTGCCAAACGTGGCTATAAATGTGATAAGTGCCGTGAGATTCGCGAGATTCGTGCGGAAAGTGTTGACAGCATCGAGGAAATGGAAATGGACGATGACGAGGACGAAGAGGACGAGGATGAGATTGTCGCAGACATCGATAGCGTTGAGACGCCGCACCTAGATGAGGAGGAGCTGATGGACGATGAGCTGGATCAGCTGCAGCCACAACGTGAGGCAATCAAATTGCCCAAAGTGGAGCCCAAGGAGACCAACAATATCTCCAACAGCGGCACTACCACCATCCTCAAGGATAACAACAGCAAGCCCATACTCAAGTTCAGCGTATCCGCCATCCTGGGCGACACACGCGAAGGAGTGCGCGTTAGAAACGGTAAGGGGAGGAGGGGACACACACACCGCGGGGCAACGCAATAAACGCGGCTCGGCAATTAATTTGCCGTGGCTAATGCCAAACAACAACAAAGAACTACAAAAATCTAAATACAATTGCAATATGAAAAGCCAAAAGAATAACAATTTTGGCAGAACTATAAAAAAGGAGAAAAGTTCCTCACCGAGGGTCGCCTCAATTTCGGATCAGTTTTTTTTTTCATTTTTTGTATCTATCTATTTTATTGTGCTCCTTAAGCCCTTGAGGCGGCCTTGCACGGCTGTAAAAACACAACCAGACCTAATCATGTTTAAATTATTGTATCTGAGCCTCGGCAAATCCGTCGGCAGCCGCCACCAGAACCAAATGCGCATAAACCAGTTCCGTGTTCCGAGTTCCGTTCTCTCTCCAATATCCTGGCGCGTCCTTTTGCGGCTGCGCGTGCTGCTTACCAGCACGAGGGTTCAGTTCGGTTTTCGTTGCTTCACAAAAAAGTAGGCGTGACTAATTGTCTATCAGTCAATGTAACTGCGCCGCATTTCATCCAGTTTTTTAGCATGTGAATTGGCAAATTCTTTGGCTCTGAGCTCTGGCTTTGTTGCCAGTTTAAGCGTTTAGGCTTGTGGGATTTTCTGTGTGTGTCTTTCATTATTAATGAGTGGGCTGTTTCGCTTTTTATTGTATTTTATTACTTTTTTATTTTATGTGATTTTATACGATCATTTTTTGGGCATTTTCGCGTGGATTTTATGAGAGAAGCGTGGCAAAAATTGCAAAATTGCCAACCAATGTTTGTGGGTAGATTAAGGGTACATTAAATAAATTCGATTATAGGAATTACATATGTCTGATTTTGCAAAGATGCTCATTAAGACTCAGCTCTTAGATTAGATTAAAAAATATAACATGTTACTTTGAGTTATACCTAAAATAATTTAAGGTAGCTATTTTGTTAAATAGAAATAGATAAGAAAGTGTTTAGCCGGCAAATGATCTTGATACTGCTTAAACTCAAAAGCAACATAAAATCCTGTTAGAAATTGATAGGTTTTTTAACTGCTTATGAAGACAAACCTATTCTTAGCTAGTTAACCAGAGATGTAGAGAGCTTATAAGAGTTGTATCTAATATACCAATTCCTCGAATTTGTTACCCGTCCAAGTCTTTACAATTTCCTTTTCTATTGGGCTTTCCACAATTTGTATACTTTCATAACACAAGTAATTGCCCTGAAACTAATGGCGAATAAATGTTATCAGAATTACTTTGAGCATAGCCACAAATTAACTTTTTGTGCAATAAACCAATTGGGGAAAACTTTTTGCCAACGACATTTGGCTTTACCGCAGATGCAGAACTGGCCGAAAAACCGCCGAAAAGCACAAACAAACAATGCGAACAATTATAACTTAATTTGTGCGCTCATTAGGCACACATGTGGCTAACACACATACATACACACACACACACATCAATGCAAATGGCCGTCGCATACTAAAAACTTCTCGCCACAAGATTTCAACTAGGCGCAGAGCAGCAAATAACATAAGCACACACAAACATTCAGCACACATTCTCATACATACTCACACAATCACACACACACATACACACACGCACACACAAAGCGAACTAAAGAGGCGTTAATACGTTAATTGTTTCAGTCGCTCTAATCGAATTAAAATCATATCCTGCAGCGCCTGTCGGAATGTGTGTGTGTGTTTGTTTGTGTGTGTGAATGGCGTCTGCTTTTAGGTATTTAATTAGAAATTGAAATGCGGCCACAAAGCGCCAAAATCTTTCCCCAGGCGCCTCCATGCCGACCCAGCTTTCCAGAATCAAACGCGCAAAACTTTTGTTTGGTTTCCACATGAACTGAAATCGCAAACTGGAGGCGTTGGCGGTGTCTGCACTCAAGGTGTGTGTGTGCGTGTATGTGTGCTTGTGTGTGTGCGTGTGCTCAAAGTTTTCCATGTGTTGGCAGCGACACGGAAAGCACCGGGAGGAAATGTGAAGCTGCGAGCTGTTTAATTATGCCAGTTTGACACTTCAAAGCAGCATCTGCTGTGGAGCCAGAGTCAAGACATTCACACACACTCATGCACACACACAAACACACACATAAAGGGTTGATTTCTTGACAGGACATTTGGGGCTGATAATGTGCGCGTGTATGCGTGGGGTTTGTTTCGAATTGCGCGTTGATAGGCTTAAGACCGGAAACTCTGAAGTGGTTGTACGTTTAGGCCATAATTTTATCTGATCTTTAAGTAAGAATATTTGCTGTTATTAGTTGAGGGAATATTTAATTGTTATTATAAGCATAAGATAATAGTTACAAGCTTTCAAGCATATACTGGCTACAAAGATTAGCATGGGAAACAAAGTCCCAAGTGGAAATTTATTTACGAACAGGTACTTCTTTTATATATAGCTTCAATAACTTATGTTTTTTCTCTTTGCTTTCCAAGTTTATCCTTTATTTTTATTTAAGAAAAAGTATGTACTATGAATTTTTAATTAAAAACTTCTTTGGCAAAACCTTTTACCTACAAATAATACTTACAAATCGAAGCTGATAGTTTGTAAGAAGAAAATTTCATCCTTTGAGTAAATTTTTACATTAGAAACAAAAAAGGCCAAGTAGCCCGTTCCATATTAGAGATAGGTCAATAACTTATAACTAAATCCTTTACTTATCATAGCCAGGGAAAAATTAGCCAAAGTTGAAATATTACTTACCATTTCAAATAAACAGCACATATGAGAGGACAGCAATATGTTTAACTAGCACAATTAACATGAAACATGCAAAGCATTCTCTTATATTTCCCAATTAGTTTAATACCAAAAAAGATTATAAAAATCGCTTCAAAGCCCATTATCTTTCAATCCCTTTTAAATATTGAAGTTTAAAAGCATTATTTAATTATAAATATTCCTTTACAATAAATGTATTCAAGTGTAGTTAAAGGGCATTTTTTAATAAGCGTACTGTTCACAACGTGTTACGTGTTTTCACAATTGTTTCTCTTTCACAGAGTTTATGCAACCGCAGCATATATGGCCTTATCTACAGCAAAACTTTATGCAACATCACACACATCAATATCACCAGCATCATCATCACGCGCAGCAGCAGCAACAACAACAACAACAACAACAGCAGCAGCAGCAACAGTCGCTGGCGCCAACGCATCATCACCATCAGCACCATCAGCAACACCATCAAGCATTGGTGGGGCAGGCGCCACTGGCCTTGTCCCACCCGCTGCATCATCATGCCCATGCACACTTTCCGCATCCCGCATTTCTAACGCATCAGCATCAGCAGCAGCAGCAACAACAGCAACATCACCACGGCAATAGTTGTCAACCGCAAACCACAGCAACGACGGCCGCATCCTCGTCGTCACCTGGCAGCACAATTAGTGATAGCGACAACAATCACAGCAACAGCAACAGCAATTCCAATAACAACATTGTCCTGGATGGTCGACCGCATGAAATCGGCACTGGGAACAGCAACGACACCAACGAGGACAACAGCAATCGAAGATTAACGCAAGAAAAGCTGCAGCAACAGCAACAACAACAACAGCAGCAACAGCAACAACTGTTGAGTGGACAAGCAACAGGAGGAGCACCAACGGCACATCCGACACCACCGCCAGCGCCCATGCATCCGGTGATTGCCAAACCCATGCCCAGCAGGCCGACCCCTTTTCTGCCCCACACACTGAACCATCCGCATTTGCATTCACTGCTGGCGCACTGCCGTAATCCCTACATGAGTGGTAAGTGGTGCGAGTGCTCCGGCCACAGTCTAATGCCTCGTAATTACTCTGCCTAACTGTTCGGCACCCCCCATGGCGCTCATTAACAAGAGCTCCAACCCCGCTGCCGGCTGCCTGCTGCCCGCTGCCCGTCACACGTCTAATGCATTTCCCCAATATGTTTAATTGCAGTTGGTGCCCAAGTGTTTCCCCTGCCGCCGGGTCAGGGCTTCCCCTGGGCGCATTCGACACGTGGCAAGCCACGCAGAGGCATGATGCGGCGTGCCGTCTTCTCAGGTTCGTAGAGTGGGGCTCAAAACGGAAGGGGGCTTGTGTTCCTTTATAACTGTTGCTCTTTTCGCATGCAGATTCACAGCGCAAGGGTCTGGAGAAGCGCTTCCAGCAGCAGAAATATATCAGCAAGCCAGATCGCAAGAAACTGGCCGAGAGATTGGGCCTAAAAGACTCTCAGGTGAGTTCAAGTTCTCGCTATTAAAATCTATCAGCGCAGAGTTTCAGTAAAATAATATATATTTATATCATGTCCCTCTCCAATTCCTCTCTCACTTTAAAGACTTTGCCTTTTCAACTATTTTCCGGCAACCACTTTAAAATGCACTTAACAAAATTTCTGTTACTCAAAACTTTTTACCATAAACTGTGCCAATTTGATGTAACCAATCCCTTAATCATAAACAAGCGCCAAAAAAAGATCGATAAACACGCGGACGAGCTCATAATAAACTTAAAATATGCTATTATAAAATTTATTTTTAACCGCGCATAAACAATTTCTAAAACTTTTCAAATCAGCTTTTAAAAGCAGCAGCAACAATAATAATAATAATAAATACAACAACAAATGCGACGGCGTATAAAATAAAAGCCATAAAGCGGGGATAAATAAAACTCCGCCCTTAAAATTCCAGAAATCGTAAAAGCTCTCAGCAATGGCTGCGCAGAGCAAAATGGAAGCCAGGTCAGAACAGGGGGGGTTGCAAAGGCTGTGGAGGGTTGGGTGGGGGTAGTTGGGGGTCTGGGCGTGCTTCCTTTAAATGCGCAGTCGCTTGTCTTGGCCGTATGTATATAGAGAGGTCGCTTGTTGTTGCCATCAAAATACATATAATGAAATTATAACGAGCCATAAGAAATTCATTTCGGCTTGCCAGACGAATGGGCTGCGTGCGAGGGGGCGGGGAAATGGGAGGGGGAGAGGCTTTTATTGATTGTGCCAACCCGGCATAATTAAATTATTCTTCTCTTTTGTAATCTTTATAATCGTAAAAGATGAAAGTGAGTTGAGTTTAAAAAAAAGCAGTAGTTGAATATCTTTCGGTTGCCAAAGATTGAATAAAAAAGTTTGGTTATCTTTAGGAATACCCTGTTGATAATGGCAGCAAAATATCAGAGTAATACGATTCGGTTAATTTTTAGTTGCTTTAACTTAAAGAAGTCACTATACGAAGTTTCAAGTAGAATGTTTATAAGCTGCTAGAGAAGTTTGCAATGAAATATTACTCCTTAGAAAGAATATGTCTACAATAACTTTGCTTATCGAGCTAATCAATTATATTATTATTAGTATAGGTTAAAGCTGAACACTTTAGATGACAGAATCAAATAAAATAATGAACAATAATATCTGTTTAGTTTTGACTTAGCTTTGGGGAAACGAAACCCAGAGAGATTTTTTATAATGAATTTGGAATTTAAATTGAATACATTATTCATTCATTTAACATAAATATACTTGAATATATAAATATTTTTAAATATAAATATTTATTTAAAATATATATATATAGAATAGACTTTAAATGAATTCCAAAGCTGTAAAGCTGTTAAGAACCCAAATTCAAGCCCGGATTTCCACTTTTCCGTGAACGGAACCACATACAAATTTTGTTGGGCCCTCAGCCCTAATTGTTTATACTATTCAATATAACTTTTAAATATTGTCTACACTGTCTACTAAGACGTTCTTCTAGGACACACATTGGTCAGGGATTCAAATACAGATTCTCAAATTTTCTAACGAGCTGTGCAATCAAGTAAATGTACATATGTATGCACATATATGTGGACAACATTAATTAAGTACTGATTTCATGCGTGACGCATTTTTTTAAATTTTTAACATGCCTAAAAAACGGATGAGAGGAAATGCAACTGGGACACATTTTCGCCAGATACATTTTCACATGGCTGCTGCTGCTGAAAATTTGGCATGACCAATTTGGCCTTGTCAAAATGTAATCGATCACAACTCAATCAATGGGCCAACTGCGAGTTGTCAGCAGCCGGCGGTGAGCGGTGAGCAGCGAGCGGAAAGAGGGAAGCGGGGAGCGGGGGTAAACGGCAACAGCCGTCGGCAATGATGATGCTGACAATCTCATGCCAAATTAGTGCAGCTTTTTTTTTTTGTTATTGTTGTTATTGTCGTTACATTGCCGAACTGCATATAATTCATAAAAATTTCATAATTACGCAATAAGCGTGTCCAGTTGCATTTGTCAGGCGAGAAGCGGGACATGAATTCATCATCAGCAATGTGGTCACGCCCCCTTTTCACAGGCCACTGCCTCCCTTTGGCGATCGATCATATACACCTTAATGATCTTATAATGCCAGCCAGATGACGTCAGAATGCAAAGGTGCTATATATGCATGGCCCAAGTTGTTGTTGGCATCAGCTTAAAGGCTAACCGAGTAATTAAATAGTTAAATATAGCTGAGGTGTCGGAATATGTGTTATTATACGGGCTGGTTAACTAGATTGAGTAGAGTTCAGTTCAGTTGTTTTTTCTCAATAAATTTACATGGAAATAGTTAACAAGCGGTTCAGCTATTACAACATTATAGAAACAGTTAGAAATGTGCTGTTAGCCTGGCTCTTACGTAAAAATGCGGTTGAGGTAATAAGATATATTATGAGACTAGGTCATTTAAGGTTATGGCAAAATTTGTTGCTAAGAAGTTATTAAATGAGATTTGATGTTTGGGTAAACTACATATATATCAATCCTAACAAATGTAGCCCGCATATTGTATATGCAAATATTTACGGTTTTCAATATTTTCAGTACAACGGGCGATTGTGAATCAAAAGTGTCAATTGTTTCTTTACAAAATATATGATATATATGACTTGAAGCAAAATCTAAAACAAACATTCTCTTGATTCTATAAAAACGCTTTCGTATTCAAAATAATACTCCCATTCTTAGCCAGATCAAAGTTAAGGGAGCTCAAAGAAAGTTATCTAGGAAAATTGTAGTTTAAATTTAATATTATACTTAAACAACTCACGTACATGAAAATCCATTTTCTATAAATTTTCTATTGTGCTCCGCCTCTGTCATGTGTATGGCTCTCGGACTTACAATTATTTTATGATTATTGCCCAGTCCTTAGTCCATTAATCTTTGAAGTCAAAAAATCTACATAGCTGCAGCAGATTTCTCTTTATATTTCTCTATCTCCCCCTCTCTCTCGATAGAGCATAGAGAAAGAGAGAGAGCATCAAAGCATTCATCAATTGCACTTTGTCAAATGGGAAAATGAAAATGTCGACGGGATGGCGTCAAAAACAAAGGCAAGGCACCAAAGGAGAAGCGTTTAAAAAATGTGCAAAAATGTCAGAAAAACTCACAGTCAAATCGCAGCAGTTGGTCCTGGGTCCAAGCGCCGAGCTTCGAGGTCCGAGGTTTTTTGTCCCATTGGTTGGACAAAGGACAAAGTGTTGTCCAGCCGGCGGCGATGGCGACACCGGCTCCATTAACAGCTAAGCGGGGGTCGGGCCCGGTTTGTGGTTGACTGTGTGTATGTGTGCGTGTGTGTGTGTGTATTAATAAGTGTGGGTTTTGGGTGATGAACGAGTGCGGATATTCACACTCAAGTGACACTCACAGGAGGTTGAGTGTCTATATATATATATATATGTGTGAGTGTGTGTGTGTGTGTGTGTGGGGGGGGGATTGCATTGCAGCGCGTGTCCTGGCGCCTAGCTGTATGCAACATGATTTAAGAGCTTCGCAATGTCCTTTGTCGTGCTGCACTTTTTGTTGTTCAATTGTTGTTGTTCATTTGCTGCACGCTGCCCTCTATTGTGTACACTCGCCGCCATAAATATGCGGCCACGCTGCACTGCGCCTAGCCGGCTGCAGCCGGCTGCCCAGGCAATTGGTTGCCACAGCCTCGGCCTGGGCATCCGCCTCGACCTCGGCCTTGCGGTTGACAAACGGTTGCATTGATGCCAACCGCTCAGGTGATTCATCATTTCGAGTGTTGTTCATTGCAACGTTTATTGCGATTTTAACAAACGCACTCGAAATTCTTTTTTGAAAAAAAACGCGCGCGCTTTTAAACGCGCACAGCACCAGCCGCGATTTATGTGCGAATTATTGTTGTTGCTGCACGCAACTCAGCTAAAATTGCAGGGTATTATAGATGTTAAGCTTTTGAGTAGGTTTTTGGTACCCACAATTTACGCAGTCATGGGCTCGCGCCCCCCTTCAAAGTAAGCCGCGACTGCAAGTGACAGTTACCAGCCTCATAATCCGCCAGCTATAAATTTAATTGCCATTAATGACACTTCAAACGCCAAGCCACCAGAAAGCAGCAGCAGCAATAACAACAATAACCACAAAATGCGCTGCCAAATACAGAAAACGGAAATGAAAACATCTTGAGGGCAAATTCTATAAACTGATTTGCATTTTTAAATCAATGCACAAGGCAAAGCTCAAGGAATCGCGTTGATATCCGCAGGATAACTCGCTAAACGAGTTGGGCCTTTAGCAACCCCCGCACAACAAACACACAACAAACACACACACGTGTCAGCGCTGTGCCGGCAGCAACTTTTTAAGTGTCATGTCCAAAACAAATTCGTCTGTTTTTGATTTGTCGAAAAATGGGGGAGCGTACGGCAAATGAAAAGCAGAAAGGAAAAAAAAATATTTATACAGACAGCGGGAAAATCCTTGCAATCAACTGTGAAAACTCTGTGTGCCTCAGCATTTGGTACTCACTCGGGCACTTTTGGCATTTTCACGTTATAAATATTTTTATCTTTATTTCATTTGTCTGCGCCGGGAATGCCCTGTGTGTGTGTGTGTGTGTTTGGGGTGGCTTACTGCAGACATTTGCGGCATTTGCTTTTTTTTGTATTTCGATTTTCATTTGTTTGTCGTTCCGATTTTGCTGTTTTTTATTTACTCGAACCGCAAACGCTTTAAATCAAATTTTATGATAAATAATCTGTGAACACATGAGAGTTAATGCTTACATACTTACATACATATATATACGACATATAATAGACCAACGCGCTGTTCTTTTCGGTCTGCTTAGCTTGTTTTTTATGACTTTTGCTAGCTGCTTAATGGCTTTGAGAGAGAGAGAGAGAGAGAGAGAGAGATCTGCGAATGATTTAAGATTGCATTTCCCTTTACCTTCAGCCAACTTCTCAAGAAAACTGCTAGGCAAAAGACCTTACTCTAGTTAACTTTAAAATTCTAATTCATTTTAGTGCATTTACAAATTTTCCTTAAGCCTTAACCACTTTTACGGCAGTTAAAGAGCTGTTGAATATGGCAAAATGTGTTCGTAACTCGAATTTCATTTCTCGACTTGCAAAAACGATTGAGAAACATTAAAAACCATCATTTGCAGCTTTGGTTACAAAATAAATTGATGACAAATTGCTAAATAAATGCTGGAAGGGACCAAGAGTGGGAGCGGGGGGTGCAGCTACCCAGTCGGCGCCGTGTCCTAAAACAATAAGCACAGCCAGCCAGGACATTGGGCAGTGGCTCGAGTAGCAAATTGTTGGTAACCCAAAACGTAGACGAAATGACTCGAAATGACTTTGGCAAATAGTAGCAGACTATTTAATACGCTATTACGCAGCATATCGAATGACATGCCGGGCCGCTCGAGCAGCACACAAATGGGTTGACAAAACCACCCCACGGCGAGCAACTGCCTCATTAGTTAACATGTGTTGCCGCACCCAGACTCCGACTCATACTCCGACTCATACTCCGACTCCGATTCCGACTCCACCTCTTTAGCCGGAGTCAGCCACACGAACAACAGCTTGTGCTCATTGCCAAAGTCAATTTTCGGCAAAAAGGGAGGCCGTCGCCTGGCCAAAGCAATTTGTAGCTAAACTGACTGAGCCAACCATTTCCCACACCCTCCCACCCCCCCCCCCACACCACAACTGCGTCTGCCGCCCATTCCGGTTGCTTTCCGCTTTGCTTGGCTTATAAAAACTTCAAACAAATGCTCTGCACGTTATGCAGGCGGCGTGTCAGAAAAATCTGTTACTTACTTACCAATGGGGCTGAAACTGGCTCAGGATAATGTGTCGACTCCTTCGTGGGCATCATTTAAACGCTTCATTTGATTACAGAGTTTAATAGCCAAAGGTCCTTAGAGCTGTCTAAAACATCCGTATAGGAATTATACTTTGTTTACTTCAAATAGATTGTCTTCTGATATGTCTTTTCTCATATTGGATCTAACTAAACTCCCTGTCTTTGCTATTAGATCTTTTAAAAACTGCACAAATAAAATTAAAACTGAATTCGCATTTGCAAATCGATGACAACAATTTGCACAGAATTTCTAATGTATAAGCATATTAGCCACATAATGGACACAAACCAATGTCATTTAGTTGTGCATAAATTATATTATAAAACGGCAATAAAAACCAATTGATGTACTACATTAACAATATGCTGGGCAAAACAAGCGCAATATTTGTAAACATGCTAAAAGCTCATTTATGTTTATACGAATTACCTCTAATTGGTTTAGTATGAGAGCGCCCAATTCCATAATTTACATATCAGAAAATTAAGTTTAGAAACGGATTTAATATAACTAAATATATTTTAGATATGCGCTAATTCGGGGCACTCGTTGGCTTGTTAAATGCCAGAGGGAAATTAAACCTATTAAAAGCCAAAGCAAACATCATAATTTCAAGCTCATTAAACTTGGACATAGGCGAGGATTAGAGTGGGGTAGAGGAGGAGAAAAGAGTGGAGGAGTGGGCGGGGGTCCAGTTTCAGGTCCATTTTCCAGTCGACTTTTTGCACTGCGGCGCCCCAGTCGTAGACGCATACTAAATTGCACGCTTTATAATTAATTTCAATCAAAAACAGACGACGACAAAGGACGAGAACGGGCATGAGTACGGCGTCCTGGTCGTGGCCAGGACGAAGGCTCTGCTCACAATTCGGGCTGGGCCATAATCATTAATCTTATCGCCGCCTGAGCTTATTATTTCAATTGCTGCTGCTGTTGCATCGTGGTTGGGGGGAGGGGTCTGCCCGGGGAGCTGGGTGCGACAGACGCTGGAAAATTCAATGACCGGAAGTAAGTAAAACAGCAAATCCCCCCCGACAAAAAGCAAAGGAAAACCGAAAAAGTCGGCACGTGGCCGTGGCCGAGGCCAAGGCTGAGGCAGCGACCGTTCAGCACGCCAAATCTCTGCGGTTAATCGCTTGTTCAACATGTCAGCACTTTCCAGCACTGTTCTTATCCTTGTTGTCGCCGTTGTTGTTGTTGTTGTTGTTGTAGCTGTTGTTTATTTATTTATATGCCTGCCGATTATATCGAGAAGCGGGTGTGGGTCTTATTCCATGCCGTTGACTACAAGTCAATTTTACGCATCAATTTGCATTCCAAAAATTTGAACTAATTACGTGTTGGCATCGGGCAGTCCTTTTCTTTTTTTGGGCGGCAATCCTATAAATTGTTGCAAATTGTTTGGCTTGGGCTTTGCTACAAAGTGCGAGTGTCCAGCTGTGTCCCAGACAGAGCAACTGTAACACAACGGAGGTAAACACCCATTGAATAATAACTCAAAAACAGTCGCAAAAGTTCGCAGCGGCCTGGGCTGCCAGGGTTGCCAGGGTGGCTGCAATTTGCTTTGAGTGTTTGCGTCCTACTTGTCTCTCACTGTCCCTGTCAAATGCAGCAATACATAAACACAAGCGCACGCACACAAGCTCACACACACACACACACACACAAACACTCACACTCACACATTCGCTTACAGCACTTTTGCTGGTCCAACTTTTGGGCACAGTGTCTCAAGAGTGCGCCGCAAATGTTTATCTTCTCTCCTTCAGGTTCCATTCGTCAACTCGAGCCTTAGACACATTTATTTTCAATATGAAATAAATCAATTCAGATTGTTTCAAATTTTTCAAAATGAAATAACTTCTTCGCATTTTTAAAAACTTTCAAGATACTTTTGAATATTATTTTCACATTATCCCATTAAGTTCTTTTAATCCAAGCGAGGTTCACAATTGTTCTTTATTAAGTGCACGAACCAGTTTGGCTCGGAACCAGTTTGCAACTTTGTTGCCTGCTGCTTTATTTTGACTGCATTTGGTTCCACTGTGCGGCCTCTAATCAATTTGTAGCCGCTTAGTAAATGTCTCTCATTTGCATTTATTATGGATATGCCAGCGTCTGTTGTTGGCATTGCAGTTCAAACTTTTAGCCCCAGCCACGCCCACACACACGGCAGCCAGCCACCACTCCGTCCTCTCTGGCAGCCATTGCCTTTTGCCACAGAAAGTTTTTGAGCAAAATTGTTGGCCAAAAAGTTGGATTTGACCATGAATTTATCTGCGCCTGTGGTCATGAAAACTTTTCGGGGCCAGCTCCTTGTCAGTGGCCGGCGGCGCAAGCTGCAACGGACAGGCATCCATCCGTAGTTGGACATATTCAATTTACCCATTTCATTTGCAATTGCAGGTAAAAATATGGTTTCAAAATCGCCGCATGAAGTGGCGCAACTCGAAGGAGCGCGAGCTGCTGGCAAATGGCGGCTCACGCGACCAGACGCTGCCCAACAAGAACAATCCCAATCCGGATTTGTCCGATGCCAAATGCGATCGCCCGCTAACGCCGCTGTCGCCGTCGCTGCTCTCGCCCAGCGGCAGCGCCACGCCACCGCCAACGGCAGCTGCTGCCAAGGATGAGCCAGGCGCAGCAGCAGCAGCAGCAGCGGCAGCGACGGCCGCTGTCACACCCAAATCACCGCAATCTGCCAGCAGCAGTTCACCAGTGGAGGGCGCCCCGACGCCGACGTCCATCAACCACCCAACGGGCGGCGGCAACGGCTTTGGCATGCAAATCAGCTCACCGCCGCCGCTGCTCACCAGCATCAAGATGGGCGATCAATCGGGCACGCCCACACCAACGCCGACGGTCTCCTCGGCTGCGTCTTCGCCGCCAGGCATTGGCAGCGCCGCTGAGTTTCAGGCGAAGATCAATGCGGAGATGCAAAAGCAGCTGGTGGCAGCTGATCTCAAGTTCAAGCTGGAGAGCAGCATCCAGGAGGCCAAGCAGCGGCGCTTCGAGCAGCTGCAGCAGCTGCATCACTCGCCCCACTTCACGGCCATGCGCGAGGTGGAGCTGGCCGCCGCGGCAGCCGCTGCGCAGCTGCATCATCATCACCAGCAGCAGCAGCAGCAGCAGCAGCAACAGCAGCAGCAAGCGACGCCCAGTGGCACGCCCACATCCGCCGCCCACTTCCAGAGCGCGGAGTTCATGAAGCTGTACTATGAGGACTACGACGACTCCAACTCGGACAGTGATGAGGAAATAAGCGTAACGTGATCGCCAGGACATGCTGCAAGGGAAAAGGATATTGTAAATATATGTTTAGCATTTTTAATTGTACATTTTGCGTAATTATCATAATACTTACTTATAAAGCTAATTAATTAATTCATTAACTATTGTACTTAACGTGTGCATATTTTTTCGAATTTAAATTCCAACACAAAATAAAGGTCTTTGAAAAATTCACAACAAAGCAATTCGATTATAAAAACAACAAACTTTTCTCTATATACGGAGGTGGATTAAATATCAACTCGAAAAAATTAAATATTATATCAAAACTCTCCAGAGAGCAGCCATTCCGTGTAAATTTCAAAAACTCACAGATAAGGAAAAACGTTACATATAAATAAATAAAATACCTGGACAAATTATGCAACACTGGCAACAAAGATTTAGCAATGAACGTTCGTAGCGGCAACTGGTTTGTGTCACCGCTAGGACTGTGATCACGCTTACAGTGGCGTCCAATATCATTGCACTGCTCCCATGCAACATACAATTAATACATTTTATTATTAACGCAAAGAACAGCGTTGTAAATTGATCTAGAACTAGGACAAATTCACACTTGACATGTGTAAAAATATTAAAATTAGTAAAATACTGTCCATGGATAGCCATAGATGTGAGCTTACAAACTAGAAATCACTCATTCGACTAAGCTTAGACAGTTAGGATTGCGACTCGAATTGACTACGAACTAGGATAGCTTTGTACATGGAGGTTACAGGTTGCACCAGGAATATTATGTTAGTCATGCTCTTGTCTGCCGTAGAAGGCATCTATTTGGTATTGTATTCGTCGTCGAGGCGTATGGCCAAATTCACATGCCCCTCCCCGCTGGTTAGCTCAACTGGCTTCATTGTGGTGAAGAGCACTGGGTTGTCGCTCTTGAAGACCTCCTCAGTGATGGCGGGATTGTCAATGCCCTTGGCCGTAATCTTAAGCACGCTGCGTCGCTGCAGTGCATCAATGATAACCGATATCAGCCAGCCGAGAAAGACGGTTAACAAGCAGCCAACCATGCTGAACCACATATAACTCAGGCGGAAAATGGACCAGGAGCTGTAGCAAGAAGAATTGAGAACTATTAGAATAATTTGTTCCATAGGACTCGTCAATAATCGGCACTTACGTAAAGCCCTGCTCTGGCGCGGGCAACAAGCTTTCGCTGAGTAAATCTTCAATGATGCCCGTCACATTCACATGGCAATCGCAATGCTCCACGGATGTGGGCAGCGTGGGTATTTGCACATTGCTCAATTGCGCGCCCACGCCCACAAATATGACCAGAGCTAGTGACAAGAGGCCGCCATAGAAGGCGCCCTTCGAATTTGCCTGTTTGCAGCCAATGCCCAAAACAAACAGGCCCAAGGTGACGCCTCCGATGAGTCCATTGAGCGTCAGCGTCGCCTGCAGCACACCACCCAAATGCTCCACAATGAAGACCAGACCAAAGGAGCCCACGCCAAAGCCCAATGACATCCACTTGGCATAGGTGGCGCCCTTCTCGGGTGAAATCTTAATGTTCATGCCATTGATAAGCAAATCCTCGCAGGTAACAGCCGAAAGTGAGTTCAAGGCAGAGGCAACAGTGCTGCAAATAGTGTTGTAAAGTTGCAAATTAGTACTGACTGACTGACTGATTGACTGATTGATGATCAACACACAGCCCAAGCCGGAGAGGCAAGCAAGCTGCGATTTTTACAAAAGTTAAGTTTTAAGATGTAGATGAAAATGTACTTTTTTTTTTTTAATGTTGATGTTCATTTAAATGCAATAAATATTTTAACTGGCAGCGGGAAAATCTTGGTAATATCTGCTAGTGTTATATAATTATAGACCTACCCCAAGCTAGCCGCAAAGATGCCAGCGACAAATATGCCCGCGACGGTATAAACGTGGTCGTAGGTATTTATCACATAGTATGGCAATAGCTGATCCGAGGCTGTGATGCGCTCCACGCTCAATGGATCACAGTCGGCATAGTGGGTGAAGACCATGAGACCTGTATAAAAGTTGAGCAGAAATACGACAACCAGACCGATGATGGCAAAGCCCAAGGCAATCTTGGCCAGCCTCAAGGACTTGAGGGACATGCACTTCTGCACGGAGGCCTGATTGGTGCAAAAGAGCGAAGTCCAGTAAAAGAAGCCGCCAATGACCACAGACCAGACACTGTGCCGGGTGGTGGGACTGGGATCGAAGCTATTAGAAATATAAGCGAGATTAGATTGTGAATTGCGGCAGGTCTAGAGGACAGCTAAATACTCACTTAAAGAACTCGAGGCGATTGCGTTCAGCTGCCATCTGAAAGACCTGGACTGGACTGCCGCTATAAAAGCAGCCCAGCAAGACGATCAGCACCAGCGAGACGGCCAGAACAGCAGCCTACATAATATAAATTAATATAAATTAAAGTTAAAGATATATTTAAGGCTGCCACTCACCTGA
Organism: Drosophila montana; assembly: GCF_035044405.1. NCBI lineage: Eukaryota > Metazoa > Arthropoda > Insecta > Diptera > Drosophilidae > Drosophila > Drosophila montana. The sequence continues at coordinate 73,038 of NW_026997535.1, forward strand.
AAGGAATCTGCTATAACGCAAGCCTTGATGCCGCCCATCGAGGAGTAGAAGACGCAGACCACATAAATGAGGACAACAGCTATTTTGGTATCCAGGCCCGTTGCCTTGGACAAGGCAATGGCTGGCGCCAGGACAGCAACAGCGGTATAAAAGCACATCTGAAAGTAACAAAAGGATGAGCAAAAGTGATCCCATCATCAGGTTAACCATATCAACTCACCTGCACGACATAGAGCAAGGCGCCCAGAACGCGTATCTCCTTGCCGAAGCGTATGCCCAGATACTCGTAACAGCTGGTCAGCTCCATTTTGAAGTAAATGGGATAGAATATCTTGACGGCCACCGGTATGACCAGCAGCATGGGTATCACAATCAGCACAAACTGTGTGCCCTGGAAATACATCTCGGAAGGATTGCCCAATAGCTCTATGGCTGTGATAAAGCTTGTGGTCAGGCTGAGGGTCACGGGCAACAGACTCATGCCCGAGCCCAGCAGAAAGTCATCCGAGGAGCTGCCGCCCGTCTGAAAGAAGCCATAGAAGATGCCAATGCCCAGGGAAACGACCAGCATGGAAAGCAGAATGAAATAGTCAATGCCCGAAAAGCTGGCCTTATGGCCGGGCTGAGTGCACTCCTCCAGTTCCGGGCCAGCTTCCAGCTGTTGCCTCTTAAATGCCGACAGCAGCAATGTGGCTGCATCATTGAACTGCACATGCTCCTCGGATGCAGCAGATGCAGCCGGCGTCTCTCCACGCACAATCAGATACTTTTGCTCAGGTGTGATGGGCAGCTGCTGCGGCTGCTGCTTCAGCGTGTGGGCGTTTATAGAATGGGCCAATGCGCACAGGGTCAACAGTTTCAGGATGGTGCCGAACATATTGGTAAAGTAGTTGGAATACGAGATGGACGGGCTGTATGGATTTGGCCAGGCAATTGATCAAGTTTTGCTTATGCAACAACCTTTTATTTACATCTCACAACCAAAAGATACAAGCTGAAAGGAATAAAATTTAAGTTAAGATTTTAATATGTATATACCATGGCATAGCATATATGGAGAGTTGATAAGTTCAAGGCTTTATAGCTGAAATTGCGACAGGGCGGCAATTACAAAGCTGGGCTGGCTGTAGGCGTCGTTAATCAATTAAGTTCTCAAATTGTATCTGTAAGATACATTCAACTCGTGCCAGCCTCTGTAGCCAATGGCCGCTGCTTTATGTTCAAGTACAAATTTATCATTTCCTTACATAAACAATTTGATTAAAAACTGTCTTCGTTAATTGGTTATTGTATCAAAATTATTATTTGTATACCATATCCATTGACATTATTAGCTTAAGCGGAACTTTTTCAGGGACAAAGAACATACTTTCAGTTTCCTGGTGTTAGGACGTATGTTTCGACTATGGAAAGTTCGGACATGACTTTATAATATTAAATCTTTTGTTTTTGACTTAATACATCACCAGCAAAATTTACAAACTTATGGTAATGCGATAATTAAAGCGTTTATTAAAATGGAAATATCATAAGAACAATTCGTACTATTCTTGGTATATATTTTTTATTTAGTTTTTTATTATTTTTTTATTATTTTGTTTTTTAATTAATTTATTTGTTATATAGCTTTTAAGATTGCTGTTGCCTTATGCGCCATTTGTGCGTTTTTAGTTGTAAGTCGCCAGGTTTTTAACAATATAAAAACTTGTTTTTGGATTTGTAATGTTCTGTTATATGGCTTACATGTTTTCTAAGGGGAGGTGGCCGCGTCGCCCTGGCGATAAGTGGGCGTGGTTGGATATAAACTTGAGCAGACTCTCCAAGTCTCGTTAACTAATTAACTATTGTCAGAGGACAAAAAACGAACCTCAAGTTTTTCCGAAAGCTTAATGTATGCAAAAATATCAATTAATTTCCAAAGACACTCGAACACTCGAATAACAAGTAAACTAAACGGAACTGCTTAGCTTTAGTAGAAGAGAAACTCCTGGCCTATAGCCACAAGTGACATGAAATGAACGCGCATGAATGAGATTTAACCGATTTTAACTGGTTATTATTGGATACGCCGGTTTTCGCCAGTTTTGGCTAGAAATACGAGTTGGGTTGAAGCGCTACAGCCAAGAGGCGAGCCCAATAGTAAGGCGCCAATGGCTCAAAGGGCAACTGACGTTCTCTCTCTGTCTCTCCCTCTCTCTCTCTCTCAATCTTTCTCCTGACGCCCCTCGTGCTGTCTTCGTGTGAACATCGTCCACGGCCTCAGCTTGTGATCTGATAGAGTCAATTAATATGCGCGTATCTTTGGGCAGCATTCCGCTTGTTGTCTGACGTCTGTCCATTAATAAAAATAATAATAATAACAATGTTACTTATTATAATATGGAACACGACAAGTTGTACGCAATTCGATTTGACATGCTTGAAATTTGCTGCTGTGCACACAGAACTTTATTATAATTTACGAGTTTCGCAAAACAAACTCCGTGGCTATCATCTGGCGGCATGACTTACATACATATTTCTCCATATATTTATGTACATATGTAACTACTGCAAATGTGTACATTATAATATACCGATTTTACTGATCTTTCATTTGTTGCACTTGCAAACCGCACTCAATTTTTTTGTGTTTCACTTAATTAGCTTATTAGCTTTTGAGTTTTAAGTGCTTGTTAAATTTATAACCGACAGTTTAATTTGATTAGAAACAGCTTACAGTTAGGGCGAAGCCCTTGCTTAAATATATATTGAGTAGAGGGCTGAAATTGTTTTTTTTTCAGCTTAGTTGGAAATCCAATAATTGAGAAATCAATTTAAACATTTTTTTTTTAATTTAAATATTATCTTTAACAATTATTTAAATTATATTTTCTTGCAATAAATTTTGTACAATTTGTAGGATTTATATATTTAATTAAATGAATCAGGATAAATGAACTCTGATAAAATGGGGATATATCTCAAAATCTAGTTAGATCTCAGTAATTATCGCTCACCTTTAGAAATGTTGTTTAATCCTTACGCTAAAAATCCTTTGAGTTCGTCTGAGTTGTAGTTTTGATTTCGCATTAACGCCCAACTAACGTAAAAATGTTCTAAATTGTATTTGCAGAATTGTGCCGCGATTATTTTTGTATTTCATTAAGTTCCGCACAAGATATCAAATTTTTGGGATAAGAAGACACTTGAGCACAAGGATTTTCAGGTCACAAATGTGTTTTCGTTTTCGAAGTATTATTAAAATTCAGCTTAATGTTTTGTTAGTTTGTATACACTTTTGTTTGGCGTATGTTTTGTTTTGTTTTCTCGCAGTTCGAACTTATTGACAGTTTTCAAATGAATGAATCTGTCTGGGGACCGTTTGGGGTTTTTATATGGCCAGCAGCCGATTGTATCAGCTCCGACGCTCAGTATCTTAGGCCAGAGGAGAGAGCACAACGAAAGCCCGTAGAGAGCGTGAGTATGGCCAACAAATAGCGACAGATCGAGTCCGAGATCGAGATAAAGATCGATGGCAGCGAGAGCAGAGCGACGGGCACACAGAGGAGACCTGAGCAATGCCTTAATTGATATCTTCAAGAAATTCATATAAAATACATTTTGTAATTTTTATGTTCTCCAACTTTTTACAATTAATAAAAAATATTCTATGCGATCTGCTGTTTGGAAAACGTTCTGTGCCATTGTGTTATTTAGGGAATATTTCAATATTACGATCTTTTTGCAATATTGTTGGTGTATCAGTGTGAAAAGTGCAATATGAACGTTGGTTGCCAAATGAAATATGTCTTTGCTGGTACTCTGATACTCTACCTTATACTTAGATATGTCGCACATTTTAATTAATTTGCCTGAGTCGAAAATACGTTCAAAGGGCTTTGCGGAAAATACTGGCGACAACTTCTTCCAAGCAGACACCCGGCATTAATTGAACACGCACCCGAAGACAAATCACCCGAAGACAACCTTCTCCAACAAAGGAAAAAAATGTGCGTTCTACGGAAAAATACATAGGTTTAATTATTGAGCAATACGCCTAACTAGCGGGGGTTCCAGTAATAACACCCTCTCGGTAAATTTGAAATGTTTGAATAACTCAAATGAGTCGCAAAGACAAAAAAGTGCGCCAATTAATATTTGAGCGTCTATACGATTTTATCTGTATGGTCGGCTCAATTGGCACGCGGGGGGCTTACGTCTCCGGTTATGCATATTTGGTGTCTCATGCTTGGATAACGATAACGAGTTCGATCTGGTACCGATTTACATCAGGCAGCGGGCTTGCGTTCTTTGTTAATAGAAAATTATTTGTTTACAATTATTTTTATGGTGTTTGCTATTCTTGCAAAATGTTGTGAGTGTTTAATTTTAATTGAAATGTATTAGAAATTGGAATTGAAAGCATTTGTCACCGGCGTCGCATAGTTCAAATGAATAAAATAAAAACATGCACGCCAATAAATTTTGATTAAAATTAAGGAATTGTCACATTTGCGCCACATGTGCCGTGTTTTTAACAATAAATAAAAGGTACAGCAAATATTGAAAATGAGGATTTAAAAATGGAATGGATTTACTTTTTTTAAAGATTAATGTGTGACTATTTCCCAAATAAACTTTCACAATATTTAACCTTTAGCAAAAAAGCAAATTATACATATTAAATATATTAAAGAATTTTTAGTTGCCCTTTGGCCTGGGTGTCTATCCGCCCCTGGACATTGGAAAAAGAAAGTGTAAGCGACAATTGTTAATTGTTTCCATTAATGAGAGTGGGCGTTGAAATTGCTAAAATGGTCGGCGTCTTACTTAAATAGCATTAATTATTAAATGTACCTCAATTAGAGGGAGACTTCATATAACGTGTACTGAGTCATTGCACATCCATCATCAGGTAACTAACACTAAGTCACGCGGAAAACATTATATATTTAAACTTAACAGAGCGCGCCAGTTTGGCGTCTGTACGTCTGTAAACAAAATGTTAAACTCGAAATGGTTTTGTTTCAAAATGACTATCGCTGTGCGACAACCGATAGTATCGACGACAGAGTAACAGCTCTAACAAAAACAAAACGTACTTCTTACAGAAAATAATAAAAACTTAAGTAAAAACAAAGTTATTTGGGTAAATCGTGTGCATAATGAGCGCTCCCACCGCCCCAACGGGCATACAGTGCACCGCAGGTGCAGTGCCCATACGAAATGAAAAAGGTAAGCTAGCATAAAACTCTCGTGCAAGCAACTAAATAACAGATCTCTTTGCCATGCTCTAGGCGAGATTTCCATGCAAAAGGTAAAGGTGCAGCGTTATATTTCTGGCAAGCGACCTGATTATGCCCGCGCCGACTCCAGCTCGGACGAAAGTGATGATGACGATTTCGTGGACAATCGGAAGCGCATGGAGCGAAACAAAGCGGAGCGTCACAAACTCGAGCTGTCTCGACGAGAAAGTGGGGACGAGAAAACGGCACAGCAAGAGGATGAAGCTGAGGTGGACGATCCACGCCTGCGACGGTTACGTGCACGCCCTGTGGATATGGAAGATTTGGAGCGCGAACGTCGTGAACGCCACAGGCATATCCATGAACCCGAAATGGTAGAAAGCGCTAGCGAGGAAGAACCTCTCCCAGACGAAAGCAGTGAACAGCAGCGACGCATTGAACGCGGCACCAATAAAATTACTCTAGCTTCGGAATCCGACACGGACTCTGAGCTAAGTGACGAAGAATTGGAAAAGCGTCGTTTAAAGTTGCGGTCGCGTATGTTGCAGCAGCAACGTGAAGAAGAGGTGCTGCAAAAAGAAGACGAGAAGCAGTCAGAATCATCGGAGTCGGAGAGCTCCGAATACGAAGAGGAAACAGAGAGCGAGGAAGAGAACGAGCCGCGTTTAAAGCCGCTATTTGTCCGCAAGCGGGATCGTGCCACCATACAGGAGAAAGAACGCGAGGCCCAAAAACAAAAGCAATTAGAAGCCGAGGCCAAACGAGCGGCCAAGGAGCGAAGGCGCGCCACATTACGCTTGGTCGAGGAGAGCGTAAAAAAGGACTTGGAGAAGATCAAACCGGAGACAAACGAAGCGTCCCTAGATGATGTGTGCACAGCCGATGAGAACGACGAGGTGGAGTACGAGGCCTGGAAATTACGTGAACTGAAACGCATGAAGCGAGATCGCGAGGAGCGCGACAAGTAAGTTATATACACTCAACATTGAACATGAATAGACTAAAACATCTTATATTATCTTATACTTGTAGCGCCGAACGTGAAAAACTTGAAATCGAACGCATGCGTAATCTCACCGAAGAGGAGAGACGCCAGGAACTGCGCTCAAATCCCAAGCTCGTCACCAATAAGGCCACCAAAGGCAAATATAAATTCCTGCAGAAATACTATCATCGTGGTGCCTTCTACCTGGACGAGGAGAACGATGTGCTCAAACGAGACTTTGCGCAGGCCACTCTCGAGGATCACTTTGACAAGACCATTCTGCCCAAGGTGATGCAGGTGAAAAACTTCGGTCGCTGCGGTCGCACCAAGTACACGCATTTAGTTGATCAGGATACCACAAAGTTCGATTCACCGTGGTATGCCGAGACCTCAAACAACATGAAATTTCACAATGAACGCGCCGGCGGTATGCGGCAGCAATTTGACAAGCCAACGGGTTCCAAGCGCAAGAAGTTAGAATAGTTAAAATAACAGTTGTAAAGTTGAAAAGTAAATACAAATTAGCATATAATATCCGAATACTTAATTGGCCTACGTTTTTCAAATGGAAGCAGCATCAAAATATCAGAAAACATCAAGGATGTAGAAATAGGAAATAGGTGATTACTGCCTTGTTAGATTCGGATTACGTACTCCAATTTTTTGATGCTGCTCCTGGCCAGCCGGCACAATGGTTTCGCTGTTAACGACATCTAAGTCAAATCTCACAATATTTTTTTTATATAACTAAGCTGATTGCTTTACAAAATTCTTTAAGCCTATTTACATCTATTCAACTATTTACATATCAGTGACAAGTTGAGTTTGTGCTCATCCAGCAGCTCAAGGTTACGCTGTACCAAGGCTTGCATAACGCCTTCAGCCTTAATATATTGTACATTATTGTAGTTTCTGAGCAGCTGCCAAATGTGTTTGTCCTGCTTGCTGGCAACCACATACAGATGCACATTGCTGGCAATTGGAGGCGCTTTAGTGTGCACCGTTCCACCGGCGCATTCAATGATAGCTGTGAAATTAAACAAAATTCTAAGAAAAACTGCATTGAGCTGTAGATTTAACTACCTTTCATTTCCTTGACATTCGGCTGGATGTCACCAGCGAGCATAAAATCTAGTCCTTTCAATAAACTGGGATTTTCAAATACTGATAAGGGTTTAAATTTGAAGGTTTCCTCGAACTTTTCATCCTTGAATATATGATCCGATTGTACGATAATAGAACGTTTCTCCTTCATGCCGTGTAGCCACTTAGTCGACAAAATGGGTTTATTCGCTGCGATTCCAACCAAAAATTTATATGTACGTTCGCCCTTGTCCATGATGAGCAAATCACAATCAAGTGGATCCGTAGTGACTTCTATAGCATCTAAAAAGAGAAAAATATATGAGCTATAAAACTTCGTAATCAATTGATAAAAACTTACTTTTTAATGACACCAATACAGCGTTCAGCTCGGCATAATTGCACATGGATAGTGCTAAGCGGATTTTTCGGCCCGAAATTTTTATCTTCTTTATATAGTCGTTAATATCTGGAAAATACACAAATTACCATAAACTGTATGCGTTTTAATAGTTCAACCGGCACCTTTTAGTGATTTCCGACTAGGCAGCTTATTTTTGCGGGCATCTTTAGAGGAAGAGAAAAGTTTTATATTAAATATCATCAAATCTTAAATTTTACAATTACTACACATACTATGCGTTGGGGCATTAGCACTAGTCGTTGGCTCCTCTTCCTTGTCACTTTCAATAGCTTCTTGTGATGTTTTTCTGCTGCTCTTAGTTTTAGCCACATCCCCTCCCCCATTGACCTTTTTTTTGGTTTTAGCAGTATCTTCTCTAGATTCCTCAGTCACTGTAAATAACATAAAATATAATATAAATTATAAACGTAAAATACATAAAAAAAGACCCGCACGGACTCACAATCTGTTTTGCTAGTTGACCTGCGGAAACTTCTAAGGCTAGGTGCAGGCTTGGCTTCTTTTGTGGCGCTGGTGTCTTTCTCGGTGGGCGCCTTAACTGAGCGCCGTAGTTCTTTTCTCGTGGACAGGGCGTCGTCAATTTTGGCAGCAGGTTTTTGATTTATGGGAATTTCATTACCATTTGCTTCAATTATATCAACTAGTTGGGATTGTCTTCTTGTTCTGCGGCTTACTGGTTGTCTGTCCTGGTTAGTAGCTGGTTTATCATCACTGGACTGTTTAGGTTTTCTTAATTTACTTTCCTTGCTGCAGCTTACAACTTTATTATCATTCCTCACTTGCTCTTGGCTAGTTTCGGCTGTAATTTTAACTTCATTGATAGAATCTTCGCTTTGATGCGTTGATGCAGTACTCGTCTCCGATAATTCTTCTGTTTTGGTACGAGTTTTGCGTAATCTAACCAGCATGCTGCCTTCAATGGTATCCTTTTTCTTAGAAGCCTCACTTTTTTTCGGTTTGGAGTCTACGGTGTCGTCAGATGTGGGCTGGGATGTTTTTCCGCGTGTTTTTTTCGGAGCTGCAGGGATTCAAATTGGTTCATAAAATGCCTAACACAAACAAAGCTTCTGAGACTCACGCGCTGTGGATTCCTCGTTAGACGCTGACGATCGCTTCCGTCTCGTTTTCGTTTCTATCTTTAAATTTTCAAGCCCGGACGCTGCTGATCCTGATGGCGTGGGCGATTTTGAGAACTGTCGAGTGCGCTTTTTTTTGCTTGCTGTAGGACAGTTTTTTACCTATGTAGTTGGTATATAATTTATATATTATTAAAGCTCACTTGACGCTTGTGGGGATACTGGGCGAGGAGAAACACGTCTGCGGCTAGAATTTTTGCTTGATTTTTGTTGATCTTCCTGTACGGCGTCCACTTTATTTGGGAACTCCTTAGGTTGATGTATCTGCAAAATTTAGAACAATTCAGAATATTTCTTGGTAAAGAGCATGTTGATCTGATATTCTTCGAACTGATAATATCTGATTTAATATTCGATTTTATCTGCGTAATCGGCCTTGCTCTTGAGAAAGTACCTTGCTCTCATGAGTCTTCTCTAAAGTGTTGGATTGCTTATCAAAATTATGTTGCTCATCGTCTATCGGTGAACTCGGCATTGCAGATAGCGCAATCAGTTGGCTGAGGTCTTTATCAAGTTCATCTCCAATTTTGATAGAATCGGGAATTTGAAGAATGACAGCCGAACTTTCATTAGCTAGAACAGAAATCAACGTTAAGGTGATATAATATTATAATATTTCCATATTACCTGCAGTTTTATCATTTTTGTTGGTGGGAGGGATAAACAATTGGGTCTCCATCATATCTTCAGTGTTATTTTGAATTTGAGCAGTGATATTCAATATTGTATCTACCGCTTTATTTGGTACAGATGTTTGGGGTCTAATAAATGCCTGTGTGGCAATAAAGTCTTCAAAATTGTCCTCAGTTCCATTCGGCATAGGCTTTAGCGAAGGCACTGGATGTGTTGTTTTTGTGGGAAACATTTGTGTTTCAATGAAGTCTTCGTTATGGCTGTGAATTTGGGCTGTAATACTCAATCTTGTGCTCGTCGTTTCATTTTGTTTTGGTATAGATGGCCTAGGTCTTACAAACGCCTGTGTGGCAATAAAGTCTTGCAATTTGTCTGAGGATTCATTCGTTTTGCGTTGCCCTACTGTTCTCATAGGAAATGCTTGCGTTGCAATGAAGTCCTCGTCATTGTCATCCGAATTTGAAAGTTGTAAGTGCGTGGGTGCGCTTCGCACTGGAAATGCCTGCGTTTCAACAAAATCTTGGGAGTTATCTTGCAGCTCTGCTGGAGTGGGCTCTGGTGTCTCAATATTTGTAGCCGCTGGCTGCTTTGCAACACAAACCTTTTCGTTATCATCAACTTTAATCGATGGGCTAGAGAGCACCGTTGCAGGCAGATTTAATTCAGGCGTGCAAGAGCCTAAGCGTTCATTTGGTTCAACATCGAACATATCAAATATGTCTGGAGTGCAAGGAACATCATTAAGCTCTTCTGATTTTTGTCCTGCAACAGATAGATCTGGTGTAAGGCAAATATCGGCACGCGAAGACACATCGACAGCCTTGGTGCTGTTTAATGCAGTGCATTTTGAATTGGATGCAGACCAATTCAAGGCACTCATATCCAAGTCAACTCCTGAGTTATCTAAAAGGCAGAAGGTCGAAACAATAATTTGCAGATAAAGATAACGCTTTTAATTACCATCTGGCTGCCTGGGAGGCGGAAACACTGTCAGACCGCCATCGCCAAGTAAGAGCGAGGAATCAAAATCATCAATGGCATCTTCATTGTACTCATTGAATTCCTGCGTGCAAATGCGTATTTGAGTGCCTAGCTCCGAGCCTTCGTCCTCACTGACAATATCTTGGTCTTGATTTAGTAGAACAGGATTATTAACATTCAGCATGACATCTTGGGTTTCGGGAATCAAAAAATCATCGCCCAATGAAACCTTAGAATGCTCGTGACCGTTTGAAGGTCGATTAAAGCAAATTGCCTGAGTTTCAGGAATGGTGAAACTTTCCATATTCGCCGTATTGTTTGCAGATTGCGGCTCAGATTCAGGAATGATAAGGCTCCCAGAAGTTCTATAAGCCGACTTATCTTTCGTCCCCTCCTCAAAGCCACTAGTGTCGTTTGCCTGCAATTCAAATAGTTTATCATTTGCAATACTCTTTGACTGATATAATTACCGCTCCGTTATCCAGGTGCTTGCCATCGTTAAATTGCAGTTTGGCAGCCACATTACCAAAGCGCAAATCCACAATTCCGTTGATGGCATCTGCTTCGCTTATGCTCTTTATTTCCAGTCCCGTTTCCAGGCCCTTCACATAAACTTGGCCAGTCGCAGCTGATACACGCACAATTCCGCCGGCTATAATAACGATTGTAGCATGCGCGAGCTCAATAGACTAAGGAACCAAGTAAATATAGATAGGAATTTCATTTGTGTGTAGTGCAAAGGGAGCAATAAGACTTCTCACCTCATCGTCTATAAAAAACTCTAGACCCAACCGGCGTCCAACACGATATATTATGTCTGGTTCTAGCTCAACTGGCACTTTGTTAAGGCCATCTATGCTTAAGGCCACCATAATTATAATGATGAAAAATGATTAAAAATACAAAAAATGGCGCGGGCGCGAAAATTGATGATAGCTTCTTTTCCAAAGTGAGCTTCACTTGGACTCTACTACTTTGACCACTGGCAGCAACACTTAACAAAGTAAACAACAATAATAGTTAATAACATTAAGTCACCAAAACAAAGTAAACAAATGGCTTAATATGAATATCCACAAGTGAAAAAAAAAAATAAATATACAAAAACTCCGTTTCGTGCGCTGGTCCAGCAGCCGGAATGCAAGTGTGACCGGTACTATGCGAGAACAAAAATGATAAGAGCGAGAGCCACCAGACCGCTCACAGTAAATAATGTAATTCTGGCTGTTATGTTAATAACATTCTGTATATTTTGACAGGGACGTCAGTCTTCGTGACAAAAACAAATAAAATAGAACAGGGAAACGACATTTAATTGTAGTTTTTTTTGTAAATAATTTTTCACATGTGTAAATTTGCTTAGTAACAACTAAAAACATGTCCGCACGAATGCTAAAAAAGATGCAGGGCGGATCAGACATTCTAGCACCGCCGCCCGATGATGAATTGGACAACGACCACTTAACTGACAATGACGAACTAGACACGGTCAGAGGAAAATCGCATTTAAACCCATTTGATTTGGTTAGTATACATACGTTTTCAATGTGCGACGTTGGCTTAACTAATTTATGTGTGATTTGCAGCTGAACCAACAGAGTCTCTCGGAGAGCGAATTCAAAGAGGACGACAACGAGACGGAGCACCCATCGGCGGCAATACAGGCAAATACCGCTGCTAAAAAAAAGAAGAAGAAACGGAAGAAGAAGGTCAGGTCCCATGGCAATCATATCAGTAGCGAAGACAACGAGCGCCAGGACAAATACTTTGAGAAAGTTGATCCACTTCTGGGCAAAGTCTACGATGCTGTACCCAAACAATTGGAGAAGACACCGGCCCCACCAGCGGCTGCAGCAGCAGCAGGGGGCGGTCAACTAGCTAGCCAAAAACTATTAATGGTAGAGCTAAAACACTTGAATCAACAAAACGAGATGCGACGCACTTTTGGCAGGCGCGTTGTCAAGGTTGAGTAAGTTTCAATCCCAACAACTAAGCTTAGCTATGGAAATAATTGATGATACTTCTCTGTTAGAAATAAGCGCGGTCGCCAAAAGACCACACTTAAATCCACCTATATGGTAACTGCCAAGGATTCATGGCCGCCGTTGACCAAAAACATCATCACAATGAAGTTGCTGCCAACACCCGAAACGCCTGGCACATCCACCAGTCCGAGAATTCAAATAAACGACGAAGAGAATGTGCAATGGTTCACATTCCAGCACAGTCAGTACTATCAGGGCGTGCAGCACATGTTTCTGTCTGCATTGGAACGCATTGATTCGGAATTTTTGATCACACTAATAAAGCGTTGTCCGTACCATGTCGACTCCCTGGTGCAGCTAAGTGAGGTTTGCAAGATGACCGAGGACTTTGCTCTAGCGTCCGAGCTCATCGAGCGTGCACTGCTGCTGCTGGAATCTTCACTGCACATCAACTTCAGCCTGACATCTGGCAACTCCCGTCTGGACTACCGACGGCAGGAGAATCGCGCCTTTTTTGTTGTGCTCTTTAAGCACGCTCAGTATTTGGAGGAGCGTGCCTGTTGCCGGACAGCTTTCGAAATCTCCAAGCTGGTATTGAGTCTGCAGCCTGATGTTGATCCGTTGGCCATGGTACTAGTCATCGACTATTACGCCTTGCGGAGCAAGCAATTCGGCTGGCTAGTGGAATTCTACGAGTTATATAATTCATCACGCAATCTTGCCCAGTTGCCCAACATGGCATACTCTTATGCGTTGGCGCTCTACACGCTGCACGGCAGATGCGAGCGTGCCAATGAGGCTCTGCAATATGCGTTGCTCATGTTTCCCGGCGTGCTGCGTCCGCTGCTAGATGAGATGTCTGTACAAACGGATAAACGCGTGCTGGCCTCATCGTATTTCTTTACCGATGTGTCTGGCGAGTGAGTCACCATTCATATTATCAGCCTCGGTTAGTCCAATCTAATCAATAAACTCTCTCTCGTTCTCCGTTTTAGTCAATCGCCAGCGCTCCACCAGCTTGTTTGCTTGTATGTGTGCCGCGCCAAGGTTGTGTGGCGTCAGAACGATGTTCTCTTTTGGCTGGAAACGAATGTAAATGCTGTAATGGATCGCATAGACAGCAAAGATCCGATTATCAATGATTACAAAGATAAACGATCAGTTCGCTACGGCGGAACACCACCTCGTCCCATTTTACGACATGTCATACTATCTGACTACAAGGAGAAGGTGCCGCTGGCCGTTTTCGTCTCGAAAGAAAAGCAGGCCATCATGACATACGATCCGCTACCACCCGTTGACAGTGTCAATTGCTACCAGCGGTTAGTTAAAGAAAAAAACTATGACTGGATCCTAGAGGATTTTCATTGCTAACTTCTTGATTTCACAGAAAATCATCTTCGAGCAGCAGCCCAACCACAAATACCAACAACTCTGTATCTATGTTTTTCCAATCGTTGTTACCATCATTCAATCTGAACAATATTGCGGCCGTACAGCAGCAACCGGACGCCGCAGCAGAGGCTGGCGCCGCAGCACCAGAAATTGCAGGCTTTCCGCAGCGACAGCCCAACGCCCAAGGCGAAGCAGAAGGTTAAATTTTGATTTGGTTTTGTCTCGTTTGTAAATGTTAGTTTTTCTGGTTGCAACTATAATCTCATTATCTCTGTGTATATTTGTTAATTTATTCCTGTAGAAGCTGGTATTCAGCAATCGTTGACTTTGATGATGGACGCCATGCGTGACTTTTTGCAAAACTTTCGCATTGCCGAGCACTTGCGCTCTCCAGAAACAGCCGTTGCCCAGTCGAGCAGCAGCAACGACGACGAGGAAGAAGGATCTAGCGACTATGTGGATTAGAACAGTCAGTCAATTAATAATATTATTATTATAATATATTATATCCCTCACAGCCACTTAAAGACAACAATGCACATTTCTATAAACTAAAGAGTTTAATATTTGCATCGCTTAGTATGCAGCATCCCAGAGCGGGGCTCTCGCGTCAGGGTTTTTAAAAAACTTGTCGCTTTTTGTTGCTTAGGCGCAGCTGTCACAAAATTTCAATATAAAATTTCTAATACACATGTGTATTCATCCATTAATAAATTTTTTGTCAAAGCTTTAGAACAAATAAACGAGCATTTTTACTGTTTGGGTTACGGGAAATTATTGTTGATGTCCATGTCACCTTGAGCTTAAAGAATGTTTTATTGATTTAATGAATGCCTTTTTCAGTTACGCTTATCAATATAACAAACAGATTTCTCATCAATATTATCTCTTTTACATATAAACCTTTTGCAGTTATTGCAATATATAAATATTACTATGACAAGTACAATTTCATATATAATTGTGTTCAGAGCGGGATTCAATGGAGAGCCGTTTGGTTTGTTTGTGTGTGTAAGTATGTATGTGTGTTGGATGTGTTTCTAGGATATAAAAAGTTACACATATACAATTATATAATCTTGTAGAAGTAATGCACCTTATAAAAAGTTTAACTGGCAGACATTGTTGTTTAAAGATCTTTTAGCTTAAATTCAAAATCAGAATCACACAAGAAATAAACATTTGGCCAAATATGATTTACGCGTATTGCTGATATATAGAAACATTTTAGACAACTTTAGAGCTTAACACATAGAAAATCATTACTAACGGCTAAGCAATACTTTAGCGTGGAATACGTGATCGCATTTTGAATATAGAAAACGAAATCAAAACGAAAATAATAGGTAATAATAACGCGGAATTCGACAGACAGTCACGCACTTTAAACGATTATGATTATGTCATGGTACCAAAGACGGGGTTATGACGGCAAATGCTCGGTCCGTACTCCTCATAGGCAGCCTTTGTGTGACATACCTGATAGAACTCCGGCTGCAAACAAGCAAATTAAGTTATTTCCGAAATGTGCCATTTACTTAAATTCACTACTTACTGTTGAAGCCAGCATGCTGCCTCCAAACCAGACGGCATAACGCTGCATATGATGCGTAATCACCTGCACGTCAATAGGTTTTGGCTGAAACCGATACATGTTTAAGATTATGACTCATTGTTTTAAGTCGTCAGCATATCTACCTTAATGCGTCCCTCAGACAGGTTCTCGCTAATACGCAAACGAGTGTCCACCGATCGCTTAATGTCGCGTTGCAAGCGTCTGCCAAAGTCCTTGAACATGGTCGAGCCGCCGCTCAGTACAATATTGTTATAGAGAGGTCGTCGTACGTCGATTGGACAGTTTTGTATGACATTGTCAACAATCTCCGAAAGCGGTATGGTAAAATCTGGATTTGAGAACTCAGGATGGAAGAAGATTTCCGGTCCGAGAAAACGTTCATAGCCCACATCGACGCTGAACGGCTGTTTCGTCACCGTGTTGAGGCCCGTAAAATTGCGTATCCATTTACTGGGCTCCGCATCGTACTTGGCAAACTCTTTGGCTATGTCTGGACATATGTAGCTGTGTTTCTCTTTAATCGCTTTGGCAGTCTCGAGGCTCTGTTCTGGCGGTATGCCCACCTCCCGTTCTCGCAATAAACTTTGAATGAACGACGTAATGTTGCGTCCGGCAATCGGTATATGCTTGATGCATGAGCCAATCACGTAACCTTCCGCCTGTTGAAAAGTAAGAGGGAGTAGAGAACTGAGATAAGATATGCAGGCCAATTGAATAATGTTACATACTTACCACTGGAATAACATGCGTCACACCATCACCGCTGTCTACTACAATGCCGGTTAGCGTGCGCTCTTCCACGGATCTAGATGCCCAACTGGCAGCCAATGCCAGAACGGCCTGAACCGCAATATAAAGACCAGGAACATTAAACGTTTCAAACATGATTTCAGCGGTATATTCTCGATTCTCTGGCGTATTTAGTGGTGGCTCGGTCAGCAGAAAATGATGATCTTCAGGCTCGGCACGCAAATACTTGAACACGCATTGCTCCAAGAAGCGCTCCATCAGATCCCAGTCTTCCACAAGGCCATGACGCACAGGATACTGTAAACACAGAAGCTCAACACTTAAGTAAATAGCACAACAATAACGCTTAGATCTCTATGTTTAAACCCATCTGCCCCACATATCACTTCATATCAGCTGTTTTCATATCGCGGCGATTTTACGAATTCCGATACCTTTAGGAACGGTTAAACATAAGCTTGGTATAGATAATATTGCTGACTCACTTTAATGGAGTAGCCCGTGGCGTCGAACGCCTCGTCGCCAATAAAAAAGTCCAGATCCTCGATGCCTTTTGTGACGCGTCGCTTATTGGTGTCGCCCACACCTGCTGACTCTTTGATGGCAATAGCCGAGGGTATTATAAATTGTGGTTCCTTGTTGCCAGCATAACCTAGTTTAGTGTAGCTACGAAGATAAACATTGGGTCATTAGGCTTCAATACAGCCAATGCACCTCCCTCCGCAGACGATAGCAGCTACAACTACCACACACGAGACTTACCCGGTGCCCACATCGATTACGCATGCCGGTAGCCTGCCTGCCATGTTGACTGAGGATTTGATTAATATTGCTATTTAATGGGCTAAATTACACTTTAAGCTTGAATTTCACACCACTTTCAACTGGATTGCCTTGCTGATAAACACCAAACTTTATAAATTTTCAACCACACCTCCTCCAGCGACGATGTGTCATTTAGAAAAACTTCGCTCTTTGTCACTCACACACACATTCACAACATCTATATGGACAGCGTTGCATTGGCCGAATGCGTTTCACAACACTGTCAAAAACAATCGAAACTATTAGTGTCAACAACGATAATATATCACACGCTTCGTGCGGACTCGCAAATTTCGGCGCTGTGTGTGTGGCTGTGACAGCCTTTTTCCACGTTTTTCCTATTAACGTATAATTTTGCAATTGGCCTTGCCAGTGCACCATTTATATCGATAATTAAGCTAAACGTTAGCGAATTGCGGGTGCTTAGTGGGCGCTTCTTTGTTTGTGCAGCAATCACAGCAAAACCGGCGAATAGGACAATCCACAAATACGAAAATGGAGGCACAAAAATTGACGGAACTGTTGCGCGCAACCATTGATCCAAATCCGGAGCAAAGGAAAGCGGCCGAGGATCAATTGGCACAAGTAAGTGACCAGCTACTAACCAGCAAAGTGCCATGACACGACCTTCTTTCTTCTACCCTAGTGGCGCCTACGCCAAAGCATGAAGAAAACCATGTGCTTTTTTAATTGTTCGCTTTTAACCTCCCTCCCTGTCTATCTGCTCTGTGTGCGTGTGTGTGTATATATGTGTCCGTGTGCTGCTGTGCGGGCGTGCTAGTGTCAATAGTAAATTGATATTGGCCAAAAACAGCAGAAGGCAACGACTATTTCTTGTTTGCAATACATTTAGCTGTGGCACACAATTTGGCCCGTTGGCCCATCGGCCGTGCGGCAACAAGTACTGTTGATGGGAGACGCGCGGGTGGTGCGCTTACAAATGCACTGAGCGAATCAACATACACATGTGCAAAGTGTCTATGCGAGTGTGTGTGCTGCACCGTGTCTTGGAATTCATTTGAAATAATTGAATATCTTTTTTTCCCACATACACAAATTATGTGGGAAACTAAATAAAAACATTATTAAAATGACAACAATTTTAAATCAATTAATTGAAAATATGCTCATGCTATATTATTTTTACACTAGCTTTCAATGTAATTAATTGAAAGCAATTGAGTTCTGAGTTTATGAGACGCAACATTACACTTTCTTCAATTAGCCACTCATCTTGCACCACTGTCCAAGAGCCTCTTGTTTTGTGGCTGAGTCAGCTTCTAACAATTTCCATGCCCCTCCTTATTCAATCGGTTAATTAACTTTATCAGCATATATTGCAAATTACTGCCACGGCCACGGCACACTGTTCAGAGCTTCTTTAATGGGCAAACGCATGCCATTTAAATATATAGCATGTATATATGGGAGTTGTGCTTAGAATTTTAAGTGTTACGATTTGGGAGGAGCTTCGTGGCTGGTGCTACATGTATTGCTATTGTTTTATCAATATAATTTTTCCAATCTTTGGATTGGCATGCGAAATGTTATCCCTTGTGTATGCCACTGAATCGTATTACTCATACGCCATGTTATGCGGCAGCTGTGTAAACAAATCAACAGACGGAAAACCTACTTACACATGTTCTCTCACGTTCTCTGCCTCAGATACACAAAATCATTGGTTTTGTGCCCACTATTCTGCAAATCGTTATGCAAACTACGCTGGAGCAGCCGGTGAGACAGGCGGGCGCTGTCTATCTAAAGAACCTGATCAATAGCAGCTGGTCAGATCATGAGACTAAGCCTGGTGAGCCCATACCATTTTCCATCCACGAACAAGATCGCGCCATGATACGCAGCGCAATTGTGGATGCCATTGTGCATGCTCCAGAGCTGATCAGGTAAGCTGTTGTCACATTTTCGGTATTCAGTACAATAAAATCTAATCATGATTGTCATGCCCTCTACAGAGTTCAGCTCTCTGTCTGTGTTAATCATATCATAAAGAGCGATTTTCCCGGTCGTTGGCCCCAGGTGGTGGACAACATCAGCATTTACTTGCAAAATCCGGATGTAAATGGCTGGAACGGCGCCCTGGTTACAATGTATCAGCTGGTCAAGACCTACGAATACAAGCGCTTCGAAGAACGCACGCCGCTCAATGAAGCAATGAATTTGCTGTTGCCAATGATTTATCAGCTCATGATGACGTTGCTCAACGATCAGTCGGAGCAATCGGTGCTGTTGCAAAAACAAATACTCAAGATTTATTATGCACTAACGCAGTACAGTCTGCCGCTTGATCTCATCACTAAAGAGATATTCTCGCAGTGGATGGAAATTTGTCGTCAGATTGCTGATCGCGCTGTGCCCGATTGTTCACATCTAGATGACGATGAGCGCACCGAATTCCCTTATTGGAAAACTAAGAAATGGGCGCTGCACATAATGGTGCGCATGTTTGAGCGGTAAGTTCATAGAGTATTATTATATGCAAGTCTTCGACATAATTGTTTAATGTCTGTCAATTTATTTGCAGCTATGGCAGTCCCAGCAGTGTTGTTAGCGAAAAGTATCAAAAATTCGCCGAATGGTATCTGCCCACCTTCAGTTCTGGCGTCTTGGAGGTGCTGCTCAAAATCCTGGACCAATATCGCAATCGTGTCTATGTATCGCCGCGTGTTCTTACTGATGTGTTGAACTATCTGAAGATTGCGTAAGTTTTCTTTATCTAAGACATTGCATAACAAGCTAATGTTAGTGAAAGCATGCCACAATTGTTTTAAATTTCATTTTCCCTTTTAGTGTGAGCCATGCCTACACCTGGAAGCTGATCAAACCGCACATGGTGGCTGTTATTCAGGATGTCATATTCCCCATCATGTCATTTACCGACTCGGATCAGGAACTATGGGAGAGCGATCCCTATGAATACATTCGCCTCAAATTTGGTATACCCTTAGCGACATTCAATTCTGTATACATTTTTTGATCATCATCTAACCGCTTCGTTCAATAGATATCTTTGAGGATTATGCCACGCCCGTGCCGGCTGCTCAGTCGCTACTGCATTCCGTCTGTAAGAAACGTAAGGGCATTCTGCCTAAGGCGATGGCTACCATTATGCAAATAATTACATCGCCCAATGCGGATAACAAGCAAAAGGATGGTGCACTTCACATGATTGGCACACTGGCCGATGTCTTGCTGAAGAAGACGTTATATCGCGATCAGGTTGAGTCCATGCTGACTACCTATGTGTTTCCGGAATTCCAGAATCCGGCCGGTCATATGCGTGCACGTGCCTGTTGGGTTTTGCACTATTTTTGCGATGTCCAAATCAAGAACCCTCATGTGCTGGCCGAAACAATGCGCCTGACAACCAACGCCTTGCTGACGGATAAAGAGCTCCCCGTTAAGGTGGAGGCCGCCATTGGCCTTCAAATGTTCCTATCATCTCAGGACGAAGCACCGCAATATGTGGAGTCTCAGATCAAAGAGATTACCAAGGAGCTGTTGACCATCATACGCGAAACTGAAAACGAAGACTTGACAAATGTCATGCAGAAGATTGTGTGCACATTTACGGAGCAACTGTTGCCGGTTGCAACGGAAATTTGTCAGCATTTGGCAACAACATTTAGTCAAGTGCTGGAATCGGAGGAGGGATCTGATGAGAAAGCCATTACGGCCATGGGTCTGCTAAATACGATAGAAACACTGCTCAGCGTTATGGAGGAACATCCGGACGTGCTGCTTAACTTGCATCCAATTGTGATTAACGTAGTAGGTCACATATTCCAGCACAACATTACCGGTGAGTTAAGAACTATCAAAATATCTAAGATTGTAGATATTTATTTTGCGTTTTTTCAAAGATTTCTATGAGGAAACCTTCTCGCTTGTCTACGATTTAACGTCCAAGTCAATTTCAGCCGAAATGTGGCAAATGCTAGAGCTCATTTATCAGGTTTTCAAAAAGGATGGCGTCGATTATTTCATTGACATCATGCCGGCGCTGCATAACTATGTAACCGTCGATACGCCGGCCTTCCTTTCAAATCCAAACCGTCTCCTGGCGATTCTGGACATGTGCAAAACTGTAAGCGGGACTAAAGACGCTATTTGCCGTGTTCGGTCTTATTTTATTTGATTGCTTTTATTTGTGTAGATGCTGACTAGCAATCCTGGTGAGGATCCCGAATGTCATGCTGCCAAATTGATGGAGGTAATTATACTGCAATGCAAGGGACAAATTGATTCGGTGATACACATGTTTGTGGAGCTGGCCCTGTCGCGTTTGACACGAGAGGTGCAGTCATCGGAGCTGCGCACTATGTGCCTACAGGTGGTCATTGCGGCGTTGTATTACAACCCACAACTGCTGCTCTCCATTCTGGACAAGATGTCGCAGCCAAACAACGAACCAATCAGCTCACACTTCATTAAACAATGGCTGCATGATACGGACTGTTTCCTTGGGTACGTTAAACTTCTTAACTACCTTCAACTGTAAACTAATTAATATATTTATTTAGCATTCATGATCGCAAGCTGTGCGTCTTGGGACTATGTACTCTAATCTCGCTGGGCGATGCCAAGCCTCAGGTGCTTAGCGAGGTTGCGGGCAAGATTGTGCCATCGCTGATATTGTTGTTCGACGGGCTTAAGCGAGCCTATGAATCGCGCGCACAGGAGGAGGAAGAGGAAGAAGAAGAGGAGGATGGCGATGATTGCGAGGGTAAGAATATAATTGAAAGCCTAACTGAAGTAAACTGAAGTGGTACTATCGCATCTATTGCTACCCCACAGAGGCTTTGTCGAGCGATGAAGATGAAATGGATGAGATGGCGCCAAACTATTTGGATAAACTAGCAGATTACACCAAAACGAAAGGCGCTGTTGCCGGCTTTGAGGTGAAAGCCGAACTCAAGGATGACGAAGAAGATTCGGACGATGAAGCAGAGGAATCAGTTGGAGATTTAAATGAAACTGGCCTTGAAACTTTCACCACGCCCATAGACGAGGAAGAGAACGAGACCGCCATCGACGAATACTGGACGTTTAAGGAAGTTATTACTGGTAAAATAACCTGAGGTCTATAAACTTATGTTTTTACTAATTTCTGTTATTTATTTTAGCACTTTCTGCCCAAGATCAGGCCTGGTACTCGCTGCTAACCTCGAACCTAACGCCCGAACAGGCCAAAGCGCTGCAGGAAGTGGTCGTGACCGCTGACCAGCGCAAGGCGGCCAAAGAATCGAAATTGATTGAGAAACAGGGCGGATTTGCCTTCCCCCAGACCACCGTGCCCACCTCGTTTAAGTTTGGCTCTTAATTGATAGTGGGACACCAACCTAGTACGCTTTTCTTCTGACTTCATTGTTTCTCATATTCTTTCCATTACGAAAACGAAAAAGAAAAAACCTAGTGGCTGGCACTTGATATGATGGCTGTTGAGGCAATCTTTAGATTCTCGTACATATTTTATGTACACACATTTACACATACACGTGTTGCATGCATCGATTCAGCGATGGTTGGGGTGATCGCTTTATATTTATTGTAGATTTATATTTTAAAATTCTATCTTGGCAATTCCATGCCAACTAAATTATAATAACTTAAGTTGAAAGTCTATTGTATATCATTGTATGTAACTAAAAACGAAAAACTATTTAGAAGTCGTCTCATGGAATGAGATCGAGCCCAAATAAGCATGGATCATACACACTCCAGCGTAAAATGGTCAGAATGAGAATTCAATGTAGAGCATTTCACTTACATTGTCTTTACACACACACACACACTCGTATATAACGTAATAGACGAAGCGATATTTTTGAAAAATAAAAACATTTTTAACGTTTGAAATAAACTGTTGACTGATATTTTTATTTGACGGAATGTGGGCTTTCTCCAGAGTATTGGCGATGTCAATTGGTAAACCTTTTGAAGTTCGCTCGCAGTTCCAGTGTTGTGCAATGACACATGACTTGGCACATGTTGATTTTTACATATAAACAAGATTATGGCGGTGCACCGATAACATACAGAGGTTTTTGCCATTCACGGATTGTGTTGTGTTTTGCCGCATTTGTTTATATTTTAGGAAACTAATCTAAAATAAGGCGCGAATATGAAAATCGCCGTCGAAGGCTGTGCCCACGGCGAACTGGAGCGTATATACGAGACCATACAAGGCATCGAAAAGGAACGCAATATTAAAGTCGATCTGCTTCTCTGCTGCGGTGACTTTCAATCGACGCGAAATGTTACGGATTTACAAACAATGGCCGTTCCAAGGAAGTACTTGGACATGTGCACATTCTACAAGTGGGTGGCTGAAACTATGACGTGTTGAATACTTAATTAACTTAAAAGCATTACAGATATTACAGCGGTGAGCTCGTGGCGCCCATTCTGACTATATTTATTGGTGGCAATCACGAAGCCTCCAACTATTTACAAGAGCTGCCCTACGGTGGTTGGGTAGCCCCAAATATTTACTACCTTGGATATGCCGGCGTAGTCACTGTAAATGGCATCCGTATTGCGGGCATTAGCGGCATCTACAAGGGCCACGACTTTTTGCGCGGCCACCACGAATTCCCGCCGTATACGGAGAAAACATGTCGCAGCGTCTACCATGTACGCCAGTTAGAGGTGTTTCGCCTGAAGCAGCTTTCCGGCAAAGTAGACATATTCATGTCGCACGACTGGCCTAGGGGAATACAAGAATATGGCAACAAGGCACAACTGCTTCGCTTTAAGCCTCATTTTACACAAGACATAGAAAGTGGGCAGTTGGGCAGTCGTCCACTCGAGGAACTGTTGAAAGCTGTGCAGCCGACATATTGGTTTGCTGCGCATTTACATTGCAAATTTGCTGCGCTTGTGCCGCACAATAGAAACTCTAACAAACAACTAGATACGGATGATTCAAGCAGCAGCAGCAGCGATAGCGAGGGTGAAAATGAGGACAAGGATAACATCAGCCTACAGCAAGAGCCTGTAGCAGTGGCTGTTACCAAGTTCCTGGCACTAGACAAATGCCTGCCCAAGCGACGCTTCCTACAGGTGCTGGACATACCCACCAGTGAGAGTCCTGAAGGCAAATTAACGCTGGAATACGATGCCGAATGGCTTTCGATATTACTCACGACGAATCATCTAATTTCGGTGAAGGATACCAATTACTATTTGCCCGGCAAGAAGGCTGGCAGCATCGAGGAGCGTTGTAATTTTACACCCACCGCCGAGGAGCTATCACATATACGCACCAAATTCGAAAGCCTTGAAGTGCCTCAAAACTTTTGTCGCACTGCGTCGGCGTTCGATCCCGATGAGGAGCACAACTACAAGCAAATACACATTGAGCAGGCAAATGCACAGCTGAATCCACAGTGCATTGAGTTCTGTACAATCCTGGGCATTGACGATCCGCTTTGCTTAGCCATGCTGGCCAATGGCAAGGATCTTCCTCCAACTGGCAGCATACTGGACAGCTCTGCTAAACTCAAGCTGAAGCATAACCCAAAGGATGTGTCTATAGACGAGAGCTCCACGCTTTCAGAGCCATCGGCAACGCCGCCCAAACGTAAACTTAATCTGTCGCTGCCAGCGCCGACTGCAGCAGCAGAACCGGACAGGAATGTCATTGACCTGCCAGATGAAGTGGACGAAGAGCCGGCGCCTCCTATTAATGTTACGGACGAGTCAAAAATTGAAGAGAGTACTGAAAACATTTCTATTTGTGGTAGTCCCAATCTCAAGAAGCTCAAGAGGCGAAATCAAAGCATTTACCAAGCTGAAGATGACGATTAAAATAAAGCTTAAGCGACAGCATATCGACCTTTTTAAAATTAACTCAACTATATTTGATTATAAGTTTTGGCTGTCTTTTGATGTACTTTGTAGCTAAGTTAATCTTGAACCAGTGTGTACTCCATTGAACGCTTACATTAAAAAAAAGAGGCAATTTTATTTAAATAACACAGAAAATGTTTGTTGCTGCCGCTCCTGGCATGCTGCATGTGATGTTGAGTGGAAATAAATTAAGGTTACATATAAATTTAAAAGATACTTCACTGTACATCGGTGACATTGGCACCGTAAGCTTCGGTGGCGCACATAAAGACGCACTGCAGCACAGAATCGGGCGTTTGTGTCCAATCACAGTAATAGCTAGCTGGCGATGGAATGCACTGCAGCTGCAGCTGGTCTCCATCTGACTTGGGGCGATAGAAGCGGCAACGGCGAGGACCATATATCGGCATATTGGCATCGTATGGTGGACTTAGTATATCGAAAAAAGCAGCAATGCCGCTTCCGGCATGCGTTATCTGATGATAGTTACGTTTGCGTGGCGTGAGCAATGCGCTCGATGTATCGGCTGTGACCAGGCTGGGCTCCTCGGCTGTAACCTTGACCAACGTGGGATTCATATCATACAATAGCGGCTCATCTGTGGCCAGCTGCTGAGAGTAGCTCTGTACGTGCAATTTGCCCCAGATACAGCGCAGCAGGCCGTACATCATGGGATGATCGTGCAACGGAATCGAATTGTTGCCGCGCACTATGAACAAGCTCATGGAGAAGCGTTCGTCCTCGAAGATGTGCATGTAGCTGCAGGGTGCACGGGCGACATTGGTGACATCGTCGCGAAACAGCTCCTCCTTGATGTGTAGATCCCGATAGGTTAGCTCATCAGTTAGTTGCTTGAGATGCTGAAGATTGGCATTGAAGCTGGCAAGATTGGCTCGATCGAATGTCTTGAATGCCTGGCGCAGCACGCTCATAAAATGGCTCGTCATGGCCAAATACTGGCGATTTGTTTCGCGTTATCAGTAATGCACCGGACACGGCCACGAACTTTTACTGACGTCAGGTGTGTTTTTAATGGCTAATTCGACACGAACCCTTGTTAATTGAGCTGCGAAGCAATTGCGGCGACAAAAATTATAGATAAACAAAGCGCCAGCTGTTCAACAGTGTTGGAAAGTGCACAGCAGCCAGTAGTAAAAACAACTGAAAATCCTTAAATTAAATTTTCAACTTTATCAGGAATTCTCTAGCCGGCTGCTTTTTCAAATATAAGTAAAACTTACAAGTTTTGGGTATTATGTAAAGTATTGATTTCGTACTGCGTCAATTTAACGGTTTTTTTATATTCAAGCCAACAGAAATAAATTGACTAATGACACAGGTAAAAGTTCTTTATGGAAAAAGCATGATCATTAAAAGCCCCTTTCCTTGGATTGTGTGGCATGGGTCAAGATCCAGGATTTGTAGTCACGTTTCTTCATTGCCATTTGCTTGTGGCGTGGGTGCGTTGGACAGATGACATAACTGCGCTCCTGACGCACCACAATGTAACAATCCTTACAGCGGCGCTTAAGACGTCCCTTCACCTTGAATCCGGCCACTTGTTGTACGAGTGAATTAAACGGCACCAGAAAGGATGTTGTATATGTTGTGGGTACCAATTGTTGAACAATTGTGCTGTGAGCCGGTGTGGTTGTGGCTATGGCCGCGGGACGCATTAGCATATGGAAGCCTCGTGTGGGGGTGACGCCATTCCAAAGCCGCGCGCTGCACTGCAGTAATTTACTCGCAAATGACATCTGTAAGTTGGTTTTTAATTTATATTTCCTAATAATTACACAAACACGCACCTTTTACTACATTAGGGTTGCCAGAGTTTAAAAGAGAATTTTTGGCCACATTGCCAACCATTCAAAATTTATGAACGAATAAATTGAACTAGTTCGCATTAAATAAAATATGAAATGCATAACAAACGTTATTTTACTTCAACTTATATGAGACACGATAACTTGTTAGATAATTGGATTGGAAAGGTGCTTTTTAGATTTGAATTCATATATATATTTTGCATATTAATTCGCTTTGTATTATTTCTATTTAAAATTGGTCTAACCTGTTAAAATAATAATGGAAATTATAACCGTTCTTTGTTGAAAATCGTTAAATATAAGTTTGAACATAATATTCGTTAGTTACATTAAATGCGCGTACGAATAAATTGAAGTTTCTTTAACAAAATGACAACAATCAAAAATAATACAAAACAAATCAAGTTAACTGACAAATACACTTCACTAATGGATCACTTCCGTTGTTAATTCATTAACAAATCCCATGCATCATCCTCGGCGCTCGCTTTACCACTCGATGATGCAGCGGCTTTGGGTTTCACATTTTTTACATCCAGATTGTCGAAACCTTCGCTCAACTTCTGTGAAGTCTCCTGCATCTTCATACTGCGGCGCACGCTTTGACCACCAGACGGTGTATTTTGATACGATGTCTCAGCATTCTGATAACTTGTTGTATTAAATCCAGCCCAATCGTCGTCTTGGGTAAGCCCGGCACTGGTTTTGCCGATGGCATTGCTGCTAAGTTGATTTTGATATGAGCTGGAGCTGGTTAGATGTGTTTTGTTGTTAGCATTCTCCTGCCAACCACCCCAGTCACTGTCACTAACGCCGCTCTGTTGGCCCAAACCGCCGGCCAGGTTACCACCAACCGATTGGGAGCGTTGATAGCCGTTGTCCTCGAGACTGGGATCGTTGTAACCGCTCTGGGACGAAGTGTTCGTGCCGCCTGCCAAATTACTCCAGCCACGCTTGCCAATATCCGTCACCTTTAAATAGACACATAATAGATATCAGCAAGGATATTTCTAACTTTCTGAAAATAAGCTTCTGCACGTGTTTACCGACCTTAAAGGCCACATCTGTAACCCCACTCTGAACGGATTCAAGCAAGGTGCCTTCTTTAATCTACAACCGAAACAAAAAGCAAACAAAAACTCATACAAAATTATACAACAAAATAATAACAGCAGTGAAACAAAGAAAGCCCAGCTGATTTTTTATCAACACACCTTGGTCGAAGCCAAATTGACTGTAGTTACGGCTTTTTCCTTTGCAGTGTTGGCCAACTTGGAAGCATTTGAAGAGAACAGGCTCCAGCCCGATGCCAATGTGGTCAAAGTGGAGTCTATGAGCTCCTGAGATTGTGTTTTCGGTGGTGGTTCACGTGTAAACCCAAATCCGGCATATTTTCCGCCCTGATTCGGTGGCAAGTTTCTGTGAATTTTAGGTCAAATTTACATCAAATCAGTCATATAAAAAGTGCACAAAGAATATACTCTGGACGCGTGGCGTTCTCCATTTGGCGACGGCTAAAAAACTCTTCCTTCTGATCTTTAAACTCCTGTGTCTGGAACTGCTGGTAACCGCCAGTCTCGTTATAGGCGCCACCTCCATTTTGATAGCCTCCAACGGTGCTGCTGCCACCATAACCTGTTGAGTTAGCGCGGGTCTGCGAACTGCTACTGGAGCTGGAAGTATAGCTGCTGGAGCCATACGAATTGTTGCTACTCAAGCGCATTTCGGCGTCCTTTTGATTCCAGCTTTTGCCCTGCGCCAGCGTTGATATCTTATCCCGATACAAAGCTGCTGCTTTGGAATTGTATCGCTGCGTTATGGGTGCACGCTCGTTCCAATCCTCCTGATCTTCAAGAAATTCACGAGCATTGCGATTACCGCCGACTTTCATCTTCTCCAGCTCAATGTCCTTCCATTTATCCATAGTTACGGAGCGCACGAACGACAGGTGAACGCCCAGGCTGCGGTGCTTGCCAGAACACTCCAGACATATCCAAATGCCGTAGGTAACGGACACCCACTGTGGATTGTGGGTGCCACACTCGAAACATTTCTATGAATCAATTTTAAAACAGTTAGGACACATATTTGCCCATGTTTTTTCAATATCTACTCTATACGACTTGTGTGGATCTTTACACACATGTGTGTACCTTAACCTTACCGAATTCTCGTCCTGAGGTTTCAACTCTTGCAGCACTCGACGTGTTCTGGGGCTAGCCATGGCGACAATTAACAACCGTCTTTAAACTTATTTTCACACTGCGCTGCCTTCACAGTTGATATCAAACTTTTTGCTGACGTTGGCGTTGGTTGCAATCGTTGAATTATGAAAATGAGACATTCATGTAAACTGGAACTACGGGGGCTAGTGCTGGTTTTTTGCACTTAAATTAACACATTTAATGAATTTGTGCATTTGTTTCCTCAAGCCTAGCTGCAGTCATAAAAGTTAATTGACAAAAAAAAAACTGTTTAACACAGAGTTCCACTTGGAATGCTCATAGTAAGTGTGACCGTGCCAAAAAATGCAATGGTTTCGCCGAAATTAACAAATTGCGGTTTTTTTTAATACCAGCAGTGGGTGGACCAATTAAAAATGTACTACAATTTAGCTGAAATTGTTAAATTTGTATTGCTTATAATATTGATATATATAATAATTAAAAGAGATTAAGCTTTGTTGACGTGTTAAATACTTAACAATTTGCAAATAAAAAATATTTTAGAATAGACCAAAACTAATACCAAAATACCAACTATAAAAAAGCATTCGGTCGCACTGCTCATAATACAAGTGCGCATTTCAGTTAGGATGCTCACCAGTGCTGCCAGTTTAACTATTTTCTATATAAATTAACCTTTTTCCATAGGTCTTCAGCCGAAAACAGTAGAAATATTATGCCAATTTAGCTGCTTCTTAACATTGCAACAAGAATTACACACTTGAAAGCCCATACATGGGCAATTCGTGCACAGAAATCTTACTTAGCTATTTTATGTGTTTTATCATCAGATTCCGCTGCTTTGTTGATCTGGCGCTTGGCAGCACTGGTATTCACTTGTCGTTGCAGCGACGCAAATTTGCAAGATTGCTGTGCCAACAGAATGCACAGCACAGCGTTGCAACTCTACACCATCAGCTGTTGTTGTTTACATTTTGGTTGCTTAATTACCGATTTGCTAATTGGAGAAATATGCCAGTTAAGAGTTTTAAAGAGACGCTCTTGCAAGTAACTGCAAATGAAACTACTATTACTTAATGATGACGAGATTCGCACAGATATATAACAGCATTTGCAGTAACTTAAGCCCCTAATTATTCTTAAATCCACCAAATCCAACCTATATAGTGTCTTTTTGCATCTCTAGCTTTGCAGCTTTGCAGCTTTGCACCATTTCTCGTAGTCAGGTGTCTAGCAGCGTTGCAAGAAATTGTTCAGTGAAAGTTGTTGTTGCAAGCTATTGCAACGCCAAGTTGGCACCCAAAGTGTTATATTTTGTGCTTAGCCTAAGGCAGCGGCTGTTTTAAGGCATCAACAAACAAAAGTAGGTTAAATAGTTATTGTTTTATAAAATAAACCAGTTTTTATTTGCTTCATTGCAGTGGAAGGTAAATTGGATCCGAAGCACAAACGGGAGACTGGGCCAAAGAAGTGGTCGGAAAGGGAAGTCAATGATAATTTGAATTATAAACGAGTGCACAGAAATATTGAGGTTAGAAATGGCGCGCATTTTAAGTTGTATTGATAATAATAAGTTTATGACATACAGAAACCAAATGCCCAAATCTACTATAGAAAACTGATAAACGAGACCAAGTTAGACGCGACCTGGAACTTGGTTCGAGAGAGGCGCTCCAGTTGCACCACAGTTTTGTGGGCCAAAGAAGTGGAGGAACGCAAGTTGAGATTCGAGGAACAGAAGTTCAAATTGGAGGAACGTCGGATCGCATTGGATGAGAAGCGGCGGGAAGATGATTTCCAATTGAAACAGCTAGAACTTGAATTCAAATTTAAATTAAGACAATAAATTAAATAAAAATACGTAATACGTGTGCATTTTTATTCACACGTTAGATTATATAAAAACTCTCTTACTAAGATCTTAAATATATAACACAAAAATCCAATCACAAGGAAATGAATGACTTTTTTGTCTTTTAAACGAATATTTAACTCTTAAGGTTGCAAGACTTTTCTTGAAGGAACCCAAAACATTTCTCAGCTTGACGCAATATTTTGTTAAATTTTTTCCTAATTACAATAATATTATTAAACGGCATATTTAGGTACACTATATATATATATTTGCACTATATATACATGTACACTATATACTGCTATTAAAAAACTATTTCATTTGAATAAATGCTCTTCCAGATTTCCAGTTACCATATCCAAGGATGTCTTTATGGACAGGCTTTATGGTTCTGGTTATATGAAAAAATCAATTACATACATATCTGTACTGTAGTTGGAATCAATTTGAAACTGGATCAACTTTTGCATACCTTTTCCTTGAGTACTCGAACAAATTAAATTAATTATTGTTGAATTTTGGTATTCGTAAAGGTTGTGTTATCGATGACGCGTCTTACAAATTATAACTAATCATGCTGATCTGATTTTCATATTAATTTCATTCATGTTCTTCCGACCAATTCAGCAGCGTCATGCCGAAAGTTAATAAAAACAGAGATTTATCACACTCCTAACAGTAATCAACAATCCCACTGTCCGTCGATGGAATACAAGACATTGAAATTACCTGAGCGATTTCCACACAAAAGGGCCGCGTGTGGTCCCAGAGTTGGAATCCCAGCGGCTATGGCGCCGGGAGCAGCAATTTCCTCCGGCATTAGACACAGATACTTACAGCGAAGTGAGTGGAAAGGGGGGGGGGGGGGGGTGGAAGATGCTCACATACCAATGTATGTATGTACACATGTATGTAGGAGCATGTTGAGGGCAATAATTCAATGCGAACATTAGCATATAATTATGCACAATATTTTTGGAATTCACAGAGATGGGAATCTGTGGGGACGCAGTGGAGCCGCGCCCAAGCAATCGATGGATGCACTGCCCACCGTTAATTTCTTTTCAATTTCGAAACTCGCGCATTTATTTAAGTCAGCGCATTGCTATAATTTGCGTCACAATGTCACACGCCCCCCATGCCCGGCGCAAACGATTCACGATGGGCGTGGCTGTGGCCGTGGCCGCGGCTCCGTCTGCGAGTATAATTGGGCAGGCAAACCAAAAGGATGTGTTGAATTGAAATGCCTGCCGGGTAATCCGATCGACCGACCACTGCCCGCCGCTGAGTTATGACGCATGCCCGCTAAGTGAGCCCGGCTCTTGGCCAGCTTTTGGCCAGCTTTTGGCCTGGGCTCGCTGGGCACTCGACGCTTTCAACAACTACTGCGAATGCTGCTGCGGCTGCTGCTGCTGGAGTGGTGCCTGGTGGTGGTCTTATCAGAAGCCGTTGCGCACTACCCGAGCTGCCAAAAATGGCATTGCTGCGCATCCATTATCCGCGCTCTGTCACTGTTCGTCTGGTGTGTGGTGGTGCCCACCACCAGCGCCACTGGGCATTTTGCACCCAGCTCTGAGTTATAGTGTGGATATGATCAAATTATAGGCTTAGCATTGCATTAAATTCGCATAGACATCGGATGGGGGCTCTTGCAGAGGATGGCTAACCAGCCTGGGTGAGCATGTGCGGCGCATGTTGCGTTGAGTCGAATCGAGTCGAGTCGAGTCTGGCATCCGGTCAAATTCGAATCCATACTTCATTCCGGAACACTGCTAATCAGCAGCTGTCGCTATGTTCCATGCAACGATCTATAGAACACGCACACACACACACAGACACACACACACACGAATGGTATGTAAATGAGGTGCGTCCAGTTCGCACGCTGCTGCCACAAAGTCTGCGCAGGCGCAGTGTGATCTTCCGAAAATAAAAAATAAAATAAAACACATGCAAATAAAATAAAATCGTTGAAAATTGCACCAATTAAGTGGCCAATGTGTTCCTCGAGGATGTGGGGATGTGGGGAGTGCGGATCCTGGGGGCATTGCTTCGCATTTATCAGCGATATTAAAGCGTTAAGTGAATTACTTATTCTCTATAGGCCGCTGCAAAGCAAAGCCAATGCGTTACCTTTCATGTCTACCTGTCCCGGGCGATTCCGTGTCGCTTCTCGCTGCTCCACTCCCCTCCACTCCTCTCTGCTCCGCTCTGCTCTGCATCGTGCTAAAGTATAAATGTGTGCGATAGCCGCGATGTTGCATGTGACAATTATATGCGCTGAGCGACGCCAGTTTGGCTCCCGCTTCCCATGGCCAATACGGGCGTAGATGGGGGCATTTGAAGCTGCCGCAGACTCAAGCCAGATATTTACACTTACAGCACAGTCACAGGGACAGGCACAGGGACAGGCACAGGCAGCTACCATTTCCATTTTCATTGCCGCCTTTGCCGATCGTTGCTGATCGATTTTCAATCGATCGCCAGCATCATGCAACCGCGCACAGCCCCAGCCTCTGGTCTGTGGAACGCAGACGCAGACGACGATTCAGCGTCAGCTCCTTAGTTCAACAAATCGTGCCAAATAACACAACATAATGACAACAAAGCCGACGACAGGAGCGACGACGACGACGACGTCCTCCACTTGTCTGGTTAGCTGGCTCTGCAACTGGGACTGCAACTAAGACTGAGACAGTCGGTGATTGCCATTTCAAGATTTTGCCACTCATACATACACATAAACATATACATACACACACTCTGGGGATCGCAAAAATTAAGAGATATTTATAATAAGCACGAAAACCACTTAATACTAACGCCTTTGGCAATTAAGAGCCACAGCTATGGCAGGGATGCTGCTAACAGAGACATTCCAATGTTCGACAGCCCAGTTGGGTTACTTTCCATGCTAACACACCGAACAACACACACACACACACATACGCACTCACGCACACATACATGCACAGATACTGGGCAGATGGAAATCTGTGCTTTGATGACATGCTCATTGGTGACGTCTTCGCTGACATGTCATGAGCTTACATGACGACTTTGCTGACATGTCATCGGTTGTGTCTAGTCTAATGACATACTCGATGACATGGTCTGTAACATAATCAAACCGGTTCGAGATCGGAACTAATATTTGTTTTTTAATGCGAACTTAATCGAAACCGAAATAAATTCTTTTAAGGGGGAATCAGCTCCAAAGTCCCAATTTAGCCCGCATGTTGTATATGAAAATACTTAGGCTTGCAATATTTTCAGTACAACGGGCAATTGTACAGTGAACATTTTATGACTTTAAAATTTTGAAAGTATATGAACCAGAATCTGGATTGAAGGATGTAAAAAAACTAAAGGCAGGCCTTTGCTTTAAACCGTGAGCCACCGTCATAAAAATATTATGTATTGTATAGATAAAAAGTATTGTTAAACGATATCTAAAAGGAAAAGCTCGAAGATACCTTTGTTGACATGTCTTGCAGCGTGTCCTGCAAGACGAGTCGCATGACAGGTCAACAGAAATTTGCGATGTTATCGTGTAAATGGTCATTCCTGTAGGACATCTCCATCTCTATCTATTTGTAACTGATATTTAACGCAGATTTCGCTCCAACTAGGCCATGTCAGCAGCCAGTGTAGTCGCACCCTTTGTAGTTGAACCTTTACAGAAATGAATATGTAGATTTTGTGTACTTGGAAGTCGCTTTTCAGCGACTCATCAAAAGCCGCAGGTATGTAAATTTCATGGGTTTAATTGTTTTCATTCTCTGCAGAGGTTTCTTTCATTTCTTTCACGGCGGATCCGCGCTGAGCTGGTGAAGTTGACGCCTTCGGTGGCTCATTACAATCAATAATAGCAGCTGGCGCTGCGGTTCAATTGATTCTTTCAGTATCGACTCAGTCGGACAGTAAATGAAATAAAGTGAAATGAATAACTGTTTCGGCTTGCCCAAGCCTGAGCTGGACCTGGAGTTGAAGCTGGAGCCGGAGCCAGAGGCAGTTGCCAGGCCAGAGCTGTGGCTCGCTTAAGCGAACGATTATACAAGTGGTTTTCTGATTTGACAGGCGTTAAATTAAAATTTAATTCGGCCATCTATATAATTATAGTGATCCATCCGAGCATACACATTGACGACGACAACGAGGACGCTGACGTCGACGACTTCTCAGCGCATGTAATTAAAGCCACATTAATCATCCAGGCCCAGGCCCAGCCAAGACCGAGCACATTCGCAGCCACTTGAGCCTGACTCTGAGCCTCTGTATTTGTGTTTGTATTCGTATCTGTGGCTCTTCGTCTTGGTAGCCACAAAATTGTCAGATTTGTCCACTTGAGTTATTTTTGAATGCGCGTCGAGCTCCCGCGCCCGCGCCCGCATCCCGCATCCCGCATCCCCTCTCCTCCTGCCTCCGCATCGATGGGTGTCAACTCTGCTGAATTCCCGACCAATTATACGAAACCCGTGAGAATTTGTCGAATTCTTATATGTATTGTCTTATATATGTATATATACATATGTATACATATATCGATTCCGTTTTTATTTGTACTCAGCACGTGTTTCGAATGCAAACTGAATAAATTAAGTTAAAAAAATTGCACTAAATTCTCGATTTAAAGCGATAGGAAACTGACAAATCCATAAACTTGCATGATTTTTTTTTTTTTTTTAGATATTTTCTAGTTTGGATTAGAATCTAGTTCTGGAATATACAGCATATTGATTGCACTGTTTAATTAGCCTCCGACTCCGTTTCCGTCTCCGCATCCACATTGATTTCCTCATCCAGCTCCGGTCGGGGCTCCTTCTGCGGCGCCGCCATATGCCGCCAGAGATATTGACGGGCAAAGTTGAGGGCGAAGGCGGCCGCCGATGCGGAGGCGGACGCCGCGGGCAGGGCAGCACGAAAGGCGCTATGCTCACCGCCCATTAATAATGGAACTGATGCTGTGAGTGAGGCAGGCGGCGGCGGCGCTGTTGCTGTCGCTGGATCGCGGCCTGGGGCCGTAGGGCTTATGCTGGTGCTGATGCTGGTGCGGATGCTGGTGCTGATGGGGGTGTTGCCCTCGCCCGCCAGTGCCGTGTGGTAGACGCTGGAACGGGTAGCATATTGTAGACTGGAGACTGCTGCAGCCGTGCTCTGCTCCTGCTGTGGACCCAAGGCAGCCGCGGGCTGAGGCGAGGTCGAGGCCGAGTCGCGCTGCTTCAGCTGATTGACCCGTTGATGGCGCCGCCATTTCGCTCGTCTGTTGGAAAACCAAACCTAATTGATCAATCGATGGAGAGACAATTTGTTAGTTAATAAAAAAAAAAAAACAGCGAGCGTCTGTGTGTCCAGGTCGGCGTCAGCGTGTGGTTAGTAGGCAACAATCAGGGGCTAGGAGCACAGTCCATTGTACACGGGTAACTCATGGGGCAACTCACCTGCACCCGCGCCTCGCTCAGCGCCGTGCGCGCCGCTAGCTTCTCGCGCGTGCCCACGCAGGGATAGTGCGACTTCTCGAACTCCTTCTCCAGCTCGTCCAGCTGCTCGGCGCTGAACGTTGTGCGATTACGCCGAAACTTGGGCTGATCACTGTCCTCCGAATCGCTACCCTCGCCTTCAATATCTGCAGAAGATTATTGATGAGGATCATCCGGATTTATGGACAACTGCGCACTCACCTATCATGCGGTTGGCATCCACATCCGGCGAACGACTGTCCCGGCTGCCCGACCCGGGTGACAGTGCCGGCAGGGATAAGCGTCCACTGCCCGCGCTGCTGCCGCCGCCGGCGCTGGTGCTATTGTTGTTGGTATTCGGATTGGAGCTGCCGTCGCTGTTGTAGCTGCTGCTGCCGGGCAGAGCGCTGCTGGCGGGCAGCGGCACAGCGCCCCAAAGCGGATGGTGGCCCGGCAACGTGGCCGGCCAGGTGGGAAAACTCGTATAGGGATGCGGATGCGGATGCGTTGGATGTAAAGCATAGCCATAGCTGGCGGCGCGCGCAAACTCCGCCGCGGCACGTTCAGCGGCGCGGTTGCGCAGGATGCGATTGATGCTGCTCACCGAGGGGGCAGTGGCATTCGTGCAGACACCTGAGGGAAAGACGCAAACGATTATGGCCAGGCCTGAGCAAACGAACGGATACTGGCGCCGGATGCAGTGCGTCGTGACCTGCTCATGAACCCGAAATGCCGACTGACGCAAATTAGATTGACTGTAATGAGCAGACCAGCTGCGATTGGCATCTACATTCGACCACAGTCGCAGTCGCAGTCACAGTTGCAGCCCCTCGAGCATGGTCTTTGTGTGTGTCCGAACGTCTCATGTGAGCGATGGCAATCGGACTATTCATCGCACAGCGCTGGAGGCAACCGGGCGACCAGGCGACCAGGCACTGGGTATCCACCGGTGAGTGACACAAATGTGAGCACATTTACATATCAATCGACTAGCCCAGGAGCGGATGTTCATAAATTAGCCAATCGATAAATCTCCCACAGAGCCGAAACAATTCTTACAACATTAAATGAGGAGCTGGCAGACCGCGCAACACACACACAGCAAGGAACGCAGCAACTTTACTTTGGCCTGGATCAATTCGCTGGCTAATTCGTATTACGAGTACGAGTACTGACAACCGCACCATAAACACATCAAGCTGAGATGCTGTCAGCTGCTCAAGTAGCTGCATCTCAGCGGCTGGAAAGCGTAACCCCATGCCCGCCCAGACGCACCGCGCCGGACAGGACCATTCATTGATGGTCGACTCTTGATTCTTGCCCGGCGCTTGTCAATGGCTTTGTGCAATTTCGCTTTTGGGGGGTTCCCATCAGTTCATTTTAATTAGCTCAACTGTCGCGCTCTGCGTTGTCCCCTGTCTCTGGTATCTGGTTGTTGTTCGCATTGTTCACAAATGGCACTCACCTTCGCTAATCAGTCTCTCGCGTATTTCCCACGCGAATATCGTTGGATTTTCGCGTTTGTACTGCTCGATCTTGGAGACAACTGTCGGCGTGGCCACCTTCGGTTTTGAGCCGCCAATGAGCCCGGGCGGACGCAAAGTGCCTGCAAAGATGTACAAAATGATGAAGATGAGCGATTGACCAGGCTTTTAACTCTGGCTTTTTATGTTAATATGCAAAATGTTGACCTCTTCTGCTGCTGCTGCTGCTGCCCTGCGGCAAGTCGCATAATTTTCGCATTATCATACGCTGCTCCCGACTGGGCAACCGTCTGGCTCATGTGGGCGTCGGAACCAGTCTCCAAGCCCGCCGGCCCCATTGTGTTGACAGTCGCTGCGAACTACCTGCTGCCGCTGCCAACTGACTAACTAGACAATTGAAGGCGCGTTCCGCCATTCAATGGCGCGCTAATTTGAATATTCGGCAACGACACAATTGTACAACTCGCACAACAACAACAACAACAACAAAAGCAACAACAACAACAACAATGCCAGCTTCGACGCAGCTTCTCGTTGATAATTTGTCGGAAGCGAGTGACAGGCGCGCGCTGTTTATCTTGTGAATTAGGCGTTAGAAATCAGAGGATACACTTGGAGAAAAACGCACTCAATATGGGCACTTTGAGGGTTGACAAATACTTTTAATTCAATAATTATCACATTAATGAAATAATGCAGCTGCTTTTTAAATCAAAAACAATACTAATTAGTTCTTTTCGGCTGACCAACTATTAAATACCCATAAAAAACGCAATTTTAATCCCACTGAATCTCAGCTATAGTAATTTAAGAGCTTAGCTATTTAGAACGATTAATCTATTTAGAACGATTAGTCTAAATGGATCTGCATGATAAAGTATTTCGAAGTTGATAAGATTTTGCCTATATATGAGAAGATAATGAAACTATGAGAGGCTAGCCAAGATATCTTGAAAAACAATAAAGTTTTTCATGCAAGAACTTAATTTTTAAGTGATTGTTCCTATGTTAGCTACATATATGACTGTTCCCAAGCTATATGAATTGATTGACAAGATTATAGAAGATCATAGTTGTCGAGTTTATTAAAGATAAATGTATGAAATGTTAATTTTTGAGTGATTGGAAGAATTTGGTATACATATATGAGGAGCTCGTTTGGCAAGTAGTAGGCCAAAATTTCAGCAGGAGCTTGAAATGTAGAAATATAATAGAACATGGCCTATTTTATAAAGTTAGTTTTACAAGTGCTGAGATCATTTTTGTTTTCTGATATAATGGATTTGTAGTTAATTTGTCATGTTAACTAACCTACAGAGCACCAACATATATTTCACATTTCACTTTTATTTCTCTCAGTGTAGCTGACAATTGCATGAATACTACACATTGATTGACTATACATTGTCATAGTAGCCCAGGTTTGTTTTAATATATGTATCTACACTTATGCAAATTGGAGTTTTGCAAAAAAAACGGAAACTATTTACACATTTACACAGTTTAAATTAACTAGCGACAAAACCCTCCGCCTCCAACCTGCCTTTACGTTAATTTAAATACTGTGAATGAATTATTGCCCCACCGACTGCGCACAGATCGGATAATTTGTGAGTATTATTCAAAAATACTCCAGTGAATGGTTGCACTGAGCGAATTGAGCAATGCGCCTATTTACTCGTGTAGAAATCAAGGTAGTACAAAATACACACGTTGTAATTTAGCTGCTTATATAAAGGTATATCTATTAACCAGATTTACTTTGAAAAGCTTTCTCTAAAAGGATGGTAATATGGAAAAAAGGGTAGGGCTGTGTATATTATGTTATTATTATAGTATTATATATATTAGTATTATCAAAGCATTAAAACTTAAACGTACAAATAAATTTTAAGATGCTTGCACTTTATGGCAGATGTCGAATGTAGATCAGAGCGAAACAATTACAAAATGTATCATATCCAGTTAAGGCCTAAAGTTCTTAAACTGAACCAAAAACCGAAAATCCTAAGCTAAATTACGCGTGTATGCGGTATTTTGTATAAATTCAAGAATAATTATTTTAATTTTTGTGATCGGTTTTAAAGTTAGTAAAATATGCTCGTAAGAGTCAAGCCTTTGTTCGTAAGAGCTAAGGCTGCAAACCGTGATCATAACTGGTATTCCAATTTGTTTCTTACTATGACCCAAACCAATTTGATTAAGCGACAGACGAACCAGAACACCAAACCAAGCCATTGTTGAAAAATAAGGAACTTGAGGGAAGCCAAGCTGCCAACTTGGGCTCATTGGATAAATCTTATCATATTTTTTCTGGATTTTGGATAAAGGTCAGATTAAGCCCGTATAGTAAGTTTATAAGAGTTTCATTAAGAGCTTCAAAATATATAATTAATCAATGCTTGTCAATGGTCTGAGCTGTGATTCGAACCACCGACTACTTTCTTGGGTTCGAACTTGAAGGTATTCATATAAGAGTTAAGAAAGACTTCTTAACTGAGTGTCTTCTGTAAATATATGGACTTAATCGTACGCAGGCGGTCCTTGGTAGATGATATGTCTAAATGATTTTGCCAACTGGGATCGAACCCCAGGCTAATGAATGGATGTAGTGTTGACTTATATAGGAAGAGGTTAGGTAGATAGGTTAATAGCTGGCAATTGCATGCTATACTTTAAACAATAATAATAAGATCATTAGTTGCAATTCAATACAAAAGAACCTATTTAAATTTAAAAAATATTGATATCAAACTATGCCAAGGACATTGCATTACAGATGTCCGACTTAGAATGTGGCAGTCGAATTGGCCTATGTCATACAAATCTAATCCGATATATCCAAAGCACAGCTAACCTCCCGCTCGAGTGCCCCCTTGGAATTTGTTTAGCTTGTCGCGGGCGGCGCGCAGAATTGCAATTTAGAGCGAAAAAAGTTGTCTGAAAACAGAAAATTGAAAACTGGCAACAGGTGTGCGGCGGCTGTGGCGGCCTCCTATTGAGCACGCTTTGGCTATTGCCCAGGTGTCAGAATTGGGCATGGTAAGGTGCAATCGATTTGTCGTGTATACGTGGCCCGCTCGTGGTCTGGGGAGTCACAGTCGTCCAAATCGATTACGGACGCTTCGGCTCCTAATTCAGCGGGACACATTTGGCAATTGCATTTGGAGCACGTGTTTTGTTTTGTGGTTCGGTTCCGCGTTATGCAGACGCTGGCGCTGATTGCATTGGTCAGGCCGGACTTGCACCCCTACAGACCATAGATTACCCCCTGTAAAAGACTTACCCAGCAGCTTGGATACTGCGCCCTGTTGGGAGAGCATATGTTGGGCCAGATCGTAGCCCCGCAGGCCGAAGCGTGACAGTTCCAGTAGCCGATGCTGGGAGGCCAGAGCGCTGAGATTTGTGGCCGCCGCCGCCGCCGCGTTGCCCTGAGGGGCCAAGAGGGCCAACGTGGGAGCTGGTGGTGAGCCGGCGGCTAGCATCGATGTGGACGGGCAGTGGCTGTGCGTAAGCGCTGCAAAAGATGGACAGAGAAAGAGTGAGTGAGTGAGTGAGAGAGCGAGAGAGGGAGCGAGGGAAAAAGAGTGAGCAAAATCATTAAATGTCAATTGGAATTTAAACGAAGCTGCTGCCAGAATTCCGCGCATGGCAGCCAAACACCAAGAAATTTGTAGCCAACAGTGTGTGGGCATGGTTAAGGGAGGAGGGCGGGGGGTACGGGGGCCAACAATGATTGGACAAATTTCGGTCTGTTTTTGATCGAACACGTCAAAGACTTAAGCGAAGACACAGTCCACACAGAGCTGGTCACAATGTGACGAGTGCTACAAGCGGAGGCCCATTCCCGTTCCCCTGACCGTACCCCGCCCGTTCCCGCTGGCGGAAGTGTCAACGTTTATGGTCATAATGGCGTGTCAAGTGGACGTGGTGTGGTCCATTACCGTCTCCTTCATGAATCAGTTTTGTATGGCAAACGATTGCCGGACTGCCAACAGCTAATTTGAGCTGGAATTTATGAAATTCCTGATGTCTCCGCGCTGGCAATTTGTTGGGATCTCGGATCGAGCTGGCTTCCAGGCTGGCGGTTGGGTATCTCGTTTGTCGTTTGTCGTGGCACCGATTAGCAATTCCTCAGATGTAGAAGCTTTTATGTTCATTTTGACATTTTATCTGATCGCGAGAACTGCACACATTTTAACACCTCTTTTTTTCGGTATTTCTCTCCACTTTTCTGTTGTTGTTGTTTTTGTTTTCCTTGTGTGGCTGCGTGTGTGGCAGGCTGCAGATGCTTTGGTATGCCCAACGCTGACCTCGACGACCCTCAGCTACGCTGCGAGCTGTGCTAATTAAAGCCGTTGCCTGATCTGCTTGCAACCGAGTAGCGCACCGGGTAGTTAACAATTTGTTGCAGCCGCATGTTGCGCCAATTGTTGTGGTCGCGGTTATGGTTATGGTTATGCCTGATTTATGCTGCGCTCCAAACAATTGACGACCAGCCCAATCACCAAGCCAGGCAGCAGGGGCAGCACACACAGAGTACACGCTGACTGCGCTTATGCCACGGATGTCAACGCGACAGTGCCACAAAATGCGTACCGACTCGGTGGCAGTGGCAGTGGCAGCGGCTGAGACCCAACTTCGAGCTGGATACACCCGATGATTTACTACTGATCTTAGCGGCAATGCGACAGCTACGGCTGCCTCGACGCACCTCAGTCAATTGCAGAATCGGCTTAAAATCGCACGACTTGGCGCAGCCAATATTGTCCGTTCCGTCCAGCCCGGCCGCACTCGCACATCAGCGTGCAACTTTTAACAAGAAGCGACGCCGCAGCCAACAGAGACAGAGCGAGAGAGAGAGGGAGAGATCTTGCCACAAGCACAAGTGATGATCGCCTCGGAATTCAATTGATAGTTTGATTTATTGCTACCGGTAAAGTTTTTGCCGCTGCTGCGCTGCCAGGCACTGCATATAAATTA
Source organism: Drosophila montana (assembly GCF_035044405.1). Classification (NCBI taxonomy): domain Eukaryota; kingdom Metazoa; phylum Arthropoda; class Insecta; order Diptera; family Drosophilidae; genus Drosophila; species Drosophila montana. Next base: position 115,707 of record NW_026997535.1, read on the forward strand.
AAGTTGCCCGCTTTTTTACTAAGCGCTCTGCCCCAGCCTGGAGATGTCATCTCTCTCTCTCTCTCTATCTCTCTCTCTCTCTCTCTATCTCTCCTCCTCTCCTCTAGAAGACTGTCCCGCCTTGCGGCCAGTTGCTGCTCGCTGATCTTGTTTGTCGCGCGCAGCACATTACTCGTTGGGGCTTCTGGTTTTTAATGCGTAATATTGTGATCTTCGCACGTTTAGCTCGCCTAGAGAGCTGCTCGACTTGCAAGGAGAGTTGCCAGCCAGTTGCCAGCCAGTTGCCTTAATTAAACCAAAAGGATGACCATTCGATCGAATTATACATTACTGGGCACATGCTATCAAAGTATTAAGGGCTTACGTGGCATTCCTGAAGCATTAAATCCAAATTCTTTTGCCTTAGAAGTATATCAATATTGCAATCAAGGCATGTGCCTGGTAAGGTTCATGGTAAATTACTTTTATGTATGTGTGCACATTTTTCAATGTGCATTTCTTATGCGTAATATTGTGATCTTTGTTGCTTTAATTTAACCAAAAGAATGACCATTCGGTAGAATTATTTCCTATGCACCAATCAAAGTATTAAGTTCTTACCTAGCAATTCAGGTGTATTATATCCAAAATTCTATAGCCTTAGGACATGCGCCTGGTAAAGTTCATTGTAAGGTACTCATATGTAGGTGTACACATCTACAATGCACACTTTTAATGCGTAATATTCAGATCTTCGCATGTTTACCACCCCTTAAGAGCTGCTCGACTTGCAGTGAGAGTTGCCAACCAGCTGCCAACCAAAATGATGCTCATTCGAACGTATTTTATATTCCTAGTTAAATATTATTAAAATACGTAGCATTGCTGTGTATTTGATCCAAAATTCAATTGGATAAGAATTGAAGTATATGAATATTGCAAGCTAGGTATGCGCCTGGTAGGGTTCATTGTAAACTACTCATATGTAGGATCACACAGATTTTTGCAAGCAATTACGGCTGCGCTATTTAGGGAACTCTTATTTGTTTTCAATGGGTTTGAATATCCTTAACCCAAATTGGTAAGTAAAGGTTCAGTAAATTTATGTAGCGTACGTGTTTCGCAGAAAGAGGCCTTGAGACTTGGTAAGCAGTCACAAGTAAGTCGATCTGCTCATGTCCATCAGCTCTGTTGATTTATTTAAATACTTCCGTGTTAGAAACTAAGAGCCACATCATTTGACATGTAGATTAACGATCATATACTTATCAGTTATATTGAAAATTTTAGAAATCACTTTTCTACCTCCTAAGCACTAAAGGAAATCGGTTATAAAATCTAGGTTTTCTCCTAGATACAGCTATATTCTTAATATATAGGAGAAACCTATTTTTGGTTTGATATTCCAGTTCAGATCTAAAGAATATATCCACGTGTCAGAGTATTCTTATATACATATTTCTAAACGATATTTCGATTGATGCCTGCAGCAGGCTAACCCTTACGAAGCGGAAGGGTTGGCCCAACTAATTTCCGGTCAAGTGACTTATGCTTGTGGCACAAACTGAAAGTCGGGTGACATAAGTGGCATAAACATCATGAGCAACTACATGTGGACACAAATGAGGGCCATCATGTGATGATGAGCATCGGCAGAGCTGAGGAGGCTATGGCTATGTACACTTGAAAATCATTGTGCACACCTTTTATACGCTCGGCTTTCTAAGAATAATGCGAATACACGCATCAAGTAACCCGAAACCCTTAAGTATGGTTTCTGCCCAGTGCTTAAACATCAATGTATGCCATGTACCCATACCCGTACCCGGCCCGGTCTCGGATAGTTTGTGTATGTGTGTTGAGTGTGTGCCTTTTGCTGGTTTAGCGTCTCTGCGCTCTTTTTATAATTATTTATTTATTGTGCAACTTCCAACACCTTTTAGAGACAAGTCAAAGCTTTGGCCTGTTGTCTCGCCCGCTGCAGCAACCGCATTCGCTGCCTCCCCCCTTCCCTCGCCCCCTCGCTGCTGCCGCCGCCGCCAGTGGCAGTCGCATCTCGACGTGGCCACTCGATGGCCGCCGACATGAACTAATTTTATTTGACAACCCATACTTGTGCAAAACAAATTGCCACTGATGTGCGAAAGACCAAAACAGTTGGCAGCTCTGCGTTGCAGTCGATTTTTTGTCGTCGTTGTTGTTGCTGTTGTGAAATTTCCAAATCATTGCGCTTTTCCAATGGCCAAGTCAGGCTCAGGCTCAGGCTCAGTCGCAGACTCGGGCTCAGGCTCGGTCAGGAATTTAATTTGGGACTGGAGCATGGGTTTTTATTTTGTTTTTGTCGCTGCCAAAAGTTTGGGCATTTGCTGGCCAGCTGTATCCTTGACAATTCAAGGAATTTAAAAAATTCTTCGCAATATTTAGACTGGGCAAGGTGCTGAGCCGGGTAATATTTGTGGCAGCGTCTAATTGGTCTAATTGTCACACTTACCTGTGGGCGTGGGCGAGGCGGCCGCCAGACTGGGACTTGTTGTTGCCGTCGGCTGTGCGGCGCTGCCGCTGCCCGTCGCAATGGCCTTGTTGGCCGCGTTGTCCAAGCCGCCCAGCAGCGGCAGATGTGGCGGCATGGGCACAGCTGCCATGCCCACGGGCAGGCCCGGCGGCATGCCGACACTGGGCATAACTGTTACGCTGGCGGTGCAAGTGGGCGTGACTGTTGAATAGGCCGCAGTGCTTTTGCTGGAGGTCCTTGTGGGGGCTGCCGTTGCCGCTGTTGTAGCCATGCCACAAAGCACAACAAAGGCACAAACGATAACACAAACGATAACACAAACGATAACACAGTGAACAGTTTAACAGCCAGTTAACGATAACTATTGTGAATCCTTAAGCAGTCGATAACTGTAAAAGTTGTCTTGAATTTTGAGCGCGTGCTTTATTAAATGCAATATTTTATTTTTGTTAGCAGATTTCGGCTATGCAGTAAAATGGCTTTGCTTAACCGTCGGCGTTTCGAGCTTGTCTTGCGATACACGACACACGTACACACGCACGCACACACTCGCACACACGCTCGAGAGGAGCACAGAAAATAGAAACGAACGCGAACGGGCAACGTTCCCGTTCGACGCGCACTCACTCACGCTGTTGGCTGACGCCGACTGAGACTGAGACTGAGACAGAAACTGACTCGGCGGCGCGCTTGTTGCCTGCTTGCTTGCCTGTGTCTGTCTCTCTGCCGCCTCGCGGGCCGCAGCTGATCGGCAAGCTCTGCTCTGTTACTGTATGCTGCTGCTTCTTCTGCTGTTCGCTGTTGCTGCTTCTTCTTCTTCTTCGACTGCTGTTGGTTTGCTTCTGGCTGTGGTTGCCATCGAGCGAGCATTGGGGCTCTGCTTGTTTTACTCGTTTTGTGTGTGCACGTGTGAGTGTGTGTGTGTGTGTACTTGAGCGTGCGAGCGAGCGAGCGCGCGAGAGCGAGTAAGCCGTCGCACAATTGAGCGCTTCGGCGAGTTTCTGTTTTCAAACAGTAGTAAAAGTTCAATAATTAATTGACTACCTAAGCAGTCGCTGCTTTTGTTCAGCAGCAGAAGCGGCAGCAGCAGCATTCAGCTCAAAAAGTTTTCGGCCAGTTTAATTGATGAGTGATTTTGTTTTGTAATACGGGGCGTATGTGTGACATGGTAAAAGTTTTTGTATTTCTGTTATTTTGTATTTGTCTCTTTTAGCTGAATGCATTGCCATACATAAAGCTGGGGTTAGACGGGGGCTGCTGCTACTGCTGCTGTTGGAAAACTTGTCAAGCGAACGGAAGCCCGTGCAGCCGTTGCTGCTAATCGCACATTTTGATTATGATATATGAGGGCATTCATGGTCGCTGCTTGTCTTCCACCATGGACTCCGTCGTCCGGCCGAGCGTGGGCGCCCGCTGTGCAGTAGCCATCCAACTGCTCGAAGGCCGGACCAGTGTGTGCAAAAAGCGCATTAAGCCAGACATCAATGGCAGGTCCAGGCAAAAGAAACAGCCAGGAATTCGCGACTGGCTAGCCAGTAACAGTAACCGATTAAGCTGAAACCAACCCCACCGCAAGGCGAGCACACACACACACAGCAAGTGCGACAGGGATGGAGCTAGTTTTCCGCGTTGGCAAGAACGAGCGCGCTAAAATCATGGTGCTACGTGCCACATCCACATCCACGTCCATGTCCACCCCACTCCTGCTGCCCTACCGTGTGCCGGAGTGAGCGAGACGCACTTACACAGGTCCGCACAGACAGTGGGCGATGCGATGCGACGCGCCTAATTGATTTATTTGCCCATTCCCAAGCTTATTCCCGTCGCCGTTCTTATGCCCATTCCCAAAGCCCCACACTCTCAGCGCACATACATATCCATATGTATGTATAACGACGACGACGACGTCGACGACGCTGGTTGGCTTTGCTTTGGATTGCCGTGCCCTTGCGGCCCTCGAGGCGCTTGGTTCCCTTGGGGAGCGGGGTCCGGGCAGCGGCGCAAATCCGAGTACGAGTATTTTGAAAGTAATGGCTGTCGGACGAACTGCGGTAGCTCTTGTTTCTCGCCGCTGTGATTATGCCAAATGGAGCGCGGCTCAGCGTGCGTGACTCTGTGTAGGCCTGTGTAGCTCTGGAGCGGCGCTTTTCTTGCTGTTGTATACAGTTATGTGTGGCGGGCGGACGCGCTGCTTTGTTTTGGTAGCCAATTGTCCAAGTTCGAAGGCGTCGCAACGCAGTAAAAGTGTCGCACAGGCCGCGCTTCCATAAGCCCAATCACCGCAATCAAGATCCAGCTACATGGCAATTTTGCCAAACAATATATTAGAGCATGGATGCGTTCGATGGAGGGGGCGTGATTGCCAGCTTGAACGATTGCTGATGAGCCCTCTGTCAGATAATGAAAAATAATCAATTTTAATGGGCTATAATTTGCCACCGCAAAAGCAACAATAATTCAAATTAAACAGCAAACTTTAACCGGCAAAATGCCACCGCAAACACACCAACACACACACGCGCACACTCACACACGCGACTACTAGTATTTATAGTTTGTTTATTTCCATAGATAAAAGACTAAGCAAAAAGCTGCGTTTCACTAAAAAGTTTGTTAATTTGCCTCTGAGAGAACACAAAAATTGTCTTTCGTTTTTTTGTTGTTTTCTTTTTGATTTTCTCATTTTTGCACTGCGGCTCAACTTACATAATCGAAATGCCTATGTCATAATTACGAGCTCAGTCGCGCTTGAGTCGAACTCAAGTTGAGTGAGAGCGCTGCACATATCAGAGGCGTGCCAGTCGCACCAATGCTGCATTGGCAGTGTACACAACAGTTGTCCTGCTCTAACACATGCGTTTGCTGCAAGCGCCGAACAGCCAATGAGCGTTGGCGACTGCCGCTCAACGACCCCCGCTAAACGGTCTGAGACGATTTGTTGGGTTCTCAATTGGAATGTAAACGCTTCCGAATGAGCCTCACACAGAACATATGAATGTGTGTGCCTGTGTGTGTGTGTGTGTGTGGGGCACTACTGTAGAAAATCATTATTGCTGGCTTATTTCTCACTGCAGTTGATTGCCGCAGATTGGATAATGGCGCTCGGTCGCCAACCACCCCGCCGCCCTCTGGGCCGTTGATGATTGATTTTCATTTTGTTTTTCGGCCAGCATGATTGATTACGTTAATTACGCGCCTAATTAAGCATTTATCACTGTATCTAATGGTCTCACAGAGGGCTCTATGCGCCATTTGCATTGCCAATTGTGTCGCTGCCGACGTCGACGTCAACTCTAACGTCAACAAATTATGCTCGCGCCTAATTGCGTTTCGTGCGCCTTTTCGGGTATGGGGAATTAATTATGGCCGCCTGACAGCCAGCCGCCACCGCCGCCATTATTTAAACATTATTTCACTATTATTTCTGTAGCAAAGTTCCTAGTCAGATAGCGATCTAGTATCTACATGCAAGTGGCAGCCAATGCCCAATGCCCAAGCCCAAACCCAAGACGAGGCCGAAAGCCGAAAGCCAAACCCAAGTCAAAGCCCTTCTGCGCAGACCGCGCATATTTGTGGTAGCCACGCTTCCTGTTTTTGTTTGTTTGGCGGGCTTGGGTGTCCGGCTGTCCGCCTGTCTGTCTGTCTGTCTGTCCGTCTGTCTGTCTGCCCAGGCAGGGGCTCAGCTATACATGTTCCAAGCCAACATAGACAAGAAGTGCCCGTCGCTGGCTTTTTGTGCCCACGGTTAGCGGCGCGGTGATGTTTACCCATATGTAGGCATATGCATATGCTGATTGCGATTGCGGGTGTGTGTAATGGTCTGCAAGGGGTTACTGCCAACCGCATCAGTATTCATATGTGCTACCCCGACTATGGCCTTTGGGCAATAACACAATGGCCACAAGTTTTGTGAACCGTAAAAACGAAAATTTGCCGCCGCTGATGAACCTTCTTCTTCTCTTTTTTTTTTTGCTCTTAGCTTCTTTGAGAAATGTGTACGGCGGTAATTAGAAATTGGTAATGTTGGAAGAATTACCAGAAGTACCAGCATTACCAAAAGAAGATTCCGCCTCAGCTCATTTGGAGAATTAGAGTTTCGTAACCAGCCAAAGTTCTTTACCATTGCGAACTACAGCCAGCGGAAATGAGTTCGGGCTTTTCCTTTTTTTTTGCACCGCTCGACAATGGCCGCCATCTGAGGAAGTGCTTAGCGCCTGCTCAGAATTATAAAGTTCCGCCTTTTGTCTGGCCAGTAATAAAGGTGGCTAAAGCTTCTGGCTTGAATACTAACTAATCGTTTGTTTTTATTGTGGTCTTCTTTTTGAGGCGGCCACAAATGGAATTTCGCCAACAAGTTGAATGACAAATAAATATTTTGGTGATAAGAAGCTGAACTTAAAAGTTTGATGATATATTTAACCCTAAGCTAAAAATTGTCCACAACAAATATTCTGTCTGCCGTCAACAAACAAACAACAAATCTAAAAGGATAAAGTCTCTTAGAAATTAACAAATTTTCTGAAATGCCAAGTTCGAATCCTGAAGACTCACTCCTTGTAAAGTTCACCACTGTCTAACGAGGAAAATGTACATAATATTTATTTAGTTATTATTACAAATGTCACAATATTATGAATGTGGATTCCATTCAACAAATGTGAATTGCATGACATTTTGGCCATCGATAGGCAGCTGGAATGGGCGCAGTCTTAGGATCCATATTCATCTCCAACACACTGCACGCACTCCACACACACACACACACACACACACACAGAGATGACCCCCTCCTAGCTGGCGGCAACTGGCGAAATGTAATGATTAACTCCACGCCGTCGCTAAATTAAGTGAGTTTTTACTTAACAACGGATCGGTGGGGTAAATGGGGAATGCGGAATGGGGCAAGGGCGGCGGGGAAGCGACGCGAGGCAAGTTCTTAATGCTGTGCTCCTGTGCGACAAGCTAATTCAGCTGCAGTTGAACTGGAGGCCAGGCATTGCGTGTCTGGGGCAGAAATGATTTCCACATACCAAAGCAGTTAAAGCCCTTAAGTCAGGGAGAAAATCCAATTAAATTCGGTAGCGAAAGAAATAAGTCCGAACTGTCGGTAAAATGATTCTACATACACGTATTTGCGTCAACATTGATTTTGCAGAAACAACAACTGACGATGACACAGACGGAGAGGCAGATGGAGACGCAGACGCAGACGGAGACGGAGACGGACTAAAGTAGTTCATGTGCATGGCGTGATTGAGGACGAGCCCAGAGCTGAGGACAGCAGCAACATTAACATCAGCAGCAGCAGCAAAAGCAGTAGCAGTAGCAGTAGCTGCAGTAGAAGCAGCAGCAGCAGATTTCTGAGGCGTGATCCGAGTTTAAGCGTTGCTTTGGGATTGGATCCGCATTCGGTAGATGTTCTTTGGCAGCGTCAGCCGCAAAACCGTCCAAAAGTTGCGTGCCCATAGGTCTTCTGTGTAATTGCGCAACAATTGTCAGGGCCCAGTCGCAGCGCAGTCGCAGTCGCTGCCGCTGCTTTTAAGGGCGCATTGCATAAACCGCAATCAAGACACGGACACGTCATGAAGCAAAGAAACACACACAAAAAATAACAAAAGCCAAGCAACTCCTGCAGCTATGGCTACCTTCGTGTTTGCGTCAAACTTGCGGAAATCTGATTTTAAAATTATTAACAACATGCAATGGCTAAATAGTTTTGCATTCGATAACAAAAGGCGCTCCTGCACCCGGTCCCCATCGAGATGGTACTCAAAAACATGTTGACTGTTTGACTTGCAGCGAACCTGTCCCGTCTCTCCACTCTCCCGTCTCTCCACGCTCCCGTCTCTCCACTCTTCGCCAGCAACAGGAGCGCCGCACGTCACGAACCAATTTCCGATTGCTCAAAGTAAAACTCTCGAGTGTTTCGCTCCGCTGTTGATGATTGTGTGATGTGACCCGATCAGCTCCCAGATACATTTGCTCTATGTACCTGGTCCCATTTGCATTCACATTCAAATCGAGGCTGTCCAGTGACCGCAACGTATAATTCACAAATTCAAATTCAAACGATCGAAAGGCACTTTTAGTTAGCGAACCGTTATAAGGTTAATTAAATGCAGCAACATACACAGTCCCACAGCTACCCCCTCCCCCCCCCCCTTCCCCTTTGCCACCCACTTGACTTCACGGAAAGTAAGTACAACTACGCTTTCATTTGCAAGCCAGGCCAGGCCAGGCCAGGCCGGCGGTTTCTCCAATGCGGCTGCAATTAGAAGTTGCACAAAAAGCGCAATAAGAAAACACACAAAGCGAACATGCAAAAACAAAATGGCGATAAATACCGCAATTTGCATATAAATGGACGCTAGAAACGTCTTTAGTCACCCGAATCTTGAGCAAACCATAAGACCGATTAACATTGTTGTCGACTTCGCCTGACAAGCGCTCGTAGCGTGGGAGGGCAAAGGAGCCCCAAAGGCCCAACCAGGGCAACGGGGGGTGGGGTAGCTGTAACAGCAACAGCAACAACAACAACGACTTGTTACATTGTTACGAGTTACGAGTAACAAAGCGCAATTGCCAGCCCGCTGAGGAGCTCTCTGAGAGCGAGAGAGAGAGAGAGAGGCGCAGCGAGGCCGACGGTCACGGAAAACGCAGCAAAATGGCGGCCGAGAGCCGTCAGAGCGTGGCAGCAACACCACAGCCACAGACGGAGATGGAGACGTAGACGGCGATGGAGACGGTGGTGCTGGTGGTGCTGGTGGTGCCATCAAGCGTGTTAGGTTAGGTGGGCAGCGCACTGGGATGTTGGTGTTGGAGCTGGCGTTAGCTGATGTTAGCTATATGCACGTAATTGCATTTGGTTTTCGTTTTTGTGTGTTATTTCGTCCGGCCCAACTCTGCCACCCGCCGGGGCACGTTGCAACGCCGCCCTGTTGGCAGCTATTATGCAAATGCCATTCACAGGTAATTACCACGCTGCACCGTTATAATTGCGCTCGAAGCCCAGCTACGAATCACGATTGCCGCTCCAGCTGCAGTCCATCGTTTGCTCTTCTTCTTCTTGCTTGGTTTTTTGCTTGCCACCGTGCCACGTAAATCGAAACTGCCAACAAGAGCAACCAGGTGGCAAACGGAGTTGGCGGCACCATTCAACTTTCCCATTGCGCTTCCCCAGCGCAACACAAAATCATTTCATCACAATTCGCAGCGAAATAGGCTGCGCTCTATAAGAACAATTTATGGGCTATAATATTGAAAACTGCAAACTAAAGAATTCACTAAGTTTTTAAGTTTTTATCAATTTAAGAAATATTGAAAAAATTCCATATGCAACTAACTATAGTTAGGATTCTGGGTTGACCTTTAAGTTTTTTGATTTCGTTAAAAATTATCCGCCCTTTTTGACCATGGTCTTACTTCTAGATTTATTCTGCATTTAGATAAAAATATATATGTATATCATGTTGTTTATATACATCAATTATTTTAAATATATTTTATAATTTCTAAATTCATGCTGAAAATTTGCCAAGTCTCTGGTAAGCCCCAGTCAGAAAGTTCGAACTTTCATATTACATTGTCAATATGGATCTGGTTTATATTTTGCACTCTGCATTAAAACTATGGGTATGCAACTTTCAAAACTAATGCCTAAAGGTTTCGACTTAAATATCCCAACTTTATAGCTTTGTCAAAACTCAAGCGATTTCCAATAAAAGCACAATTTTTGTCATGGTTTGACCCTTTAGATTAATACTGTATCTAAATTAGGACATACAACCTTTTCAAAATTTCTGATAAATATATAACGCCATACTATTTGACTCTGAACATTTCTTATCTGTAGTAAAAAAACAACTATCGTAAATTGGCCAATAATGAACCGAATTTGAGGAGCGATATCATTTTGGTTATAGTTTTTCAACATATTCATATAATATTTGTTGTACTATTAGGAAGGAAAATAGTTTATCCAATTGATGGGACATACATACACACCCAAACGTTTGGCCCAATTGTTGTCATTTCTGTTTGAAATTGGGACTCTTACAATATAATTATTGTGTTTCCTTTTTATTTGAATTTAAAAACGTTGTATCCGCAGCTAAAGTCAAGATTGCTGTCATTCGCTGTAGATCTGTGCAAGAGGCGGCGGTCAGTGATGTCGATGACACCTTTTCAGGTGTATGGGAATTGGCTGGAGGACAGGCGCTGGCAAATTAGAACAACTTAAAAACGCGGCGGCACGCATTAGCGCATTTACCTGCCCCGCTGCACCCTAATTCTCTGCCGGCTTCAACTGGTATCAGCAGCCGCATCGGCAGCGGCAGCGGTTGAGAATCCTTTTCTGCAGCCTGTTCTGGAGCGCTATCAAAAAGTAATAAATCTGCGGCTGATCTGTCGTAAATCTTTGCGTTCCCTTCATGATTTACCCACATAAATCAAAATTATCGAAGCGTCGCGCCGCGGCTCGTTCGGGCCCCAAAGCACAACGGTCAAAGCTGAACTTGTTAACCGCTGCGAAGTGTTAAATGCATTCAACTGCTGATTTGTCTGTCTGCACAGAATGTCCTGCTCCGAACTGGAGTGGATTGGACGGGACGAGACTGGACTGGCCTGGCCTGGCCTGGATGAGTCGGGGCTGAAATGTGACAAACCAAAATTGAAGTCGACGGCTCTGAAAATCTCTTTTGTGGCGCGCGAAATGTTTTGGCCATGTTTCATGCTGACTTGTCTCACATTTTGGTCATTGCGTTTAGCGCTGCAATTAACGCCTGCAGCTTGCCAGGCCAAATGCATACCAGCTGTCCGCATTGAGCCAATCAAATGGTTCACCCACCAGTAACCAGCGACCTGGCCAGCGATCAGGTCACGCACCTAACCTAGCCAAAGAGAGAGAGAGGGAGAGAGGGAGAGAGAATTCGTCACATGCAAAGTGAAATTACCTGGTCGGCTAATTTCATTTAATTTTTGGGCCACAAAAGAAGCGACCGCCACAATTATAGCATATTTTCCCCAATTAATAATTAATAATTTGTTTGGGTCACGAAACGCTCGCGTCTCGTCTCGTTTCGTCTCGTTTCGTTTGGTTACATTTGATCGCTGTGTGTGAACTGCAAAGCTACTCATGGATGCCTAGATATCTACGCACGCACAGCACAAGTTGAAGGTGTGTACACCTTCTTTTGTATTTTTTTTTTTTTTTTGTCTTAAAGTGGCAGCAGGGTGAAAGGCGAACCTGGCTTGACTGAGACGGTTAATTGCTGTCACAAAGTTGTGTGTGCTGAGGTCGAGTTGGAATGGAAATCTTTTTGTACGCAGCTACGCGTAATAACATTAAGAGTAACACGCAAGTCCAGCCGGAGGTGCAGATAATATTTTGTTGTGCAAGTGCCGCTTCCTTCCTGCCGTCAGGCCGTCAGCCCGTCAGCTGTCTGATGCTCGCCCAGCTGCCGAGATGGATGCCCAGCTCGCGTGAAGACTACGCGTGTTTGCTCTGATTTTGGCTGCCATGTGGTCGCTGTCTAGCAGTCCGGGCAATGCCTGGTGTCCTTCGGCTACAATTTGTGCGCCTAGTGCAGCGATAAATTAATGCAGGCACACTAAACTACACACGCACACACACACATACAGGGCCACTGATAACCATCGTCCGCCTGCTCCTGCTCCTCCTTGAGCGCCTCCAATTGCTGCTGGCTGTGACGCAAATTGCGCTGAGCTTCTTTTATTTTAGTCAATGCGCCAATAGAGACATCAAGCAAACCAGGCCAGGCCAGGCCAGGCCCGGCCCGGCCCAGGCCAGACCCTGACCAAGTACTTACAGCTGCAAGCCTGCCCCTGCCCCTGTCCCTGTCCCAGCTGCAGCCCCAGCCCGCCCCACTTTCAACTTGAGTTATGTTTGTCTCTGGCTGTGAATGAAGCGATGTGCGACCAGGATTGGCTAATGTACGTTCCCAATGCCAGGCCACGGCCAAGCTGTGACTGCCACTGCCCACTCATGTTCGCCTCCTTAGCCCCGCTGCACCCGCCGCGCCCGCTGCGCCCGCTGCTACCCGCTCGGTATCATCAAAATTGTCGTTGGCTCGCAGTTAAATTAAGTCATAAATTCAGTATTTATCTGTTGAATGTAGTTTGTTGTCCGGTCATCACTTCTGCCGTTCTCCCGTTCTGCCTTTGTCGCTGCAGCCGAGAGCCAGCTCCTGCTCCTGCTCCTCCCCCCGATCCCAGATCCCCGCCAAAGGCCCGCCGCTGTTATCCACTGTTGCTGTTGCTGCTTTTATGGCAGCAGATAGTGCGGGCAGCAGGGCGCGGCCCGGGGGCCCAGACGAGTTGCAGTTGCTCGCATGTGTCAACTGGCGCTCCCTTCGCAGCTCCATGCCAATAAGCTGAAGCTGAAGCTGGAGCTGGAGCTGGCGCTGGAGAGCTGCAGCTGTATACATTGAAGTTAGTTTAGCTTCGCTTAGTCGCAGCTCTTGAGACGCTCGTAATTGGATTGGTGCCCAAAAGCAAGTTTCCAGCAAGTCCTGTGTTTGTATTTGTGTTCGCATTTGAAAAGTTTGTCAGATTTATTATTGCACATCAATTAGCTGCCAGCTGAGGGCATCAGCCCAAGCCCAATCCCATTCAGATCCTAGCAGCAGCATCTGCAACACGTATTCGGTACAAATTGTTGATAATTTCGATCAATACGCCAATGCGTATTGCTGCCCGTCTGTCAATTAGTCACTCTGACAAGCTGCTGCTCATCACGAAATCTTTATCTCTATCAGTCTCTCTCAGGCTCGCCTGGAACTGTTTACTATTGCGACATTGTCTTGCCGGCCATTTATTGAAACATAACGCATTGTGGGCATTTTTTAATGTCAACTCCAATGCTGACAGAAGCCAAGGTACAAGTTATGCTGTCAGTGCACTAACGACACCAGCTCATGGCTTAGACCGCGAGCTGCGACTGGGAGTCGCACAGTTGCAGGTAGCCGAGTGCCCTGCGATTGTCAAGACGGACTGACGGACGGACGGACGGACAGACGGACGGACACCCTGGCTCACAACGCCAACGCCAACGCTGATGGGACGTTGACATCGAGTACTGGGTACTGATTACTGCCATAGCCACCAGCACCAGCAGCAGCAGCACCAGCAGCATCATCCTCATCCTCATCCGCAGTGTCACCCCAACTCTCGCTCACGTGCGAGCACCCCAGCCTCTCCCCTCGCTCCTGCCACTGGCTGCGGCTCTCGCTCGGCAAGCGTGAAATATTTTGACAAATCGCAGCCACTTAATCAAAAATCATCATCAAAAAGCGATCGATGTTTTGTATTGAGGTAGCGCAGCGGCTACAAAGGACAAGCCGGCAACTGTACGTGTGTGTGTGTGTGTGTGTGTGGGTTAAGCAAGGTGTAGATTTCCGCCAGAGCTGATAAAAGAAAAACGAGCGGAGCAGGACAGGCTGCGGGGTGCCTGAAAATGGAATTAGTCGCTTTAAAGTGTCTGCCGCACTTGTCGCCAACTCGCATGTGTGTGTGCTCAAGAGAAAGAGAGAGAGGGGCAGATACAAAGAGAGAGAGAGAGAGAGGGAAAGAGAGCGAGCTGGTGTAATATAATGACAATTCATTTATGTTACCACGTGATTAGGTCTCATATCAATCTTCATAATGCCGCTTATGAGCTACGTGACACACACATGTACACACACACACACACTCTCACTCACACACACATGCGTGCATATATGTTAACTAACCGATTGACGTCGATTACCGATGGGTCGCGCGACTCTGACTACCTTTGCCGCTGCCTTCAGCCGTCTCCGTGGCCCCCAGATCAGGAACCGTAGAGCCGATCGGCCGTACACACACATAAATTGACAGGCATTCATCATTTGGCTGGAGACGTGACGAATTAACAGCATATTAACAGGCCAATAAATACATGGTATATTTATTTACCATGTTAAACACATAAAAGAAAGAATAATATGCATAAACAAAGGGAAACGTTCTTCTGTGCCTCATAATTCTCTTAATCTGCTCAAAAGATTGATACTCAAAGAATAAAATGATGTTGCTTTTGATTATTGTACTGTAAAATTTAAACACGAGTTAGGTCTGAACCGAATTGGTTCGAGCCCAGAATTCGGTTCGGAATTTGATTTGAAGCGAGCTTTAAAACCAACAAGTTGTTAAAACAATTGACGAACTAGCTAGAAACATTCCTGAATAAAAAATAATGGTTTTAATGTAAAGAGCTTTTAAGGAAGACCTAACACCAAAGTACAAATAACTTTGGCCCCAATCATTGCATTTATACCAACTTTGGTAATTGCCAATTTTGGGTAGAGATTAATTATAGCCCGCATCTTGTATACGAAAATATTTACGGTTTGCAACATTTTCAGTACAACGGGCAAATGTAATTTAAAAATTGAATTGTTTTATAAATATTTAAAAATTATATGACAAAACAAGGTTAGAACCAAAATCAAAACTTGGATATGTGGAAAACTAGATTCAAGAGCCGAATTTAATAGAAGATTTATGCCGTGAGCCGTGATATTTATAAATATAATATCGTTATATTCCCCTTTTAATAAAACTATGCCCAAAAGTGGTTCGAGAATCGATTAATCGATATTTGAATAGGTTTTTTTTTAAATACCAACATAGTAATATTTGTGTTAAATGTTTTTCGAACCCATTTCCCATTCTTTAAACGTTATATATAATATTTCCAGTCGAATTGGAGTAGTTCATGTAAATGTACTTTAATTGATGCCTTATGTATTGGCACAAGTTTGGTTATGCCCTTTTCAACACTTTTCTTACTACAGGGTATCAAAAGCCCGAGAAGGTAAAACAGTTGTGCAGCACTTCAATGTGGAAACTCATCAGCCAGATGATTTTGCAGTTCATTGAATTCAATTTCGATACAGAGTGTTCGTTCCGTGTCCCTCCTCCATGTCGCTGCACCCTACAGATGCTGCAATTACAAAGCGCCAGGCCGAGCAGGCCGTAATTAAAGTGTATCAGGAAACAAATGCTTAAATCACGCGACGCAAAACTAAAAAAACAAAACAAAAATAATCTCCATGTGGCAGGAGACGCGAGAGTCAAGAGGCGAGAGTCGAGAGTCGAGAGTCGAAAACAGCTTGAACTGGCAGGCCACAAAGGTCGATTGCTTCATCCGACAGGCAGGTGATGAGACGTCATGCAAGGCCGGGGACCGGGAACTGGGGACTGGCCCCGTCACTAGATAGGTTATTAGAGCAACCGATTCGAGGCGAAGCTAACGGCCACACGAGTTGCTGCAGTTGGCGGCTGCCTATGTCCACACACACATACACACACATACACACACACACACACACGCACACACAGACATCGGGAAGCTGCTGGGCGCACGCGATTGCAGCCGCTTGTTGGCCCGGGGGCCCGGGGGCTAATTTTCATGGGCAGCGCATGCCGAACACGCGCAGGATTCAGGATACGCATCTATCACTTGGCTCCAAAAGTCACCTGTCCGTCGCGGCATTTCCGCCGGCCACAAAAACCTCAAATGTTGCGTCATTATCAAAAACACAAGTTGAAGTCGTTTTTTGTTTTTTGTTTTAGGTGCGCATCGAAAATTTATGCCATATTGACCTTATACACATTGCTCTAATTTTTTCCGCTGGTTATCGTCCTTTTTGTTTTAATCAGCAGCCAAGTTCCTTCTATACCCCTTGCATAACTTTTGATGAATTGATGATGGGGTCTGGATCTGGCTGAGAGAGAGGGAAAGAGGGAGAGAGAGAGAGAGAGAGAGAGTGTGAGCATGTGGAAAACGCTTTGGGAACCCTTTGTTCAGCGTTTTTCTTAATTTGGAATTTATTTAAATCCACAGTAGTTGCCAGCCAAGGGCTGCTCCTGTTCCAGTCACTCACTCTTTTGGCCAGGATAAGAACGGGGTTCGTCGCCTCCGTTGTGGCAGGTGCAGCCGGAGCTCGACGCTAATGCATAAATAAAGCGTTCGCAGCTCTTTTTTTCTCCTTTCTCTGTTTTTTTTTGTTTGAGTTGCCCGGTGTCCAGCGTTGTCGCTCATCGAAATTTTAAAAGGCGTTTAGCTTGTTACCTTTTAATAATACCATTTAATTTGCCCCGCTCACTTTTGCCTTTGCTGCGTAGGCGCGCAACCATCAATCAGCTCGCAGTCGGCGATAGCGCCGCGTTTTACACACACAGAGAACACAAATTTTGAACAGCAATTCATATTTCATTTCTCGTTCTTTTTTTGTGGATCACGTCCTCTTCATTTTTTATTCCCGCACTAGACCATAGACAGTTGCAGATACCATCGCTTCAGGATGCGCAGTCTCCCTCAGCCTTCTGCTTTGGGCACTTTCCCAATTATCGCTGGTAACACTTTCTTTTATTTTATGACTTAAATAAAAACTTAAGTACCTTGGGAAGTTCACATATACTCGGCATGCAGCTGTATTCTTACAAACATGCTCTATTATAGCCAATTCCTAGACTTCAACTTTTTTAAATTCAATCGATTTCCATGAAAATTGCCTCATTATTTCCCAGTGCAAAAATAAAATAGCTAAGCAGAAGCACCTAGTAGAGGTCATTTGAATTGTCATAAAAAGTATAACGCCGCCGACCCGATTATATATATATATATCGATATTCTTAATTAACATCAGACAAGTTGATATAGACATGTCTGCCTATCTTTTCTATACAAACTAAACCCTTGTTTCTCTATATCAGATATCTGTCATAGAAACAAAGTCAACAATTACTTTATTTTATGAACGTCTTTTTGGTTTTGCAAGTTATCTTGACCAAACTCTGTACTTCTTAGTTTTATCAAGTTTCTTATTTATCAACAATATCTTATATCAACATGGAACTCTTATATCATGTAGTTTTATTCAAATAATCGGGCGCAAAATAAAAACTTTTCTGTTTTTCAAGATATCGTAACCAAACGATACAATAATCTTACATGTCTGCAGTCCAGAACAAATGTCGATAACCTTTTTTTATAGCAAGCTGTTTTTCGATAGCAAGAAATCGATAAATATCGATTTAGGCAAAACTACAAAGCAACTTTAAGTCTACTTCAAGCTGTGCACGTTCCACTAAAGCGTTCCATCTTCCTGTTCATGATTTGGCATCTAGATAAAGAACATTAAAACCTAATAAATTTCGAAAAATCTTTCTTATAATTTTCAATAATTATTCATTCCTTGATTCCACAATCCTCATATTTAGATAGAGTATATTACGTTGCAATAAGGAACTCAATGGATTACCAGTATTCAAAATAGTCGAAAATGTTTTCATTTCTGGTAAATATCCCATTATCTGTGAATTATGTTGCGGAATGAGTAATTGCCTGCAGCTCGGAGCTTGGAGTGACCACTTAGGGTGGACCCGACGCGACAAAGGCAAACGGGCAAAACATGGCTGACGCATTCTAATGGCCGGGTATCAGCACGCGCACCCGCATCCCCGAAATGAGGGTGTGTGGGCGCTCAGCGGCTACTGTTACTGGCCAGTCAGACAGACAGAGTCCAGCCCGTCGGCAGGGGGTGTGTATGAGTGTGTGTGTGCCTGCTGGAGTCGGCGCTGGCGCTGGCGTGACGTGGCCGCTCGACCAGCTGGCCGCCACATTTATTTGTAAATTATGGCACATACAGAGCGGTAGGTGAGGGGGGGTTGGGCGAGCAGATACTTCCGCTGGCATTACAGTCCAGTCAATGCGGGCAATTTCAATGCGAATTCGCAGTGAAAGGCGCCGTGTGAGCATCAAGCCTACTGAAAATTGAAACATGAAGTACACAGAGAAGGCGCAGGCGAGGCTCACGAGGAATCGGCATCTGCAGCCAGATCGCAGGGCCAGCAGGAAACCAAAGTCGCAAATTGCTGGGTAGCGCGCGCGGAAAACCAACTGGCGATAAGCGGCCAAAAGACAGAGGCCGACAATTGGCCGACAATCGACCGAATCGGGAGCCTGACGGCCTGGCGTGGTCCGCGCCTGGTCAGTGGAAGCGAGTATTGCGGAGCTGTCTGTGTGTTTATGAAGTTGTGGATTTTTCGCCGGTTTCATTTTCAGGCTGACTGCAATTACAAGCCGTAAATTTGTCAAGGCGCGATAAATGTGCAACAGCGCTCGGTTGTGGTAGGGGGTGCGGAGGGAGTGGGGGGCGTCTTGCGTAGTGGCAGCCTAATGCATGTAATCTGCCACTCAACACCCTGTCAGATGGTCCAAGACGTGCGCCTTGTTAGGGTTAAGCAATTTAGCACACCGTGGCCAGAGGTTACACACACACACACACACATGGAGCACTCCGAATTTCTGTGGAGGTCGAACATGGCCAAAAGCTCAATGTGGCAACGCGCATGTTTGGCCATAACACTCGCCATAACCATAATCAGCAACAAACTAGCTGGGAGCGCGGCTCAAGGAGCAGCAGGAACTCGGATTGGAGCTTGGGACTCGGGTCTTGTTGGAATTGTGCGCGCCTGGCGAGGCCAATTCATGCTCACATTTTGGGCTGGTTAATTAAATACGGATTTCATTTTAATGGTCGATAAAACTTGATGAGATACTTTAATGGCCGCGTCTGTAGCACAGACTTGGCTCAGTCGGAACCCGAGGCGGAGGCGTTGGCGGAGGCGGAGGCGTTCGCTCTCGCTGGAGTGCTAAATCACCGTTAAAGCGATAAGATTAAGTTGGCCAATACCCGCCGCAACTTTGGCAACTTCCACAACGGCAACAGCGAGCATAATCTGCTTTTTACGAGCCAATTGGCAACACAATCTCTGCCTCGGGACACGGCCATTTCCCCCCCGGCTCTCCGCGCCGGCTATTACATTGTTGCCGAGGCGCACAAAATTAATTGCTGATGAATGTCAATTTCGCAGACACGGATGCGTCGCGGCCTATTGACGTGCCGCCCCCCTACTCCAACCCGCCAACCGAGCAGCCATGTCTGCTGCGCCTGGAACACAGCGGTCAGCCGCAACGGCAACTGGAGCGTCGGTTCAAAGTCACTGGCAAAAACGTTGTAAGCCTATTGGCAGCGACTGCGACCGCATTTGCGCTGCCCCGCCCCGCCCCGCCCCGCTCACCCTTCTAACCCATCGGCGACCGCTTTCGCTAGCGGCTTACAAGTCGCCCCTCTGGCCGCTCGGGCAGCCATTACCGCTCACCATGCGTGGCATAAAATTAAAATGTTGCACTAAAACGCCCCGCCGCCCAGTGCGCCGCTGCGGCCCCAGTTCGCCGGAGAGGCGCGCTCATTAAAAACGCCATAAATGCAATAAAACGTAGAGCAAACATCGATTAAACAATATTTATGGGGCTTCACTTGCACATTGTTCGTTGGCTCTGCGCCGAGCACGTCCGTGAATCCACGCCCGACCCAACCACGACCGGCCCAGCGGCCCCTCAGCCCCTCTCATTCGGTCCGTTGCTTTGCTCGTCTTTGCTTTCTGCTGCCATTTCTGTTGACCTCTTTGATTTTATACAAACAGTTGCTAAATGTCTAGAACTATACCAATTTGATTGCACATGTTCTTTTGAGTACTATTTGGAGATTATGAAAATCACATAGAAAGGCGGGAAGAGATTCAAGAGATACGAGATCAGAATGCGCCCACTTAAAGTCATGAGAAGCGCATAGAAAGGTTATATTAAGTAAAAAAGAGAAAGAGAGCAGGTAAATGTATATTGAATAAAACCAGAATCTCCGACATCGCCTTCCATCATGATATTAAGAAAGATTTTGATATGCCAAGTTAAATCGCGAGTAGGAGTTCAAATTAAGGGGAAAGAAAGGTGATCGGATCAAAGACAGTGAGAGTAAGGTAGGAGATATATAAAAGTGGAACCAGAATATCATATTTCTAAAAGATTACATCTAAAAACGAATCACTTTCAACACTAAAATCCCTTCAAACTGTGTCATGAGAATCGCAAAGCAAGGCTGTATTTCAAATAACTCTGTTCTCAAGGAACTGAAGCAAATGATCTGCGTATGGCATACGAGAGGATGCATACAAAATGCGGTATCAATAGCCAGCATGCCAAATTAGAATTAATTTCTAGCAATTATGGACAATTTTCAATAATTGCACAGGCTCTATTCCTTTATGCCTATATTCAGTGCAATTTATTGGGTCGTCCTGCTAGCTTATGTAAATAATTGAAAATTCAATAAATATTATCGCATCGCTTGGGCGAACATTTCAATTTGGTTTGGTTGGCAGCCAGAGATGCGGCAATTTGGCAGACTTTGCGGTTTAAGATGTTAGCCAAATGGCAGCTGCTTGGCCCGGGTCCGGGTCCGGGTACTCCGAATGACGGCCAAGTGTTGAGACAATAGCAGAGCGCGGCGCTCAATGAATAACAATTACAGCTATTAATCTTGGCCCAAACTGGCGGTTTAGCTGGGGTTGGCTTGTGGTTAGCTCTTTCGCTCTCCCTGTTCTGGGCTCTGCTCCTGCTACGCTTTTTAGCCCGGCAATTTGCAGCCCATTTATTTATTTGTTAAGTGGCCGTAAAAACGGCAACAGCAACAGCAACGGGAAAGGCACTTGGTTGCGTCTCTGTCACCTTTTTCTTTTTTTTTTATGAAAATATACATTTTGAAATTTATACACATATTGTATAAGTAATAATTGTGCGGAAAACGGAAACAATGGAGGTTGTGTAATGCGTCTCGGGGGGAGGGACAGCAGCTACGGCCGACACTGGCCATCTGGCGTTGGACAAGCCAACTCAACCAGCCAGCCTGTGGCTGTGGCTGTGCCTGTGCACTTGGAAAGGAGTGAAAATTGCACGTAATTACCTACACACACACAGACGAACAGACACACACACACATGCTCATAGAAGCACATGCGCCATTGGTAAATGGTAAATGTGGTCATTATATGCCGCATACGCGACCGCCAGGCGAACACGATTACGAGCAAACGCCTTCGTGTCCAGGTGAGCTGCACCCAATGCCTAGTCCGCGTCCCAGCCTGTGCCAAATTCGCCATTCTAACTGCGTGCAAGTGTGTGTGATTGTGTGTGTGTAGAGTATAATAGCCGGCACAGGAAGCACTCGCGATGGCGATCAGCGCAGTTACGAGTGCGACTACAGCTTACGGCCATAAGTAGCCATAGCCATAGCCAAAGTGCAATTGCCACTGCGACTGTTACTGCCACTGCCACTGCCACTGCAGTAGCTGCCGCAATCATCCTGGTTGCGGGTCGCTGCAAGTGTAATCATGCGCCAGTTATTTATCGTAGAGCTCTGGCCAAATGCCATGCAGGATTGAGGCAATCAGCGGCATGTCCAACTGGGAGTAGCTGCCAGCAAGAGGTCAGTCCAGAGCAGAGGCCCAGCTAATTATGATTAAATATATATGCCAGTGAAGCGCAACCACTTTTTGGACAACGTGGTGTGGCCTCTCTTCCGAGAGGTGTTGCTGGCCGAAAGGGTTGACAGACTTTTGACCGAGTTCCAAGCAGTCGCAGAGCTAAAGGAAAAAAAGCCGCCCCCTACAAACGCAGACCGAGCGTATAATTGAGGCGAAACCCAAATGGAAATTCGAAATGGAAATGGAAATGAAAACTTACCCCAGCTACAGGCTGACCGCAGAGTATGAGACGAATTTTCGTTTCGGCGTTTTGCTTGGCTACATTTTCGAGCCCTGCCGTCGAGTTTACCACAATTTAAATTTAATGATTATTTGCATTTGGAATTCAATAATTTGCATTTTCAAAAATCAGACCAGAGCTGGCTTTCTCGACCCAACCGAACAGAACATAAGAAGTACATATTTTTGGGCGAAGGCGAATTACACAAATTATAGACTACAATAGTTAGTTACATATGCTGTGGATGTGGCCACAAATTGTGGGTTATTGGGCTCGGGGGATACACTCAAGTGGCTTTGCCATTGGCCTTCGTATACATGAAATATTCCTGTCGTCTGAAATTGTCTCGTCTCAAATGCAACTGATATTTACACAACTCGAAAATATTGATGGCGACTTCTTGGGACATAATTATATGTAAATAGTTGACCCGACTCGACTGCGACTAATGTGACTCACTGGTCCCATATGGGGAACCGTGGCGAGCGGATAAATGTTTTCCCATGGATATCAGTATTACGCCGAAAGTCAGACGTGAATCTCATAGATTTCGACATCAAGCTCGTCGATCCGCTCAACTGAGCAAATGGTCTCAAATAAGACGCTTCTAGGTAAAACTCAATGTCGGGACGCACCGGAGCCCAACCGCTGCCCAGCATCATCCCAACATGATTCGCATAACAAAAAAAAAAAAAAAATGGAAACTCAGTTTTGAGATTTGATTTTGTTTTCGGTTTCATTGGATTCACTTAATCCAATTAGGCTAGGTCGCTTCAGGGGAGCCGCAAGGGGGGCTGAATGGAGAGTTATGGGAAAGCTTTTGTCGTTACTTGAGCCGATTGCGATCTGGAATCGTGTGTTGCCACAAAGCTGCTGCTTATCAGCTGCAAGTTGTCGCAACCGCTGCACATATTTAATAAGCGTCAGTCTAAACATGAGCACTCATCATTCAGGTACGAGCTGGTCATTCATCAGATGAAGACATCACAGAACGTCGACTGGGGTCAGCTGGGTCAGCTGTCGGTGCCGCAGCGACTGCGGCTGCCTCGCTTAACTGGTTAACAATAACAACTGGCAGGCCATTTGAGGTATTGCAGCGCAGTACGCATTTAATTGAATTAAATTCCAATTCCTGTTCCACGCTCTGTATACCCACTCTCGAGTACCGACTCCCGACGGCCGACTCCCGACTCTCGACATTCGCCTGCCTATCGCTTTGATCAGTCAATCCAATTATTTGCAAAATTTTGTCACATAAATAACTAGGCGAGCCACTGGCCACTGGCCACTGGCGGCGCCCCTAGAGCCAGCAGTGCCAGCAGTTGCGTTTCCTTTCATGTTTTCACCTGTCGGCCGGGCGACGTCTTCCTCGTCTTCCTGGTGGCCGCCGCAGCGGACGTGGCGTTGGCGTGCCGATTACCCCAATAGCTCTGCGCTCTGCTTCTGCTCAATGAGTTGTTGTTGTTCTCGTTGTTCTTGTTGTTATTATTGTGGTTGTTGTCGCCCGCTGCGCAGGCCTGAGTTGAATCCGACTGCTGGCCACGACAAGGGTGACGAAAGCAACGAGACCTGCGTGCCACCGCGCACAGCATTCAGAAAGTCCGTAGACATTTTATGTTTTATGCTAAGGTGTTAATTGAATTCGTTTTGCATAAGTGGAAGCAGCAGCAGCAGGAGTAGGGAGTAGGAGCAGGAGCAGGAGCAGGAGCGGGAGCAGGAGGACCACCTGCAAACTCGAGCGGCAACGGCAACCCTTTTGCTTAGCCTTTTGCATTGTGTGTTAATTGTTGCAACAATAATAACAACGGGGCCAAAACAAAGCCAACGACCAATTGTCAACATGACAGCAACAGACAACAGTTAGCAGCGATCGTTGTTGCTCTTGTTATACCCTGGACCAATTGCACAAGGGTAAAAGGGTGTAACAGTTGTGTGCAAATGCATGCAACAGATGGAAGGAAGCAACGCCTAAAGCATAAAAGATATATATTCTTGATCAGGCGGACGAGCTGAGTCGATCTAGCTGCGAAGTGTATGAGCTTGAGATTAGAAAGGTGAATTATAAATTCTAACTAGATGTATTTTCATAATAACGATAAATATCGATTTTTAGATTTGATTTCTTGGACTGTAAGTTATCGTATAGTATATACAGATTAAAAATATTTCCTTTTCTTAATAAACTTCAGCTACTCAAACCAATCAAGAAAGTTTCATATAAGCCTATTTCACGATTTTCATACTTGCATACTTGGGTGGAATTTCCCAAAAATTTAGCTTTCTAGCTCTTAAGGTTTGGGCTGTGCATTGATCACCTATCAGTCAATGATTCAGTCAGTCAATCAGTCGGGGCAAACAGCTTTATATATAGAGAAAATCTCAAATTAAAGTTATGGCCTTGCGCTTTGGAATATGTACTTAGTTATGTTCTATATTTAAGCACTACAAATTCCATAAAGATCGGACTATAAGCACCGAAGTTATTCAAGACAGGTTTTAATATAGTGTGGGACAAAGGGAAGAGGAAGAAGCGCATCTGCTGCAAAAAGTGCGCGTATATGTGATTTTGTGAATATATGCATAAAAGGAAGCTAAACTGCTTGTAAGGGCAGCTTGACCCAGGGTATCTGCTAGTCGGGCACTCTTGTTGTTGTTGTTGTTGCTGCTGCTGCTGCTGCTGCTGCTGTTGCCGCTGCCGTTGCCGTTGCTGCTGATGTTGCCGCTGTTTATTGTTTGTACGGCGTGATCTTTATCGGCGCATAGTATTTGCATATTCCACTGTCAGAGCAGGCACAAGGGGGGCACGAGGGGCAGCAGGCAGGGGTGGTGGCATTGTGTGCCGCTGTCTGTTGTCGCTGCCGCTGTCGTTGTCGTCTTTATTATGTCATTGCATCATCAGCGCCTCTTTATCGCCATCCGTCATGCACATTGTGTAGAAATTAGCACATAACCCAAATGTGTAAAATACACGCGTGTAAATTAATTGCCAGCAATTAGTGAGGAGTGTACCTGCAGCAAGAGCAGCCGGAGGGGAGCCTCAACTAGCTGGCTGCAACTGGCTGGCTGCAATCTGTGTTTGGCCAAACACTAATAAAGTCTGTTGCGAGATTCGCGACTCCGAAAGTCACATCAGCAGATCTCACACAGGTGTCAGCCAGCCGGACAGCTGCGAGTGTGCACCGGTGCTGACAGCAGAATGCCCTTTAATGTCGCATTCGCGAGTGGCAACTGGCCAACTGGCCAACTGGGCAACTGGGCGACTGGCCGATTGTCGAGGCGGTGCAACAAGCGATCCATGCAAATGTCGGTGTCGGCGATTGTCACAGCGCAGCAAATAAAACATAAAACGGGCCGTCTCAGCTATAAATCATGGAGGATTGCGTCGGCTGCTGGTGTTCGTACTTGGGTACTGGGTACTCGATGCTCCGCCTGACATTTCCAGCCTCGCTTAGTGTCGAATCTGGATCGGATTCCGCTGAAACCGAAACTGCCACCATATGGCTGGTCTCCATCTCCGTCGTCGTCGCATAAATTAACAATCTAATTACCACGTCGATCCGATCCGATCCGATCAGATCCGACCCCGCCAAATCTGACCGGAAAATCACGAAGCGCAACCGACACTGAGCACGAGCATTCACCATTTGTATGCAAATTACTTTGTCTCCGGCGATGCCGACGTCGATGCCAGCCAGCAATCATAATCGACGTCATAATATCGTTACGGGCCCGTTTTTATCACCTGGCTAGCTAGAGCCTGGCCAGAGCCAAAGCTATCGGCTGCATTTAATAAATTTGCATATAAATTGCAGCGGCTGCGCTGCCTCAGCTCGAGTCTCAGCCTCAGCCTCTGCCTCTGCGTTTGCTGTTCCGTTTAAATCGATGCGCACCGTAAGCAATTTTTGAATTTATGTAAGCATTTCGTTCGCAGATTTAATTGACACGATGCCGAAGCTAAAACTCTGCCCGGCCCTGCATCCGTCCGTGTCCAGTAATCCAATTAGCCCACTCGACGTTGCGTACAAGAAAAAGCACTTGTCGCTGGCCACTCCGGGCTGCAGCCCAGCTCAGCCCAGTTCAGCTCCGAACGCAGTCCCATTTCCTAATGAAGATGTTTTCGGCTTGGTATTATTTGCCCTGGGGCGTCGCGTTCAATATGGACGTCACTCATGGCCAAGTGAGCAATAAAAAATATATAAATTACGACAGAGCATAAATAAAAGCTGCACTTGCTTATATAGTACATATAAATACGTAATTTTTGAAATGCGTACGAAATGGGTATTGGAATGGGAATGGGAGGGGACTCTGCTCGATTGCGGCTATTTTCAAATTCAATTTAATTCACTTTGTTCGATGAGCATTATCTGGCGATAGCAGATAAATTGGGATCACTTCACGCTCTTAATGGGAATCTCAGAGCCTCAAACCGAAGCTGAACCACAACAACAAGACAGTCGAGAGGGGACAGTGGGTAAAGTAGCCAAGCATTGACACGGCTACAGGTGACGGTGACGGTGACGGTGATGGGGATGGAGATGGTGTTGGTGAGATGGTGACTCTGGCAGGCCGAGTGGCCAACGAATGAGTGGTCAAAAAGGTGAGCACAAACGACATCGCATGCGCACAATCAGTACAGCAGCCGCATCTAAAAGAGTGAGAGTGATGGAACATGAGGGAGCGAATGTGGCAAGGTGTCGAGAAAGGCAGCTACAAGACTCCAGAGGAGCTCAGGCTGCCCTCGGCTCTGGCATCGGCTGTGGCTGTGGCTGTGGCTGTGGCTGTGTTGATGCCCGTTTGCCCAAAGAGATATCACAATAAATTAGGAAACGAAATCTTTACTAAATAAAGACATAAATTACACACCGAATCGCACTATGCGTACGGGGCCCGATGCCCGATGTCCGTCTGCCCCGACTTCAAATAAAAAGCAGCCAACTATGTCTCTGTTGAATGAACAGACAAAAAATAAAATACAAAATAAAAAATAAAACGTTGGCGCACAAAAGCCAACAACGGCGAGCCACAATGGCGACAACAGAAACGACATGACAGCAAAGTGGAGGAAGGCTTATAAAAAGCGAGAGAAATACAAATAATCAAACCAAATGTATTTTATAGGGTGATAAGAATCAATGAAGCCACTGAAATCCTATAGAGACATATTGTATGCATTATGAGCCATCGCATCACCCAGGCCCAGGCCAAAGAGCGCCTCTCCCCCAACCCTCCCTCTCCCGCTCCCGCTCCCGACCAACCGACCGATATATATGTTCACATTTAAATGGAGATTTAGCCAACGGCAGCACGAATACCGATCGCCAAGTGTCGCCCGCTGCACAAACTCCACTCGAACAGATCCCAAGCCCCACGACTCGGTCTGGCTGCCGCTTATCAGTGGGATTGTTTGGGTTTTGGGTTCCGTGTCGCTGGTGTTGCGGCTCAATTAGTGGGCGAAGAAGGCGCATGAATACCTTAATGTTAACGCTAACGTTAACGTTAATGTCAATGCTAATGTTAAGGCTGGCTTTGTCGACTTCATTTATGCGTGATTTGCTGCAACATGATCGGCTGCATCTAAGCTCGAACTGGCTTTTGTTTGGTTTGATTTGACCGCATCGGCTACGGCTGCGGCAGCCCCAACGGGTTATATCAACAACGGTCTTCTGTGATTTTGGGACAGGCAATAAATCTTGTGTTCAAGCAACCTAAAAATGCCATTTAACATTCCTCTTCTTGTTTTTTTTTTTTGTAGTAGTCGCGCCTAAAGACTGTCCCCAAACTAGGCAAGCGGAGAACAATAGACCGTAGTTTAAAGACCATTTCTCGGCGCAGGCGCGGGAATGCATTTTAATTACGCACAGCGACATAGCCTTTGGTTAATTGCGCCGCACTGTGAGGAGGCCCCCCTTCCTCTAGAACATATTCCCCATTAGAATGCCGAGGTTTATGCGCGAGCTAAGTGGTCTGAAGTGGAGTAGCAACAGTTGCCGCCTCAGCTCTTTGATTGGACATTGTCTGAGTCTGTCCGAATCTGACTAATAACTCATGTGTGCTGCTTTGTTACTGCCTCTTTGGAGGGCTTAGATATTCTCCAGTTAACCTGCACAATGCTGCAAAATCAATACGATGGAAACCGCTTTATAACAGTCGCCAAATCAATTCATAATAATTGATCATAATTCGGTAGCCGTCCGCTAATTGGACGCTTTACAATACAACAGAATTGAGCACGGGCTGGGCCAAAACAAAAACAAATTTAACAAAATTTTAGCACAAATTTATCAAATGCAAATCGACTTGCAAAGCGGCATCAAGCTGTGGAGAAATTCCAGAATTCTAAATCAAATATGAGTATACCAAAGATGATGCGATAAGATGCTTAACTCATGAGCTTTTATCTGTGCCCCAAGCTT
The DNA here is from genome assembly GCF_035044405.1 of Drosophila montana. Taxonomy (NCBI): domain Eukaryota; kingdom Metazoa; phylum Arthropoda; class Insecta; order Diptera; family Drosophilidae; genus Drosophila; species Drosophila montana. The sequence goes on from NW_026997535.1 coordinate 144,265, forward strand.
AACTATAGACTTTCAGAGCCAAACAATGGGATATGGAGTTGACCCGAAAATGGGCAGAGAACGATCTCAAGAACTGCTGAATCGGAATACCTAGTATAAGACGTGTGTGTTCAGACTACTTTAGTCAGATCTATGCAAACTCTTTAAGGGGAACCCAAAAACTTGACAGCAGCCTTTAGTAGTAATATAAGAAAGGTATAGATCATATCGTTTAAAAGATAAAGCTATAGATCATATCATTTAAAATATATAATCGAGCATTCCTTAAGTGAAGGAAACCTAAGCTAACGGCCACAGCACTTTTTAAGTTCTGAAGGATTTGACATACTTCATTAACAATAAAAATAAAAATAATAATAATAATAATAATAATAATAATAATAATAATAACAATAATAATAATAATAATAATGATAATAATAATAATAATAATAATAATAATAATAATAATAATAATAATAATAATAATAATAATAATAATAATAATAATAATAATAATAATAATAATAATAATATTGATAATAAGCTTACAGCTTACCCGGGACATACTAGACCAAGCTAAATGCTGCTGCTGCTCATAAACATGTGGTTGTTATTGTTGCTGCTGCTATTCTTAATTAAGGCCACGGGAATCCACAGGTTACCTTTGGCTTTCGGGCACTATCAACACCTCATTACTCTTTTGATCACACTCCTCGTTAATGAAGATGTCAGGCGGCAGCTGCTGCTGCTGCCGCTGCTGATGTCGCGGCGCAGTGAAACACAAGACGAACAGAAAACAAAACCAATTTGAATTGAAAATTCAAAATCAATGCTTAGCATTCCATTTTTGTGGTGGCTGCTTGTAGCTGCAAAGCGACAGAGATTAAATATAACTCTTCTTTTGGTCGACCGCTTGAACTTTGCTCTGCCCAGCCGGACCCTGCCGGCACTTTGATGCCCTATCCTAGGCAGGGAGCTGTGTGAGTGCATTGCAGGCCGTTCGGCTGTGCTGAGATGCCCGATGCGTGCAGCGCACGACACTTGGAAACCTGTATCTGCATAAAGTTATAAACAAAGAAAACAAATTTGTCTTATCGCCCGATTCCTAATGAGATGACAACGAGACAAAATCACTCGGTCGCAACGCGTTAAAAGCGCGAGCTCATTTAAGGAGCGGACAAATACAAATGCACACATTTTAATCACTTTGCTCATTAACAGCACCTCAGCTCGGCTCGAGCCCAGCGAGCTGAGCGAGCGACCCAAGCGGGAGCTGCAAGAGTATTTATCAGCATTGACCGGTAGAATTCCTATTGTCCATGCTTAAAACTCTTCGAACTACCCACGCTTTAACTTCGAGAGTTGCATAGCTCCCAAAGTAATGTGAAAAATATGTAGATAAACCAAACTTATATGTTAAATTTTTCAAACTTACGACTTCACTAACTTAGTTTAAACAAAAGCGAATTCCAAGTAGAATAACTTTCGGGTCATACTTTGTTTTACAAATAAACATTGTTTTTTCCCAAATTTATTTTTAAACAATTTTCTAAATTAAGAATACTGAAATTTCTTTATTAATTTGGTTAGCATTTTTTAGCAACAGGAGGTAATCCGTGTACTTACCCAAAAATTCCCACACAATTGCACGTTTAGTTTATTACCTTCCATTCGTAGAGGAAGACGTTCTTTCATACAAGCAAATGACCTGAAAAAAAACAAAAGTAGCAGAGAGCAGATTAGACTAAGAGCAGGGGAAAATTTTCACCGCTCCAGGATATTAATTTGGTTTCCTTTTCATACAAATACATACCCATATCCACACATATACAGGAGTATACATAGTTCCTACTACTGATCCGCCTTCGACTCCTGCAGCTCCTACGCTACATTGTTTTAGCATGTGAGACTTACTTAAATTCATGAGAATCGCATAGAAGGGTAAAATTTAGTGATTCGTTTCTTTTTTATTAGCAGAGCAGCGGGAAGTAAACGTCAGTCTAGGTGAGGTATATAGAAACATACATACATGCAAACATACACACATACATACATACCCATATTCACTCATAAAAAGGGCATATAAACAGCTCCTCCTCATGCTGGTTCGCCTTCGCATCCCGCTGCCGCACCGTTTTAGCATGCGAGCCGTACCTAACCAGAATTGCATAGAAAGGCAAAATTTAGTATCACGTTTAATTTGCAGAGAAGCGAAAAGTTATTTTAGACTGCATATAATGAAAAGAGATCATACGTGCATGTATGCATGACTGCATATATAATTACATACTTACATACATGGATCTCTACATTCACACATATTAGCCTACATATATACAAACATAAATCCATGTGTACATACCCATATCCACACAGCTCATCCGGCTTCTAATCTTCCTCCTTCTTCTGGTGTTTTTACTTATTCTCCTCGTACTGCTCCTCCACCACATCGTTGAACATGCGAGTCTTACTTTAATTCATGAGATTTGCTTAGAAGGAAAACATTTCGCAGAGTACAGCACTGTTTAAAATAAACTTTTTTTAATTTGCAGCGAGCATCTTCCTCTTCCAGCAGCTGCTGGTCCGCCTCCTCCCGCTGCTGGGCTGCCTCCTTCTGCTTGGTCGCGTTGCGAGCGTCCTCCGCATCCAGCTGCTGCTTGTCCATTCCCTTATGATAGGCCGCTTTCTCCTAATGGTATATATATATAGATACATACATACATACACACATACATACATACATACATACATACATACATACATACATACATACATACATACTTACATACATACATACATACATACATACATACATACATACATACATACATACATACATACATACATACATACATACATACATACATACATACATACATACATACATACATACATACATACATACATACATACATACATACATACATACATACATACATACATACATACATACATACATACATACATACATACATACATACATACATACATACATACATACATACATACATACATACATACATACATACATACATACATATTTACATATTTACATATTTACATAGTTACATATTTACATATTTACATACATACCTACATATTTACATACATACCTACATATTTACATACATACCTACATATTTACATACATACCTACATACCAACGCCCCCTGCTCCTCCGGCATGCTCCTCCGGCTCCTTCCAGCTTTGAAGCCAGCCTGCGACTAATTCATAGGTGAAGCCTGCAGGGCTTACTTAAATGTTTGAGAATCGAGGAGGAGGGCAGCTTTAATAATTACGTTATCATATTTAAATTTGCCGCGCAACAAGACAAATTGGTCTGCTATTGGTATAGAAGACAACTTACATGCAATCGTACATACATATGTACACACATACATACATACACATACGTACACACAAACACATACACTCTCTCATACACACACTCACATATACATACATACATGCATACATACATGCATACGTAACATGGATTGTAATCGTTTTTTCCGCCTTTGGAAAGATATACTTTGATCCCCAATTTTCCCGAATTGAACTGGAAATTGCAATAACATTTTTCTGCATATTTTTTGACTGTGAATGGTCAAAATTTAAATTAAGCGGGTGGAGTTTTCCAAAAGCCTTTTAGCTACTTTAAGCATTAAAGCCCTGTATAAGTAGAATGTAAACTAGGTTTCGTTTAAAATCAATTTAGTTAACCATTCTATGATCTTCTAGTGATTGGCAGGCGGCGTGGCGAGCTGGTGAGGAGCCGAGGCGATTGTTGGCAGGCACCAAGGGCAAGCGGTTGGCAACAATGTTGTCGTATTAGTTAACGTAACTAACTTTAGTTATTGCGCGTGTTGCGATTTCGCGCTTTTATGGTCCATTTAAGACTATGAGATGGAAATGTTGTGTCGGCTGTGCCAACAGATTTATTACCGGGCCCCCCATTGGCGGGTGGTGGCGGTGGTGAGGACCCGAGATTCAAGCGCCAGGGAGGCAAGTCAGCCAAGGTTGGGAGCTCGCCAGAGTCCGGGTAAAGTTCATCGATTTCAGCCAACCCAAGCGATAAAAACTGTGCGCACTGATCAACAGAGGAATTGCAAAAGATCTTTCAACATTGTTGCGAGCGCTGAGCCATTTTACTGTAAAACCCAAAGCAACAAACAGCACAAACACAAACAAACACATCCTGAATGTGGCCAAGTGTCCGTGTCCAGCTCCAGCTTCGCCCAGCTGCGGCGACGGCGATCGTAAAAATGTTTGACTGCGATTATATGGCGCTCATGAGAGCGCCACTTTGTCAGGGTCTGGGCCTCTGATGTTGATGGACTGGACTCGTTCGGCCCAGGGGCGTGCTAGGACAGGGTTGTGGCCAAAGGGGGTTGCCGCAAATCTTTATGTGAGGCCAGGCCAAGCAACAAATTGTGTATCAACAAGCAGACAACAGATTGGCCTGGCCTGGTACACACATATGTCAGCATATATGTATAAAGCATAAATGCACACACACACACACGCACGCGCACACACAGGTGTGCACATGTATTATTTAGGCATAATTTATGAAGCGAGAGGTGAAAATATTTTCAATAGAAGGTGATTTAAATTTATTAAAGGAATGCTCACGACCAGCCCGAGCACTAAATTAGAATAAGCCAGAGTCGGAATCGGATTCGGAGTCACAGCTGGTGGAGCAGCAAGGGGAATGGGGGCAGCTCATAAAAACTCAAGCAAATTAAATCTGTGTGTGTTTGTGTGACTGGGCGCACGCTTGCACGGATCAGATTGAGCATCCAGTATTGGTACCATCACCCGATCCAATCCAATCCGATCCAATCCAATCCGAAGACGCATCATCAGCCGTTCGCATCTAAGCATCGACAGCGACAGCGACAGCGACGAGGCAGAGCGCTCTTATCAGATTCGAAATACGTATAAATACGAGTGCACAACATGCTCAACGCGAGGCGACTCATTTAAATCTCGGCCAGAGCCAGAACGGGCCCAAAGAACCTAACCAAACCCAGTCGCAAGCAGCTTGTGATCCGAACGCGCCGAGTTCGCCTTTTGTTAACACCATAATTTACATTGATTTATGTGCTTAGTTGACTCTGCATTTTTAATCGGTTAGCCCGGGCAACGTCACCGTCGCCGTCGCCGTCCCAGCTCCAGTGGATAGCCTGATCGCAGCCCCTGCCCCTCCAGCGTGTCTATGTGGCTGGGTTTGGGATGTGTGCGCGGCTTCATTTGGTTATAATTAAAATGTCGATGTTATCAACCAGATTTGGACATATTGGCCATTACACTCGAAATTTAAGCGATTTCTATGCGCGTATTTTTCTGATATTGATTTTCGATTTCATTTACCATTTACCATCTCTTTTCCCCCCTCCCCCACATGTCGACCATGTCTGTTTCTTTCCAATTTGATTTCTGTTTATGTTTCTATTTCAGTTTCTGTCAGGCGGGCGGCGATGAGGCACACAATGAATATTGATTAAATTAATATTTAATAACGTTTTAAGAAGCTTTTGAGTGTTAAATGTTTATTTATGCTCATTGGCTGTGCTTTTTGTAGCTGTCATATATATCTCACCCCGTCCCCCGGTCCCACCCTTTCTCTCTTGCTCGTTTTTTGGTTTTGTTGGGAATTGTGCGCCTGGAACAAATAAATTTATATTTAAAACACGATTTTATTCGTGAATACTGACCAATTGTATAAACGTTTAAGCGTTTTTCAAAAGTATTGAAATGCTCCAATTCATTTTTGTAAGTCTGTTTTTGAATGTAAACCCAAATTCAATTATAAGCCTTTCAAAATATATATATTACTTTAAACTAAGTATATATTACTTTAAACTAAGTATATTTACTACCTTGGAAAAAGGTATATAGGGCCTACAACTGAAATATAGTAAAACCTGTTGCTGAAAGATTCCATTTATAGGGCAATTCTTTCATTCTTCAAAGCTTTTACAAACTGCTGTGGAATTAATAATATCCCCAATTTATCGCTTAGTTAGATAATAAAGCGATAGCTATATATACTTTCCTTTTTTAATTATTTTTATAAAATGTTTAATTAATAACATTAATTTAAATTCAAAGACGTATCTCATTGAAATCTCTCTCAAACTAAAGAAAACACTTAAATGTAATTTGTTCAACAGTTTATTATTGCGTCTCTGCCTTTTTTGAGAGACAATATATATAGTTACTTTGAGTTCAGTTAACGCTATATCGGAGTGTATCAATATCAGTTCAAAACGCAACCAAATACAAATGTACACGAATGTATATAGGTGCCTACATACAACAGCAGTGCCTGTCCATATAGACACGTCTATATACGTACGTCTATATATATGTATATATATATGTATATGTATATGTATATGTATAGTAGTTATCTGAGCATACGTGGCTAAGCTTAAGCCTAGGCTAGGGCTAAGTTACAGATAAATATTGCATACGCTATAGCCTTAAATGGTGATGAGGTAAGCCGGGCACCTGCGAGGCGACCTACGGCCGGCAATGAATAAAAAACTATATAAGTATTATATATGTATGTATAAATAAAATAGTGTGCCATAGGAGAAAAAGTGAGTGAACAAAGTGGAGCAAGTGGTGCATCTAGTAGTACGTATTAGTTACAATTTGAGTTTAATTTTAGGCATGTCCACACACACACACACACACACACACACACACACACACACACACACACACACACACACACACGCACATGCACACACACACGCGCACAGTTAGCTGCCGCATGTTGCAATTACAGCTTGCCGCACAACTTAATACAGCTCGTAGCTGCAGCCCGATCCGCAGCCAAGTGGGTGAGCAGCATTTTAACTTTGGTTTTCGATTTGTTTTTTTTTTTTTACTTATTTTTTTTTATTTTTTTGTCGCCAGCGTCGCCCAGTCTCAAGTTACGGAGCACAACACGAATGTTACCGCCTCCGCCCTGCTCCGGCGTGGGCTAAAGGGGGAGGGGGACGGAGCACGGGGGCACTGTCGCTGTCAATCACAAGCGCGCACACAACTCAAGTTTTCAATTAGAATCTACCGACATATCGCTGGCTGGCCCCTACCGGTCATGCTTTAGGAGCTGCAGCGTTGTGGGTGCATCGGAGGATGACAGGCGGCCCACCTTTGCCACTGGCGACTCAATTTCAGCATCCGAGTCGTCGTGCACATTGATTTCCTCATCGGAGTCCGACGACGAATTGTCCACGTTCACCGTGCCACCAGCTGCCGCCGTCGCACACTCTCCGACATAGTGCATCCGCGAGCGTTGCTCCTCGGCCACGGTCAGGGAGGCGGCGACCGCATACTGACGCGCCAGGCCCAAGGCAAAGGCTGCCGCTGAGGGCGAGCCCACCAGACTGCGGAAGGCGCTTCTTTCTCCGCCCATCGACAGACTGGACGTTGGGCTGCCACAGACGCCACCCGATGTGGGCGAATTTTGCTGCTGCTGCTGTTGCTGCTGCTGCTGTTGCTGGTGGTAGTGACTGAAGAGCTGCAGGGCTGCGGGATGCGTGGGCAAGTGATGGTGGTGACCGGGCGGGCCCGGCGGCAGCGCATGCAGCGGATGCATCATGACGGAGGGCGGCGTCTGCGCCGCTCCCAGCGGTGAGTCCGCGCACAGCACCGACGAATGGCCGTGCGGGGTGGTCGGCGCTGAGGCATTGCTGTGCGTGCTGGGCGTGGGGGAACTGTTGGCTGGCCCGTCGTTCGACTGCTGCGAGTGTATGGGATTGGCGGGACTGGAGCGCTGCCGCTTGAGCAGATTCATGCGCTGATGGCGACGCCATTTGGCGCGTCGATTCGAGAACCAAACCTGAAGAGCAGGATCCAAAAAGAGAGACGCGTCCAGGGTTAGGCTTTGCCCCACAGCGGCAGCTGAAAAAGTCTGCACTTACCTGCACCCGCGCCTCGCTCAGGCTGGTGCGACTGGAGAGACGCTCACGCGTGCTCACGCACGGATAGTGGCTCTTGTCGAACTCCTTCTCCAGCTCCTCCAGCTGCTCCGGACTGAAAGTGGTGCGATTGCGTCGAAACTTGGGCTCATCATCGTCGTCCAGATAGTCCGAATCGATTTGCCGATTCTCATCCGCCGACTCCAAGGTTTCGTGGCTGCCCGAGCCAGGTGAGATGGCCCGATTCATGGGCGCACCGCCGCCAGCTGGACTGCCCAACAGATTGGTGCTGCTCAAGCTCAGGCTGCCCGGCGTTGCGCTGCTCGCACTGGGCGGCAGATTGGCCAGCGTGGGCGCAGCCACTGGCCAGAGGGCGGAAGGCGGCGGCGGCACAGGCGAACCGCCGGGCACATTGCCCGGATGCCACGTAAAGCTGCCATACGGATGCGGCGGCGGCGGATACAGCCCATAGGCAGCCGTCCGCGCAAACTCGTTGGCCACACGCTCCGCGGCGCGATTGCGCAGGATGCGATTGATGCTGCTCACCGAGGGCGCAGTCGCGTTCGTGCAAACACCTGCAAGGTGAGGGGCAGATGGAATGGTTAGGTTAAAAGCTGCCGCCGCTGCTGATCAATTGGAGATTAGCCGCTTGGAGATGTGCGGCCTGGCTTGATTTGCAACTGCAATTACCCGCAACGGACTTACCTTCGGAGATTAAGCGCTCGCGTATCTCCCAGGCGAATATCGTTGGATTCTCGCGCTTGTACTGCTCAATTTTGGAGACGACCGTTGGCGTGGCCACTTTTGGCTTGGAGCCACCAATTAGACCAGGTGGCCGCAGCGACCCTGTGCAAACGAGACAAAACACAATTGTCAGAGAGAGGGAGAGCAAGAGAGAGAGAGCGAAAATAATAATGAATTATGGGCTACGGGTTATGATGGTCAGGTAATCAAGGATGCAACCCACAATCGTCAGTTGGCTTTCGGTTTTCGGTAGTTGCTGAGCTGCGTCGGCTTATCGGGCTCGTTTAATAGCTTTATCAGGCAACAACATCAACAACAACGTGTATCCCCCACAACACGCAGCTCAGGAGGAAACACCTCGGCCGGACCCTACACCGAACCCGCGTCCCTGGCGATTAGGGCAGCTTTTTTGATTAATGAGCCGCGGCAGCAGCCACCGTCGTTCGAGGCGTTTATGCAATTTTAAGTGCCCAAATTACGCCTGGCCAGAGCAGAGCAGAGCAGGCCAGAGCCAGACCACAGCCAGACAGGGGCAGGATCTGCACTCGCGTGCATCGGCCAAGGATAATAACATTATAAATAATTGTGTTTATCATTGAAATTGGCAAACAAATCGAAAACAAAGTGGTTACGCGCATAACTTAAACAATTGTGCGGCAGTTCGAGTCAAGGGAGCGGGGTAAGGGAGCGGGGTGAGGGATCGGGAGCAGGTTGCTCGTGCGGGTACTTACCTAACAGCTTGGAGACAGCGCCCTGCTGGGTGAGCATGTGCTGGGCTATATCGTAGCCGCGCAGGCCGCCAAAGCGGGAGAACTCCAATAGGCGATGCTGCGACATCAAAGCGCCGAGCGTGCTGCCAGTTGCCGCTGCTGCTGCTGCTGCGGCGGCAGCAGCTGTTGCCGCCGTTGGCCCAGCACCGTTGCCAGCACCGAAACCTGGCGGTATTTGCACAGTTGTTGGTGCGGTTGTTGTCGTTGCCGCTGTTGGTGATGCCGACGCCACTGCAATTGAACGAATTGAATGATAATTGGCCATTGTTAACATTATTCCTTCTAGCTGTTGTTGTTGCTGCTGCCGTTTGTTGTTGTTGTTGTGGTTTGCTGTTGTTGCCGATTGACACAATGGTTAATTATGATAAATTAACGGTTAATTGTGTTGACGTTGACTAAACTGAGCTAAAGCCGCCGAGTGACTGATGACAGCAGCAGCAGCAACAGCAACAGCAGCAACTTCGGCAATGGCGTTGCTCAATTGTCACTGGCTAAAACAAATACTTGTTTCTCTTTTTTTTTACTGGTCTAATGTTTGAATGAAACGCAACTTTAGCGCTCAACAGATTTAACATTTTCGGGCATAATTTAGCGCTTATAGAAAGCAAATTAAAATTAAAATATTTAATCAGCTGCGACAGAACCTGTGCAGCGTGTGTTGGATTTAAGGTACACAAAACACATTATCGTCTTGGTGCCCAAATATTAATTGTTTTTATTTTATTTTATAGCACGTTTATACTTAATGCGTAGAGCCCACAACTTTACGAATTTCTGGTAATTCCCTGCCATTGTCAATTAGCCGTAAACGCAAAAAACAATTTGTTCCGTTTGAGAAGCGTTTGTTATTCATCTGGCCAAAAACCTTTTACAGCATAAATTGTGCAGATCTTTTGTATTAACCAGTTCAAAATATCGTAACACGTGCAAATTGAAAATATATGCATATGGAATTTATAAAGAGAAATTTGAATGGGTTTATGTTGCAATTAAATCTGGAAATTTAGAGCTGATTGAAATTTGATCTAAGCTAAATTTTGAGTTTTTTGAAAATCATTCTATGTCCAAGATTTGAACTAAGCTGAGATATTTTATATATATTAAGCTCAGACAAGAATTGAGGACTTTTTATTAGCTATGCTTCTCAGTCTAATGATTAATGTCCTTTAGCAATGATTGTTTGCTTTTGCTGTCATTTTTTAAATTGCCGTCGGCAATTGCTCGCATTGCTATGGGAAATCTTACCACTGGACGCGTGCGTTGCCAGCGAGGGAAATCGTTGGGGATGTGGCTCCATTTTCCAGTGTGCGGTCGCAATGCCAGAACCTGCAGCAGTTAGCGAGCCAAAATCACGGTTCAAGCTCGGCTCAATCAACATGTCAGCAGCGTTTGGTCGCCTGGCTACGAATCGAGCTTTGATGTGCTTGGATCAGTTCGAGAGTTTTCACTACACAGCACTAAGTAGCACAGTCACAGTCACAGTCACGGGCACTGTCACAGTCACAGTAACGGTCACGGGCACAGCCACTGGCACAGTCGCGGCGCAATTATTGATTGTGGAGCAGACGCGTACATGCAAATCTGTGGGCATGGCAGACAGACTCGGTGGCAAACGGAAACGCAATGCGGCCAATTAAATTCATAACGTGCTCCTCACTGCACCCGCGCACATTGCCCAAACCGAATGATGGCTACAGAAAATCGCTTTGCTTGTTGTTAAATCGACGTTGTTCCGTTTGAACGTTGTTCACGTGAAAGCCGCTCTCAGCACACTGAGTGGCAGCCGCAAGTGGCTTGAATTTCACCTGGAACTGGCTGCCGTTGCTGCCGCTGCTGCCGCTAGCGACTGCTCCACTCAGTTCGCGTTTCACTCAACGTTTGAGTGCTTTTCGCCGCGCCAACCGGTTTTTCAACTTCGGCGCACATTCATAATGGCGGCCGTTGTCAGATGAGCCGCACTCGTGCGAGCGGGACGGCAGCATGTCGTGCACACTGGCGCACACAGTCCATGCAATTACATGCCTCTCCCCCTCACTCTCTCCAACAACGGGACGTTACATCGAGCGCGCCAAGTAGGCAGTGGCCAACGCGCTCATGACTGCGTCCAAGCGTATAAACAACCAGCCTCAGGAACAGGAAGAGACCTCTGCCTCTGCCAAAGTGCAAGGGGAAGTGCAATTTATTTATGATAAGGCATTGCTTATGTTCAAACTGCACTAAAATAGTGCATATTAGAACTGGCGAATATTAGAATTCAAGGGAAATACATACTTGAAGGCCTAAACGAGACTTTACTTTTATGTTAGACAGAAATGTATGTAAAAATATAAGATGATAAAAATATTAGAATGTCAACTGATAAAATCGGTTGAGCTTGGACTGAATGACTTAATTAACTATCCTTCAGATTGACATCCAAATATAGCTAGGATTTTTCAGAAATTTCACCACAGATTCCTACTAAATTTACTGAAATTCTTTAAATTATATTAGATTATCAAAATAGAAAATATATAATCAACAAAAGCTATATAACTATATTTCTGTTTAATTATCGCCCTTACGAACGGGATTCAAGGAAGGAAATCGGACAACTTGTTCATACTCAATTTGGAAAATATTATTTCATTTTTAAAAACAAGTAAATATACAATAAACTGCATCTAACGCGAATCTAGAAAAAGCAAAAGTTTTTGCCTTCATATATTTAGCACATACTTTTCTGTTTATCGTCCTTAAGAATATCTTTCACAAATAGCATTCAAAAAAACGTTGGATATTTCAAATATCTGACCCGGGTTCGTAGTAAATTTAAAAAATAATATAAAAATTCTTCAATTCATATTGATTACGTGTATAAAATACGCCTACATAGAGTCAGCACCTACTTTTCAGTTTGATTTTTTTATTTGTTTATTATGTAGATTGGTCCGTTGAAAAATATGTGGTTCCTGCTAGCTGTGCAATGCTACATCTGAAGAAATTTGCTTGATCACAAGCAAATTTGATGTGTTGCTATTACACAGAACTTCCGGCAAACGAAACCCGCATTCCAAATCAAGCAGTCACAACGACTCGAGAGGGGAAACCCACATCCCCCTAATATAGGACTACTAACCACAAGCAGGTCGGGATCAACCCTATAAATCTGAAAAATAAATGTAAGTATATTATTTAAGAAAAGTATCTAAAACTTACCCTTCCTGTATTTGTGTTAAAGTTCAATGCAAGAGGAATATACTTTAAATTTTGCTTGGTATATGTGATGTCTCGTGATTGATAAATCATAAGCTGCTTTGATGTATTGCCTTGCCACACACACACACACACATACACCTGGACACAGATTGCAAGGTGCTCAGATTTGTCTCTTCTGTGGCGTTTGTAGCTTTTGGTGTGCGTGTTGGATGATTGATGCGCTGCTTGGGCAAGGCGACTCAAAGCTGAGTCGAGAGTGCAACTAAGCTACACATGGCGTGATGGGCGAGCCACACAGAATGCCTGCCGGTGGGGGCAATGGCAACCGTGGTGCCTGCACAGAAGCCAAATTGCATCGATGCCTGTGAATTGAGTAGCTGCCGGCGCAATTCGAATGGTTCGAGCTGAAAAGCAATTACCAGTTGCCTGCCTGGCCTGGACAGAAGAACATAAATCTGCACAGTCAAGAGATCGGGTAGGAAGTGTGGATAAGCAAAAAAAAAAAAGAATGCTCCAAATGGCCAACAAGTTCTCTCACTAACGGTTTACAAATAATTAAGCCGCACATTTTTGTAGTAAATGTGCATAAAATGTCACATACATATGCATATCTACATACATACATACATACATCAAATTGTGAAAGGCAAATCATGAATGAACCAGCGACGACGACGACGACGACGATGAAAGCTGACGATGACGCTCGAGTGCTTTTATGCCAGAGATCCAGAGCAAACGCAAACAATTGAACAGGAATAATTTACTATGTAAATAAGACGTGAGCTGTGGAGCCGGTGCCCCTGCCGGAGTTGGAGTCGGAGACGGAGCTGGGGCTGAGGCTGAATCCGAGGCTCGAGAGTAGCGTGCGCCCTCGCGCCATCAAGTGGCACTTCAACAATCAAGCATTCACACAAGCAGATGGTTCGCAGCCGCAGCCAGCGACCACCTAAACGAAATTTCATTTAGTTTTGGCCTGTCATCACGGCACAATCGCAATCCCGCAGACGTCGTTGCCACTGCCTGACTCGTCTGAATGTAGATATCTATATAGATAGCTATACATTATGGAGATGTATGTGTGCATATGCACAACGAACACTCGCTTTATTGAGTGTTTGTTTACCTAATTCGATTACCGATCGCGTCCGTTCGCCATAATCCCCACAAAACACTTGACCATTTGGGTGGCACATATATGAAGAACACACTCGCACACAGGGAGAGAAATATGCATATCTTTGTGCTCCTCGAGCAAGCAATCATTGCGGAGTAATAAGGTTGCTGACTTAATTCGAGCGCTTGAATGTGTAGAAGGGTGTGCTCGGATCGGGGATACTTCTCTTCGCTTGTATCTTAATGCAATTAAATGAATAAATTGAAGCAGCTGTGCAGATTGTTAGTTTGAAGCGCTTAAAAATACACTTTTGAACTTTAAAACCAATTACATATCATTTAAGAAGCTGTTCGCTTTGATTAAAAATTCTTCAAGCTTAACTTTGACTTTCCTTCATTTTAAGCAGCTCTGAAACCTTGCAGAAGATTATAAGGGCAGTTAATAATGGAAAATAATACATAGAAAATATATATTGATCGATTAGACTGTTGCTGGAAGACGAAAAATAACACCCTACGAGGTCCCTTTCTGACTACTCTCTACTTTTTACACTCTTTCAATACTTTTAAAATGTGTACTCATAATTTCTCTCTTCCCTTTTTTTATAATAAGCACCTGTTACAAGCACCTGTTTGAATAAGGCTTTGAGTATATTCATTTTGAAATAAGTTTTTGCGCCCTAACACATTTGAGTTTTCATTTCTCTCTCATCTCTAAAACTCAACGAAACAATCGTTCACAAAACATCGATAAGGCCGCCTAGCATCAAACTTGTCGAAACAACCTAAAATTATCGATAGTTATATATCATCAACAGTAAAGTCAGCCCAGAACTGCTGCAATTTTGTATTGTTAGAAAAACTAAAAATAATATAATGCGCACCGTGCTTTTGAGCAAATCCGATGAGCTCTATCTGGAAAAGTGCGCCCAAGAGCACAGTTTCTCGTACGGCATTATCGTTGGTCACGTAAGTACAAGTATGCTCCTGCTCCGGCCAACGCCACGTAGGTTTATTTTGTTGACTGAATACTCTTCTTTTTTTTTTTATTCAACCACACCTTGAATTCCAGCAAGCAGATTTAACCAAAAGTATTGTGGTTCATCTGGCACGCAACAGCGAGGAGGATGCGGACTTGGAAGACTTGAGCGATGTCCGGTTAAGCATACGTGACATCAACTCGCAGGCGTTGGCCTCCCAATGGCTGAGCGCCAGCAAAATGTGTCCCGGCTCCTTTGATGTCATAGGTGGGCACTGAGATAGGCAGGCAATCAGACTCCAATTCACATGGGCTTACTCTATTTTAGGTATATTCATTGCCTCTGTTCGCCCTGACATGGCCAACGAGCAGAGCGAGGGATTTAGGAACGCCAAGAAACTCTTCTCCGATGTCTACGAGTGAGTGCCCGAGATAAGAAGGGAAGTCAAAACAATTATAATGTCTCATTTTTGTTGCAGCGTGTTGGTCAAGAGCAATAGCTCCTTCGGAGTATACACCACAGACATGGCACAGACAGACTATGTATTCCTCTCCTACTCCCTGGCCGACAAAACTTTGCTCTGCAAAAACTATACGCATGGAAAGTAAGTGAGATCCTTTGTAGAACTAACTAACAATTGTTGAGTATTTGGGTCGGGATATAGCCGAATTTACACTGTTGACTTATGTATCTTTTCTTTATCAATTATCTTGTTGGCCACATGCTTAAAATAGACATTGCAAAAAAACGTATTTTACGGCAAACATTAAATGCATCATATGGTAAATAACATGTTGAAAATCAAGTACTTACACCTTTGAATGTTTTACGACCTTAACGGCGTATATTTTCTTATATAATAGTTAATTTTCGTAGCTGTTCTTACGACTTATTTATGGATTGCATTTTACGATTTATCTCTAGATACATATGTATGTTGTATTTATCAAAAAAATTATATTTGTAGAGCTCTGCCAATCGTCTCCATGAACTACTTAAGTAATATATATTTGTTTTCTTAAACCCCGACAGCGGCGGCACATTCTCATCCATGGAATATCGCTTCGTGGAGAAGCCGTTCGAGTGGATACAATTGGAGTGCAATTACGACTTGGATGATGTCATACCCATAGTCGATACAACCAAACGCATCAACATAGAAGAACAGTTTCAAAATATTATATTCACGATCCGTAAATACCTCATTGCCAGCGAGGTATTCCTCCAGAACGAAATGGTCGAGGACACAATGGATTTGCAGAGCTACATTAAAAAGAAAAAGCTTAAGGACGAGAAGCTTAAGGAGACAACGACCAATGCCACCGCAGCTGCTGCCAGCTCGCCGACAGCTGCGGCTGCCCCTACATTGCATCTACTATCCCCCATTGACAATTCCAATGGCTGCGTGATACGGGCCAGCATCGTGATGCCCGTCAAGTGCCAGCTAAACAATCCAAACGACATTACGGTGCGCGAATTTAGCGGCACTTTACGCATGAGCGGGATGATCTTCTCACGAATTTACTGCAACCCACGGAACAGCTTGGCAGATGTGAAGCGTTTCTTGCGCGACGACGTGCTGCGCTCGTTGATAACGCGGATCCAGGTCTACTGCGATGGTCTAACCGATCCGCACGTCACCAACGAGGCGGTCTACATAAGCGAACCTCCCCGACGTGTGTTCTTCAGCATACCCGCGGAATGTGGCAACTGTCCGCCTTGCAGCTCGGTTCAGTTCTCCGAATATTTGTTCCGTGGCGAAGCACCCACCGTGGCTGTAGCCCAAGCCAAGCAGGTACTTGACATCGAGCTCGATCCGGAGGCGATTAACTTGGACGCCGAGGCTCTACCAGATGACGGCAACTTCAACAATTTACACGGAGATACAGACGCATATGCAGACAACAGCCGCACAATGAGCAGCTCGATGCCAAAGCGAGAACTGTCCCGCAGTATGTACATGGTCGGCATTGCGGTGGCTCTGCTGGTGCTGCTCGCCTCGGTGGCACTCCACTATACAATGGCCTGATAGTAGACAGCTTGAAGCTGCTTGGCTATTGGTTGCCTATTCGACTAACCATTACACACAATATACGCAACCCAATCCGAATACATTGATTGCATACATGTGCATACACATAAATCTTGTGATGGTTTTTTTTTAAATTACGAACCAAGGTGTACTCTTATTTGTAGTAGAAAAAATGTAAAAAGGTCCCGTTATATAGTTGTATTATTAAAGCCTCAGCGGGCAGCATTTAACATTAATGTAATAAACTAAAATAACGCAAAATTTCTTTTGTGCGGACCTCATTTTTGGGATCTGTTTTCATATTGATAACCTTGTAACAAGTATTATAAAATGTGTAACGCTTAGGAGGGGATTATCGCATAAGGTATAGTATATATTCCTGATCAGCATCAATAGCCGAGTCAATATAGCTTAGTCTGTCTGTCTGTCTCAAATCGAAATACTATATTATAGGGCTGCTTTACAATATATACATATATAACCATGCTTCTACAAGGGAATTCAATCTTCGGCACGCCGAATATTTGAAGCAAAAGTCAAGAATGTGTAAAACTAGAAGTGTGGACAAACAATAGTGCCAACTGTTATTATAATTAATTCATACGAATCCGATATTAAACAGACCTTATTCTAGAAAGTATTTTCCTGTAAACAAGCATTCGCTGTGCATGTGAAATATTCGCTAGCAGAATTTCTCCTGGTTTATTATAAATTTAAAGATAAGGTTCCCAGGAAATCGCAACTGCAAATTCCCCGGGGCATGCAGCTCAGCTATGCTTTCAGGTAATAAATAATTTATATTTAGCCAGAAAAGAAAGAATTCCGCGTAAGAACTCGTATGTACATGATGAGTACTTAGGCAAGTATGTGTTGTATTTACAGGATGAGTTGCCCAGATGCGGGCCTCCAGGCGATTAAAAGTAAATAAGTATCTCACAGCCTCTGAAACATAACGACTTACCAGCTACGAACTATATCTATGATACCTTTTGCATTTGGCCCAGATCGCTGGCAACTGGATAACTGGCTAACTGCTAGTGCAATTTGCAGTTGCCATTGCAATTGACCACCGACCAGACCCAATCCACGTAGTTGGGCACCTTGGCATAGATGCCAAACTTATTGCGCTTGGCGCAGCCATCGCCGAACGAGGTAATGCCAAAAATGGTCCACGGATGATTGGCTTTGGTGGTGTCCCGACAGAGCAGCGGCCCGCCCGAGTCGCCGGCGCAGGTATCGATGCGGCCACGGCGATGGCCAGCGCAGAACATGTTCTGCAAATAAGCCCAGTTTGTATAAGTTGAAAGTATTTACTAACAGAAGCAAGCACCTTTGTTATTGTATAATCGTGGTAGACACTGCGACAGTTCTCCATGGGTATGATGGGCACGTCTGCCTGGTGCAGGACGCTGGTGCCGACCACGTCCCGGTTGCGCCGCTTGCCCCAGCCGATGACCGTGCAGTCCATGTTCTTGGGCAGCGGCTGGTAGGGGCGCGGCAGGCAGGAGTAGCCAATCCAGCTGGTGGCATTGACCGGCTTGGGCAGCCTTCAATAGAATGCAAAACATTTATATACGTAAAGTATGCCAAAGATCAAGTTGTGCTCACCGCAGCAGCGCGACGTCGCTGTCCACGGTGCGCTTATCGAAGTTGGGATGCTTGTAGCTCTTGAGCACGCGCAGCTGCACCTCGGTGCCGTCCTCATAGTCCAGATTGTGCTCCCCGAAGCGCACGTACAGAACCTTGCGCACACAGTGAGCGGCGGTCAGGACCCAGAGCGGAGCGATTAATGTGCCACCGCAAAAGGCCTCCTTGAACCGATTGAAGATGGCCACCTGCCAGGGCCACTCGCCCTTGCGGGCCGCCTTGCCGCCAATAATCTTCAGCATGTTGTACATGCTCCGGTGTCCACTGCGCGGCAGCCCACAGTGCAGCTTCAGCGGCGAGTACTCGGGTCCCCGATAGCCCTTGCCGCTCATGATGACATTGACATCGTTTCTGCTCAAGGCTCCAGCCGCAGCTTCCGGCTCCGTGTGCATGCGTCGCATGGCCGTCACCGGACCAGGTCTGGACTCATAGGCGGGCACCTTCTGCACCTGGGTCTGTAGCCACTGCTGGCAGAAGCTGCCCTCGGTGTAACAGTAGGCGATCTCGCGCAGCACCTCGCGTCCGCACTGCTCGCTGATGCGGCACTTTCTGAGGAGAGAAGAGCTTGAAGAGCGTGAGAAGTTTAAAGCGAATGGCAGCCACTTACTTGTAGCGCCGTGTGGTGCACTTCGGCGAGCACTTGGTCCAGCGGCTCCACTTGGAGTAGAGGCGTCGATGGCGAGGCAGCAGCCCGTCTGGTGTATTCCGCTCCTTGGCGGGCGGCAAGAAAGTCATGTTGCGCACATCCGTATACTCTTCCGAGTCGGTGTACTGGCTATCAGGCTCGATATCGAAGTCCTCGTACTGAAAGACATCTCCGTCCAGGCCGGAATTATCGACGCTGCCCAAGGAACGCTGCTTAAAGGATTTGCGCTCGAAGTAATCCTCAAAATCGTCATCAAGGTAATCGAATTTGGGCTTTTCCCTAATTCTGTGCCCGGAGCTGTGCCCGAAGCTGTGCCTTGAGCCGTGCTCCGCGCTGTGCCTTGAGCCTTGCCTGGAGCTGTGCCTTGGTTTCTGCCTGCGTCGGTATCGTTTCAGCACAAAAAAGTCGCCTTGATCGCCATGGAAGGGGGCCTCATCTTCTTCTGCTTCCTCTTCATCATCATCGTGCTCTACACTAGATTCAATTGGGGGCCATTGTGGCGGCCTTCTGTGCACTACCTCAACAGAGTCCACGTCCGGATGAGGATGTGGTTCGGTTGGATGCGGCTGAAAGGGTGGCCCACTCGCTGCAGCTGCCGCCGCGTTTATAACGATCGCTGGCAAATGGGGATTATGGTGTGGCAAGTTGGCTGGCGGCAAACTGCTCGTGGTATGCCACTTGACTGCCGGATGACAACTGCATGACAGCATAAATATGAGTAATATTTTTAAATTTTCCCTTTAATCAGCCACAATTTGGCACTCACTGCGAGCACTTGCGCTGCTCCACGTGTTTGGTGTGTCCACATTTTCGCTTGGCCTTGCAGACGCGCTCCCGTCGCCGAATGCAGTCCTCATCACAGGTCGTCCACTGTGTCCAGCGGCTGAAGGGATGCTGATGATTAATCGAGCGCCGCCGGCCGGTCCATCTCTGGTGAGCGTGTGGCATGCGCAGCCGATGCACACGTTGCCCATGGTGCCAATGGGAGCCATAGTAGCTTGGATGGCCCAGGGCGTCGCCAAGCTCGGCGCGTAGGTGACGCTTGGCTTCCTGCACGTGTCCACTCTGACAAGAAGAAAAAGGCGTTCAAAAGACAAATTAGCGAAAGCCTGGTAAACACAGGCCAATAAATATGTCTGTCCACTTGGCAATTGGCAGCCCAAATCAAACATTAGAAACGGTCGCCAACATTTCCAAGTCTGCCCAGGCGCAGAGACGCGCCAACGCAGGCCAATCGCAGCGGATAAGTCAGACCGTAGCCATATATACTTGTGTATATGCATATATGCTTGTGGTGCAGGGGCTGCGTTTCATTTGAGGTGTCATTGCTCTCGTCTGCCTCCGCCCAGACTGATGCAGTTATGCTTCCAGTCGATGTCGAAGACTTGGCTGCTTCATCGCTAAAAATAACATAAATTTCGCTTTGCCGACGCCGGCATATCCCTTCTTCCTGTCTCGTTCCTATCCAAAATAGGTTTCAGCGTCTTCCCACCACAACCAGCGACGCCTCCACCAAGACCAAGGCGATTGGCTCAGCAGCTCCTTCTGCCGTAAATCGCCAATGGAACCAGCTGTTGCGTGTTTATTGTTAGCCGTTATATATTATGGCACGGAACTTGGACAATTCAGAGAACTCTAGCAACAATCATGCTCCAAGTAGTTCCATAGAAAAGGAATGGAAAATCTGAACTGTTCATATCCAATTGGAAATATCGAGACGAAACAAGGTTGGAACCAAAATACAAGAATATACAAAAAAGCGCTTCTCGAAAATCGAGGCATTGAGTTGAACCGCGACCCACAGCGCTGACCTTTTCCAGGTGTGTTTTAGTCATGGTTAAAGCATGTTCTCCCAGGTTCCGCCAGCGTCATAAGTCACGGCGGAGTTGCCCAATCTGGCCAATTTTGGGAATTCGAGAGTGCAATCATGCGGAAATACGAGCTGCACGAAAATGAAACAAAGGCATTTTTACCGTTTCGTTGCCGGGGTCATATCATCCGCTACGGAAAAGGTCACAATGCCTGCTGACTTAATTTGGATATAGATAATTGTTGTTGTCAGCTTAAACAAATTTGTTAATTATGCACAGTCACAGCCAATCGTCAAATTGTCGAGCCAATTGTTGCCGATTGACATCATGAGCTTGTGTCAAGTGGGCGAGGCAAAGCATTTATAATTCGCACGCTCGAGCAATTGTTGAACTCACCTGACTCGGGGCCAGCAGCTGTAAAAGTGCCAGCCATTTGAAAAAGCTGCAAATCAGACGCATTCTATATCAGGGATATTTCCGTAGACGATGAGAGTTCGAGATTCCAGGATTCCAAGTCGAAAAGAACTCTGTGGATATTTAAGAAAAGAACCATTAATCGATGATATAAAAGAAATATTCAAAATTTCTGATCCGATTGCGATGATCTTAGCTCGAATCGCAGGCTTTAATTAAATTTTTTTTTATTAATTTGATTAGCTTTGAAGATTGTGAGATACCTTTGACAACAAAGATGAACATCATAATAATATGAAAAAATAATGATAATATATAAAATTAACTTTATGGATGGCCTAAGCCGGATTACACAATATTCGCAATGAGATATTTTGAAAAATGTATTTGCGGATCTGGCGCAGTCACATATGAAATTCGCCAATTAATTTAGAGGCAATTAACTTGTTTAATTTAGCACAACTAATCGACTCGTTTGCGTCAAAGTACATCAGAAGTACATTCATTGCGGGCCATATCTTTGCTCTACGCACAATTCAACAAAAAATCCGAAACTGTTTTTTTGATTTTATGCCTATTATTTTAGTATTTTTCTTGCTCTGACTGACGCAGTTGCGACCAGGGCTATCTTTGGCAACTACAAAGCAAATATTTGAACTTGTAAGAGACCTTAAAGCACGGCGATCAAAAGCGTGGGCAGAACGCACAAATACACAAAAAAACAACAAAAAAAAAAACAGAATAAAAGTGAAATTAATTAGCTACATGCCCATGTACAATGTAATTACAAACAGAAGACGAGCAAAATTAAAAACATAAATACAAATTATTTTTTTGAAATTCAGTTCATCTGTGCGGCGGGCGGCGGCTGCCTTTGACGAGTCATGCGGCGTCCAGGGACCGGGACCGAGACCGGACCTGGGCACAAAGTTCGCCATTAAAATCAACTTTGAGTTACACTGTGGAATTTAAAGTGGCAACAGAAGCACTCGGTAAATGCCAAAAAACAATGTATATTTGTTTTTTTTTTATTTTTTTTTTTATAAAAGCAAGTACAATCGATCTTACGTCAATACCGAATGCTGAATGCCGGACCAAATTCAGTTGCCCATACTCAATCACACGCATGCACATGCAATCGTCTACTCGATCTTACAGACTCTCGCACAAATATGGTCACGGGTCGCTTTGGCCCTTTATGGACGCACGTGTATCTAAATGGCACTAGGGACAGACAAGCTGGCTGGCTGGCTGGCTGGCTAAAACAATCGTGGGTTGGCCGACTGGCTGGCTGGCTGGCTGCTTCACAGTTCTGGTTTTTCCCATTCCCTGCCGATCGTACTATAATGACCATAAAATCCATGAACGACCCATTCATATGTCAATACTTGGGCGCTAATGCAATCCATAGATAGATGGCGGCTAAATCGGCATAGTATATTTCAGTTTCAGTTGAACAATAGAAAAATGTGAGCGTGTTGTATACGAAATTCCATAAATTGGGCGTTAAGCTACTTTATCATTTATCACATTCTCCAAATGTATCTCATAGATATATTTCCTGTTTTCTGCGCTTTGTGAACTTGATGTATCAAATTTGAACTTCACAAATAATGCAATTCTAAAGATACATGCGTGATTGTTTCAAGGATTTTGAGTTTATTTAATTTAAAATCCATTCGAATGCAAGACCCTCTATCATTCCGTAATATCTATATATGCTCTATATTCATGGAAATTGCATAGAAATGAGATATTTATTTACACTCTCTCTCTATCCCACTCTTTCTCTCTCTATCTATCTATATATCTATCTAGATATCTACCTAAATATCAATCTATCAATCCATCTATCTATCGATCTATCTATCTCTTATTCATTTCTCACTATCTCTCTCGCTCTTACCCTCTCTCTCAGCCATTCTCTCTCTCTCTCTCTCTCTCTCTCTCTCTCTATTCCTCTATCTATCTCTCTCTGTCCATCTCATTCTTCAAATTGACCTCTCACTTATTCATTTTATTATTAGACTTTGAAAAAAACGCCTTTCTATGCGATTTTCATTTATGCAAATAATGCCCAAAAGTCTCGATGCCTTACACTTTTATTTCCTAATTAAATTTTCAAATATGTGCATAAATTTTCTACTTGCCATGGGGTGAAAATGTTTGCAAAATGAATGGGCAATAAATATCAGAACATACTTTACGGGTTACCCTCTGCCGGAGCCCAGAACGTGCTTATCTGTCAGTCCGCCGATCTCATATGCAACGCCAACCTAATAATTTAAGGTTGAGTAACTGCCGTGCTCTGGATTGTGCTGTGAGGAATATTTAGCATTATCAGAAAACAAACCACTAGAAACTATTCTTAAACACCTGACGACATGCTCGCTTATGTATGTATGTGTCTATATGCATATGTGTGTGTGTGTGTACACATACATATATGTGTGCACATAAAAAACGGCGCTTCTTTATTTAGAACGCAGCGCGACCGCAAATCACCCACAGCAGCAGCCGCAGCAGCAGCAGCAGCCACGGCAACAGCAGCAGCAGCAGCGGCCGTCGTCGTGGCGTCGTGTAAACAAACCGTTCGTCATATCCAAAGGCAGCCCCCACCTGCTAATACCCCACCCAGACTAAGTGGGATTAAAATGTTAGGTTTTTGCGCGATTAAACATGATAAACATATGCCAAAATTCCTTGACATGTCATCATCAGGCTTTGAAGACAACATTCCAGACAGGTTGAGAACAGTTGAATTGGCTTTTGCTTAAGTCTCTCTAAGGTGTAGGGTAGCTAGGGCTATGTTATATGTTGGGGTAATACTCGTAAAAGTCGTTTGACTATTTGCTTAAACATCTTCAATAGTTAAGTTTAGATTATGATTATTGTTATGCTAAAGTGTATACATATATAAAGATAGGTAATCTTGGCATTAAAGCGATTAAAGCGCATCTGTTAGTCGAATACGCCCGACTAGAGCACTATTACTTGAATGGGCACTCATGAATGAAAAATTTACGCAAAAACAAAAACGAAACGAAAATGAAAAACAACAACAACAAAAAACAGTAGCAACGCGTTAGTTAAACGCTCGATAGTCATCCGCCGATTGGCCGCAGCACCTGCCACCGCCAGAGGCAGCCGCAGCAGCAGCCGCAAAGTCTGGCACGGCCGGCCAGTCGACGTTTGGCGGGGGCGCACAGCGGGGCGCCAGTTCAACGAAATGCAATTTTAATGACGCTTACGAAAAATCGAAAAAATCAAAAAGAAAAAAAACTGAATCGCCGCTACTGAGTGGCATGTGGGGGGCTTTTTTGTTGTTTATGTCTCGAGTGGGCAGCGGCAGTGCTCGTGGGCAGTTCACGTCTTACTAAACGTGTAAACACACACACACACGAGCACACACACACACACATGTGCACATGCTACTTATGTGCAGATGGGGCAGCCGCCGCAACGGAAGTCGAAAAGTTGTCAAGTTGCGCGTCTGGGCTTCGGTTTTATTTATTTATTAGGCTTGTGTTTGTGGAAATAAAATCAATTTCGGCTTCGATTTACTGTTCTTGAAAAATGCACTAGACACTGGCGACAATTTATATGCACTCACACAGACACATATGTGTGTGTGTGTTTGTGTGTGTGTGTATATGTGACGGATGTTGTTGGCCATAAATCATGATTCGGCGGAGATGCGCACGCCACCCCCCTAAAAGCCACCCAGGCGCCATATTTATAACACATGCGCTTAATGCATTTCATATAAATGCATGCATGTATGTGTGCATGCATGTGTGTGAGTGTGTGTGTGTGTGTATTTGCATATTGTTTTCATGAATGAAACTGTTGTTGCATTCATAACTGTCGCATTGGCGCGCCACTCAGCTGCACTGCGAACACATGCACACATGCACATACATACATACATACATGCTTATATACATATACATATGTACATTTATGTATATATGTATATGTATATCCGTCAACTCAATGAAATGGAATGACGACATCTACTTAAGGCCGCATCATTATAATCATTTTTGTTGCTGCTTTTATTTTATCGCCATTCAATTGAACAATTTCGAGTGCGCGAATGTTTAATGATTTATTATTGTTGTTGTTATTTGCATGTTAGCCAAATGAAAGGCACCTATCAATTAGAGGCTAAGGCTGCCGGTTACCTGGCAAATGCCTGCATACAGGGTGCGCCAGAAGCTTGCAAAGTTTTCTTCCTTCCTTTTTTTATTTTGTTTTTTTGTTAACGACTTATTTTTTGCTAGTTTTGGCTCACGTTTTTGAATATGTTTTTCTTTTCGAAAATTAGTATATTTATTTTTACATTGGGTACGGTTTTCATATATGTATGTATATGGAGACGGAGACCGAGAAACTCGCAGCTTCAGGCTCGCGCTGCCGACGACAAGCACCCAAAAATAAACAACCGCACAACCGATCGCGGCGCTGTCTTCTCGAGAACTGAACGCCAACGTCGAGCGCTCGATGCTGCCAGCGACTATTTTCCTCACAAACACACACAAACTAACACACACAGACACACACGAATACACATGCATTTAGCGCTCGCACAGTGGGCCGCAGTCGCAGACATTTGGGAATACTGCGCAAAAAGTGTGAAAACCCGCGAGCGTGAAATGGCTTTGAGCGCGACCTGGTTCCGCGGCCAGTCCCTAAATATGGCCATGGTCGTAAAGCAGCCTCTGCTAAGCCTAGCCAATTAAAAAGATGAGCATATCAATTTAATATTAGATATAAGCATTATAATCGAATGATATAACTAGAAATTTTGGAACTATACTTGAGCTGCCGACATTGCTGAGAAATCAATGGCAGAGGCAAGGAGTTGGTGGGACATCAGCTAATGATAGCAGTGCCAGGTGGCCACGCGCTCATTGAGTGGTGCATCCCGGAGGAGACGCATTTGCTCCATGCCCGATTCGGTGACATTGGCATCGCCGCCGACCAGCACGGTGCCCAGCACAAGTTTCTTGCCCATTTTCAGCTTGGTCGCCAGCGTAATGCGAATCACAATGTTCTCCAGCTGCTCCCGACTGCGCAACGGTACACATATGGTGGCCTCATCGCCGCCAGCGCCATCCCATTTGGTGGAGAGCGATGGATAGAAAATGGGCGACTTCCAGGCATCCACATAGATGCCATGCTCGAAGACGGTTGTCTTAACGTAGACGCCCGCGGTGGCCGTCGCCTCCAGCTCATCCTTGACCTTGTTGGAGCAGCGCATGCGCGCCGTGGTGACGCGGAGCACGAGGGTGCCGCCCAAGACATTGGTCACATTGCTGATGCCCATTTTGCGCTTCACCTCGGCTGTCATGCGCTGCCAGTTGTTCGCTCCGGCGACGCCAGCTGGCTCGTCCTTTGGCTGGGGCTGCTCCGGCTCTCCAGGTGGTTCGCTCTCGCTCAGATCGCGCACCTCCAGCGCCAGCTCGACGACACCTTTGGGCGCATTGGTGAGCTGTAAAACAAAAGGGTCAAGGGTCAACCTGTTTATTCAAGCTCCGCTTTGCCTGCAGTCTGTTTATTTGTCTTGTGTTACGCAGTCTCCTAGCTTGTCGCAATTTACTTTTGGCCAACTTTCTCTAGTTCCAAATTAAATGCACATCTTAATTTCATTTTCAAGTTATGAACTTGCACTCAACGCCCAACACTCGGCTCATAACATTTGGTTAAGTCACTTTTGGCCAAATGTGGCCCGTCAAGTTGTCGTCAGTTTTGTCTGTTTTGATAGCTTACATTGTTACTGTTGTTGCCGTTGTTGTTGTTGTTGTTGTTGCTGGGCGTCGTCTTGAGCACCGTGGTGGTTATATCTTTAATGGGCAGCCAGAGCTCCTCAGTCGCATAGCAGCCGGTGCGAGCGTTGCGCTTGAAAAGCTTCGGCTCCAGGTAGCAGGTGACGGAGCCTGAGGAAGAGTCAAAACCCTAAAATTAGCAGCCTTACGACATTCTTAGCATAACTATATGGAACGGGGATTGCTGGCATTTCAATCAGGCTATTTTTCAAAACTTAACTCAACTTAACTCCAATCCTAAAACAACTGATAAATGCTTACAAAATTTTTATGTGATCCCATAAAGTATTTATATATAATCTTGATCAGTATCAACAGCCGGGTCGATATAGCCATATCCATTTGTCTATTTATATGCTAACTCCTTCTATCTTACTCTATCTACTTACTTTTAATAACGGATCACTATATCATATAGCTCTATTGAAAGAATCAATCGAATAAGGTTTTCGTTTGGAAAACTTTTCTATTTTTCAAAATATATTGATAAAACTCTGCATTAACTTTTATCCTATTCCTATTCCCTTAACTTGTACAAAATCTGACTCTTATTGTATCTATATATAATGTGCTGTATATTATGTTCTTCAATATTTACCTATATTTCTCCGGGATTCACTTATGGTCAATGGTGGCATGGCATCCCTTGGATTCTCCGTCGTCTTTTTATTCTTCACGCTCTTTTGTGGTGACCCATTTTCAGTCTGGGTTTCGCCCGCGGAGAGCCGCTGCACAAAACTCGAGCTCTTATCTTTCAGGGAGCGATAGGTCTTGTTGAATCGATTGAAACTCTGTAAGGCATTATTTGCTTAACCTACATAGATATATATTAGACAAAACTGTAAACTTACTGCAGCAGGCAGCTCGAGTAGCGCATAAACGGTAAAGACCACAAATTGGCCGGCAAAAAGTTCGTCGGGCGCGGAAAAGTCGCCGGCTGGGCGGCTCTGCACCTGACGTCTGGAGGAAAAGGCGGAGCCGTGCTTTAAGGATGGTCTATTTGAAGAAGAAGAAGAAGAATGTCATGGAAATTAGATTAGCTAAAGATATACCTACTTAATATCGGGCACCAAGGGAAACTTGAAATTTTCATTAAACTTGGGCCAGGTGTTGGTCTGAATGCTGCTGTCCAAGCGTTTTGTTCCCGGAAACAGTTTGACCTGTTCGAAAAATATAAAATAAAATATATATTAAAGTATTTATGCAAAAAGAGAGAGAAAGATACTCTCCAATTGAGAGTTAAAGCATTTAAAGATCTTTCAATTACCTTTATCAGGTATCCCTGTACGATCTTGAAGCCGAACAGGGAGGGCAGATGCCGCGCCGCAATGAGATGCACATTCAGCTCGGGCACTGGAGATGAGCCATTGGCAGCGGTAAAGCTTTGTTGATTGTCCTCCTTTTGGTCGTGCATCTCGATGGTGATCTGGAAGCCAATCTCCGGCTCAAGGGTGACCGAATGGCTAGCGGAGTCTTTGGCATGTTGGCCCGGCAGCCAGGTCCGCAGCTTATTCATGTTGATCCACTTAGAGACGCTGCTCCACTGCTCCTATGCAACGCTCCGCGCTGTGGTTTTTCCATACGAATGTGCGAATGAGAGAAAGGTGATAATTTATATAAATGATTTCAGAGTTCTTATCTGGGACTCGTACTCCGGTATTGATAAAACGCCGCCACTTCGACGGCTCATGCTCAATTAGCCCTCTCTCTCTCTCTCTCACTCCCTCTCAATTGAAACTGAAGTACACACACACACACACACACACACACATATGCATACATATGTACATAGTTCCAGTGCGCTTTCCACTTAGCGCAAGCCAGTTAAAAGCTGCGTTTGGTTAAGCTCACTTACAAACAGCTGTTCGGCGCAAAGCTTTCGCCTCGCTCCAAATGCTCGCAGTCCGATTGCGCTCTCTTGGAGTACGCTGAGAACAGCCGCTAGTGGCGTGTTAGTGCCCAGTAGCGAATTCGCTGCGCACTTGCAGTTAGCAGGTTGCTTTGCTTACATACGTACAGACATATACATATATCACACATGCATTCATATAATTTATTGACAAACGAGTATAAGATGCATGCATATGAATATAATCTTTAAAATCTGAGCTGTTTGTCAGTGGCTGCTTTTGGCCAAAAAGTCTTTGACCCCATAAAATAAGTACAGGCACAGCTGATGACTAACAAGCCAAATATTGCGCATACTCCCCGTATGCCGGCTGAGCGCAGCGCGCGTGGGCCTTGTCGCACTTACACTTTATCAATACGAATACTAATGCAAACACAATGTAGCCGCGTGAAAGTCATGAACTGTGTCAAAGAGTTCTTCAGAGTTCCAAGAAGACCTCGTTTTGTTTCTAAAGTCTGTCTATGTTCTACAATTGCTCAATGCCCGGCAGCTGATGTCGACATGCCTAAGCCCGGGCCGCAAACCGAAACATTTAGCACGGTCACAAAGCGCAACAATTAACAACTCGAGATGAGACTGCGCCACGATCAACGATCAACGATCCACGATCAGCGTTCCACTATTAACGCTCCACGCTCGACGCTCGCGTTCTCCAGCTGATCCAACGCTCAACTGAAATGTAAACTTGGAAATTATTTCGTATGCGGTCATAATAATAAAGAGTACACAATCATAATGCCGACACATATTCTCGCGAGCCTGTACACACAGAAGAAGTACATTCACATACACGCACACATGTTCATAAACAAGCACACACACACACACACTCATATGAACTTTACGCTTTCATACCTCGAGCTTTGATTGTCGTCGCTTTCTTGCTCAAAAATGCAATAAGATTCTCTCAGCGACGTCGACGTCGACTTCGACGTTGTTGTCGTCGTCTTTGTCTGTGTCACCGTTATCGCGTTGCAACAACAATTATGGGCACAATAAAAGTTCTCGGCGCTTGTGATAATGCGACTCTTCAATACGCTACTATCAGTGTTATGAATACTGGATTGGAAGATTTTCTAAACTTCTTAACCCAACCTCGAAAGCTTTAGCTAAACGGCATAAATTCTAATTAGAATTAATGAGAATTGTTATTGGAATTCACAATTTACTCCCTTTAAAATATACTAAAAATCCCCAAACCTTATGCTTAACTTTTCCAGATCTCAAGTCAAAACTGTACTCAAACTGTACCGATTTTTATTATTTTTGCCGTTAATAATTATGTTTGAGAACACAATTTAAAAGAAATAAATTGAATTTAAATCATTCAAAATTAAATTTTTATTTAAAACTAATAAAAAAATTATTTTCAAAATTAAGAGATTTTGTATATAGTGCTATGTAACAATTTTGAGGACAAGTGAAGTATAAAAAAGTTCTGAAAAATTATATTCATACATTTTTCTGTCCAAAAACCCTGTTAATATTGAAGACTCATAGCTCTGGCAAAACTAAACCAATTTCTTTGATTGATCACTTTTTGATCATAATTTGTATTCGTAATAATGCATCTTAAATTTACACACTATTGAATAAACATTTCTTTGAATTTTATTTGGACTTCAAAACTCCAATAAATTTGATAAAAATTGAAGCAAATTTCAAGTTTAATGAAATTTCGTTCACGATTTCTGCTGTATATATGTTTAATCTAAATGGTTTTCATTTATTTATCAATGCTATTAGCGCTCCGAATATGTATAGAAAATGTTTTTATTTGCATTTGTCAATAAAATGTTCTTGGAATACAAACGTGGGTACATACCTCTGTTAGCAAAGACTGGAATCTGAAAGAAACTCGAGGTCTCTATTAAAAACGTATGAAGAGAAA
The DNA here is from genome assembly GCF_035044405.1 of Drosophila montana. NCBI lineage: Eukaryota > Metazoa > Arthropoda > Insecta > Diptera > Drosophilidae > Drosophila > Drosophila montana. Next base: position 175,176 of record NW_026997535.1, read on the forward strand.
GCAAACAAAACGCGCAACGTTTGAACAAGAATGTATAAGGGTATATATATATTTAAATAGCATACATGCAAGCACATGGGTCTGCATGGATGGGATATATAGCTAGAACGAACAACTTTAACTACAACTTCAGTTTCCGGTACCTGTATCCGTGCCAAATTAGATGTTGCAGCCCGGGCCGTCAAATAATTGTATATATTTTATAATTTAAGGTTTAAGGCTGACAATTTTTGTGTGTGTGTGTTTGTTTGTTTGTTGTCAATTGTCTCAATGGTATTCTGACCTAACCTAGCTTAGCCTAAAGCCCGCGTGGAGAACTAGTCCACCTCCAGTTTCCTAAAGCTGCCCACAATGCCGGCGTCGATGTCACCGATGTCATTGCCCGCAAACTTGGCCGCCTCCTTGGTGATCTCGATGTGCATGTCGTCCAGGGCGAGGATTGCGGCGCGGCGCTGCTGCAGCTTGGCCTTGAACTCCCGGATCATTTCGGCAATGGGCATGGTGCCGCCGTATTCCTTTGGCAGAATGGCGGGATCTATCTTCGACTTCAGACCATCCACGTTCTTGTGCACCTGTGTGTGGAAAGAGAAGCGGAAGTTAGTATAGTTTTTGAATAAGTAGCTCTAAGAGGATCAACTTACAATGATGCGCTTCTTCAGCTTGTCGCTGAGCATGGAGACGCCCAGCTCAATGATGCGGTTGGCATAGTGGGGTATATTCACAAAGTGCGTCTCCTTGTGGCGCATGGGCGTCGAGTTCTGAATGCACTTCATGATGCTCCGCAGATCCGTGAGCGACCAGAGGCTGACGAAGCCCATGTTCATGCCGCTCTCGTCGTTGACGTAGACATAGCCCGACACCTGAGAGTCCTCGTCGTCCAGCAGCGATTCACAGATCAGGCTATGCACGCGCGCCATCTGCACCGAGGTGAACTTGTAGGGATCAAACTTGCCGGCCACCGAGAAGATCACCTGACGCCCGCTGGCGTCGCGCTCCGGCAGCGGCACCAAGTAGCCCGCCTCGAATATCTCATCGATAGCCGGGTCGTTGATGTCCAATTGCTGGAACCACTGGGGGAACAGCTGGCGTATGGTCAAATAGCGCTCGAGCATCTCGCAGGCAGCGGGCACTGAGAACTTCTTTGTGCGCAGAAAGCGCAGCAGGAATATCGCATCGGTGCGGCACTTCTTGATGTACGGATGCTTGGCAATCCATTCGCGGAACTGGGCCAATGCCTGTCGCCGTATATTGTCATCCTCGTGAAGCTCGTCCTTGGCCAGCAGCTTCATGTCCGCGCTCAGCGAGCACACATACGGATCGTAGTCCTTGTCACTGGACGCCGGCCCATCCAGCTTGGGTTGTTGCCGCACCTCAGTTTCCAGCACTGCAAGCCAAAGCATAATGGAATTCAATAAACGCACTCAACAAGTCAATTAAGCCCCGTTGCAAGCCATTTAATGGGTATGCAAACACTCAAAACTATTTATTACGTATACGCAACGTGTACAGTGCACAGATGTTGGCGCAGATATTGCTAATTGTGTGGTTGGCCTTCGTCCAGTCGCTGACGCTGAGGCTAAAATGTTAAAAATCATCGAACTCTGGGAGTTAACTACTGTTTGCTAACCTACATTAACCAGCACACACACACACACATTCAGTTATATGTGATCAAAGCCCACCTGCAGCCAAATTTGGGTTTTGTGCATTGTGGGCTTGGGTCATTGGCTTTGAACTTAAGTTCGTGGCACCTGCTGTTGCGTGGGTCCAGCTGCTGGCCATTAGTCAGTGTGTCGGGCCATTGGTTAAGTACGAATACATATGAACATCAATGTAAGAGTTGGCAAATTAAAACAATAACAAAAAAACAAAAGAGAAGATTAAAAATAGAGCTGACTGCATATTTGATTGTGGCCAAAATTGCCACAGCCAAGTGATTAGCTGCTTTAGCTGTTGGCCGCTTTTGTGGACTTACCGGTCCATTGACCATGACCCAAAATGAAGGGACAGTTTGTTTTGCATATGAACAACGACTCGGGCATATCGTACGATCGTTTTTATTTAAATTTCTACATGATCAAAAAGCCCATTTAACTCGAACTGGAAGGTCAGCCGAATATTAAAATAAAGGCAGAAGATTATATCACTGCAGTCGGCGGCGGCCATGGTGGCTGCCAACTGCTGGCAGTCACTGTCAACGCTACTTAACGTGGCCAATTGCACTTATATATGCCCCGAAGTATATAATAATGACCATATTAATTGGCTCTGCGTAGCGCAGAGAGAGAGAAGGAAAACACAAACCGTTTTTGGTCAACAAACTGTTTATAAGCATAAACCGCCCATACCTATGGCCATAACAGCTGCCCCCCGCTGGACGTAAAATCAAGTTTTATTTTTTTTTTTCACTTTCATGGCCTTCACACAGATTTCGAAGAGCGCGCTGTGCAGGAAGGGAGGGGGGAGAGGGGAACTGCTCAAAAATGAAATTCGTAACATGCCCTGCTTTGACTATGCCCAGCTTACAAGCCCATGTCCGTGTGTGTGTGTGTGTGCGCGCGTGTGTATATGTGAGTAATTATTGACGATTGTGTTTTTGGGTCATATGGCCATACCCAAAGGCGTGCAGGAGACAGCAGGAGACAGCAGCAGACAGCCAGTGGCAGCAGCAGAAGGAGAGCGCACTTCAAGCTGTGCTTTGCGTCGTGCAATTTGTGTTTTCTTTTGCTCGCTCTTTCTCTGCATCCGCTCTGCCAATTAGTCGCGTTGTTACATCATAGCATAAGATTTGACAAAAACCAAAAGTACAGCAAACAAAGCACCAACAACAATAACATACGTATAAGAAAAGGAGAGTGAGTGCGAGAGAGTGCCAGAGCGGAAGCAGGCGCAAAGAAAACACTCGAAACGAGTTTGTGGCCAAAGCAAAGCTTTCAACTCCTGACTAAACAACTCACTCAAAATGTAACTCGAGTCCGAAGTGCCGGATATTGATGTAAGACTCGATTATGCCGCCCACTTAACTAAACTATTGCGTTTAAACTAATGACAAATATTTGTCACTCGAATGCAAGCGCTCAAAATTGAATCTTTGCCACATGAATACTAATTATTCATTTTTTTTTTTTTCATTTGTTACAGTATTGGGCCACGTGATCTTTCGGATTACATGCGCTCATCATTAGAATGTAACTGACGGGATCAAAATGTAATATCATTAGGAAAAGACCAGAAGACTCAGTAGAACGGTTAATTATAGAGTCTCGGCACGTTTAACGGTTAGTGGACAGGTGTACGAATACAAGTGTACGAATTCGTAACACTAATTGATCAAGCAGCTCTATAAGAAACCCCTAGAAATACGTATGTATAATTTGATATATTTGGGGCTATATTCAACTGGTGTTCGCAGCGAGGTCACAATGGTGTGACCGTTAATGCAATTGCTAAATTGTGATCGCTTGTGAATATTAATGAAAAGCACATATGTATGTATGTACATATGTACATATTCATAACTGGAGATTCACAGCAACACACACACGCACGCACACTGATTGCACATTGTGGGTAAGTTTTTTTATTTACTTTGTTTTTTATGGCATTAGCCAACTTTGGCGGACGAGACCTTGCCGCGGGCCTTTGGCTTAAAATTCAAAACTCAACGTATAACGTATTTTAATTAACTCGTTGCCCAATACCAAATATATTATACTACAGAATTTCGAAATCAATTTGAATAATTTTGTGGGGCCTTGCGGAAAGTGAAACCCAAGAACTCAAGCACACACACACACACACACACACACACACACACACACACACACACACACACACACACACACACACACACACACACACACACACACACACACATGCATAATAGCTGCGATCTTGGCTCGGGCTTAAGCGCTCTGGCTAATGGCTAATATGCAGCATCAATATGGCTATAAATAAATAAAATTAAGACCAGTTGCGGATCGAGAAAAGCTCATGCCTGGCGCTTCGGTGAAAGCGAAAGTTTTTCTTCGGCTCCAGGCAGCGACTTTAACTCGCTTTGAGTATTTTTCTCTTATTGCTGTGTAGGTGTTTTTTTTTTTTGTGTGTGGATTTCTATATCCTTTCCCCATTATGTAATCGATTAACATAAACTCACTTTTTGAAATCCGTTTCAAATCGTTTTCTGTTTCTATCTTTTTTATTACTTTTTCCTTTTTTTTATTTGGCTACACACTTCAATTTCACAACTTGCAAAACTTATATAAATTTGGTTTACTTGTGCGACGCGGCGTTGCAATGGGCCAGGTTAACAAATTTTTGGCTATTATTTCCGCAGCCGTTTTCAAAGCCCAGCACTGCCGACGACGACGACGAACGTTGTGAACGTGGAGACGCTTTGAGCGGAACTGACTATTTTTTGGTTACTGAAAACTTATTTAAGCCGCGCTCAACGCATTTCCACTCAATTGGCTTTTGAGCGCAGCTGCCAAACCGTTGAGTCGAGTTGAGTTTGTTTTGGTTTGGCGGCACCGTGGGCCTTGTTTGCGGGTCCATTAAAAATGCCAACTCCTGTTTATGTTCCAGGTTTACGACTCGGTATATGGTCACGTGTAGTTGGGGCATTTAAAGGTCGTTCACTCGGCAATCATTTTAATTTCCCATCAGAGGTCAAATTAACCATACGCCCCTGCGTACGCGAGTGCGTGCTTAAATCTAACTTAAATCTATTTACGTGTGCATACATTATGTTAGGCAGCACGCACTTGAAGACTATTCTTAAAAGAAAGGTGACTAATTAGGAGCGTAATAAAAATAACATTTCAGTTGTGTGGTCCCACACACTTTCATAACTCACAACGAAAATAGCATGAGCTTTAAATAGTTAAGTAGTATAGTAGTATGGTAGTATAGTAGTATAGTTCTATGGTAGTATAGTAGTATAGTATAGTATAGTAATAGGTGTCATTTGTTTAAAATATGCACTACGTTCGTATTCCAAGCTTTCAGCTGTGTTTACATATACAAATTTTATACTTACCCAAAACTTCACATCTACGCTAACAATTAAGTTTATTGTCATCTATTAGAAGGTGGAAGATATAAAAATCACAAAAAAACAGAAGCGGATAAAAGTAAGAGCAAAAAAGGAGAGGTAAAATAAGAGAGGGAGTTAGAGAGGTACATAGAGAATGAGAGGGTGAAGGAGTGTGAGAGAGTTTGAAGTATACTCGGTCAGTTTTTGGTATAGGAGAAAATATACACACACATAATCAAACATACATACATAAATAAATGTATTAGATTGCACCCACTCCTCCTCATAAAAGTCTTCTTCCTCCTTCTGTTGCTTCTCCGCCCTCATCTCTTCCACCGTAGAAGCCTGCGAATCTTATTTTTAATCATGAGAATCGCATAGTAGGGCGGAATTTAAAAACTCTCACGGAACTTTCACGCACACATAAATACACACACATTTGTATATATATACGGATGCGTATTTACAAGCTTTCACGTACACAAGATTTACTTACACACATACTAGAGCAAGAAGTTGAAATAGATTTGGCCTAAACACACAACTTTAATGAGTTTTTTATTGATAATTCATTGAAGTTAATGGGATGAAAAACTAAATAATTGAAAACAACAGCATTCCAGGCATTTTCCGACCTAGAAGGCGGCGCTTCTAAATTCGCTGAACTAAGTATTCATTAATGTTTTTTGTAGACCTTCAAAATCAGGTTTAACCCGATCGGACGAATTACAGTAAAATTGTTTTAGGGTAAATTACCTAATGAGGCACATCAAAGGTCATTTCCATTAACCCTTCTTGCAACCTCTAACTCAGGGCGTTAAAAACTGAATTAAAGAGCATTAATGTGAATTAGTTGCTCAACATGCCGGGTTTTAAGACTTTTTTAATAAAACCAGGGACGTCGAAGTCTTCTTCTCTTACATATTCGATTTACTAGGGATATCTAGCAAAGGGGACTTTTTTGGTTTGGTAATAAGGAAATATAACGATTTTCATAATTATTTTAAATACTTCAAATAATCGCCAAATAATTGGGCAAATCAGTCGATTAGTGTCATTGTCTTTTTAAGTACAACATAAAAACATTTCATGCATCATTTCGGTTCTACTGGCGCAACTAATCGTTGCCACAATAAACTTATCTGATCTTTAAATAGAAAATTTTGATAAATTACCAAAGATTCGAGTGCTTCCGATTTGGTCATACGTATTCATTTCACCGATCGAACTTTCCCGATCTTTTATATCTTAGTATCTTTTTCAGCATCAATGATTAAGTATCAATAATCAGAATACAATCTTCTATACATATCAAAAATATATATGTCTCATAGAAAACAGATCAGATTAAAATTCTGATTTCGAGGAAAAACTTTTTAAGATTACTTTGCGATCACATTTATTAAGTTTCGTATTTGAATATTTTCTCACAATTTTACATATTACACAATTCACTTGTTTTTCAGTTTGTTTTGTCGTTTTCCATCACGAGAGTAACACAAAAAATCTCTTAAACGAATTCAATAATGTTATAAGCGAAATTGAAATATGTATAGAGTACGATATATATAATACGTTTCAAAAGTGAACAACTTAAATTAACATAATGAATTAAATCGTCCATATGCATATGCAACATATGCAACTGCATCATATCTAATTAGGAGTATACAATTCATATATATATATATATTTATCATTAAACTACAACTCTTGTGCATGTACTAGAGCGCCATGGTTAAGTTAAGTTAATATATGACATAGTATATCATTCTAAATGAAATGAAAAGTAACATGCGAGAGCTGCGCTTAATTCATATATGTCGTCCGTATAACGATAATATTGTTGCATATGCATATGCCACATGTTTTTATGTATGTATATCCACGGATCGATTATACAAAATATATGTTTAAAACTAAATGAGTTTCTTTTTAAAAACAATTACAGCTTTAATAAATTAGTACGTTGACATTGCGTGGGATGGTTTCAAAACATTTCTCACAAACAGTTTAATCCTCTAAGCTGTATGAGTTTTAAACATGTGTATAGTGACTGTGTGTATGTGTGGGTGAGTGTGTGTGTGTGTGTTTGTGTGTGTATGTATATAATTTATATGTATATATGAAAAATATATGTTTGTATGTATGCAATATATAGTTAAACTAATCTGTAACTAGGGCTCATTTGATGAATATGTTCTCAGTTTTTTTTTTCGTAAAGGTTTTCTTTTGTTTGAAATTAACCGTTAGACAACATCTATAACTATAATTAACTTTTTTTGATGTTTATAATTTTCTCTATTGTGTATACATATATATATATATATATATATATAAATGTATGTGTATATATAATTTGACCAAATACACGCTCCATTCTTCAACTTCTTGATAATATATATATTAATTTTGGAAGATTGAGAGAGAGAAATTAAACAAAACAATTTTCAACGATTTTCGAAACATGGTTTCATCTAGCGCTTAAATGCCTTAACACACAAAAATAATAATCAATTTTCTTTATAATCATAATAATAATAAACAGAACTTTTCTTTAGATAATTTAGTTGAATCCATTTCGCGTGGTTGACTGATCGCTCCAACGAAATTGTTCTCTTCTTTCTTGATTTTGTTTTTCTTTGTTTATCTTTCTTTTGTTGTTGTTATTGTTTTTGAGTAAATTTAAGTTACGACATAATTTCATTTACTTAATTTACTAATTACTCTAATCAACGCGGCGTTCTCCTCCTTCAGGCGGTCATTGTCCGACTTGTAGGCATCAAGTTGCTAGTTTTTGTTTTTGTTTGTTGGTGCAGCAAAAGTAAAAGAAAATTAAATAAAATTAGTAAAAAAGTACAAAACATAATTAATACAAGTAGCGCAGCAGCACATTGAATTATAGACTCCAATCAGATTGAGGGGATATATATATGTATATATATTGTAAGTTGTATTTTGTAACAAAGAAATCATGCGGATTAGTTGGGTTGCGGCTCTCTGAAAGCAACTCAGCAGCATCAGCAACAACAAGAACAACAAACAAACGATTAATTAAAACATAATCTCTAGAGAATCTCGTATCTCCAACTGAATACGCCCTAAAAACATACCAAAACAACATGCACAACCCACCAAGAAAAGAATCAGAAATAAATTGGTTTCAATTGCAAACACATGAACTCTGCACCAAATACTTAATATAAAAGATATATGGTTTCTTATGACACACAATGGACGATAAGCGAAATATACTCGATATATGATGCTCAGGTTCCTGATGCTGAATGCGAAATGTAGAACTCAGATCCACAAAGATTTCAAGAGGGGAAAAAATGGACAACAAACAGCTTGAAAAGGAAATACAATGGGTGAACTTTTATTGGATAACTCAGATATAACTGATATATAAAGATATAGGTAAGAAAAACACACAAGAGTATAAATTTCGGCCAAAAAACTTGTAACAACAATATTAACAACACGAGGAAACAATTTGACAAATATGGTACATATAGTTATAGATTTGATAGATTATACATTAAATAGATATATATATACAGTCGAGTGTTTCAAAGCAGCAGGAAAATAAATTAATAAAATTTTATCTACATATATTTTCTTTTTCTGATTCGAAGTTGTTCCTAACAGTTTGAAACACTCGCACATAAAACAATTATAACTAAATTTGCTGAGAAGATTTAGTTTTTTTTTTAATGTATTATTATTGGTAATATGCAACAACAAAACAACAGCCAGCTCATATATGATGCAGGTTCTTCGCATTTGGTGGGGAACATTTACCGTAAAGCTCACTGCATATAAGAAACAAGTTAATAGATCTGTGCTGATGATGATCTTGGTGCTCGTGCCACGACCGAGATGCTGCAATTGTTGTTGTTGTTGTTGTTGTGGTGGGCAGCATTGTTGAGCATTTGGGCATATCCTTGAGTTGCGTTGAGTTACGATTTACGATTTACGATTTTTGATGTAGTTTTCGATTTTGATTAAACGTATGTATACGATATTTATGTGTATATATATAAATAGTTGTTGCCATATGCTGTGCTATATCTTGTAACGTTATATTCTGTATTATTTCGTATGACTAATATAATATGTGTGTGTTTGTGTTGTATAATTTTGCTCTAGGCTAATAGTACAGCGGTGCAAAAATAGAAATTTGCCTGCTTAGTGCTCGTTGCCCTCCAAAAGTTATAAACTTAATTTAACTACAGTACATTTAATTATTGTTACACGTTGCGCTCAATATAACAATGCAAATTGTTCTTGTTGTTGTTTGTCTCATAATAATAATAATAATGATAATGATAATAAACAATATCGATAATAGAAGAATCTTAAAAGTTGTGGTGTCTGAATATCTCTAGGCTAGATGATGGGTGTACGATGTCTAAGAATTTAACTAGGTATGCATGTACGTATGTAAGTATTTGTATGCAGCTCGAGTATTTAAAGAAACGATAACAATAACGATTACGATTACGATAGCGGTTTGCGATTACGATATTCGATTATGCTGTTTTTCAATATATTTAGATATTCTTTTTTTTTGTTTATTTCTTTTGCTTGTTGTAAATTGTTGCCTATTTGCTTTTGGCCAGCTGACTCTGTGCCGAGGTGGTCAACTTAGAGACGACACGCGTGAGGGCTCGATTCTCGGCACGCAGGCGGTCGTTCTCAGTCTTTAGCTTCTGCAATAGCTAAAACGACACAACAACACAGCGATAAAGAAGAAAATACAAAACAAAGCGTATGTTGCGATACATATGCATATCATTTGTTGTATGTTGTATATATGTTTTTGGTATTTGTTTGGTTTTTCAATACATTTCGTTTCGATTCGATTCGATGGATGAGGCGCGCGTGGGAAGAGAGAGAGAAAAGAAAAACAAAATTTAAGTGAGCTTTTTTTTTTTGTTGTTTGTTTGAAATGAGCGCAATGCGTTAAGATTAAAGAGAACGGCGCACCAAAGTGCAGGCCAAATGAATAACGTAAAACGTATAACGTATAACGGTAAACGTGTAACGCATGGGTAGTGTGACCAAATCATAACAACAAATGACTGACAATGTGATTGACGAAAGAGAATGAGAATGAGAAAATGGACAATTGGACAATGCGACAGACAAGTAGATGAAGATGATTCGTTTCATTGAAGATGATTGTTCTATGTGTGACTATGTATATACAGATGACAGTTTTTGGATATCGGTTGGGTTCACGAAAAAAGAATCAATCAAAGCAGCAGCTTATGTGCAGCTATCGCAAGTAAAAATAATATAAGTTAAATGTAAAATAAACAATCGCAACTGTGCCGTTAAACGCATACACAGAGTAATTCGAGAAAGTGGCCAAAAAGATAAAGCGAGGTAATGAAAATATAATGAATATACGATATACGGTCTGTAACAGCTGTAAGATCTGGTGGTCTTTTAACTGGGTGCGAGGCAGGGAAATCGGAACGGAGTGCAGCTATAACAGAATTGCTTTAAAACTATGTTAAGATGGGAAATTAAACAATAGGGTTAGGATAAAATGTAAAAGAAACAAAGCAGGGGGATTATTGTAAGAGGTGCCGGCGGTGCAGCTTACTCCTCCAACACATGCGGCAGGTATTCATAACAAAAATTAAATATCATAAATGAACAACTTTCGGCCAAATTATAAAACAGAAAAGCAAAGATCAGAAATCATACGGGCTCGAAGTACTGATGGCATCTAACGCAACGGTTTGCGATACCTGGGACCCATTAACAAAAAGGTAGAAAAATAGTGAAATAAAAAACACAAACAGCATACAGGCAGGAGACGTTCACTGTTATGGAAAAGGGGGGTGGGGTGGTGGTGGTAGGGTGTGGATTGGGAACACATTTGTAATTACCTTGAGCTCTTCTTCCAATTCGGAAAGCTTGCGTTCCATAGCTCTTCTTTCACGTTTCTCAATCTCAGAGAGTGAATTTTTAGTGGTCTGCGAATGTGAAATGGAACAAATTTTGGCGTTTGCTTTGCATTTCTATATATGTATATAGTATGTGGGATAACGGTATCGTGTCATACTGTTACTGTTGTTCAGTTGTAGTGTTGTACATATATATATATATTTTCTTTTTTTTTGGGTACAGAAACAGAGAGCGAAAAGATATAGAGCGCGGGCGGCAAGCGGGGCAAAAATTTTGATTAGAGCCATGTTAAATATGAGCTCAGGAGTGTTTTTTCTTGTTTGTTTGTTTGTTTTGTGTCTATTTGTTGGGTTTAGACGGTATTTTAGGTGTATACGGTATTCTTTGAGTTGTGCAAGTATGCGTGAAATAGCGAAAGAGAGCACGGCCTGGCCACAACAGACGCTTATAGAGTTAAAGCGAGAGAGAGAGAGAGAAATTGAACTGTGGTTTTTGTTTGTGCGTTGTTTTTGTTTTGTTACTGCTGAGAGTTTTGCTTTTGGTTGGTATTTTTAAAATACATTTTTGGTATTTTATTAGTTTAGTATTAGTGGGCGTGGCATGTTAGTGAGTGTCTACTTACGGCATTGGCGAAGCGCTCGAGCGTCGCACGCGTCTGCACAGCTTCGTCATCCTTCTGCTTGAGCATTTGCTTGAGCTTGTCGTTCTCCAGTCTAAGAGAGAGACAAGAGAGAGTTATTATATAGGAGAACATTGAGTCCTATAATGTAGGGAGTGTGATGACTAATGACTAATTGGATGGCTAATGACTACACGAAGCTTGGCTTTACTCATTATTTTATTACCTGCTTCAAAATGGTCATGGAACATCAGGAATTTTGGAACTTACGCTCTGCATTTTTAGGGGTGTGTAAACTTCTCTCTGCTAATTCTCCAGTGACCTTTCCTAAGCCCTTTTCCCTTATGGGTGCACTCTCTAGACTAAACAATACTTACTTGGCCACATAGAACTAAAATAGGTCTTCCTCTTTTAGACATTAACCGTTGAGTACCTATACACTAACTTTTAAGGTCTTCTTTCTGATAATCATCCAGTAACTGGCCTTTGACCTGACCAATTGACACTTTTCACACTCACTGGGTAAACTCACTTTAAAATACTTACTTAGCCTGGTGAATATATCACGGAACTAGCACTAGCCACTAGCACACTTCCTACGTGCTTATTAATGTTAAAGATCTTCTCACAGCTAATCCTCCAATTGATGTGCTATATGATACCCTTAGCTGCACTTGCTACTTACTTGGCCGCTTAAGGTTTTCTTATTAATAATCCCCCAGTAACTGGCCTTTGACCTGACCCATTGCCACTTTGGCTCACTGGGCTCTCCAATACTTACTTGGCCTGGTCACGAAACTATGCTAGTACCCACTTACTGCATCCTTATGAGGAGAAGATCTTCTCTCAGGAATTCCTCCCGTGATTTACCCTATAATAAACCTTTGCTGCACTTTCTACTTACTTGGCCGCTTCCCAGAGCGCCTTGTAGTCGATGCCATCGCCGTTTTCCGCTTTGTCGTTGCTGCTGGAGCTCTTTGAATCGCTGCCGGTGCTCGTTGTCGCTGTGCTCGTGGTGCGGGAACGTGAGGTGCGTTCACTGCCGCTCTGTAAAAGATAATTCAATGGATTAAAGCACATGCTAAATATGCAGACACGCAATCTAAACCTCTATTAATATCAAATTTTAATTATTTTGCTGCCTACAACAACATAGCAGAACATTTCGCCCAATTGCTTACTTCGTAGCCCTCGCTCTTCTCCGAGGAGGCACTGATCGAACGCTGAGCAGCGCTGCGGGAACGTGTGCGATTGCGCGATTTGCGCTCCTGTTCCCGCAGCGAGTTGCTGCGCGTGGCCGCAATGGCCGCCACGGTGGCGCCGGCGCTGGTTGGCGCATTGAGGCTGCTGTTGGATGTGGACAAGGACTTGGTCTTGAGCAGGCGCGCACTGGCCGAGCCCTTGAACGAATTGGAGGCGCTCAGACCCGGCGACTTGAAGCTGAGCGAGGCGGTGGTCACACCGTTGTCATAGCTGCTGGAGTAAGGACTGACATAGCGATGATCGCTGCCGTAGCTGGACGTCGAGCTACTCGGATAGCCGTAGCGCGAACTGTCATAGCCGCCAGTGGCTGTGTGGGCATTGGAGCAGGCAGCGGATGAGTTGGTGGTGGTGGTGGTGGTGCCAGTGGAGTTGGAAAGAGCAGATGCTTTAGATTTGCCATAACTATTGCTGGCGTGATGCTGCTTGCTAACAACGATGTGGTAGTGATTCTGATGATTGCCTGAGGAAGCCTGCAACTGGTGCAGTTGGTAGTAGCTGCCGTTTCTATGGTTACTTTTAGTGCTGGTGGAGGAGGCGGAGGCACTGCCTCCAGATGAGCATGTGGAAGCGGATGAGCAGCTGCCAGCTGGCTGCTGATAATGCTGATAAGGCTGATGCGGATGATATTTGCTATAGTCATAACGATTGCTCGCATTACCATTCGAATAGTACGACCCTGCCGAGCCACGCCCACCAACACTGCTGCCACCCCCGCCGCCATAGAGGCTCTCCCTCGAGCTGTAGATGCTGGTGTAGGGGCTCTGATAGCCGCCATTTCCGGTGCCAGCGCCGCTGCTGCTGCTGCTCGGATAGTAGCCCGTGCTCAGGGGCCTGGCATTGTAGCTGCTGCTGCCTCCATTGTAGTTGTAGCCGCCAGCGGAGGCGGAGCTGCTGCCCCCAGCTCCTGTGGCGCCCATGCGCGAGCTGGAGGACAGCGAGCGCCGTCGACTGGCGAGCGGCGCCTGTGTGCGCGGTCTTGAGCGAAAGGACATAATGCGCACTACCTCTCTCTTTCTCTTACGATCTTTCCCTCCCTGTTACTCTACAAAGGCTATAAAGAAATCGATCTTTAGTATACATTTTAGGGGCCATACATCAATCGATGCCGCCAAATTGCAATTACACTTGAAACAGTTTGCCAGGTCAGAGAAAAGCCCCAGAACTTTTGCCATTTGCCATTTTCCAAATGTTTGTGAACTAAATGTGGTTTTTCTTCTTCTTTGGCATAAACAAAAGTGGAAAAACAAACAAATTTGCTGTACAAAGCGAAACGTTGTTTAAATGTGAAAAGGAAAACGCAATATTGACATGTGGCTCTCAGCCGTGGCCCCCTTCAATCACCCCCCACACACACACACACTCCCTCTCCACAGATTGAAGCAATCGAGCCACAAAATGACGTCAAGACATAAATTTTGACATTCTGTTTTAAATTTTCCGCAATGCGGTAGAAAAGCGTTTCCCTAGGTGTGTTTGGATGTGTGCTCTGTACGTGTGCGGGCGCGTTTGGGGAGGTCTGTTCGTTCTACATATGTTTAATAATAATATTGAAAACACATGCAAGAAGCACTACTAATCTATGGATGGGACGGACGACTCCATGGCGTGTTCTATTTATTTATTTACTGTGCGGTGTTAATGTCTTAAGTTGATGCTTCACCCACGCGAGAGTCAAGCAGCAGACATGAGCAGGCCGAACAACAGGCTAATTTGCTGCATGCTAAGCACTGAACGACTACGACATACCCTTAAATCAAAGATGTTAACAAAATAACAATCGACTTTGCTGCTTTATTTGAGTAGAGTGCTGATTATAATATTGATCAATTACTTAATCAACTTATTTATTGAAGGATCTACCCAACATATTTCAAAACTTTCATAACTTTCCACACTTTTCTTCTACTCATCTTTTGCAGTCCCAATATACCCTATCGTATTCACACACAGGGCACAAAAACGTTTCATTTAATCATTGTCGAGTGCATTTAAATTATGGCTCGTCTATTTCCTCATCTAATGAGCCATCTATATCTATAAAGATCTTGCCCATGAATGAAGCGTCTTTGCCAGACACTAAAAAAAGTTTTACTGTCTCGGCGTATTGCAACAATATATTTCATTTTCCACAATTTAACTTGGCTAATTTCAGATAAAACATTTCAAAAGTCAGCTTGTTTTTTATTGTTGCTGTTTCATGACAGCAACAAATTGATGCCAAGATCAGGGAGCAAGTTTTAAGGGATTATGAAATGGTAGATAAAAGTGAATTTATAAATACATAAAGAAAATGTTTAAACGAAAATTGAATTGCTCAATTGTAATCAAAATCAACAGATAATAATTAGAAAATCAATTCAAGTAGTTGCCAGACAAAAAGTGCTGATAGAAATGATTTTCCAGATTTATTAAATGTTTGCTTCAATGCAATTTGTTGAACTTTAACCTTTAACACGCGCACGAAATCAAATTAAAAACTGATCAAAATATTTGACCATATACAGAGCCTCAAAGCCACCAAGAAAAAAAACTTGAAATGCCCAAAAAAAAAAAGTAATAATAATAAAACAAAATTGTGCGCAATACTCTAAATATGGCAACAACACGTTCAATACAAAACCAACACACACACATCCAAGTTTTCCCCCCTTGTGGAGACTCTCAAGAGTCTTGAATCTCAGATCTCGGATCTCTGGTAAACTGATAGCGAAAATTGCAAATTTTTGACACGTTTGACAGCCCTTGTGGTTTTGGTCAATGCACTATTCAATTGTGATTTACTTGGAAATAATAAAATGAATTTGAATTTGATTTGCGTTAGTTGCTGCCTCTTGTGGTTGTTGCTTGATCTGCGGAATCTGTTGATCCGTTGCGTTAGCCGTATAAAACTCAACTGTGCGATCCAAGCAAAGTATCCAAATGTTTTATTCGAACAAACGAAAAACTTGGCGCACGATCAGAAATAGTCATCAAACACAAGAGAGAGAGCAAAAAGACGCCAGAGTTAAGAGAGAAAGAGAAGTTGTCTTAAGAGAAGCAAACGCGTATGAAATGAAAAGCCGGAAAAACGCGCTGGCAAAACTGAAGAAGAATCTGATTATTATAAACTGCGTCTATAAAATATGAAAACAAAGAGTTGCAGCTGCTGGGAGGGGGTAAAAGCCTTGGCAGCAATGGACTTTTTCACTTGAATTGCGCACACAGAAGGTGTGCGCGTTTGTGTGTGTGTGTTTATATATATATTTCACCTGTGTGTTGCCAGCTAAATTTAGTAATTCGCACACTTAATTGGCCCAATGTCCGAGACGCAAATGTGTAAACTATGCTGGGGTCAGCTGAGGCAGCCCCTGGCAGCAACTGGGCCAAAAGGCGAAACAGTCAACGACACGTGACACATGTCAGAGAGCAGGGAGAGAAAAAGGGAGAGAAAGAGAGTGGAAGCAAGTGGGGAGTGGAGCATTTGCAGCTAAATTTACATACGAAGTTGCAACCGTTTGCTACCCTAAAAGTACACAATCATAACTAGGCCAAAAAGTTTAGTATAGTCTCTCTCTAAATATAGCACATGACGGAGGCAGCATCAGAACATCTCCCCCCTCTGCTGCAATCCTCTCCCCGAGCAACCACTGGTGAAAAGTGCAGCAGGCAGGGAATGAGGAAACAAATGCTTAAACGCAAAACTACAAAATGCAAAAATTACAAAATGTATAAATTTAGCGACAAATGCGGCGCAATGTTGTACATTTCTATGCGCTGCCTCTGTGGCAGGGGCAGCAGCAAGGCGAGGGATGCGCCATGCCACGGGAAAACAAAGTTCAATGTACGTGTGAGCGATCTGTGTAAATTGTTGCTGTTCTTGTTGTTGTTTGGGGCGTGCGGCATTTCTAAGTGGGCAATTTGTTGTGTGAAAAGCGCATTGTGAAAGTGTTTAATAGCTTTAGCCGCAACTTGTGCTGTATCGTATTTATGTGCACACATATGCCGAAAAGCACAAACACTTGACATCGTCAATCAGCCCCAAATGGTTGACACGATTAGGCACAAACACATATAGCAAAGACTACAAGACCAGGGTGGCAATCAAATATAATGCCTAAAGCATAGTTTCTTGCGATTGATATTATCCTCAAATGTTGGATATAGATGCGTACTGTGCCCAAATCTTGGGGTTCCAAATCTCAGGTCCCTATCTTAACAATTGTGTTTCTTATCAGGAAGTTAAGAATTAGGTAATAAAGTAAAATTGGTTTTCCAGACAAGTATATACGATAGATAAAAGCAGATATATAGAATGGATACTATATATAATATATCTGAACCGAAGAGTATACTATCTGGAACTGTCTTCCAACTTTATTTTGCTTCTATTAAAAGAAGGATATGCATTGATTTTAGTACTTAATACTATTAGAAACATCTTTAAGTCAATGTTTTATAAGAGCATGTGAATATATAGATGAGAGCATATATATTTCGGAAACTAATTATACCATTTACCTAAGCCGAAATTTTCACTGTAGTTACCTTTTGAGATGAAGGTGCACGTTAAGACGGGGTTTCCTTTGTGGAAATTGGGGTCAAAGATTTCGTGGGTGACGTTTCGCGTTTAAATTCATTTCCAAGGATGTGTATAAAATGTCATTTGAGACATGTTTCTCAATTTTGGGCGAACTTTTAAGATTGCATATATAACATATGAATGCCTGTTTGTACATACATGTATGCATATTTGTATTGTATATATGCAAACATGTATGCATGTTTGCATTGTATATATGGAAACATGAATGCATGCGTACATGTATGAAAACATGTCCGGATACCTACGTACATGCATATATGTATATATACATACATAGTTACATACATATATACATAGTTACATACATACATATATAGTTACATACATACATACATACATACATACATATATACATACATATATACATATATACGTACATATATACATATATACATACATACATACATACATACATACATACATACATACATACATACATACATACATACATACATACATACATACATACATACATACATACATACATACATACATACATACATACATACATACATACATACATACATACATACATACATACATATGTACATACATACATACATACATACATACATACATACATACATACATACATACATACATACATACATACATACATACATACATACATACATACATACATACATACATACATACATACATACATACATACATACATACATACATACATACATACATACATACATACATACATACATACATACATACATACCAAAAAATAAAAAACAAAAATAACACAAAAAAATATACACCAAAAAAAACACTAAAAAATAAAAACAAAAAAAACGCTACACTACTAGCTAAGCATGAAAAACTGCAGAGCCTACTTGAATTCTTGAGAATCGAGGAGTAGAGCACTTGGTAGAAATTCGTTTTATTTAAATTTGCAGCACAGCGACAAATAAGCTTTGTCTGCGTTTGGTATTAGAAAACAAACATGCATGCATACATATTTTCATAAATGCATACATACATACGTTCATACACAGACACGCCCTCACACACACACAAACATACATACACACACACACATATGTATATAATAACTATATGCCTTATAGATCGACTCGACTATTGATGCTTATCAAGAATGTATATAATTTATGGGCTCGGAGATGCTTCCTTCTGCCTGTTATACATTTGCACAAAACCAATATACCCTAATTTTAACTATTAATGGGTGCAGGGTATAATAAGTTTGGCTGCCGCTTTTTCTTAATGCCACTTTAATAGTTGGAAAAGGAGTTTGCCGAATTTGAGCTGACTAAATTTGCTGCTCTTTGCATATTATCAACATTGCACTCCTCTTATTATAAAGAGGATATGAATTGATTTGAGTACTTTAACTTTTGATTTTTGGCAAGATTTAATACATTGTTTATAATATAAGTTAATCCATTAATTATTATAGAAAAACTATCAATCAAAAACAAAGCAAGGAGTAAGTAATCGAGTATTAGCAAGAAATATGAAATTGAATCAACTTTCTATATTTCCCCCACATCTATTTCGCAAACGCAAATCAGAATGACTTAAAGACAGATGAGCAGACAAACTGTCTGCTGCATTATATAGTTTTATATATAGTCGAGTCGTGTCCGACAAAAATGCATTTAGAAAATGTGACAGTTTTATTAATGGCCAACAACGGCAACTGGTCAAATGCTTGAATAAATTGTTAACAGGTTCGTTGAAAGTCAAAAATCTCAAATATTGTCACAAATTGGATGCGCACTAATAGTTTTGACCTCGGCCATGAAAGGATTTGCAATGCAGCTTGCAATATGAAAATGCCCCAATACACTTATTATCATTCACAATTGGAGCAATGGCATTCACAATGCCACGTGCATGCAC
Source organism: Drosophila montana (assembly GCF_035044405.1). Classification (NCBI taxonomy): domain Eukaryota; kingdom Metazoa; phylum Arthropoda; class Insecta; order Diptera; family Drosophilidae; genus Drosophila; species Drosophila montana. The sequence continues at coordinate 194,478 of NW_026997535.1, forward strand.
GTTCAGCTTCTTCTTGCACCTCTTCTAATGGAAATCATAATTTCTGTTTTCGCACAAATGGGTCGCTCACTAATTGGAACAGACAAGAGTCCCCCCTCCGAGCAGACCAGCAGCTACTTTGAAGGACGCACGGGACTGTCTAAAAGCGTGACAAGGTGTGACGGGTGTGTAGAGGGGTGTGTGTGTGTGTGTGTGTGTGTGTGTGTGTGTGTGTGTGTGAGTGTGCGTGTCAGGTGCAGTATTGACTACGCAATTAGACGGAAGACAGGCAGCTGTTGAAGCAAACGAAAGCAACCGCCGGGCCAGCTACATTTTGAGCCTAATTTTTGCCCCAAGGTGTGAAAATATTTATGTACTAAATATATGTTCCGATTGTTGCTTGTTGTTGTAGGTATAGCAAAATAATTAAAAATATATTATTAGCCGTGTTCCGAATTGCGATTTCGTTTGAAAATGCTTGAAAACGAATTGAAAAGTTTTTACCGTATTCTGAGAATTGTTCAAATTGTTTAAGCTTTTTTCAATTTTCGACATATGTAGACTATTTTTAAAATGATTTCACTTTAGATTTAATTACTTTAAAAGTTTTTCAAGAGCAGCTGCAGCTGAATTTTGTTTCAAATATTAAAATGGTTAAAATTCTCTCTAGAAAACTAGTTTCTATTTGAACTTTTCAAAAATTTAATACTAATTCGGAACACACTAATATAATATGTGTATATCACAATTAAATATAGTTATTGTTTAGCTCACCTCCTTATCTTTATCCTCCTTGTCATTGTTGGCCGTATCGTGTTGGCGATCCGGATCGATTTCCTAGACAGGCAAAGAGATTAAGACACATTAGTTAAACTAATTGGCAATTTGTCTTAATATAAAAATAATTGGCATGCGCATGCGGCAAATGGCCTGGCTAGAGCTAGAGAGCTAGAGATCCACTTACATCCATATCGATGTGCACCACGCCCGTGGATCTGCGCTTGGGCTTGCGACGGCGTTGTATAACAGTCTGTGTACGATTATCGTTCTCCTTGTCGTTATCTGTGAAGAGAGCGGACAAGAACAGTGCGTTTAGTATGTGCTTGGGCCATGTTAGAGTGTGCGGATTACCCTTATCATCATGTCCGGGCGTGGAGCTAGTCGCCGTTCCATGGTTGGCACTGGATGCAGACGCGGAGTTGGTGGCTGTCGTGGCAGTTGTTGTGGCTGTTGTAGAGGCAGCTGTCGCCAGCGTGGATGTCTCGTATCTACGCGCCGGCGGCGTCACATATGCGCTGTTATTGATGCTCTCGCTGGGCGCAGAGACCGGACGACCCACCGAGTTAAGCGATTGATTGGAAGCGTTAACTGCAAGCAATTTTAAATTGTAAATAAAGGTTTTCCTTAAACTGTTTCGAGTTAACTTACGCGCATTGGGTCCACTGCTGATGCGACGCGGGTTGCCCGTTGTGCTGGCCAAATTAACCGCGGCCATCACGGCCGGTGCGCTGGGTATAATCGTGCTCTGATTGGGCGGGTAGGTGCCACCGCTAGTGATGTCCTCCAGCTTGAACTGCGCAAGGAAAACATATTAATTGTGGCTCCTTCAGGTAAGTTTTTAGTTTATTTTCGAATATGTAGCCCCTCTTTTAGAATTCTTCTTGTTTTTATTGTTTGTGTGCATGTGTTTGTTTTTTTGGTATTGTAAAAAGCTATGCTGGTAATGTGTTGTTTTATTTGTTGTTTATTAATTCAATATATTGTTTTTAATCAAGGCGCAATTAGCAACGATTTTTATGTTGTTTTTAGTAAATATTTTTAGTAGACAATACGCCAGACACCGTTAAATTTGTTGCGGGATAGTTTTTAGCCGTATTACCAAAACTTTAACCTTTTTAACCTATTAATGCTTTTAACCGTATAATGAAGTATTTTCTATATTTTTTGTTAATTAACAAGCAATTAACATAAGACAAATCAGCTTCGTTCTTTTAAGTTTCTTTAAATACCATAATGTTATTTTCCCTTTAAGATTTAAAAATATCAAGGAAGTTTAATACGTAACAAAGAACATGAAAGATGTAGAGCTTCGTTTCTAAATAATATAGTTCATAACAATTATTATACTCGCTGCTGATCTAACTCAGATAGCCCCGTCATTAAATATATATTATAATAGATTTAAATCCTCCCTTTCAGTAACTAGATCTTTGTCTGTATATAGCATCATTAAAAATTAATAAAAAAAATAATATATGTATAATATCAATACTTAGTCAAACAAAAAGCAAGCCAGACATAGCAAAAAGTTAAAAAGCGTTAATTAATGAATAATATGCATATGTATATGTATTCACTATATACAATAATGTTCATGTGCGATATCATGTTTCCGAGAATGTAAGTATACGTAATGGCATATTGTTTAGAGTGTGATACAATAAAACAAATACATAAATACATACATATATATATATTTATACATAGGATAGTTATAAACATCTAAATGCAGATGCAGAGCAATTGAGACAGGCGTTCAAAATGAGCAGAAACATTTAAAAAAAAGTATAGAATAAAAAAAGAAGAAAAATATAGTACTTAAGAAAAATAAAAATAAAACAATATTTAAGAGCTACAATTAAAATATGCCTTACAAATTCATTCAATGCGGTACCCTTGCAAAAACTCAGAATGAGCTAATATACAATTGTAATTTGTTAAAGACTAATAAATTTATATATAATCCCAGGAATTGCCTTCATGTATAACATTTGTTTATTGTTTGAGCTGTTTTTGTAAGGGTATACGCAACTTCGGCTCACCGAAGCTAAGTGAAATTGCACGCTTTAGACATTTAAATACTTTAAAACTAAGAAAAAAGAACATGCTACACTTAAAGTTTAACAAAAACTGTTTTTGAAAGCCAGTCGAAATAGTTTTCGCACCAAACGGTTGTTGTTTAGGTCATGGTTCGATTAAAGGTCAGTTGAGTAGTTGAGTTGTTTATTGTTGTTGTTGGTTGTTTTTTGTTGTTGTTGTTTGCATACCTTTGAGCCCGCATCAAACTTGAGACGCCAAGACGGACGCCGCTCGGCTGCTGATATGGATGTGCTTGAAGACGACGATGTCGATGGCGCAACAGTTGCGCCTCCAGCGCCAGCAGCAGCAGCAACGGCTGCACCACCCGCACCACCACTCTCCAGAGTACGACGTGCATACAAGCTGAGCAAAGAGTCGCGCGCATTGAAATCCGCGTGTGCGCCCACCGGCGAGGCCGTGTCCGACTTGGCATCCGTTTCTTGAGAAGATCCTCCTCCAGTAGCATTGCTGCTTAGGCTGCGCTTGTCCCGCAGTCGCACTGGACTCTCCAGCGCGCTGGGCGTTGTGGCAGGTGTTGTTGCTGGTTTGCTTTCGGCTGGCGCTGTTGCTGCCAGCGCCAGTTCAGTGGGTCTGGCTTGCATTGCCTTGGACTCGCCGCCAGTTTCGGTGTCCAACATGTGCGCTTGCTTGGCAACTGGATCAGTCTTTAGTTGTTTGTGGCTGCTCGACTCCGCCGCCGACTCGACGGGCTTCTCTCGCCTCGAGACTATCGTGTAGCTGGCGCTGACCGCCGTCTGCTGCTCATCCTCATCCGCATCGCTGTCGGCAACATCAACAAATGCTGCAAGGTCGCCATTGCCACCGTGTGATATGCGTGTGGCTGGTGCTGCCAGCGTGAAGCTAGCGGTGGTATCCGCATTGTCGACAACCGCTGGCGCCAGTGTGGCAACCACAGCCTCAACTATCTCCAAATCATCCGCTGTGGTTGTTGTCCTCGGTATTATGGCTGGTGGCGGGCTTGTTGGCGGTGGCGGTGGCTGCGCTTCCTGTTGTTGCAGGCTGCTGCTGCTGCTGCTGCTCTCAATGTTGCTGTCGTCGTTGCTGTTGCTGGATGCTGTTGCAGTTGCAGTTGTTGTGCTTGGAGTTGCTGTTGCAGTAGTTGATGTTGTTGTTGTTGTTGTGGTGCTTGATGTGGAGCTTGTTTCATTCTGTTAATAATATTAGTTGTGGAACAAATAATAAAAAACAGTTGACCTGAGCGTGTCTCCAAAAACAAAAATCAAATGGCGTTTCTGGATGAGTTTTAGGGAGAGGTGAGGGGCCCCCCGTTAACGATTATAATAAGTATAGTTACGATATACGGTATACGATCAAAAACATATACATACGACATACGTAGAGTGCCCCGGCACTTTGATATACTTGTAGAGAACTCTAGACGCATGCAAATTCGCACATGCACAAATACATAAATATGGTATATATATAGTATTTAAAAATCGGAGCAATCAGTTCTATATATATATAAATAAAATTAACTTAAAATACATACAATCAATTACGCTATTCGCTTTGTTGCGCTGATGAAATCATAAAATAAATCTTATAGAAAAAAAATACTCCACATGAATGAAAATTTTGATATTATGAGAACCGATGCGAGTTTCGAACGCGGCGTTGGCGGCTGCGGCGGGCGGCGGTGAGGCGGGGCACTTGCTTTCAATTTGATCAGTGGCGCAATAATAATAATAATACTTTTAAAAGAAAAAAACTCGGATGCAGACGAAATCTCAAACGCAATCGCAGTAAAACTCAATTTGATTGTTAAAAATTGCAGCTGAACACGCAGGCTAAATGAGTGCGCTGATTGATTGATCGACTGATTTGATTGATGGGCACGCTGATTGAATACATGATCAACTAGACTACATTTTGGGGTTTGACTGTGTTCCGCACACACTATGCAACCAGGCAAGGTACTTGGTGAATTACTCTGGAGAGTTTGTTATTAAATAAATAAGGTTTGGTAACATTTCTTTAATGGGAAGAGAAGAGTTTATCGCCATTATCATGATTAAATCACGATACGAGCTACTTTATAAAGTGGCTCAAAAATTAAAGTGTTCTTTCATAAAGATGAGACATTTTGAAACATTAATTAATTCTGTTTAGAAACATATTTAAGCTAAGAATCACATTTTAATCTAAAGCATATTTTAAACCTGGTTTAGATTTAGAGTTTTTCTTTAAACTATTTTCACATATTTTTAACAAACTCTCCTATTGTTGCATAGTGTCTGGGTTAACAAATTGGAGTTAACTAAGTGCTACCATAAAGCTTACTTTGTTAAAAACTAGGCTTAACAAACGTGCACACACACACGCACATACTCGCACACACACACACGCATTTAATGTGGGAGAGATACACATAAAAATGAGAACGACAAACACCAAACACCAACAAAAAACGACTGCAATGGCATGAGAGAGAGAGAGAGAGATATTGGGGCAAGAGAGAAAGGTGCTTAACGTTTGCAGGGTTGCAATCGTGGCACACAGACACATACACACATACGTACACGTGGGCGTTGTTTTGAGGGGGGTGGAAGACACAACAAATACATTAATGGGAATACCATAACCATAAGCAGTTGTTGTTGTTGTTGCTGTAGTTGTTGTTGTTGGTGTACATGTGTTGTGGACTCTTCTCACTACAAGTCACAATACTATATATAACATCTAGTATATATATATATATAGATATGCATGATGATAATGTGTGTATGGCTGATCTGGCTGATCTACGATTCGCTAGTGAACTCTATTTCTGATTTTAATGTGTGTGGAATTGTTGGATGGATTTTGTTTCTCTAAATGTTTCATTTGGTTTAGCGCTTTAGCTTGGCCACACAAACTACTTACGCTGCTGCTGTTGTTGTTGTTATTGTTGTTGTTGTTGTTCATGCCCAAGTTCTTCTTCTTGACCAGCTCCTCGGCACTCTTGATCTCCTCGAGCGTTACGCCCTGCGTGGAGCGGCGCGTTTCACGGACTCGCTTCGCATGCGCCTTGCGCTGCGTTTCGCTCTCCTCGTCGCGCACTGGCGGCACAAAGGATCTACAGAAGGGGTAAAGAGATACTAATTAGTAAGCTTGCAACATATTGGTGCACAAAAAACAATGAGAGAGAGCGCAGCACATGCTATACAATAAAACAAAGGCGTCTTTATTTTTGCCTTGGGCGGGGCTTTAGATTGTTAGCAGCTAGCACAGTTTTAACGGCTCTTCGGGTTAGCGCATAACAACAGTTAGCCAATTAACAATTACGATTCACAATCATGATTACTTGAAAAAGTTCTTGAATATATTGCCCGCCGATTGCTTGGGTTTAGGTTGGGTCTCCACATCACTTGCACTGGCGCTTGCCGTAGAGCTGGCATTGTTGTTGTTGTTGTTGTTGGCAGGATTGCTAACGGGCGTATATAGGCATATATACATATATATATATATATATAATAAACCGATGATAAAATATATAACTTAAACATAACAGTAATCGATTAAAATTGACCGATTAATTGAAAGTAACTAACAAAAGGTTTGTGCCTTCTAATCAAGCAACTGTTAACCTAGTTTTATGCTCTTTTTTAAAATATTGTTAATTAAATTTAAAATATTTTTCTTTTTGACTGAATATTCTTTATAACAAAAACCTTCAAAATGTAAATAATAATCGACTCAAAGCTACTTCTGCAACAATCGATTCGTTTGTTTAGGTTTATCGTAAGTCACATGAATCTCGTAACGCTGAATACCGTAAATAAATATTTCAACAGTATCGCTCATACGCCCGATAATCCCTATAAAAACACTATCGATAAGTTTTCAGAGCCTCAGCCTTTAACTTTTAAGTGCTCGCTTTTAATTTTTGACAAGATACTGGAAATTCTTACCCCCAAGTTACAACCTACCTGAGTTTTACCAAATGTCAATTTATGACAAGTGAAAACTAATCTTTAAATAAACCTTCTTTCTACTCTATGGTTGAGACTCACCTGCGTATAGGTGGGGTAAGCACAGTTGTTGATGGTGAGCTGAGCGTCGTTGTTGTTGTTGTAGTCGTTGTTGTCGCTGCTGTCAGCATCGTAGCTGGACCGATTGGTTTCCTGTGAGAGCAGCAGACAAGGATTGAGAGCGAGAGAGAGAGTGGAAGAGATAAAAGAGAGAGCAAAACATTAAAGAGAGTCGCTGCATTAGATTAAACAGCACATCTAAGAGAGGTAGACGACATTGTGCGCACTGCCTAAATAAATGTTAAGTAGACATTGTTGTTGGTGCAATGAGAATTTGTCGGGGATATAGATACACGATATAGATACACTATACATATATGAATGCATAGAGAAGCTAAGCAAAAGCAATAATTATAGATTAAAGTTTAGAGTTTACAGTTTACAGTTCTATTAATTGTTATCAAGTACTTGCTAGTTAGTTACAGTTAGTTAGAAGTTATGACTAGGAGTTGCGAGTTTTTCTTTTGGCACAAAACAAACCTGAAATACACTGAGTTATCTTTGAGGGAGGCCGATCTTTGTACGCTATAAATTTGACTTGGATTCGCTGTAGTAGCTGCTGTTGTTGCAGTTGTTGTTGGTGTGTTGTTGGTGTGTGTGTTGAATGTTGTTGTGGTTGTTGTGTTGTTGTAGTTGTTGCTGCTGCTGCCGCTGCTGCTGCTGACGCTGGTTGTGCTCAAAGTTTTTCCCAACAGCAGCGCGCTTTTATTGTTATTGTTGTTGTTGTTATTGTTATTATTGTTGTTATTGCTACTTTGGTTATTGTTGTTATTAGCATTGCCGGGCAGAGCATTTGCCGTCGTCGCTGGCAGTATGGGACATGAGTTCGCCTTTATGCGCGCCCGCAGCTCATTGTACTTTTGATAGAATCTGCACGGATCAGGGCGGGCAGATGGGCAGTTGGGCGGATGGGCAGAGCACAGGCAGGCGGGGCGAACGGGTTGTGGCAGGCGGGCGGGCGGGTTAGAATTGGATTTTTGATAAGCGTTTGATGAATTTGGTGCGATTTGGTGATTTGTTGTTGTTGTTGCACATAAGAAAAAGAACACACGAAAAAATAGCAAAACAAAACAAATTTTAAATAAAATGTAAAAACGTTCGTAAGGTTTTTCTTTTGTTTACAGTTTGTGCTTCACAATTTGCCGCTGCGCCGCAGCTGAGACTCGAATGCTCTCTATAGAATTTGAACACTAAACGTTGCCCCCTTTATACAAATATATATATTTCTGGAAATTTTTATCTGATTCATAAGCTCTTTTGAGTGAAGACAACAGTTGAACAGTTGAGAGTGTGGCTAATTTTAAAAAGTTCGATAATGGCCAATTCAATGAGTACGTTTGTCTCTATGTGTGTGTGTGTGTCTGTATAATGAGGTGTTGGGGTGTAGAGGTGTGTGTGTAAGCTGCGTGAGGTGTTTATTGATAAGCGGCGCGCAATCAGCAAAAGTGAAACACAAACGGCAAATTTAACCGAAAATGTTGTGCAATTTGTGACACATTAAATATACAAATTGTTAAAGTATTAAATGCGGGTTAATTTGTGTGTTTGTTGTGGAGTGTACATGTATGTGTGTGGCACGCATTTGTGTCTAGTTAAGCTAGTTGTGCGCCTGTATGTGTCTGCGTGTGTGTGTGCGGCTCAACTTACTTTTGATCATTCTCAAAGCTTTGCGTGCGCCGCAAGATGACATCGTTGGCGCTCTCATTGGCGCTTTTGCCGCTCAGCTCTTTATCAGGAACTTCTGCAAAAGAGTATATAGATCATATTATAAACTGATTAGCATCGGGAACATATGACTTACGATTCTTAGTGGGACTGTCGTTGGGCGTGCGCAGCGTTTTGCGTCGCCACGGCGCCTCCTCCTCGGCAGAGTGCTCGCCAGCGTGTATATGCTGATTGGGTTTAACATTTTCAGCTGTAAAAGCAGAATATGAAAACATATTAGGTAATGGCATACAGAATGAGGGTATTTAAATCGGTTAGTCTTGGCTTAATGCAGGCTTTAAGCACATTGAGGGGTAGGCGATTAACTGAGGATCTCAACAAATTAGCGACTACCTTCGCTCTCGGATAGACTTGTGCTGTGTGAGCTCTCTGTCGAATCGCTCAGCTCTGAATCGCTTTCAACATCAACATCATCATCATCATCAACATCATTATGATCCTGGGCAGCAGTAACAACTGTGGCAGCAACATCATCATTGAGCGCAACTTGATCGCTGGCGTTAAGCGAACCGCTCGCAGCTGCAGTGTGCGGTGTGGACAAAGACAAGACACAAATAGAGCAGACAGAGACACAGAAGGAGAATGATAGCAGGCAGAGAAAGTGGGAAAGGAGAGAGATAGATTGATAGAGAATTACACAAACTGTTGACTGGACAATGAGATTGATGGCATTGATGATAAAGATGAGATGCAAAACATACAAAGTGACAGCTGGAGATGAGGTGAGACGAGGACGTGGACGTGAACAAGGCTGTGGCAAAGTTTGCTTTGTAATAAATGCTTGAAACTGAATTTTAACGCGCATGTGAACCTAATTGAGTGGCACGAATGTACAAAAACAAAGACACGCACAAAGTTTGGCATAGAAATTAAAGAAAACTTTGTTTTATATAAAATATGCAAATAAGCAGCTGCGCTCGGAAAGGCGTTGAGGGTAGGTCTTTTGAAGCTATCTGGAATTGAGTGTACGCACCATCCTTAGCGGCATCAGTTCTCACTTCGACGCGTACGAGTTTCATTCGTGTTTTGTCCACATGATTTTCAATCGCATCTGAGATTCTGCTGCAAATAATATGATTTGTAATTGACCTTGTGATTTATGATTGCTGATGGCCACTCACCTGATTTGACTAGATGGACGCCGTTTGTTGCGCTTGTTGGCGCGCAGTTCTTCAAGGAATTTGACCATTTTGCGATCGGCCACATCGATGCAGGATTGGCCAGCATAATTGGGTATATCCATATCGGCCAATGCCTCCACCAGCATTTCAGCTGTTTCCTTTTGGCCCCAGTGTGCGGCAGCATGCAATGGTGTCCAGCCATCGTTATCCTGCCTATCAACATTGCAGTCACGGGCCAGCAATAGACGTAGCACTTTCGTATAGCCCTTGGCGGCGGCCACATGCAACGCCGTTGCACCAGTTTTTGGATGCGGTTGATCCACTTCGGCCGCATCGCTGCGCTTGGCATCTTTCAGCATGGCCTGCTCCTCGGCCCTACGTGCCTGATCCACATCAATATTCAGCTCCTGCACCACCTTTTCCATATAGTTAATCATGGGCATGTGCTGTACATCGATGGCCAAGTCGAGCGCCAGATCGCCATCGCTATTCACGGCAGCCACATCGGCGTTATGCTCCACCAGATAGCATGCTATGCTGACAAAGCTGTAAGTGAGATTGCGATAAATAGCTGTGGAGGATAGGAGATAAAATGTGGTTACTCACCCGCAGGAGGCGGTTGCATGCAGCGGCGTCCAGCCCTCGTTGTCTTGACGATTGATATCGGCGCCGTGCTCTATTAAAAACTCAACCATGTCGAGCTTGTCATCGATGCAGGCCTTTAAGTCAAAAAATGATTAAGTTTAATTATCAAGCTTTAAAAGTGTATACATAAGACTGTGTAAGCCAATGGCCAATTAAGCTGTGACACCCGTTTTAAGCAGCATTTACAAATATTTAAAGTTCAGGTGTTACGATCCGAAAACTATGCTACATAAAAATGATAAGAAATTTATTCGTTTAGTGATTTTGAGAACACGCTTTTGGTAAAGTAGATTCATATAAATAACTTCAAGCGATTCTTCTATAAATCTTCTTTTTCAAATCAATTCATTGCGAGGAAAGGCACATGAATAACTTAACAATTATCTGAAACCTCTTTTGACCCAATTTGCATTTCTTGTTCACAGTTGATCAATTTATGCCCTTGTTTACAGTTTGCCAATTGCTTATTTTATAGATTTACTAAATACATTGCAATATAAATCTGCTGTGGGAATTTTCTTTTTATCTTCGGGTTCAACTGCCGTTCATAGACTCTTATACGCGCTCGCATGTTTTTGTACAAGTAATTGTGCCATGTTTTAATAGCTCTGCTACAGTTTCTGTTTATCTTGCTAAAAACGCTAAAGTAAACAGACGCACACAGATATACAGAGACATATATTCGCTGGGACTGGAACTGAGCGTGGCACATGGACAACATTGTTTATGCGGATTTCCGTTGAAGCGAAGACATCGCCGTTCGCTCGTATGCACATTGAAGACGACAACAACAGCAAAATCGGCGACGACGACAACCGATGATGGCGATGATATCATCATGAGCAACTCCGGCGACAGCGGCTTCTATGCGCCGCTATCTAGCGACAAAACCCGCCCAATGGCAGCAACAACGACAACAATGCGACGCTTAGCAGGCAGTGAAATGGCGATAAGAATTCTTAACAATAAAAAATAAAAAACAGAGAAGTCTTTCATTCAAAAGAGTCCGACTAGAAGATACTCTCAATGTAGAACCCAACTGCCTTTAAACGCATTCTAGCTTTCTTCTATACAAGACTTTGGGCTTTACATTCCAATCATTAGGAAGTTTTTGGAGGCTTAAATATGAGAGACAAAAGTATGTGTGTATAAAGTGAAATATTTGAAATTTGTATATACTGTAAGAGAACTTAAATACGAAGTTTGGAGTGTCTAGCTTCTATATCTTTCGAGTTATGTTTAAAAAACTCTGTCTCAATGGAAAGCTAGACTCAGCTCAACATCTTGACCATTACGCTCTCAGATATAGTTACTTTTACCTGTTACACACATTTGCACATAACCAATATACCCTCCCACTCATTTTCGATGGGTAAGGTAAAAGAGCACAAAAAGAGCAACAACTTCAGGCCCCAAAACCAATACCAATGCGAATGCCCATTCGACCAATTGTTGCTTTTGATAAGCATGTGGAGTATTTAAATTCAAATGTTCCTTAGTTCTTTGTATGTTTTTTGATTGTTTTATAGTCGCCATATGTTAATTTAGTTGTTTTTTTGTTTTAATTTAAAAGGGTCTGCTGGTTTGGAAATGCAAAAGCAAATTCCATTTCGCAGTAAAAACGCATAAAAGGCGCGCGGGGCACGAGGCACGGGCGGAGGCAATACAAAACCAAACGGTGGCAGAGACTGTGAGCAATTTGTAAATCTGGAACGCAGCCAATTAATTAATTATGAGCAATTTTGATAAACTGACCAACTGACGACGACGACGATGGGCGGACCGCCCACGCGTGACCATCCCGACAAAAGCAGCAACAGCAACAACAACAACAACAACTGTGGCATGCAAAATTTGACATGAGCTATTTGGCTGACAATTTGTGACTTTTGATTTCTGGTCTGGTGTTAATGTCAGCCACAGCCACAGCAACAGTAGCAGCAGTAATAGCCACAGCGAATTCTGTGCTATTTTCATTGCATTGAAAGCGAATTTTTCTTGGCCAGCGAGAAAGGCGCTCTACGAATTGCATGCTAAGTTTAGCCTTTTGTTTTTGGCACGCCATTGAGCGGCATTTTGTCTGTTGCCTCTCCTTCTATCTCTATCTCTATCCCTCCCTCTCCCTCTTCCTCTCACTCTCACTGTCCCTGTCTTTGTGCGAAATGTTATTCACCCCGCCGCATTACGTATACGCCGCATATTGCTGCAATCAGCAGCAACTTGTTGAGACGACTTTGCGGCAGCAACAAGCCGCTTAACTACAAAACCCAGCGCCCACTTTGTACACTAAGCTGCATATCAACTCAGGCAGCGTCCTTTCTGACTCTCTTCTGTTGGGAGTGTTGTTCGGAAGAGCACACTCTACGCTACAGTGTGCTAATAACCTTTCGAGCGCCTTTCATTGCGCAATTCCTCTTTGCGTGTCATCCTTAATCGTTGCTCTAGAAGTTGGCATTTACTTGCCTACATGATATGAAGTCATATTACTATTAAGCAATTTCGCAATGTACTTTATTATCATCATTTTATTTCGCAATTCCCCTTTACGTCTCATCCTTAATCGTTGCGATAGCTCATTTCGCAGTTCCTCTTTGTGCCTCATTCTTAATCGTTGCACTAGGAGTTGGCTTTTACTTGCCTTTATGATAATAAGTTATATTATTATTAAGAAATTTAGTTGAAAACCAAGAAAGTAATCTACATTAGACTGAGTTTTGCAACAGATTTATCTTAACATGTTCTCTTGACAAATGGGCTACATTTATTTGATTATAATGCCTACAGAAATTGAGATATCTATAATTTTAATTAATTGCTTAAACAAATTCTCATTACCAGTTGAGCAATCGCTGGCAAAGCGAACCATTCGCTTGAACAGATTTTTGAAAACAATTTGAATTAGCAGCGGAAGCCTCAAGGCACTTGTCCAATATTCAATGCGACTCGACTATATATAATATATACAAAAAGATTCGCATTTTGGATACACAATGGCCAGGCACATGGCAAAATGTTCTTATGGTTTATGGCAAGCCTTCATAATTTCAAATAATTTTAGTTTCTTTTTATTTTTTGAGGGAAAGTTCTCGTGTATTTTATGCCACTTGAATGCCTCGCCCTCGCCTAGCTGCCAAAAAAAAATTCTATTAAAGAGAATGAAAGAAAAAAAGCGGCGCCAACTGCGAAGCGGCGTCTATTAATTTCACTCGGTCCGTTTTTTGCTCAGCCGTGTTATTTCAGTTACGTGTACTAATAGATTTTTGGCCATGGCCAAATCAAAAGACTGGAGCAGAGCCACCTGTGCCAAGAGATTCAAAAGGAATACAGTAAATGCCTAGACATGATTAACAAGCAAAGAATGCATAAAATGGGCAATATAAACAGATTTGTTATATTATAACAAAAATCACACAATATATGCATGGCAAATGCTCGTAGCATTTGTTTATGATAATTCTGATTATGTTGATTATGCAAAATGTTTGGAATGTGCGAGTGGGCCACATTACTCAGCACAAATTGGCCAGATTTATATATATATGATATTATCTATATATATGCAAAGAACGATTCAAAAATTTCCACAAGATTAATATAGTACAGCAATTATAAGCCTTCTTTATAGCTCAAATGTGCTCAAAATACAATTACAATTCATTCAAGCTCAGCTATTACGAAGTTCTTTATAATTTCAATATACCAAATATTCCAATATTCAAGAGTGAAATTGTATATCATATAATATAGCAATCGTCTGGCATCGAAATTTTATGATAAATAAATTACTAAACCGAAGAGAAATCCATTTGACCCCTTTTTCGAATAAACTTAATTGATTTCAACTGAACTTTTGCAAATACCTTTAAATATTTGCTATATGATTTTTGGACTCGCACATTTCCGCATTTAGTTGCGACATATAAATAAAACATTCACAAAAAGACGCTGCTTGCCGATCCACCCACCCTTAATATACAGATCATATACATGAAAAACTATTTTTGTGCATATTTCGTCATAGATTTTGCAAAGAAAAACAAGTAGTCGGGATGTGACAGACTGAGAGGTACCCTACATAAATACTTTAACTGCCTTCTATACAGAAACACATACAAACACACAGGGGCTGCTCTCGCTTCTTCTCGCATTCTTGACTAAATCGGTGCATATAGTCCGATCTTAAATATATATAAGTTTTCTTCGAGATCAACGCGTTCATATAAGATCAACTTAGCTCTTAAATATACTAACTAGGCTCGGATATATTGCCTGCTGCCTGTGCACAACCAATATACCCTGCCTTACCCCTTTCCAATGGGTTCAGGGTATACAAATTTCATTCTGTGTTATAAATCTGTATATTTGTTCGCCTTAAAAGCAACAACAATTTTCCATTTTTTCTAGTTTTTCATAAGTTTTCACCAGCCCCACAGCCATGTTTGTGTGAGTGTGTGTGTGTGTGTGTGTGTGTGTGTGTGTATGTGAGCTATAAAATGAGCTCAAATAATACAATCAGATGGAGAACTGGGAGCCAGCGGCAGTTGTAAAATGTACAAAAATTTAATGGCAATATGAACATTTTGCAGTTGTTTTTGCTGTTGTTTTTTTAGATTTTGCTCGAAATGGTATTATGCAATGCACTCTTTACACACACACACACACACACACACACACACACACTCGCACGCATACACACGCTGCAGACACATTAGATCGCATCGCATAGAATGATTTTTCAGTTAGCTCAATTCGCAAGATTTTCAGCATCGTTTGTTATTTTGGGTGTAAAACACCAAACGAGAAATAAATCAAATCAAATGTAGCCACAGCCGCAGCAGCCATTTATATGCCACATATATATGAACACATCAATATACAGATATATATACATATCTATACATACGCATGCAACACGCGCTGTGAATTCTTGAGGATGTTTGATTTGTATCTGTTGCTGTTGTGTACTGACTGTGCGTTTTGGATCCGTCCGTCCGTCCGTCCGTTCCGTCTGCCCCGCTGCTGAGAGCGCAGAGATAGAACCGGGCCAAGGTTACAAAACACGTCAATAAAGCGCGTTAACAATAACAACAGCAACAACAACAAAACAATATTGTTTTATTATTATTTTTGTTTTTGGAAAAACTCACGCAACGCAACGCAACTCAAAAATTGCTCCGCGATTTCCGAGACAGGACTTTGGCGAGAGATCAGATCAGATCAGATCGGAGCAGAGCAGAGCACACATCGAATATCGATTTGGGGTCACGTCTAAACGATCACGATTCATGACTTGCTGCCAATATTCCGATAATATATTATGCATTCGTGTGGAGATATCGCTCAATTTGCAAAACTTGACAAAATAATTAGCTAATTTATGCGACAATTTAACCGGCCTGTGTCTGGGCCAATTGTCAATTGCAAATGGCGCTCAAACTAATTGGCCAGCATTTAAGATAAGCGCGCATTCAAATTATGATAAATTATATTCAAGGCTCTCCGTTCTTTATATGCGCACATGTCACTCAAATCTTGAAGACATCTTAATTATAATGTGACCAAAAACCGTTTCAAGTGTTGTTCAAACGCGTGTTTTTATAATCCCACAATTAAAATGAGAAGAAAAAGACAACCAGAAAGAACTTCTAGCCGCAGTTTGAATACCCTTACAGACATAAGGCTTTATAGCCGAGAGAATATCATAAAGATTTTGGATTGTTTTGCAAATGTGTTTTTCAAGATATCATAAAAAAACTCATATTATGATCCATAAGGTGCATGGGCAAAACCTTTAAAAGGCCTGAAAATTGGGCTAATTCTCGTTAAGCAAAAGATTTTTCATACAAGAACTTTCATGGCTTATAAAGCTAGATCCAAGCAAAGTTTCGTATCACATGGATGTAGGCTATAGATATGCTTTATAGGGTCGGGAAGAATTCTCCTTCTATTCAATACAATCTACATGACAAAATTATAATACCTCTATATGCAAGCGCAGAAACAAACTGTTTCAGCGGAAGACAAAATGGAATTAAAAGATTATGTTTAGAGGATATGAATCAAGCTTTAAAGCTGAAAACAAAGTTTCGAGCAGCAGCGAAAAACTGCTGCGTATGTAAAAAATGCAAATTAGACAATTAAAAAGTATTGGCATTTAGCTTAAGCTAAGTTCATTAGCTTAAAACATATTTAAGATATTTAAAGCTGAGCCTAGAACGTACTTTCAAGCTGCATAGAATTGATTTATTTATGATTTGTATTTTGGCGTATTGCGTATTTGTTTTGCAGCCGATTTAAAAGCAGTTTAATTATAGCACAAATAGATATGATAAATGTAGATGGCCATGCGGCATATTTATAAAAATCGCATTATCCTTGAACTATGCACGAAATAACATTGAAATATGGAACATGTAGAATATATAGAAAATATATATGCCAACTGTATATGAAACATGTGTAAACAAACATTTGTAATTTATTGCAAAACATTTTGCAGTCGTCGTACCACGCCCCACGCCCCACCACCCCACGCCACCTGGCGTGTTGAATGTCAACGCACCGCCACGGACAGCTCCGACATCCAACGAAACACCCCCTGCCCAAAGTCTGCTGTTCGTCATCTCCATTATGTTCATCATCATGATCATCATTCATAGCCGAAGGTGGCAGCCGTTTTGGTTTGCCATTGAATACGGCCGAGGCAGGTGTTTTGGCTTCAAGTGTTTGTTGTTTATGAATGAAAGCCGAAACAAACAATTTTCACTTGTAAAAAGAAAGCAGCAAAAAAAAAAACCAACACACACACACACACAAGCGGAGCCTTCGCGTTAAGACTTTGATCATCAAAATCAGCGATGAATTAATTAATTATAATACTTACAGCATATAAGAAAATGCAATAGAAATTCAGTTTGCGGTTTAACAACGACAACGACAACAACAAGAAGAACAACAACAGCAACAACAACAAAAACAGCCGCAGGTAATTCAAGACTGTGCACAGTTCCCATTGTTATTATTTGCTGTAATTATAGTTGCCCCCAGTTACCCCTCCACCTACCCCTACCACACCTCAGCCACCACCTGTCAGACAGGCTGCTCCATATCTGATGATTATGTAGATATTAGCATCTGGTTAACAAGTGCGCCGCGGCTAAATGGTGAAAATCTCTTGGCTCTTAGCGGGCGCAGCATAATTCAAATCAATTAACTGCACTCAAAAGACAGTTGCTGCTAAAAGTCTATACACATATTGCATTTAACTGTGACTTTGGCATATAGGAATTAAACTTGTCTGCGACATATAGACTGACATAGGAATTATTACCATTTGTGGGATTTGGCAGTTAAAATGCAAATCTCCGAGTTATGCTTGAAAAGGCCTGTCTTAAAATTAAAATTAATAGATTTTATGATTAAGAGGAGCATATTTATCATCCTACGTAAGATATACGATAATATTTACTTCAAATTACTTTATTTACTTTATAGAGACGGACTGAGCTGATCGAAAATATAGTTGCTTTGTGGGATCGAAGATGTTACCCGTTGTCTGTTGCACAAAAGCCTTATACCCCTTCACCCATTGTCGATAAGTTTAGGGTATATAATATGGATACCTCCAATAAATTCAGTTATCGACTACCTTTTGATATTTTCACTAAATTTCCATAGATACAATTCAATTAGCCCCATGAGGAATTATAAACATTTTCAGCTGAAATACATGAGAATTGTCTTTCTTTGCAGCTCTTGTGTTTGCATTGAAAAGCGCCGCATGAAATAAAATTCTACACAGATTTTCAATTTGGTTTTTCCTATTTTTTTTTAAAGTATACTATATTTTTCTTGCGAAGGCTTAAAGAACAAACGAACGAAATCGAAAGAAAAATGAAAATGATTTGCGAAAATCTTTTCTATATACAAAACGAACATTTGTCTATATATATATGTGTGTGTGCGCGCGAGTGTGTGTATGTGTGTGTATTGTATATTTTTCTTGGCATTTAAAAATAGAAATTTTTTTGTATTTTTCTTATTTAATGCTCGCGCCGTTTTGCCGTTTGTTGCTATTGTTGTTGTTGTTGTTGTTGTTGTTTTTGTTGTTGTTGTTTGTTGTTTGTTGTTGCTTCGGGCATTCGACTTGTAAATCGTCGGCTTGCATTAGAAATGTATTTGTTAATGTTTTAGTGGTTTTTGCGGTGCTTTGGAAACCGCAGCGAGAGCACGAAATACGCCGTAACAAAAGAAATCACAAAGCTACCGACTAATACATACTCTGTAATCAGTTCAAGGCGTGGGAATATACCCACAGCTGGTGCATCTTATGTATTTATTTTGATAGAGCGTGTGCGGGGACAAGAAAAGTATTACGATCCTTTACTTGAAGCTACATATATACGAGATTTATGTGCATATATACGATGTACGATATACAATATATGCTTAACATTTATCTAAGCACCAAGAGCATACGATATGTGATGGGATATGCCTCTCGGCTAATTACATACATTTCCATAAAAAACCATTAAACCCCTTTTCATTAGATACAGGGTATAAAAATATGTAGCATGAGCCGACGCCAGCTGCGACTGCGACGCTGACATCGCTGCTCGGTTGGGCGCAACAGTTTCGAAATTGCCCCCACCCCCTTTTACCCCTGTTGCTAGCACTCCTGCTTGGGTCGCGTGTTCGCAATCTCTGACGTAATGTGCTCCATTTATACATTTCACAGCTTATCGATACACATGCGAGTGTAATGGGGGTGAGAGGGCAGTAAGCGGGCCAGGTTGATAGAATACGCACCTGATGCAGAGCGGTAAGGCCATCCACATTGGCCGTGTTAATGTCGGCGCCCTGATTGAGCAGCTGGACGACCTCCTCCTTGTCGCCGGAGAGGCAGGCGGCGAGAAAAACGCAGCCGGAGCTGAACTTGATGCTGCGGCAGTCCTCGCGACGGGGCGTGGGGGCGGCGCGATTTGTGTCCGACTCCTCCCAGCGCTTCAGCTGCTCGGCACGCTTCATCATGGCCGAGTTGTTGCGCACCTCCATTGTTGACATTTTGACGGATTTGCGGTATTAAATAACGGCGCTTGAGGCGCCAACAGTTGCAGTTTAAATCTAATGTGCGATTTGTTATTGTTGCTTTTGTAATTGTATTTGTATTTGTATTTGTGTTTGTATTTGTTGCTGTGTGCGATCGATACAAATTTGGCCGCTGCACCGAGAATTTTGATTTGCACTATTTATGGGAAAAGTTGCACGATTTGTTATTTTAATTTTTCATTTAATTTTTTTTTCTTATTTTTTTAGCACTGATCATTTACAAATCGCCTGTGTGAATGCTGCTGCTGCTTCTTCTATCTAATTATTAATTTTCTATTTTCACTCGTTTCGTGCCTACTGCTTTGTGTGTGTTGTTGTTGTACTTTTTTCTATACGCTTTATCAGCTAAAACGGGCGCAACTGCTTGGCGTGTTGTTTTTTTTATCGTGTTTCTTTTGCACTTCACTGCACACATACACACACACAGTCACACGCTCCCGGGAGCACAGACACAGCCAGACAAGCACAAGCACAAGAACACGCAAACACACACACACATTGAGGCGCGCATGCAGGCAGACGCGTTCTCTCCGCCGTTTTTCTTAGACGCTTGCAAAACAATTTTCGTGTTAGCATTTATCACACTTCTTTTTTGATTCTAAGTTTTCGCTTAACATTAAAAACAAACATTGTATCCATTTGCGCGCTGCTGCTGCTGCTGCTGCTACAGACTGCAAAGAAAAGATTAAGGCAAAAGTTGCGCGTAAATTATTTTGACATAAAACACAACACTGCCGCCTGGGCTCTGCCGATGTTGACGCCGACTGCGACGCTAGGGCGCTGCTGGCATTTTGAATGCAGTTTAAGCACAGGGTTGTCGCACTGCGTTTTTATTTTAGCACACAATACGCACAGTGCAATACAACAACGTATTAATGTGAGCATTAAATAGAAAAGAAAGAAGGAACATTTGTTGCTGCTGTTTTTTACACTTTGTTTATCATTGTAAGTATGTTCGCGCGCTCGCTTATTCTCTGTGTTTTAGCCAGGCGTGCTCTCTCTCTCTCTTACTCGCTCTTCAACAACACACATACGCAATATGCAACACTGTGTGTATATGTGTGTGTTACCAATTTGACATAAATTCAACAGCCGCGACGCTGACGTCGGTACGCGGGTAAATAGAACGAAGAACGCAACTAAAGATGGAAACCGATATTTTTCACTCAATCTTTTCGCCTTTTTTTATATAATGGATTTGTAGTCGAATTGTAATGCCTAGATATACAGCGCGTAATTATGTAAAGGCATTTAACAGCGCTCCATACACACACACACACTTGCAAACGCGCAGCACACAAACACGCATATGCAAACGTAGAGAAAAATGTATAAATTGCAGTAAAAACTTTTCACAGCACAACGGCATCGAAACCGAAACGCACACAAACGCACGCACTTACTTTGCTTCTCGGCACGCGCAAACTGTGGGCACTGTTTTGGGCTCAGTCGCTTAGATAGAGCAATGCACAATAATTCAATTTATTGTGCATATTTCGGATAAATTTGATATTTAATTTCGTTCACCAATCCGTGCCATTCCGTGCGGCCACGACAAAGGTTAAAATGAAACTGATGAAAGAGAGGGACAGAGCAAACAGAGAGAAGAGAGCGACCCTGTCAGAGTGACATGTTGCTGCATCTGGTGAATGCTCGCAGTTGTCAACGTAAGCTGTGAGTGTCGCCACATGTTGCCTCAACATGTACTCTCGATAGTTTTCCGATGCGACGATGTCAAGCAACAGTGTGTACACATGGCAAAAAGTTAGCAGCTACGGCAACACTGCACCAGGGCTGCATGACATAATTTCAAAAAATATCGCTTTGCCGCCCTACGCTAACGTCGTAACGGTTTCTTTCTTTTGCAATTAAACCAATGAGAATATTTACCAGAGAAATCTTGTCGAACTTTCGACTGCACCCCTGTTAGATGTGCTCTCACCCGCTCTGACCAACTACCCCTTGCAGCGCACACTCCCCAAACCCACCACCGCCCAAAAATATTGCGCAGTTCTCTGGCCACAACTGTAGCTCGTTCCATCCCGCTGCTTCCATAGAAAGCAAAACAAAACTATGCAATAACAACACCTTTTGGGCACGGGGCATTGAAAATGGGCTAGGCTAGCCGCACAATTTTTTGCGCTAGTCGCATCGTGACGCTCAGACCCAACGGTCGTAAAAACAGTTTGGTGCATTAAAAATTTGTAATTAGCAAATCGTTCACTTATCAAGTGCCAAAAATAATAACGAATTTTCGATAAGCAAACGCTTTTTTTCACTTTCTGAACTGGCGAAATTTTTCCAAATAATATTCCCTGATAAGATGCTATCATATCAGCCAAAATAATGTCGGTGAGTGCGTAGTATAAGCTCTGTGTGTGTGTGTGTGTGTGTGTGTGTAGGAGTGGTTGCCACTTAAGAGGATATTCGTATTTGGGGGGTGGTTCGCCTCTTCATTCATGCAGGCCAAAAACGCATGCACGAACGTGCCTCGGGCACGACCAAAACCGTATTTCTCAATTTGATGCAATCCCAACCCCAACCTCCCTCTCCCTCTCTCTCTCTCTCTCTCTCTCTGTCTATTGCCATCCCGCTTTGTCACATCTATTTGCGTAATATTATCTTGCATTACATTGCATTTACATGACGAAATGCTACATGCGAGATGCTGAGCTCATTTCATTCATGCCGCCTCGCCAGCACCTGCCCCTGCCCCTCCCTCTACCCCTGGCCCTAGCCCTGCCCACGCCATGGTGCTTAACTGACAGCAGCCCACCGCAGGCGGCGCCACCCACTTGCCCTCCGGAGCAGCTGCTGTGCACGCAAAGTATTTTCTGGTTTCGTTTAGAATTTTCCTATTTTTAATTACCGCCCAATGTCGCATTGATTTGTAAGTTTGTTATTGTTCTTGTTGTTGTTGTTGCTGTAACACGTTTCTAATGGCAGCGCCGTCTATTTGTTTTTGCCGTATAATCAGCTGTTACCTCATGCTTTTAGTTAAAAGTATATTTACTATCTTGTTTAAAAAGCTTACACAACTAAACTGGGCGGAATTCCTACACAATGAGAAAAACTTTGGCATGTCAATAAATAAATGAGTCTCTTTTTCAGGGCACACATATTCCATAAATATATATCTATGAAATTCCTATCAGAATTTAATAAATTTCCATTGCAAAATATTAGTTTTTGTTATTTTTTCCAATATATTATAGCTTTATGGCCTGTTTATTTAGCCCATTTTCAGCAAGCAGCTTGTTTTTTATCTTATCTTCAAAATGCGATAAGATGTGAATAATAATATATTATTCCAACTGCTTTGGCAAGCATGTAAGCTGATAAATTATGCGAAAATGACACTGAGTGCCAAAAGTGCCAGCAAATACAGCTGTACATTAATAATACTGCGTAAACATGTGCACAGTTGGTATTACATACAGCAGCTGGTATTAAGACAAGCAATGCAAGCAGTTGCAAAAGCAGTTGCTCAAGCAGTTGTGCAAGCAGTGTGGCGATCGCAAGTGGTTGCTTACGTGTTGTTTGTATTTGTTGTGTGTGAGTTGTTTCTCTGTGTGCGTGCGCATTGATCGTCGGCCTGTCGCCAAAGGATCCTGCAGGATCCTGCGCAGCCAGTCGGCAGCTGGCGAACGTCTTATGCCCCGTTCCTGGAACGCGCACACAATAAGCATTTTTCTGAACAGGCAACAAGCAACAGAAACCGGGCCTGGCAACAGCTGCGCCGGCTGCGCACCTTTTGATCCTTTTAGTGTCAGCGGACAGCTGCTGGCACACGTCCTTAGCTCCTGCTCTGATTGAGGCAGGTAATTCCTCGAGCTGCAGAAAGGGAGCACGGCAGATGTTGTAATAAAGGCAATCTAATCAAGTCTTGTCGTTGTTGTTGTTGTTGTTGTGACACCTTTTCGCAATGAGCAAATGCGAATAATAAAATACAAAACTGGTTTCGCTGCATTTGGTTGTCAATTAAAAATAATAAAAAAATTTACAAAATTACTAAACACACCTGAGCGCATGCGCGCTGCGTTTGTATTTGTTGGTGACTAACAACAACAACAACAACAAAAACAACAACAATAAAAGCGAGTGCAACAACTTTAAAAGGCCTTGCAAGGCCGTTTTTATAGTAACATTTACCACAAGTTGCCCCAAGCTCGGCTGTTGCGACTTTTGTGCTCTTTGTGCTTGGTTCCAATCTGCAAATTATGAAAATTCAAGCTGTTTCCAGTCCACAAATAGAATATAAGTATATAAAATTTACAAGGCTTGTCAAAAGGCGTCTAGACGCTGCCTCTTGTTTTGTTTTTGGAAAATGCGTCGCGCCGTCTCGCCTGATAATTTTAGATGTATTTATTTATAAAGAGTTCAAATACGCAAACGATGTCGATGCAGCTGAATGCTAAACAGACATATCTACACATACATATATGTATATAACTTTTATCAGCATATATATGTATATGTATATTCAATTGCAATCTTCTATTAAGCAGTACGTGCTGGTATTTCCTTTCGTTAAGTGTACACCTGTTTATACTTAGAAAAACCCACAGCTAACGTCATAATATGTGACTCTTTATAAAAATTTTAATTATTTTTGATAAGCTTTACTTGTTTTTAAGCAGAAATAAAAATTTTAAAAATTCTTATCGAGATGTTATCAATCATTTCCGTTTATACCTATGGTATGCTTGTTCATTATTAGATTCTGATATATTGTTTTACAGTGAAAAATGACAAGTACACATTTAATTTCCTTTAGCTGATTTATGCGGCTTCGTTCAAAAGATTACGTTAAATTGTGACGTAACGTATATCGAGAAGAACATACGTTAAGTACATACGTTTAAATAATTATATATGTTAACAATTGCATGTACACAAATGTTATATATGTACATATGTATGTGTATGTACTTAGGTTCCATTTCTATCTCTATCAGCTGCTTGTACCGAAATTAAAATAAAAATGGGCCTGGAATGCCCATGTGCCTAACTTCTATCGCACTATTGATAGTATTTGCAGCTGCCAATGCTGCCAAACAAAACAGAAATGTACACAATTTAAGCCAGGCCCAGACAGGTAAGCGAGTGCAGTGGAGCATATGTGCATACATAACGCATACAGACATGCATATACAAAAAAAGCAGCTGCTGTCGACGCGCTGCCAGCGTCGGCGTCGCCGTCTGCGTCTGGAAGGTGCGCGCGTCAATTATGGGCTGCAACGACGTGTCGTGACGGTGCATTGACACGCGCCAGAAGTCAAAAGTGGACGAGCCTGATGAATATGCCAGGCGCATGCTCAGGCCGTGGCAAAAATCAATGATCCTAGACTGTTGCAGTTGCAGCCGAGGCACCTAACGCACGGCGCTGCTGGTTGGAAAAGGATAACCGTAGTGTAGAGTTTCCGTATACGGTTGTACGATACGCCATCTTGCGTACTAATACTTGCCGTAGTAGAAGTTGTACGTGGTGTATTGGGGCCGTCATTGTGGTGCCAGCCCGTTGTGGGCAAAGCGAGCCTGGCTGGCAACCCGCTTATTGTATGTATGCAATACATAACATACATATGTATGTATGTATGTATGTACATCTGTTTTTATGTTTATACACTCTGATGCCAGCCACATAATAGGCAGCAATAGTTTTTACTGAAATATCACTTAAATGTTTTTGCTCTTTTACAAATTAACAAAATTGCAAGTTCCAAGAAGTGCAACCAAAAACATGCATGAAAAAAATTCCAAGTACCATCTGTATGCACATATGTATGTTTCTTCTCTCTATCCCTCGCCCGACGTATGCTCGTTCGGGGTTGCTCTCGCTCGTATCGTCGTATCGTCTGGCCGTGTATGTATGTGTGTGCTTGTGTATGCGCTCGTTCGGCTGTAGCCGCTTCGGCGATTTCAGTTCGCTCACGAAGCTCGAATAGTAAAGAAGCCATGGATACGCAAGCGCTACAATTTTAAGCACTTAATTTATGCATTTACAAAACTACAAAAAGAAAAGTGTTTGGATTTCGGTATTGCGGTCTCCAAACTAAATTGTGATATTGATAGTATTTTAAAAGCAACAACAATAAAAGCAACAAATTAAAAATAAATACAGAAACGTCTGCGTCTCTGTGTTTGTGTGTTTTCCGTCAACGTCAACTCGTCGCTCAGAAAAGAAAAATCAATACCGTGAAAAGAAATAACATTTGTCTCGAATCTAAATAGAACTTAACAGATTTAAAATACAAAGAAGTGTCAGGGGAACTTGAGTTTTTCAACAAAAAGAGAAAAATTGTCAAGGTGAGCTAAAGTTGTGTTTATAAGGCATAGTATTAAATCAACTCGAATTTAGATATAACCCCAAAAATAAAACGAAAACGTGACATCACAAAGCTAAAGCTGTTTTTTTCTCCTATGTATGTATGTATGTTGTTTGCCTGCACAATGTACATTAATTAAAGCTACAGCTTACAAACACACAGCACACACATATAAAACCCCACACGCGCACACACATCAAGCGAACGCTATCGAGTATTTTGTTGTGCACATGACAAAACTTACAAAATCATTTTGTTTAATAGATCAAAATTAATTAAATAATCGATTTAGGCCTGTAATTAAAAATTTCAATATAGATTTAAAGTTACATAATTTAAGTGCTTAAATCATTAAAAGTATATCCCAAGGAAAAATTGCAGTATGTGCATGCAGCGCAAACCGCTTTCGACAATTTTGCCGGCTGTGTTGTGCTGTTCCCGTTTTGGGTCTCTCGCTCTCGCACATTCGTTCAGCAGCCAAGAGGCAAGAGGTCGCTTTCGTAAAAAGATGGCGGCTGCAGAGTTGCTAAATGCTGCTGCTGTTGTTTTTTAAAATTTGTTTACAAAATTTCTGTTTTTTTATAATTACGAATTGCTCTTTGTGCAATTTGTTTACCTTTAAAATTAACCAAAACATGACACACATTGTTTACGTTGGCTTTTGAGTGGCTGTAAGCAAACATTTTTAAACTATGACAACCCTAGCATTCTCATTGTGAATGATATCAGCGCTGCTGGCGCTTAAATCAACATATTCGCAGTACTATGGAAGAGAGTGTGTGAGTAATTGAGAGAGGGGCAGGGTGCGGGTTCTGAAATATACACAATGTCAGACTTATTTGTTTTCGTTGGAATTTTCGACTACGCCATTTTTGGCGTTGTTATCTATATTTATATATTTAACCGATGACTATAGTATGCAAAACAATGTTGCCCAATTTTTTGCAGGCTAGAAGGTCAACTTGTATGACACACGCTCGCTCAGCTGTAGATCTTGTTCTAATTAAATTAATTGTGGTGTTTTTGTATTCTGCGTATTTATACTGCTGCCTGCTTTTAATTTGTGTAGTATTTTTTGTCTATCTCTCTTTCTGCTAGCTTAGATCATCATTCATCATAATAAACAAAGTTTGTGAGTTGATGACGCGTTGTTTCTGCTGGCTCCACTATTTACTACATCCGATGAGTGCGCATACATACATATACACATACACACACATACTTCCTTTACGCATACACATAATCCCTATACCCAGACCGAGCATATGTATTTGAGTAATTTTTTGTTTGCTTTGTTCGTAATTTCCGCTCGGAACGGAAGTGGTGCACTCATGCGTACGCCGCGTTTCACTCTGCAGCAACACATAAGCCATGGCCAAAGCGGGCAGTCTGCCTCTCGCTGCATTGTTGCCACTTTTCACAAAAGACTTTTGCAGTTTTATGCTTCATTGCTTTGAACTCTTGCGCTCGATTCGCAGAAAGAAGCAGAAGAAGAAAATACAGCAACAAAGAGAAAGTATCAACTCGAGCTTTTACAGCTTAACTTGAGCAACTCTTGATTGTTATTGTTATTGCTGCAACAACAACAACAACAGCAACAATATGAAAAACACCCGCACCCAGTCGACAACGACGCCTACACAGAGCACAGGAGGAGGGGCCGACTTTGGTGGTCGTCCTCCTGGTGGTGCCTGGCATAACAACGCCTACGTTTATTTATCCAACTGAATGCTGGGTAGATTTTCCACGCTTTTCACCAATAAAACGATAGATAACTCGCTTAATAAACAGTTCTCACGCAGAGCCCAAAACTCGAAAAGAAATGTTCTCTAAAGTAGTTTTTTTTTTCTTCTAAAGATTTTATATTGTCTTTTGTTGTCCCTTTGCTATCGCCAAGAGACGTGACGGCAATCAGCATGAATGGACCTAAACCAAGGCGCGGCGGCCCTTGAAAGAGATATAAATGAGAGGAAGAAGAAGAAGCAGATGAAGTTTAAGAACAAATGGCAGCAGAGATGTAGGAAAATTACTTTGGAATTCCCGGAATTTTCTGGGCTGAATCATCTCGAATGCGAGACGACCTTTGAGTCTTGGCCGCGTGAAAAACGACCTTTCATCCATTCCACACACTAACGAGGCGCATTTAATGCGTGTGTGTCAGTATCTGCATCTGTGTGTGTGTGTGTGTGTGATCGTGTGTTTGTGTTTTCCATGAGAGCGTACCCGCATTCCAAGTCTCATAGATGCTGGCAGCCAGATAGGAGAGATGCACAGTACACAGCACGACTTGACTTTGGGTTTAGGAACAATTTTCTTTCTTTGGAAACGCTGGTGGCGACGACTGCAGCGACGGGTCTTTGAACTGAGCCGCCGTTAGGATTTTGGGCAATCGATCAATGTGCGAGAGAGAGAGCGAGAGAGAGATACTGAGATAGAGAGCGCAGCAGCAGGCCGTGCCAAGCCGCGCTTTAATGCATTCCTCAGCGGCTTGCAGTTGGCTCAATCGCATTTATTATGATTACGGATGATATTGCCCTTTGTTGGGCATTCTTTAAGTACACAGCCAACCAGGCAGCCAGTCAGCCCGTCAGCCAGCCAGCCAGCCAGCATCTTGTGTATTTTATTATTATTATCGACGGCGTCGTCGGCGGTCGCTTCGTTCTTCTTGTTCTTGTTTTTGTTTTAGTTGTTATTGTTGGCTGCTGCATTTCTTGGAAGGACACGGCACACACACGCACACATCATATTCTTTGTGAGCGTGTGCGTGTGTGTGTGTTGGCGTCGGCCTCTGCATCATCTCCCCCATGTCCTCCACTTCCCTACTTCAAGTTCTGCGTGATGACGACTCATGCTTGTGTGTCCCCCTCCCTCTCTCTCCTTCGCTCGCTCTTTTGCCTGCTGCTCATGTTGCTCCACTCGTTCGTATCTGGTATCACCGCATTCCAATCTCAGTTTAGAAGACAACAACAAGAGCCAAGAAAAAAGAATGGTAGTGTTTATAATAGTTTCCCACAGTCTGAGGTTACACTCACACATACACACACAAACACAAACACTCACACATACAGAGTAGAGACCTTTGCTGGCTGGCTGGCGGTTACCTTCACTTAAAAGACAGCATTGAAACTCCAATCCCAAGCCCAGCTTTATAGTTTAGCTTGGTTTCCAATCAGAAAACCAGCCGCACGGCAGCCAACTCCAGTTGTTTTTGTTGTTTTGTTTGTATTTTGCGCAGAGTTTGTAGAAAAGTTGTTCGACTGCATTCCAATGCGCGCGCCTCGTTGGGTTCTCGTTTGGTTTGCTTGTTGCATGGGGCGCACTGGTCCTCTTTATGTGTGTGTGTACGTGTGTGAGTACGTGTATGTGTGTATTTCTCTGTTTGTTGCCTTGCCTCCTGGGCTGTTGCTGTCTGGCCTTTGATTATGATTTTTCTTTGCTTTGCACTCTGTCTATGTGTGTGTGTGTGTGTGTCTTTCCACTTTGGTATTTTCTGGGTTCTCATGTCATTCATGCGCCCGGGAGGCCCTTTTCCTATAGATTCTTCTACGTTGTCAGTTCACATTTGTTGCTATGCTCAGGCGCATTTACGGTATATGCTTAGTTATTTTATATTATTTGTTAACTTCACTTAAAAACTTAACACTTGCAAGTTTTAAATTGTGTTGTTAAGTTGAGTCTCGTTAAAATAGAGTGCACTAATGCAGCCCTGGTAAGTGTTTTCATACATGATAAATGCAAATTCTTGACATATGGCAACACTTTCGAGCAAATTGCATTGAACTTTTGCTTGAATTTCCTGCTAAAAGCAATGCATTTCAAAAAAGAAAGAAACAAAATGCCATAGCGTTTACATTACAATTGTTAATGGGCATGCATTCCGCAGCAATAAAAGCAACAACAACAACAAGAACAAGCAGCTATAATTGCAAGCTTCTGCACTTTGTACTTGGCAAAAAGAATCAACAGCAGCAACAACAACGGTGCATTTGCAATTGAAGCAAAACAGCAGCAGCAACACACACAACAATAACAACAACAACAACTGCAGCATCCAGCCAGCAACATCTCGAAGCTATCATCTTTGTCTGCGTGTGTGTGTGTGTCTGTTGCTCAAGCTGAAGCTGCTGCGCTGCTGCTGCTGCTGCCCGTCGTTGCTCCACTTCAAGAACAATGCGCAATCTCTGCCGAGCTGTGCCGAGCGCAGCGCAGTGTCGGGCATTTGTAATTTACAATTGTGCTTTTGTTTTTGTTTTATGCTTTTATTTATTTTGCATTTGGTGTGTGCGCATTTGTTTCTTTTTTTTGCACTCTTTCTTTGCACCCAAGCGGTGCATTTGTGTGGAGCCTGTGTGTGTGTGTGTGTGTGCGTGCGTGTGTGTACGTGCATAGTTGTTTTTCCATTGATGGTTTTGGGTGCCTATTGCTATCCCAGTCTCACACGCTGCCCGGCAATGCAGCGCACTCGTCACTGCATTTATGCTGCACTGCTTTTTTTATGCTGTGGGGCGCTGCTTGCGGCTGCCGCCACCGAGTCGTTTGACTGCATTCCATTAAAACTTTCTCACAGTCGGCTACGGCTACGGCTACGAGAGTTGCTTGCTGCACGACGAGTGCTTGGCACTGCCAGCCCCAGCCCCAGCCTCAGCTCCAGCCCAACCGACCAACCACCCAGTCGTCCCCTCTCCACTTCCCTCTCTGCCTCAGCAGCAGTCGTTGCCCCGTCGTGCTGCAATTGTTTGGCGTGTTTGGCTGGTTTGCGGCTTGGCTTGGCGTGGCTTGGCTTTAAATTTGGACTTTGTACAAAGTCCCGACACGGCGTTCGTGCTTGCTGCTGGGCCTCCTCCCTGCCTACCCCCCTCCTCCATGCCTCCCGGCTGAATCGCCTGCCGTGAAGTAAATGTCGAAAAACGGCTTACAATCTCTTTAACTACATGAAAAAAGACCACCAAAACAGTTCAACGCCGATGGCATAAGTAAATCTATCGTTTAAATATATATATGTATATATACATATGTGTATATATGTATGCACATATGTAGGTGTGTACACGCTTGTATTAATCGATGAAATCGCACGCGTTATCGGTTGAAAGCGCTTCACTATGCTTAACCGATTATTTTTAATTTCTTTCAAATGTTCAAAGGTTAGAAATTGAAATATACGGATTTCATTTGAAATTCTCTAAATATAAATTAAATAAATAAAAATATAAAAATAAATTAAATAAAAATATAAAAATAAATAAATAAAAACATAAAAATAAATCAAGATTAAAAAAAAAATGTAAAAATAAAATAATAAAGTAGTTATATTATAATTATGAGCATATTCTCTTTACAATACTTGGGTAATAGGGCATTGAGAAATTGCAATTTCTGAGAAATAAGTGAGGTTTTTCTTTAATAATGCAATTCCTTTTAGATTATGAGTATTGTAAAATGCCAAGTAAAAGCATATTGTACAATCGTCACATACTATATACAATTATTCTATTATATTGCTGTGACTCTTGATCTTCTGTTTTGTTCGCTTTGTTTCAAGCTAATGCTTATCATTATCCGCTTGTTGTGTAAACAATTATTTTAACTATTATTTATTTACGATATTCGTATATCGTATTCGTTGGTATTTTACCGCCTTTGTTTTCGCCGGCTCATCAACACACATTTAGTCCAAAGTACTATCTTCTTTTTAAACGACCCGACCAGCTGCTTTCGTTTGGATGATTCCAATCGCCCATCTATTGCAGATTCGCATCGGCGCAGTTGCATCAACAACTCGCGGTTGTAAGATTGCGTACGATACGCTACGTTTGCTGGGATTTCAGGATACAAACCCAGAAACCACCCTTGTCGTTGAATTGCCACAGGTGCGAGCGAGAGAACGATATGCTACACAGTCCTTAGGGGTGCGTGCTTAAAGTTCGTTGATGTGGCCTCAGCCTCAGTTGCTTGAACTGCGTTTCAGTTTTTCAACTTTTCCATTGCAAAGTACATTTAAACGAAGTAGAAAATGTCGAAATTGATCGCCATATCGAAAGGTATTCATGATAAATGAATATAAAGCGATTTTAAAGCCTAAAGATAAAGCTTTCTCTTATCGTATAAGTTTTAAAAAAGCTTCTTGCACATTCGCGGGGCTATTTTAACCTGCGGTTGGGTTGACATTATTCTATAGTATATTTTACAATCGAGCGAGTTGTGAACAGTTATTTATTATATATACCTAGAAGTTGTTTGTGTGCTTCAGTAAAGATATCGCTCCGGTGGCGTTTAGCTCGCTTCGGGAGACAAGGAAACGAACTGGCATAGAGCCAACGAGAAGGGAACTCAAGTAATTAACACGCGGGGCGCACCTGATTTGTAGCTCTTGTCACCTCTTATCCGACCGATAACATTATCTAGCTTAGAATCTATATTAACGTGCATTTCTTTCGCTCTTCTTTGCAGTGGGAATTAAAGGAACAAAGCATAGCTACAGTAACCAGTACATCGGCAATCAGCATTTTATCAAGATGGCAAATGTAGCAAGTCCGCCAAGGTATATACCTTATGGATCCGTGACAACGGCAACAACAACAACGACAGCAACAGCAACAACATTAGATCAGGTGGACAACAGCACGACAGCAACGCAGCTGTTGAAGGCGTTCGTTAACAGAATGAATGAGAAATATAATCGGGAGGATGAGCGCTTAAGGACATTCGATAACTGGCCCTTGTCCTGGCTAGATAAGCACGCATTGGCACAGACGGGCATGTTCTTTACAAACGAGGAAGACAAGGTCAAATGCTTTTTCTGTGAGGTCGAAATCGGTCGCTGGGAGCGCGAAGATCATCCCGTCCAGGAGCATCTGCGCTGGTCGCCCAACTGCCCGCTGCTGCGACGCCGCAACACCAACAATGTGCCCATTAACGCGGACGCCCTGGAGCGTATCTTGCCGCCCGTCAGCTATGATGTGTGCGGATCCAACGATGTATCCGGCTTGGAGGTGCGCGAGAACGCCTACTCCGAGGGCCGGCAGTCGATACAGTCGACGGGCGTGAATACGTCGCCGCCGCTGCGACTCGGCGGTGTCGGCTCACCCATGGGCATGCAGGAGCCGTGCAGCCGGCCAGCAGGCAACGGCAATGGTGGCAATTATTTTCCCGAGTATCCAGAATATGCCATCGAGTCGGCGCGCCTGCGCACCTTCGAGGATTGGCCGCGCAACATGAAGCAGAAGCCACAGCAGCTCGCCGAGGCGGGTTTCTTTTATACTGGCGTCGGCGATCGCGTGCGCTGCTTCAGCTGCGGCGGCGGACTCAAGGACTGGGACGACAACGACGAGCCCTGGGAGCAGCATGCGCTCTGGCTGAGCCAGTGCCGCTTCGTCAAGCTCATCAAGGGTCGGCTCTACATCGATGCGGTTGCAGCGAAAGCGCAGGACGCCAAGCCAGCAGCAGCAGGGCCAGCAGACGACGAAAAGCAGCAGCAGCAGCCGTCGCCGCCGTCGAGCCACAGTTCAAACCCAAGCGTAGATTCACTGAGCAGTGCTCCGGCTGCAGATGCTCTGGCTGCTCCTTCTGCAAGTACAGCAGCAGTCGCTGCCGCCGCTGCAGGTGGCGACGATGTGGCGCCCACGTCTGCCGCACGCATCCTCGACAAGATTCTGGCACAGAGCTGCCCAGAAGGTGCCGCCCTGGCGACTGCAGCCGGCGGCGTGACCGTGCCCGAAGAGAAGCTCTGCAAGATCTGCTATGCGGCCGAGTACAATACGGCATTTCTGCCCTGCGGCCATGTGGTGGCATGCGCCAAGTGCGCCTCATCCGTAACCAGGTGCCCGCTCTGCCGAAAATCCTTCACCGATGTTATGCGTGTATATTTTTCTTAAATGGCATTGTCTTAATCCTAACCACTGCGCGTCCAAGCCACACGAACACCGGCGCGGCCAATCCTGGCCGCTGTAATATACGAACACCCACGCCCAAAAGTGTGTAACGGCCAGCTGGATTGCCAGCCCCAATTTAGCTGGCCGTTGCACAACAAACACAACACGCACGCGCGCATACAAAATGTAAAGTTAGATATATATATATATATAAATATAAAATAAAAAACATAATTAATACACTTGGATATCCGTTATGCTTTAAGTAACAGTGCGTTCACATATACTAGTTGTACATTCAAGTATAATATATAAAATTAAATTTTATAATATAACATCCCACGTAATAAATGCAGATCTGAAAAAAAAGCACACTCTGCGTTTGATTGTCTCCCATCCCCCCTCCCCCCTATTAATATTATAATTTCTATGATAAAACACAATATTTATGTATATTAAAACAAATAACCTATACTTCAGCTGGAAACAAAACAAAACCCGTTGTTTTTATTTACGTTGCGCTCGCTTTGGCCGGCACGGACTCAATTAGAGAAAAAAGAAAAAAAAAAGCAAACCCAACAAAGGCGCCGACGCGCCACGGCAACAGGGCCGCCCACATGGCCACAGCCTGGGCATGGCTATCGCAAGACTGGCTGGGAATTCGTGGAGGCGTCTAACAGGCCCTGTCTGCCCACAGACTAACATATAGATCAGATTCGTATTACGCGAGAATTGACTGGCATAGAAGAGAGACTGGAACCGAGGAGAGATTTAAAACATGCATTGGCTAAGCTATTCGATAGACCTTCCCGGGGGTCCGAACCCTGCAATTGGCCTACTTATAACACTTGAGTATTGGCTGCCAAAGAAATCTGGATCCGAGGAGAGTTAGATGTGAGTTGCCCAGGCTCAAGATTTAATATATACTAAGTTATTCCCTAGCCTTGGCTGGAGGTTCTATCTCCTCAGTTTGCCTACCTATAACACTGACGCGTATCACTTTAGTATTGGTAGAAATCTAGATCTGAGGATAGATAGATGTGAGTTGTCCAGCTTCAAGATTTAACAGATGCATTGGCTAAGCTTTCGATAACATCGCCCGGGAGTTCCCCGCGGTTCGTCTACTCATAACACTGTTTTTAGCCACACATCAACTTTATTTTATCCGATCAATTCTAAAAATGGTATTTTTTATTTTTAAAAGTCGTTATGTTTACCGCTAGCTATTGACGCAGTGTGGCCATAAAATGGTAAGGTTTAAAATAAAAATTTTAATAATGAACCTGTGGCAAGGTTCAAAGAATATGTAGCCCAATCATTGCGCGCGTCTAGCAATATTTGCTAGATGTACAATTTTCGGCTAAATTTCTAATCTAGCCCGCATTTTGTTTGTGAAAATATTGAGAGCTTGCAATATTCTCAGAATAACGGGCGACTGTAAATATAAAACTGAGTTGTAAAAAACTTTGAAAAGAAATGACACACGAGCCGCAGCTGGAAAGGTGCTGGTTCGAACCGTGCAGCGACCAATCAAATCATTCGCTTCCTTTCTTAACCAATTACCAACAAAGTGAGTAAGATATAAAGCGAGTTGCAACTGGCTTATTGCGTTTATTCAGTTAACAAAGCAACCGACGTTTCTCAATTAGCAAGCGGCCAGGGATCTGTGTAAGCTGTTATCAGCTGGCCGTGTTTAATCACTGCACGCGCCCCAAATGCAAAGTTCATTCAACCGCAGCAAGCGATGCAAGTGCATTGCAGTTGAATGTTGTCGGGCGAAAAGTGTTTTGGCATTTCGAGTAAGAATCTGAACATTTTCCACATCATAGACATCAATTTGCAGCGCATTTCAATTAGTTGGCTGCATTCATATTTAGCCAGATCCGGTTGCGGGTCTTGTCCAAGTTAGTTGTCTGTTGCTAACCCAACTGTTGCGCTATAATAGCTGGGCACTTGAGCAATGGCAGCTCGTTTGTCATCCTAGAAGTTGCATCATGGCACATTGCGCGTGGGTTGTATCAGCAATTAATAATCGAATCGGATGACTCAATGCTTTTAAATGGATTTGGTGACTGGTTCTAGTATTATTTGCCTGTGGCAATGTTTAAAGAGAAAGAATCCAAAAGCAGGTGAGAAGCAATCAATCGATGCGGCGCCTTGATTATATGTGTATATGTTAATCAATGTTCCACTTTTGCTTTTATTATATAAACACATTGTTGACCTTAGTCTGTGTGTCGCTTTTAATTAACAATTAAACGAGTATCTGGGGGCTGCACATGCCAAACTGAAGGTCGCTACTTGAAGTTTTGATTATTCAAAAGTTCTTTAATTCAGATATAATAGATGCGATTAAAGAAATATAAAAAAAATAAAGCATTCGCAGCCAGTTTTTTTTAGCAGTGTAAGCTTGTAGACCAAGTTTTATGTCCATATGTTCATCCAAACTAAATCTATCTTTTATTGTTTTCATATTTCGTGATCGAATATTAATGGCCTCTCGAATGCATTCGCTATATTTAGCGCGTTTTTTTATTGTCACGCAAATGAGATTCGGGTGACGAATTACGTATACGTGAAAATATTTGTATAAACAGCTGTAGATGCTTTATTGTGAATATAATATGTATATATAAAAATACATATTTTCCAGTGATGCCCTTTTAGCATTATTTTCCACAGCTGGGCATCACTTTTGAGCAGCTGCCGCAAATGTCCCTTTTAAGGGATATTTTTAGGACTTGTCGCATTTATTTATGTTTTTCTTGATCGATCTCTTAAAATAAAACTTTGTGGCATTTTCTTATTACAAAACGCCTTTATGTGTTTCTAAGAAATATAATGAAGCATTGCCTTTATCAATTTTAAGTGGAAAATAGTTAAGAATTCACCTCAATTTCTACGAATTTGGTGTCTAGCGCCGTTGTCGTGTCTTTTTTTAGTTTATTGAGTAAACAGAAATTGCGCAATCGAAAGCTCGCTGCTTAATAGCTTAATTGCATAGCTTTACCTTTACATACCTTTAAGATGATTTCATGGATTTCAATTTAATCAGAAGCTTTTAAGATGTGCAATTCTGCAATAACAAGTGGGAGTGCACCAGTCGGGAGTGCTCAACTAGGGGATACCCTGAACCTACTTCTAAAAACACCAAAAATGAAAGATACTTGATCTGGATGTACTAATCTAGAAGCTATGTGTCAAATTTGGTGACTCTAGCTGTTAAAACCTGAAAAACAGAATTTCAATATAGAATTTTATCGATCATAAATTAATAGAAACAAACTCGTACTATGCAGGCACTTGGAGATCTGCGTTCAAAATTTCCTTCTCTGGCTTTTATTGGTTCTGAGAACGACGTGTTCATACATACGACAGACGCGCAAACGGACGGACGGACAGACGGATAAACACGCGGACGGACGGACAAACCAACGGACTATATCGACTCGGCTATTGATGCTAATCAAGGACATATGTATATACTTTATGGGATCGGAGACGCTTCCTTCTCCTTGTTACCTAAATTTTCACAAAACCAATATACCCCATTTACCCATTTTCACTGGGTTCAGGGTATGAATGGTTCCTGGTACTTGTATTTGTCATGTTTATAACTAATGTTGGAAAACTATCAAACTTCCACTATCTTCCACTTACTTTTCTGAGCACGTTTTTCCACAATGCGTGAACTGCTTTATTTTAACACTATTTTTCCACAATGCGTGAACTGCTTTATTTTAACACTAATACAACTGCTTGACATCACACTGCTTGTACAACTGCTTGGTGTGTGCAATGGCTAAACGCAACGCGTTGCCAGCTATATGTAAATTTGTGCGCCGTATTTGTTGCCACCGCTACGAATGTTTTTAAAAAATTTCTATTAATATTTAAAGGATATCTATAATTATATATATATATTGGTTTACCGTGGAGTTAGTATTTCCATATTGACATACTTGTCATTGACCGCCAAGAAGGCCTTGTGTGTATTTATTTGGATGGCCACATCGACCAGGTTGGTATTGCTGAAGAAGTCAATGGCCACGACATTGGCATTGAGGCCCCACGGGCCGTTTAGCCATTGAATTACCTTTGGACTGATGAGAGCGGCGCGCTCCTTGGCCGTTTGCAGATTGTGCGTATTGAGCGCCTGTTCGATGCTGCTCACGCCATGAAAGATCCAACCATCGCCCAGCACGGGCGACTCCGGCTTCCTGCTGAACAGCAGACGCATGTAGTCCAGTGTCTGGGAGATGTTCATGTAGCTGGTGCTGAAGCGCTGCCAGGGCGTGCACAGCAGCACCGATTCTGCAAAGAGACCGTGTTAACTATTTGTAAGATATATTAAATGTGTCTATTTACCGTTCTCCGGATGGGGCAGCTCCTGTGTGGGAAACAGCAGCAGCACCTGCCGCCCCGCATTGCGCATATCATCAAAGCTGCGATCCGCGCAGTGCTCATTGATGCTGACATTCCGCTCGAAGACCACTTCGCCCAGCTCCTGGCGTATGAGATGGTAGAGGCTGCTGTAGATCTCCGGATGCTTGTAGAAGCCAATGGGAAACGAGCTAAAGTCCAGCACGACCACCTCGTTCGAGAGCTGGACAAAGCGGCGCACATCGCGAAGGACATCGATCAGGTGATTTATGAACATGTTCTCGTTAGCCACCCAAAAGTTGTCCGCTTCGCTGTTGCTGTCCACGTTGCGATAGCTGCAATTGCACTTCCATAGAGTTTCATATGCTGGGAGCATATCTCACACTCCAAGCTTACCCCACGCTCAGATCCAAGTAGCGTATGCCAAAGACCAGCTGCGACCAAACCTCGAAGTGCTGTGCCACGAGATAATCCTTGACCAGCAGCGACTTGGTCTTGCTGTAGTTGGTTATGTAGGCGCCGGAGGCGTGTGTGCCCGGCAGAAAGAGACTCTTCAGCGGCATATTGACCGCATCCTTGAGATGGGCCAGCCAATTGGGCTGAATCTTCAGGCAGTCAATGGTCAGCAGCTCGGTGCCATTGTAGCTGGCCACATAGTACGGCAGGCACTTGCCCTTTGGATACTTGGTCGCGGTTTTCTGCTCATCGACGGGCCGATTCCAGCCGCCCGGAAAGTGCAGCTTGCCCAGCTTAATGGGCGTCTGTCGCTTGCCCGTCCGATTGCGTATGCCGTCGATGCGCAGCTCCGGCTGAAAGTTCGACACAGACGGATCCTGCCGATAGATGCCCACCCATTCGGGCGGCGCAAAGCAGTCGGGTCCCCAGTTGACCTCCAGGCAGGCCTCGGTCAGCGTTTTGTCCGCCAGCGAAATGGTCAAATATATGGGACAGCTGGCTGCGCAGCTGAATTAGCATAACGAACGATCAGCATACCTGGATGCCCCAGGCCGGGCCACTCACCTGCGAGCGGTGCCACCAGCAGGTGGCAGTGCAGCAAAAATAAAACAATTTTCCACATTCCTCCCATCAAGCTGACACTTAATTTTCTCCTCTCAACGTTGGCGTGCTGATTGCTCGACATCTGGCGCTCAATTGAAACGAGCCACAAATTTGTTGCTGCCTTTGTGGCTCAATTTGCACCGCCGCACCACATGAATTGCGCCCACAATGCCCCAGCGAAGCGAATTCTCGGAATCTCGACTTTCGTGAGCTTAGCCCGGGGCTGTGGCACTTGCCGCATTCAATTAAGTGCAATGAATGACGAGCTGCTCGGCGAGAGCTTGTCTAATGTCAAGACGGGCAAATGTTCTCTAATATTTAAACTAAACTTGACTTTACGTTCGGTTCATGAACTAGTTCGCTTTAAGTTTCGGTTAATGTTCTAAAATAATTTCGAATGCGAATTAATTTCGAACAATAAAAACAAAAACATTTTTTAATTGAATTTAAGTTTAGTTCATGAACTAGTTTACGTTCAGGTTTCGGTTCATGCTCAATAATAATTTCGAATGCAAACTGAATTAGAAATATTAAAAACATAACAAATTTAAAAATTTATATTACGTTCACTTAATGAAGTTTCAGTTCGTTAAGGTTCGGTTCATGTTCAAAAATAATTTCAAATTTCGAATGCAAAATGAATTCGAATTAAAAATGCACTTTACGTTCGGTTCATGAGCTAGTTTCGGTTCATGTTCAAAAATAATTTCGAATGCGAACTGAATTCGAAATATATTAAAAACAATTTACTTGCTAAGAAAAATGTAAATAAAAATATTTTCGTATTTATTTGTTGGTGGTGTTGATTTTTTCCAAATAGGTTTTCTTGATTTTTCTTGGTTTTCCTTCTCTTGCTGGAAATTGTAACAATGCAATTTCCGATCTTGACTTTTCTTCATCATTTTTCCTCGGTTTTTTTTCGTTTGTTTTTAAAATCGAACTTAGGCATATTTTAAGCACAACAATTCTTAGACTAAACTTTAACCGGTTCTGTACAGGCTAATTGCTAATTGTACTTACTAATATTTGATTACATTTATTCAACTAAAGTTTAAATAATAATAATAATAATAATAATAATAATAATAATAATATTCGAGTTGTTCGGTTTGCCAGTAAATTGCGTAAATTGCAATTGAATTGAATTTGTTGCAAATTTTTTTTAAGTACAATTATTATTTTGAACGGAATGCGTGCATTTAACATAACTACGACAACAACAAAAATTGTTGCTAAATTACATAAATAAATAATGTTAAGTATTTGATATTTGATTTATATTTGCACAGGTACAAAATGCAATATGCTATTCAAGGCAGCTGTTTAATAATTTCTCATCGTTTTGCTTGAGGTAGGTAATTTGTAATTTGTAATTTGTAATTTGTAATTTGTAATTTGTAATTTGTAATTTGTAATTTGTAACTTGTTATTAATAATTTATATATTTGCATTAAAAACAAACAAACAAACATCAAACTTGGCATTCGGGCAATTGAAAAAGTCTAGACTCCGCGTAAACGCTCTGCAAAACAGCTCCTGTCTTAAGCTTAACGATCTAATTATAAATAAATTATGTATTTTAGGCTTTTAAGTATTTAGTTAATTACAAAAAAAAATATATTTATATATATACTATATATGTATATAGAAAACATAAAAAACAGTCTTGTGGTTGCATTTGTGTTAGTTTCTCGTTGCGCAGAAATGAATGCGAATGAATAAATACGAATACGAGTATGTGTGTATGCGTATGAGTGTGTGCATGTGTGTGTGTGTGAGTGTGTGTTTATATATATAAATAAATTCTGCTTAATAACTGGGTACTATGCGCATGTCTTTTGCTTGATTTAGGAATTGGAATAGCTCCGATAATATATATATAAATATGTATATATATACGTTTATATGCATGTATGTACAATGTGAGGGTCGGCTATACAGTCTATGGCTATATCTATATACAGGCCAACTATTTACAGTATTTCTAGCTCAACTCAGGTCTACCGTTTCAGCTCACCTGCTGCGTCAGCAGATTGACCAGCTCGGTGCGCTCCATGTTGTTCAGGGTGTGCATATCGACGCCGAGGGCGGCGGCGACGGCCTCGATGTCCAGGCCGAAGGAGGTGAGCAGCTCGAGGAAGCGCATCTCCTCGCCGGTCAGCGGATTAGTCAGCGTGGGGCACGAGTGGTTGCACTGCGGCCAGCTGCAACGCTCCAGCAGACGCAGGCCGCACTTTTCCGGCACGCGCGGCACCCGCTGCCGCAGCGGATTCGGCTTCGGCTTGGATGCGCTGTTCGAGGCGCGATGCTTTTGCGGCTCGCTCGGCTGTTGCTCCTGTTGCAGCTCCGGTTGCTGCTGCTGCTGCTGCAGCTTGCGTCGCTGCTGGCGTTGCTGCTTGCGCTGCAGCTGCTGCTCCGGGGTCAGCTGTTGGCGGCGTCGCTGCTTGCGCTGCTCGTTGTTGTTGTTGTTGCTTTTGCTGCTGTTGGCGGCCGCCTCGTTTTCACGTTTGCGCTGCTGCTGTTGCTGGCGACGTCGCTGCTTGCGCCGCTGTCGCTCTTGACGGCGACGCTTGCGCTCCTCGCGCTGCTCCTTGCTCAGATGGTTGCGTTTGCGCTGCGGCTGCGCCTGCGCCACATTGTTCAGCTTCTGTGCCCGCTGGCGATGGCGCTGATGTCTTTGGTTGTTGGCATTGGGATGTGGCAGCAGCTGCTGCTCCTGCAGCGCCGTCGTCGTTGCCTCCGTGGAGCGCTTCAGCTTATCGT
The DNA here is from genome assembly GCF_035044405.1 of Drosophila montana. Classification (NCBI taxonomy): domain Eukaryota; kingdom Metazoa; phylum Arthropoda; class Insecta; order Diptera; family Drosophilidae; genus Drosophila; species Drosophila montana. The sequence goes on from NW_026997535.1 coordinate 236,357, forward strand.
GACGCTTGCGTCGCTGCCGCGTCGAGTGCTCCCAGCAGCGCAGCGCCGAGGGCAGCGAGATGTCGTCGATCTTGATGTTCACCCAGTCGCGCTTGGAGAGCACCGCATGCCCAATGCAGCTGGGCGCAAACACGGCGCTCACATTGTCCAGCGAGGAGCGCAGCGCGCCGCCCATTTCGTGTATATAATTCCATTGCTGGGGCGTAACGGGCGCGCCCACATTGTCGGCACGCATTTGGGCCTCATCAAAGAGCCACTGGAACACAAACAGTGGAGCTGGAGGGGATCGGTTAGTTAGCAGCTTCACACAGGGAAATGCATTTTCACAACTCACTTTTTAGCGTAGGATACAGTCGATAGCCGAAGTAGCAGCGCCAGGGCTCCGTGGGATGCGCCTTGACACAGTCCTCGGGCAGCAGACCCTGCCACAGCTTCCAGCCCTGACGCACCGCCTCGCTGGATGCCACCGCTGATGGAGTGTACGGCTCGCGGTCCAGGAACCAACCCGAATCGCTGACGCCACGCACCGTCACCTGCAGCTTGCGTTCGTTGACCAGGAAGTCGCGCACACGATCCAGATTGAGCATGACTCCCAAGCCACCGGCCGAGGAGCCCACCAGCAGCAGCTCGCCGCCGGCTACGCGACCCAGGCCCAGCGGGATCAGATCGGCAATCACCTGGCGCAGTATCAAGGCGCCCATGAAGCGCCAGCTGTTCTCGCGATCGCGTGTGTCCGGCTCGGTGCGTGTGCCCGACCAGGAGTCGCTGCTGCAGTAGGGCACCAGCACATGATTGGCATTGTGCCAGTAGGGATTCTCCTCGGCATGCGGCGACAATATGCCGCCAACTGTAAGCGAGTGGGAAGAGGCGTTAGCTGAGGCTGCAAGCAACAGGGATTCGTCGCGGGAACTCACCATCTCGTGTCTCTGGCCACTGCGAGGAGGTCATCAGATGGCGCAGTCGCAGCCAACGCGCACGGCACGACCGATTGTCAAAGCAGTGCCAGCCGCCCTCGAGGAACACAATCCACTTCTTCGAGTTGGGCTGTTTGCGCAGGTAGAAGCCCGCGTGGGTGCCATCGTTGCAGGTGATGCTCGTGTTGGTCAGCGAGGCGCGCTTCAGCGAGCGGCTGTGATCGCTGTGCTCGACAGCAGCGCTGCCCGCGGCCGCTGCACCCGCCGGATGCATGACCATGTAGTTGCGCTGTATCATGTTCAGCGAATTGCCATGTCCATCCGCCTGCTCCTGTTCCAGTTCCAGAGGCGTTTTGGCCTCGCCAAATGATTGTATATTTGCGTTGCCATTGTTGTTGCTGCTGCTGCTGCTGCTGTTAATGCTGTTGCTGCTGGCGTGCGGCAATACGCAGAGTGCTATCAGCGGCAACAACAGCGTCAACTGGCAGCGCAATTGCGTTGTCGTCGTCGTTCTCGTCTGCAAGAGATCAAATCCAAAATTGAACTTCCAAATCTTCAAACATAGAGTAGAAATTACGCTCACGCACTCCCTAAGAGGTTCATTCTATAAATTCAGCACGCTGTGCCTAGCTCAGGTAAAGCTTTCGTTTATTTTAAACTTTTACACCCACATTAAACACACGTCAAATTCAGTAGCAATTGCGCTCACGCTCTTATATTTGGGTTTATCCTATAACTTGAGCTCGCTGTGCTTAGCTCAGATAAAGCTATATATTTATTACTCAATTCTTTGATGCAAATCCTTCAATCGCATTAAACGTCTACCATATAGAGTAGCAATCGCGCTCACGCACTCACAAAGAGGTTTATCCTATAACTTAAGATCGCTGTGCCCAGCTCAAGTAAAGCTTTCGTTGATGCTCAATTATCTTATGAATAAACACTTGCAGTAGCTTTTACGCCAGCTGAGAGCGCGCCTTAAAGCTGCACTTGGCTCTGTTTAGGCACACACCGCGCCACTCACTACCCTCCGTCCACCTCTCTCTCTCTGACACTGTGTGTCAACTCACAACTCATTCACAACTTTTTGTTGTTGTCGTCGTAATAACAGCGTGCGCGCGCTCTCTCGCTCTCTCTCTGTCCTTCTCTACCTTGCTGTGGCTCTCTCAGTTTGCCATGCTGCGGCCGCCTGTTGCTCTTGTGGTTTTCTGTTGTTGTTGTTGTTGCCTTTGTATTTTGGCGGAAAAATTGCTTTGATCAAAATGCGAGCAAGAAGCTTTGCGATAAGATCAAAGATATTTTTGCCGCGCATTTCGTTACGTTTTTGTTGTTATTGTTTTACGTTGTGCACTGTTTGTTGTTGTTTGCTGTTCGCATTAGCTACATGGCAGAGCAGAGCAGAGAGTGCGGAAAGAGAGTGAGAGCGGGAGGGTGTAGATCGGAGAGAGACAGTTACGTCTAGTATTTAGTCAAACATAAAGAACTATTCTGTTATTACATACACAAATCATTTATATTGTTCATGCGCCTCGTGGGTTCGGGTTCACACACACACACATCTGGATTTCACATTGTCATGGCCGCTGACGCGTGGTAATCAGCGGCGTTGGCGTCGACGTCAACGCCGACGTCGACGTCTGTTTCTGTTTCAGTTTTGGCTTTTTGTTTTTGTTGTTGTTGTTGCTGTTCTTGGCTTTGAACTTAAGGTCGGCTGTGCACATCAATCAAATGAGCAGCGGCGATTTGTGGTTGTTGTTGTTGCTGTTGCTGTTGTTTTGATTTTACGCTATTTTCCAGCAATTTGTAAATGATACAAAAACAACTAAATGCCAACAACAAAACGCGTGCCGCCAACAACAGAACAACAACAACAACAACAACGAGTCAAAGGCAACGATTTTAGTGTCTCAGTGTGTCAGTCTGTCAATTGTGTCCGCCTGTCTGCGCCGCTGTCTCCGCATAAATAACCATTCAGAAATCGTAAAGAAATCTTCAATCAATGTTTATTTTGGCTTTGAAGTTGTGCCGCTGCGCGCCGCAGTCGCTGCCTCTAGCAACGACAATTTGCAGACAAAATGCAAATGACACGGACAATTTGAGCGGAGGCCTACAAACGGCCAGAACAATTATGGGCACACACACGCACACACACACATCAGACTTGGCCAGTTGTTCAACAAGTTCGAACTTGACCAGCGGCAATGCGAGTAACGGTAACGCATTGAGCTTTAAGCTGGAAGCTAAGGCTTTAAGTCGAACGCTTTAAGCATTAAGCTGGAAGATGAAGCTTTAAGTCGAGCGCTTTGAGTTTTAAGCTCGAAGCTAAAGCTTTAAGTCGAATTCTTTAAGCTGATCCCGCTGCTCCTCTTGTTGCTGTTGCACGAAAATTGAACGACTTTTCTTCAATCAGTTTTCAGTTTTGCTATCGCTGCCGTTTTGATTGCTGCCTGTCAAAGCGCGTCTGTTATGGGGCCTTCCCCCGCTGCCAACAAAACTCAAGAAACCAAAAAAAGACAAAAAACAACAAAAAAAACTCTCTGATGTTCGCCGCTTAACAAATTGACAAGAATTCTAACGCTAGAGCGAACTCTGCGAGAGCTGTTCAATAAGTTAGCAATGGTTTGAGAAGGTTGAATAATCGAATTTAAATAAATAACTGATTTAAACAGTTAAACTAATTTCTAGAAATTTATTAATTAGACTCTTAAAAGCGATGAATATATTTAGAATTATTTTAATGCTGGCTTTGGCGACCTTTTCATTTTTAAATATATATAGGGAAATTAATATTTACAAATAACTTATTTAATAGTGTTTAGGCAAGAACAAAAGTTAAAGTTGAATATTCTACCATAGTTAAAATAATTCAAAATTCCGTAATCTTGCAGCATAAGCTAAATATGAACAGAATTTGAATTAAAAAATAATTTTATTTATTTTTTTTATGTCTTTTGTCAAACATCTGACAAAAATTTTGTCTATAACAGACGGATAGATAGAGTGGGATTTTATTATGAAGTTGTTTTTATTGACTTGCCAGTTGTTTGGCTTACTTCACAAACGACCCTCGATTATAGCTATGCTTGACGATTTAGCTTGGGGGCTGCGCCTACGATCTTCTAATGTTAACCACGACCCACAAAATAAAAAAAAAAGTAACAAAATTACGTGTGTGCGCGGATTTACGCTTGAGTAAACAAAACGCGTGCCCACATTGACAAACATACGCACACACACGCACACACACACACACTCGTAAGCAACTCACAGATCCAAATGTAGGCACTGAGATAGAGATACGTAGTTTCGAGCGTACATTGCACTTGTTGTTTACCTGTTAAGAGAAAAAACGGCAGCGCCGACAGCGACAACAACAGCAACAACAAGAGCAGCGGCAGCTGCTCTGTCGCCGTCGTCGGCTCCGGCAAAGGAAAAAATGTTCACAAGCGCCGCTTAATTACCCTATATAGCGTCTTAAGTTGCGCTATTAATTGCGGGCACTGCTTATTAATATTTTGCTTTTGGCTTGTAGCGACTCTTTTCTGCTTTTTGTTTTTGTTTTTGTTGTTGTCTTTCTTTCCAGTTGCCTGTATTCCGATTTCTTGCGGCCAGCAACGCCGACAAAGGCGCCCAGCCCCGCCCCGCCCCACCGCACCGCACCGCACCGCACCACACTCAATCTGCCTCTAGTCGGGCAGTTTGAGTTTAGGCGGCTGCTCTGTCTGGGGGCTGGCTGGCAGCCAACTACTTGTCGCGACGATTAAATTGTCAGTTTTTATTAATTGCTGCAAATAGTCAAGTGGCGCTGTCCCTGTCTCTCTCTCCCTCTGAGCCTCTCTCGCTCTCTGCCTACGCGTCTCTGCCTCAGTCGCTGTCGCTGCTACCAGTCATTGGCGCTGGCGCTAAGCGTTTGGTTTTTCTTATTTATTCATTTTTTATTAAACATTAAGCATACGCCCCGTGCTGACTTGAATAAATTTGATTTGCTTCTGAATACTGCGACTGTGTGTGTGAGTGTGTGTGTGTGTGTCTTAATTGTAATGCAATTAGGCTTTTACAGGTTATACTACTATTAAATGTCATGTGGTAAGTGAGTTAAATTATTTACAATTTGAAAATTTGCCAACTTTTTATGGCAAATAATTATTTATAATCTTTGGGTTTTTGATAAATATATAAGTATGTACGTTAACTTATGACTCCTTTGATTTATCGATAACAATATGTTTTTGATAGGTTTTTGAAAGTGTTGTAAAGCGAGAATTGAAGCTAGTAAACTAACATCCCATAAAACGTTTGTCAGTCGAGGGTAGAGTATAAATGCATTTGCTTTTATTCATTTTAAAATTCTTAGTTTTTTATGTTTATGAATCGATATACTGCAGATTTTCCGTTTATCGATAGTCCTAATCGTTTGCAGCTTAAATTACACAATAATCTTTTTTGACTAATAATTTGTTTTGTACCTTAAATGTGTTTGGCTTTTGCTTTGCTGCACTAGTTTTTCCTCGCCATTTACAACTCACACATACCAGCACACACACGCACGTGTGAGCAGTAAAAAATGCATCATAATCAATAACGACCTTGTCAAATCAAAGGAACCGAGCGGCGCGCGCACTCGGCCTGTAACTGCGCCGCGATGGGCGAAGGGGACGGAAGTGAAGTGCTGCGGTGCGGCTTTTATTTTTATTTTTATTTATGATTTGCCTTTGCGGCTGCTTTTGCTCCTTTAACACCCCCCCCCCCCCCCCGCGCGTTGCATCAACTCATTAGCAAGAGCACTTGCTGCTACAGCAGCAACAACTAAACAATTCTCTCTCTCTCTCTCGCTCACACGCACACACTCTCTTTTATCTCTGTCACACGCGGCTTATCGCGTACGCTTAAATAAATAGCGGGCCAGGCATAAATAAACTTCCGTTGCCGTTGTTTTTGGTTGTTGTTTATTGTTTGTCATATTGTTGTTGCCAGTTTGTTTGAGTTGCGTGCGTCGACGGCGACGTCGCTGCCAGCGAAAATGAAGAAGACAACAAGAAAAACGCGCGCAAAATGCAAAAACCAGTCGAAGCAGCCGTTGAATTTGAAGGGAAGCTGCGCAGACATAGTTTATTATCAGCTGAGGGTTTGGTATTTCTTCTAACTAGATCGTCAAATGGATACCAGGAGCTGCTCAACTTATTCATAAATAAAATGAAATGCTTGGAAACTGTGAGCAACAGTTGGAGGGGCTGAGAAAACTATTAAGAAAAGTTTGGAAAATGTCAGCTAGAGATAAACAAGACTTCTTGTTGATTTTATAAGTTTAGGATATCTTAAATAGCACTCTCTACAGTGCTTTTCGACTGCTTTTCACTTAGATAACCCATCTACCAACAACTGCATCATCTAGATTTATAACACCTTTCTAGCTAAATAGAGGCAACCTTTTTTCTCTAGCGGAAAATCCCAAATTGAAGTCTCGCCTGAACTGACCTCAATGTTTTTTTGGTCTTAGAATTTGCACCTTTAGCATACGGCGTCTAGGCAACATAATTGCACCGTGAGCAACAACTGGCCTCCCTGTCTGGCCCTGCTCTGCCTACAGCTGGCTGTCTACATGAAGCCTGTGGCCAAGTACCTGATGCGGAGGCATTCATAAAATACACCTGTTTGCAGCAATTTAATACTTTTTATGGCATGGAAATAACGCAACGGCTGCCGCTGCCTCTGTCGCTGCTGTGGCAACTGCAATGCCACGCAGGTAATTCGGAAGCAGCCTCAAATGAAGCCGCAAGCAGCGACAGCGGAAACAACAACAACAAAAGCCGAAGCCGCGGCCTAAAACATGTAGCCAAGTGCCAGGCAGCGTTATTAGACCGGCCCCGGCTGCAGCCGTGTGTGTGCGTGTGAGTGTGTGTGTGTGCTTATATCTTTGTATCTGTGGGATGTGCGCACGTCTGCCGAGCGGCAACGCTGATCGCTTTTTACTCTGAGCGCGCTAAACCCGTGCCGTTTTCGGCTTTGTACTTTGCCGCCCCGATGGCCCGATGGCCAATGCCGCTTTGCGGCATGTTGCAAAGCAGATCTCCAACCAGTTCGGGCCAGGCCTACGAACGTACGAACGTACGAGCGAGCGTCTACCCAAAGGCAGTCGTCGCACTCATTGATCTTAACTCTGAAAACAGTAGCCAACTACTCTATACGCTATATGGAGGCTATATATCGGGGACCGCGAGCTGAAAGCTGGCACTCTTCTCGAGCTGGGGATGTGTGGTTGTTGTGGCTTCAAGCGAAGTGGAGCGCACGAAAGCGGCCTGCACTTTGTTGTTGTTGTTGCTGCTGTTGTTGTTGTTGTTGTTGTTGCTGTTGTTGCTGATGAGGGTTTTTGGTTAGCTATACTTAAAAAGTCCCTCGCAGTGCGCTGCGTTCTGTCGGCCTTTTGGCTTTTGTTTTGTTTGCATTTTTATTTTTGGTAACTTTTATTTTTGTTTTTGGCTTTTTGCGCACGCAGGCAAATTTTTTAAGCTCATTTTTAATGCCCTTGCAAAGGATTTTCAAATTGATTTCGATTTCTGCGATATGCTAATGTCGTAAATAAAGCTGTAGAGGGTTTTCCTTGTTGTTGTTATTGTTGTTGTTGTTGCTGTTGTCGGTCAACTCGATTGGGGCGGCTTAAGTCGGAAGCTATTAATTTTAATTGACGTGCTACTGATTTTTCGTTTCTGACTTTTGTTGTTTTTGGCCTGTTATTTTTTCTCTTTCGAGCGGCTACTTTTGATATTTGCGGCCCTCTTTCATAAGTTTCTGCTCTCGTTGTTGTTGCTGGGGCTACCGTATGGCTTAGCCAATAAATTCAGTGGTTAAACTCACCTGCTTGTGTGTGTTGTTGTTGCTGCTGCTGCTGCTGCTGCTGCTGCTGTTGTATTTAATCCATTTATTTGCGGCGACTGGCATATTTTGTAGCCGAACAACTGCCATGGCTCATATATGATGATAATGATAAACGATTATGATTGTAGCCTTTAATTAGTTGCGGCAAATGCTTTGCTCAGTTAACAAGTTGTTCAGCACTGTTTAAGATCAATGCACATTTTGCAGCACTGCATGTTTATTGCTGCACATTCTGACAAAAATAAAATATTTAACAATATTTTGCAATGCACTCGATAAAAGCTTTTCATTCGATACACATGTATTTGGAATTATTGATTATTTTATTCATTTGATTTTGTTTTCAAACACTTTTAACGCCCGTTTCACGACTTCGTGAGCGTGAGTTGAGACTGGGAAGACACTTGATGGTACACGTCCGCACACGTCGAATGCTCGAAACGGAATGAAATTTTTACCTTGCCTTGTTGTCGCTCTTTGCCAGCGTCGTCGTCGCCGTCGCCGTTGGCGTCGTTGCCGGCGGCGTCGCTGCCAACTGCGACTCACGTGTGCGCTCTCTTACGCTATCGCACTCTCTCGCACGCTGGCGCGCTCTCTCGCTCGCCCGCCCGCCCGCCTGGCGTGCTCGGCGTGGTCTTCGTTTTTGTTTAGAATACGCAAAATAATAACAAAACTAATAATAAACTGCAAGGCAATGCAATTTGAAAGAATTATGCGCGTCGCGTCGCCCAGCGCAGCGCTCTCTCGCTCGCTCGACAGCTAGCGCAGCCAGCGTCGACGCCGGCGTTGGCGTGGGCAGCGACGCTGCCGTTGACGTCGGCTACTTGTTAATAATCGTCTTACGATTATGGCCGCTTTTATCAGCGCCTTTGATCTGCTTAATCGAAAGCCGAAATGGCTTCTGGTTTTCGTTTCGGTTTTGGTTTTTTCTGTTTTTTTTTTTGTTTTTTTCGGATTTCTGTTTTTGGTTTTCGATTCGCCATCTTTTTCGCTGGCCGAGTTCGTTGCCTAAGTCTTTTGTTTTATTGCCTTTTTTTTTGTCGCACTTTAATGCATATTTAATGCTAATTTAGTGTAATTGCAATTTTGAATGCAGTTACGTTTTATGCTGCGCTCAGGATCGCTTCGCCTGCAGATCGCCGCCAGCTCAAATAATTCGCGCATCGCATATATTTTCTTTTTATGTTTTTAAATGCGCCGCATTTTTGTGTTTTATGATCGCGCGGCATTTCTTGGAAATAGCCCGGCTCGCCGTGGCCCTGGGACATATTGTGGAATATGTGGGACGGCGGCTTAAGCACATAAAATCTCAATAAAGTAGTCAGTCGAGCGACTTTATCTAATTGTAAATCTACAAAAATACGTTTAATTCCCATACGAAATTGCTGCCGAAATACGGGAGAAATCATGTGGTATCATTTTTTTTTGTAAACTTAATTTTTTTAACAGGGACTCCGCGGCCCTTTGCCACGCATTTTCATTTCCATTTCTATACGAAATTCAATTAATGACCGATCATTAAAAACAAAAATATCTTTGGCTTTGATATAGCGCCGTTGCCGAAATCGAAATCGAAATATTTCAATCTTTTACGATCTTTCAACGCCGCATACTTGATTTTAACTGCTCATGGAATTGGTAGCCATAAAATTGTATTTTGCAAATGTTTTTTTTTCTTCTTAATTTTTTTTTATCGCCGACAGAATTAATTTTATTTTCCAGCGTTGATCGTTTGTTTAATAGAGAAATTTGTAGGCCTAAGGAGAAATATAAAATGCTTAACACAGAAAAAAAAAAAACAACTTGTCGGCAAACTTGAAAGTGAGAATTGGAAAGGCGCTGCAATAATTTTGCATTAAGTACGAGTCCGCGTACGCAATTATTATGCGGCGACATCTCTGGAGATTATTGGATGCTCGCATTGCTCATACGCACCGTGTGGCACTTGCTGCTGCGGCTGCTGCTGCATTGGGGGCAATTAAAACGCCGCCGAACAGCACGCGATGAATGCCCATAAACATTTAACGCGCAATCAGCAGGGAGCCCGGCACCGAGCAGCGGAACAAGAAGGTAAGAGGGTGGAGCGGGGCATGGGCCGTAACTCGGCTGCAACAATTACAAGAGTCGCACACGACTTGCACACAATTTGAAAGCGGAGCATAATGATGTCTTCTGCCCGAGAGGATGATCATGATGAAGACGAGTGCTACTTTTGCCCAACAACAACAACAACAGCAGCAGCAGCAGGAGAAACAGATGATCGTTGCCGTTGCGTTGCGTTGGCCCCTCGCTGATGCGGGACATGGACATTCATTTCGCTTAAGCGCACTAACCGGTCGGTGTCTTTGATCCTGGCATTCTATTGTTCCGTTTCAAAGGCCACTATTATGTAAACAATCGGCAGCTTTGATCTTGGCCGCATCAAAGTGTTGCCGCCACCTTTCATCTTTTGCCGCGCTGCCCAGCGACGCCAGCATCAGCAGCGGCAGCGGCAGCAGCAGCTGATGATGATCATGATCATGAACATGCTGCTGCTGCTCATGATGTGCTTGAAGAAGCAGCCACTGCGTAGTTAAAGCTGCTGCTGTTGCTGCCACTGAGCCATATAATTTCGCATGCTAGGCCAGAACACCTGGAGCCGCGTAGTTGCCGCCACTTCTGCTGCTGCTGCTGCGGCTGCTGCGGCTGCTGCTGCTATCATCATAACTTTCGGCATAATCTTCAAAGTCGCAGTTGCCGCAGTCGCAGCGTTTGACATCAATCGTGGCACAAACTGAACACACTCAAATTTATCCCTCTCCCCTCTCTCTCTATCTCTCTATTTTTCTCTCTGCCTGTTTCTATTTCGTCTTCGATCCCTTTCTCTAGCCAGGTCGCGCTCGATAAGCAATTAAAATTTCAGTTAATACGCACAACTTTATTAACGGATCACACTCAGATTCGGAGTTACGGTAACTGCCTTTGATCCTTTGCTGCTTGCAACAGTTGCTGTCGCTGTTGCTGTTGCCGTTGCAGCTGCCGATTTGCAAACTGCAACAATGTGTGGGAAAAGCAACAGGTGCTACACACAGCGACCACAGACGTACCTACAGCAGTCAGCCATGCAGCCATGCAGCCATGCAGCTCTGCAGCTCTTCAGCTCTAATTTAAACAGATTATCATCATAATTGCATTGCTCTCGACTACATTTTGAGCTGTTGCCACATGAAACTGAGCATAGGAGAGTTTATTTAGAGGAGAGTCAAAGAGAATGAACCATCTGAGAATGTTTTCTTGATGCCCACAATTTATGAAAGATTAAAGTCCAAAGGGGGGCTCGATTTATGAATAGATAGAGAAATAATTGAGGGGAGAAGTCGGTCCCAACATGCGCACAAGCATGGAAATATGTTTGGTTTTGAAATAGTCATGAAAGTTCAAAATTGAAGGGCTTCGGAAATAATTTTTTATAAAGTAAAAAAATACCTTGATTTAAAAAAATTTAATTGAAATAGAAACTTGGAATTCTACATTTTAAAAGAGTTATTTTTTCTCCAAAAAATGCATCCCATTTATATTATTCTTTATGAATTCAAAAATTTGTTAATATAAAATGCAGAACTAATCTAGAGAACAAGGGAGAGAGAGAGAGAGAGAAAAAAGAAAAAGGGCCACTAAGCATAAAAATTTGTGAAGTTTTCACAAATTTTGTATAATCAAAACTTATGAAGGGAATTTACTAAGGATACCTTGAAAATGTATAAAGGTTAAGTGTTATATCTGAAAATAGAAAATGTAGAATCAAGCTAGAGAAAAAACCATAAATAAAATGCCATCAAGCATAAAAATCGATTAGATTTTGTCAAACTTATGTAAGTCAAACTTATGTAAATTTGGCAAATCGATGCCAAATAAAATCTAGCAGGGATTTCGGCACTTGCAAGCTTTTCTTTCCGTGCCAAAATGAGTTTTTTACCTGTTGAAATAACGTAAAAAAAATAACGGCAAAAATGAGCAGAGTCTGGCCTGGGAACTGGGATTATTTGGAAGCTGAGTGGATTTCGCTCTTCAGCACAGCGTCTCTCTCTCCCGCTCGCTCTCTATCTGCCTGTTGTTCTCTTTTGCGAATGCTCTCCACGCTCCACGCTCGCTGCGGCTCACTTGGCGGCAAATTGCTGTTGCATGCCCGACGAACGACGACGACGACGACGTCGCTGGCGTCGGCAAAACAACAAAGCGGAATCTCTGCATTGGGCACACGCCATTCCCAACATCAAAGCGCGCCGACAGAGGCACAGATTTCTGAGGCTGCCGCCACCGTTGGGGCAAGAACAACAACAACAACAACAACAGTTGCTGCTGCTGCTCATTTGTGTTTTGAGGCGCATTGTGCGACGCGCGTGTTAAGTGGACTGTGAATATGAAAGGAAAGTTCGAAGAGAGAAAAAAAAAACAACTTTTGCCGCCAAATAAATGCAGACGAGCAGACAAGGCAGCTCCTGCAGCCTTCTACTTACTGTCCAGTGTGTGTGCCAGCTCTCCGCTCGCGTCTCTGGTTCTTAATCAAGAAACGTATCGGCGGCGTATCACAGTAGCACTTTAAACGTAAATTGCTTTTAACATGGTTATTACAATCTTAACGTTTGTCTGGCCACGAAGCACTTCAGGCAGCAGCAACCTGTTGTCGGTTGTTGTTGCTGCTGCCGCTGCTTCTGCTGCTGCTGTTTGCAGTTGCCCCCGACAGCAATAGAAGTCAATGTTGGCTCTTCTGGCCAGCTCTGTAGGTTGCGTTTGTGCCCGTTAGGTTGGCCACAGTTGGCCAGTCGCCAGCCGCTTCGATCATCATCGGTCTTTGTCTTGGTCTTGGGGCTGGGGCTGCGTTTCATTTGGAAGATTGTTGTAATTATGATTGCGCGATTATGATTGGATTAGTTGTCGGTAGCTTTTTGCTTTAAGTTTGCCTTAATCGAAATTGTTTTGTGGCGGAAATGAGCCGAATGCCAGTCCAGCTGCTAATTAGTTAACGCTCTAAACCAGGCCCGGGCTGGGCAGGCTGCAGAAGCAGATCAAAAGGGCAGGCCGCAGGATTAAGTCAGCGAGCCTTTTGTTGCCAACAGTTGCCGCTGTTGCCTGCTGCCTGTTGCCGTTTGCCTGTTGGCCGATAATCTTGCATTTAAATATTTCGCAGGAAAACACGCAAATCCGCTGACTTGTCACACCTTGTGGCCAGGTAAGTTCCCACAACAACTGCAACTGCAACTGCAACTGAAACTGAAACTGCGGCAACAAGCGGCGGCCTTGTGTGTGTGCGTTTATGTGACTGTGTGTCTCAGGTGATCAAAGTGCGTGCCGCTGATTAAAAAGGGGGAATTTGTCGCCCTTTCGTTGCCCTGTAAACATATGCACAAATTGGGTATGTGTAACTAAGGGAAATGTGTTTAACAGACAGCTGATGGCCCACTTCCAGTGATGAGAGGTAAAGATATATGTCTAGAACATCTTAATGTGAAGCTAACTTCTCTCTGCCATATACAGGGTATCAACCTGGGTGGTAATGCCGCCTGTCGCTTGTTGTTGCAGCGTAAGTATTTAATTTCAGGTAAATTTGTAAGATAAATAATTGTCGCTTACCTGACGCGCCGCGCTTCAAAGAACTTCATTGTGTTTTGCATATGCAGCGCATCAAGCACTGCGGCTGTGTGTGTGAGTTCGAGAACTTTGGCCAAAAGGACCTTCAAAAGGACCGACTCCGGCCGTGTGCATGTGTGTGTGTGTGCGTGTGTAGATTATGGACAACTGCAGCGGCGACAACGAGCGGCATTGTTACCATCACTGGGCCTTTTGTAATGTCTCACGCTGGGAGCGGATCACAACAGCGGGACATGGACGATCAATAACGCTCAGCCGCACACTTTTGAAGTTGACTGTGATCGTCGTCGCCTGGGCTTGTGCTGCATCAAATTTAGGTGGAACTGGCAACTGGCAACTGCATGCGTGTGCGTGTGTGCGTATGTGTGTCATGCTGTCAAAACACTCAGAACGCGCCACACACGGCGCACATCAGTGTTCTTTTATTTTATATTTTAGTTTTTTATATATATTTCGGAGCAGATTGAAACTTCACTCGTCGCATGATGACGAATCGGAAATGGTCCCCGACGCGGCACCAGCATTGATAATCAATAAGCCGAGAAATGTAAGACCTCTTACACGAGCCGCAGACTGAGACAGAGACGGAGACGGAGACAGGGATAGGGAGGGAGTGGAGGACACTGCAGACGGGTCTCCCACAGAGCGCTCATCAAATTGTGCCAAGATTTACGAGCCCCTTGATTGAGTTTTCTTATGCTTTGAATACGGCAAACATCAGACAGGACCACCGTACGAACCGGGCACAGCGGGCCAGAGCTGCCAAGAGCTGCGACATGCCCGATGCGAGATGTGAGACTTTCGGTTAACATTGTCTCTGGCTCTGTGTGGCAGCCACGGCGCAGCAAGCGCACCGAGCGCTCTTCCTTATAGGATGACAAATTGTGCTGATATCGCAACATGTTGATTGAGTGCTGCAACATTGCCACATCGCCTGCTGCCGACTCTGTGGCAGCTTTGGCATGCTCATGAATTTGCATCGCCTTATTGAAGGCGGGTGGAGCTTACCGCATGAATCTATTAATTAATATGCAATTTTTGGTTCGGAGACGTTAACTAGAGAAAAACCTTAAGGTTTGATACACAATTTAAATGTTTATCTGGTATTGATTGGGAATTAATTCCAAATAAAAAAGAGACCTGCTATTGTTATGATTACGCACAAGAATACACAGACAATATTGATTCAACTAACTTTTTCGTACTCTGCATTTTTAGTGCTCGAAAAAACCACCTGAAAACACCTGAGTCCATAAGGTAACAGCTTGTATATCACAAACATTACATGGCCAAGCCAATCAGCCAGACGATATATAAAGCCCTGGGCATTAGCTGAGTAACAACAAGCTTCAATATGCGTTTCGCTTTGGCATTTCTCGTAATCTGCTGCCTAGTTTGTTGCCTGACTCAGGTCCAGGCTCAGACGGGGTCAACAACAGTAGCAGGAGAAGCAGCAACAGCCGCGCCTACAACAGCAGCGGCGGCAACAACAACAACAGCAGCAACAACTGCGGCAACAACAGCAACAACTACAACGACAGCAGCAAGCACATCCAACACAGCCGCACGTCTACGCGCCCTGCGTCGCAAGCTGAAGCGCCGCCGGCGCCAGCAGCAAAAGCAGCAGAAGAAGCAGAAGAAGCAGAAGCAGCGCAAGCAGCGCAGGCGCAAACAGCAGCGACGCAGGCGCCAGCAGCAGCAGCGCAGGCGCAGAGGCTGAGCCAAATGGAGCAGGCCTCAAGCCAAATGCGAAACGAAACTTTGTAATTGTAAAATAATTCAAATGTTTTTATAATAAAATAAATAATAAATACAAAACAAAATAAAACATGAAATTTTGTGTATAATTCTTATCTCCAATCTCTTATTGGGATTAGCTAAAGATATTTGTATGAAATGGAAAGGGTAAATTCAATCAATGTACTTTTGTCTGTAGCTCTGATAGATATATGAATATTATTTCAATTTCTCCGTCTAAGACATCTAAGTATCGTATTAGACGGAGACTTTGACATGCTGTTCATGTCTACTTTCAAGAAAAGAAGATATTATCTTCTTTGAAATACACTTTTTTTTATCTATTAAATGTGTTTAGGGCTTTTAAAATATATTATTTAAACTATTACTAAAGCTATTAAGCTAACTATATTAGATGGCAAAGGATACGTTAGGCTACGGCTAAGATAATGCTAAGTCAGCCTGATAACCGAGCCCGGATATTCGTTGTTCATTCGTCTGACTGAACTGATCACTGGGTCACTTAGCAGATTCATCTACTGAGAACTGCATTTAAAATATACTCTTCGATAAAATAGCTTATAATTGTTTATTACTTTGGATTGTAAGAGCAAAGATTAACGTGCATTTGCGAAGAAATACAAAAGACTCTACTTAAAAAATCACCTAAAAATGGCTTACACGTACGAAAACCAACTAGAAATTTAGAGGGCAATGCCAAAGAATAATAAAATTCTTTTTTTTGGTTTTAGTACACATAACAGTATATACCTTTAAATTTCCCAGCATTAGAGACTAGAAAGTGATTGAATACCAAAAAAAAAACACTTTCTAATTTATATATGTTTTAGTTGGTTTCCATTCACAGCATTATAATCTCCATTACCCAATAATTTCCATTGCATTATAATTTCCATAACCTTTATAAACATTTTAAATATTATTGTGTGGGTTTTGCTTTACCGGAAACACAACATCCAGCACAAACAGATCGGCTGACAAATATTGACATAATACCAGCTTGTGAACTTGATGTTGGATCGGAAGTACCTTCCTTCCGCTGCAAGCATAAGCCGAAACGAAAAACACCTGAGTACAGTAAATACCACAAACAGCAGCTGTTCTATCTTGTTATTATATAAGTTGGCTGGCTAACTTAGGCTTAGTTAGATTTAGCACTCGGTTGTTACAATGCGTTTGACTTTTGTATTACTTTTTGTACTGCTCAGCTGCCTATTATTGGCACAGCGGGTCGGCAGTCAATCCTATTCGAGTCCTGAGTACTCTGATCCGGCTACATCGCCAACAGGAACAGGGACTTCAAGCTCAGGCACCGGAAGCGCTGTCACCACAAACTCTACCATATCGCCGGAATATTTGCGTAATACGCTACGCCTTCTAAAAATCAAGCTTCAGCTCAAGAAACTGAAGCGCCAGCGTCAGCAGCGCAAGCGTCAGCAGCGCAAGCGCCAGCAGCGCAAGCGTCAGCAGTCACAAAAACGACAGGGCTGAGAAGGCTTTTAGTATTTAGTTATTAACTAGTAGTAAGGTACTTCATAAATATGCCAAAAAACCAAAGAAAATTATAAAATATAGAGGCACATCAAAAATATCTTAATAAAAATTGTAAAAAATTACCCAAGACAATTAGAAAATTAATTAAATACCGAGAAACGTCATAAATAACCCAGGGAAAATATAAAATTAATTATAAATAGATAAACTTCGAAAATATCCCAAGAAAATCTAAGAGTTAATTAGAGGAACTTTCAAAATATCATATATCCTGGGAATTTCCCAGGAAAATTAGAAAATTTATTACATATAGAGGAACTTCATAAGTACACCAAGAAAATTATTAAATATAGAAAAAATTCGAAAATAAATAATATAGAGGAATTGAAAATTATCCCAAGAAAATGATAAGAAATATCCCAAAAATAAGAGATTAATTAAATATAAAGAAACTTCATAAATATTACAAGGAAATATAAAATTTCAAATATTGAGGAGCTTCAAAAATCTCTCATGAAAATTTTATAAATTTTCCCAAGAAAATAACAAATTAATTAAATAAAAAATAACTCCATTTTGACACAAGTTAATAAAAGCGTGAAGAGCGCAAAAGTAGTAACAAAATAAAACTCTCATAAAGATTTTGGTTATTTAAAAAAACAAATTGTGCGTACCTGACTTGTGGTAAAGAGTTTCAATGTACCTGGTTGAGGTAGGTCTTCCCTTTGTTCGTTGAGCATCGTATCCAGGCATAAGTATAGTCTTTCTGCAACCGATTATTTGCCCGCCTGGCATATGATATAGGGGGAAGGGAGGGGGCCCATTTAGCCGAGTTGCATTGTTGTTTATGGGATGACAAATTGCGCTGATATCGCAACATGTTGATTGAACGCACACGCGGAAACATTGTAAACAAGCATAGGGTATGGTGGTGGGGAGGGCGGGCGGCGTGTGTTCGGT
This sequence comes from Drosophila montana, assembly GCF_035044405.1. NCBI lineage: Eukaryota > Metazoa > Arthropoda > Insecta > Diptera > Drosophilidae > Drosophila > Drosophila montana. The sequence goes on from NW_026997535.1 coordinate 253,984, forward strand.
ATTTGGTGTACTGCTTATGCTTTTGGACTCAATCCCATTGCTGTTGCTGTTCCTGTTCTGTGCGCGTGCTCACCGGCTGGAGGCTTAAGGCTGGAGCTCGGCTCGAGATTCGAGAGCCGCAACGGTCGCGTTTTTTACACAATGCAGCGCTGCCGCCGCATGAAAACCCAAAGAAATAAAGAAATAAATAAAACAGGCAACAGCATTAAAAAGAATAAAAAACACAAAAACACAAAGAAGACTCGAGATGCCGACAAAGTAATAAACCAATTAGGACATCAAAGTGTTCAACCGACAGCACCAGCAGCAGCAGCAATCGCAGTGGCAGAGGCAGCGGCAGCAAAAGCAGCAGAGCCTTAACCAGAGCCGCCAGAGATCACAGAGATTTGCGCTGATCCGCCTTTGATTCTAAGCTACAAAACGCAACCTACATATGTCGCCAGCTCACCTCGGCCAGCCCAGAGGCCTCTAGGCTTCTCGTCCATGGCCACGCTCTCCTTACACGCATCAGCTGGGTTTTTCTTACCAATTTCTGTTGTTGTTTTCTTGTTAAGGGCACGCGGAAATAGCTGGGGAGTCAGAGAATGAACGGCAAACGGATTGATTTGACTAGAGCGGTACTATAATGCAGGATATATATTGATTAATATTATCCGATCAGCTCCAAGTAGAGTATTTTAAGTGTACTATATTTGACATCAAAATTAGATGGAATTGTGTTGTCCCCGCCTGCGGCAAAGCCTACACCCATGCATATGCCTGCTACTCATCCTCTTGCTGCTGCGTATCCTCCTACAGCGTATCCTCTTACGTATCCCACCAAGTAATATCATTCTCCGAATCTTCCTACTCATCCGAATCAATATCCCCCTACGCAGTATCCTCCTTCCATCCATACAAATTGCGATTTTCACGAGGTTTGGCTCCTTGTTCATGGTTTGACTTCTAGATAAATTTGGCATCTAAATATGGCAACATTATTTTTGGCCAAATGTGAAAATCTCAAATCGCAAATCTCATCCGATTTTCACAAGGTTTGGCTCTTTTCTCATGGTTTGGCCTGTAGATCAATATGGCATTACAATATGGCAACCTTATTTTTGGTCCACATTCATGTAAAACTGGTATCCTCAAATATCCTATATAGACATAGGTCATAATTTCCTACCCCCATAACTCGGCCAAATCTTATCCGATTTTCACAAGGTTTGGCTCTTTTCTCATGGTTTGGCCTCTAGATCAATCTGGCATCAAAATATGGCAACATTATTTTTGGTCCAAATTCATGTATAAATGGTACCCTCCGATATCCTATATAGACATAGGTCATAATTTCCCACCCCCATAACTCGGCCAAATCTCATCCGGTTTTCACAAGGTTTGGCTCTTTTCTCATGGTTTGGCCTGTAGATCAATCTGGCATCAAAATATGGCAACATTATTTTTGGTCCAAATTCATGTATAAATGGTATCCTCAAATATCCTATATATACATAGGTCATAATTTCCCACCCCCATAACTCGGCCAAATCTCATCCGGTTTTCACAAGGTTTGGCTCTTTTCTCATGGTTTGGCCTGTAGATCAATCTGGCATTAAAATATGGCAACCGTATTTTTGGTCCAAATTCATGTATAAATGGTACCCTCCGATATCCTATATAGACATAGGTCATAATTTCCCACCCCCTAACTCGGCCAAATCTCATCCTTTTCACAAGGTTTGGCCTTTTCTCATGGTGGCCTCTCAGATCAATCTGGCATCAAAATATGGCAACATTATTTTTGGTCCAAATTCATGTATAAATGGTATCCTCAAATATCCTATATAGACATAGGTCATAATTTCCCACCCCCCTAACTCGGCCAAATCTCATCCTATTTGCACAAGGTTTGGCTCTTTTCTCATGGTTTGGCCTGTAGATCAATCTGGCATTACAATATGGCAACCTTATTTTTGGTCCAAATTCATGTAAAACTGGTATCCTCAAATATCCTATATAGACATAGGTCATAATTTCCCACCCCCATAACTCGGCCAAATCTCATCCGGTTTTCACAAGGTTTGGCTCTTTTCTCATGGTTTGGCCTGTAGATCAATCTGGCATCAAAATATGGCAACATTATTTTTGGTCCAAATTCATGTAAAACTGGTATCCTCAAATATCCTATATATACATAGGTCATAATTTCCCACCCCCATAACTCGGCCAAATCTCATCCTATTTGCACAAGGTTTGGCTCTTTTCTCATGGTTTGGCCTCTAGATCAATCTGGCATCAAAATATGGCAACATTATTTTTGGTCCAAATTCATGTAAAATGGTATCCTCAAATATCCTATATATACATAGGTAATAATCCCACCCCATAACTCGGCCAAATCTCATCCGTTTCACAAGGTTTGGCTTTTCCATGGTTTGGCTAGATCAATCTGGCATAAAATATGGCAACATTATTTTTGGTCCAAATTCATGTAAAACTGGTATCCTCAAATATCCTATATAGACATAGGTCATAATTTCCCACCCCCCTAACTCGGCCAAATCTCATCCGGTTTTCACAAGGTTTGGCTCTTTTCTCATGGTTTGGCCTGTAGATCAATCTGGCATTAAAATATGGCAACCGTATTTTTGGTCCAAATTCATGTATAAATGGTACCCTCCGATATCCTATATAGACATAGGTCATAATTTCCCACCCCCTAACTCGGCCAAATCTCATCCTATTTTCACAAGGTTTGGCTCTTTTCTCATGGTTTGGCCTCTAGATCAATCTGGCATCAAAATATGGCAACATTATTTTTGGTCCAAATTCATGTATAAATGGTACCCTCCGATATCCTATATATACATAGGTCATAATTTTCCACCCCATAACTCGGCCAAATCTCATCCGATTTTCACAAGGTTTGGCTCTTTTCTCATGGTTTGGCCTCTAGATCAATCTGGCATCAAAATATGGCAACATTATTTTTGGTCCAAATTCATGTAAAACTGGTATCCTCAAATATCCTATATAGACATAGGTCATAATTTCCCACCCCCCTTACTCGGACAAAACTCATCCGATTTTCACAAGGTTTGGCTATTTTCCCATGGTTTGGTTTCTAGATCAATTTGGCATATAAATATGGCAACATTATTTTTGGTCCAAATTCATGTATAAATGGTACCCTCCGATATCCTATATAGACAGAGGTCATAATTTCCCACCCCATAACTCGGCCAAATCTCATCCGATTTTCACAAGGTTTGGCTATTTTCCCATGGTTTGGTTTCTAGATCAATTTGGTATATAAATATGGCAACATTATTTTTGGTCCAAATTCATGTAAAACTGGTATCCTCAAATATCCTATGTAGACATAGGTCATAATTTCCCACCCCCCTTACTCGGACAAAACTCATCCGATTTTCAAGAGGTTTGGCTCGTTGTACAAATAAAAACTAATTTTTTCCCAAATGTATTTTTGAACTTTTTTCGAAATTAAGAATATTGAAATTATATTGTTTCTTTGGTTAGCCTTTCTTAAAGGCATTATGTGCAACAGGAAGTAATCCGTGTACTTACCTGAAAATTCCCACACACTTGCACGATTAGTTCATTACCTTCCATTAGTAGAGAGAGAATTTCTTTCATACAAGCAATTCACCTGAAAAAACAAAAGTAGTAACGAGCGGATTAGAGTAAGAGCACGAGAAAATTACCAGGAAATTAACTGTGTTTACTTTCATACAAGCAAATACACATACATACCCATATCCACACATATAGAGAACATATAAACAGCTACATCGTTTAGACATGCGAGCATTACTTAAATCTATGAGAATTGCATAGAAGGGCAACATTTTAGTTATTCCATTTTTTATTTGCAGAGCTGCGGGAAATAAACATCTGCCTAAATGTGGCAAATAAAAGCATACATACATGCATACGTACACATATATATACATACATACCCATATCCATTCATATACAGGACAAATAAGCAGCTCCTCCTATTGCTGGCTTGCCTTCGCCTTCTATTGGCGCTCTTCTGCCACACTGTTTCAGCATGCTAGCCGTACCTAAATTCCAAAGAATTGTATAGAAAGGCAACATTTATTACGTATTTTTTTATAATTTGCAGAGCAAAAAGCAATCTTAGCCTGCATTAAATAATAGAGATCATACGTGTATGTATACACATATGCATGTATGCACGACTGCATATATAATTACATACAAACATAATTGCATACATGCCTGGATCTCTACATGCATAAATATTTGTCTACATATATACAAACATACGTAACATACATGTGTACATACCCATATGCACACAGCTCATCCGGCGACTTATCGTCCTCCTCCTGCGTGACGAGCATCCTCCTCCTCCAGCTGCTGCTGCTCTGCATTCTTCTGATAGGCCGCCTCCTCCTGATGGGCCACATTCTCCTGCTGGGCCGCATACTCCTTCTCTAAATCGTCGAAGCACGCGAGCCTTACTTAAATTTATGAGAATCACATACAAGGGTTATATTTTAAAACCCTATTTTATTGATTTGCAGAGCAGAGGCAATGTACGTGACAGAAAGACATATTTATTTACATACATACATACATACATACATACATACATACCTACATATATACAAACATACATACACACACACGTACACTCACACAAACACACACACACAAACACACACACATGTATACATAGAATATAAAAATGTACTTAAGTGAATAAATTTGAAGGGTGTTTGGTATTGGAGAGCATAGTTAGTCAATTTTATATACATATTTATCGAAGGGAATAGAACTCTGTAACGGGCGCTTAAAGTGTTGTTGGGTAATTTCAGATACTATATAGTTTATTTTTAGCTACCTAATTGATTCCATGAATGAGGCTTGTTTTCGCTTGGCTTCGTTCCATTTTGGATTCCCTTTCATATAAACTTTCCATGATGCCAAAATAGTGCCTCCTACATTATGCAGATGGGTTCGTTATCATTTAAATCATCGTCGCATGTCTGCCTACTATTGGGGCAGAGCAGTAGCTAAAACTATAGCTGAAGCCGTTGCCCAAGACCCGACACCCCCGCTGATCGCCAAATGGGGCATTCATTAAGAATTTAAAACGCACATAATTAAGGCACAACAAATGGGGCTCAGGCTGTTCGGGCAGCAGCTTTGATAGGGGCATATATATGCGACTAATAACTGAAGGAAGCAACAACAACAACAACAACAACAACATTAATAATAAGCTTAGCAGTAGCTACTAAATGAAGGCTTAATTAAATCATAAAATGCTGAGCACCTCATTAAAATCGCTGAAATTGCTACTCGACTTGAGAGCGGCAACAACATTGCGAGGCAAATTTGTTTTTGCCCGAATATTAAAATGCATATTTATTAATAATACTATAAAGCAAACAATTTGTGGTAATATTAATAAACATATTTGTTTATTAATTCAAATGGCGCTTTGTTGCTGATTTGATTGGATCATTGGATCAGTGGCATCGCCGGCATCGGCATATTTTGTAACTGGCTTCCTACTCCGGCTCCTCCTGCGGCTGCTGACGCAAAAGCCCAGTCGGAAGCGCTGCCAGAGGCTTAGTTGGCGTCTGAGTGGGGCACGGCACGTGGTAAACGAGATGCACGCTTCAAAGGCGCCGGCCACGGCCCACCTAAAAGTTTAAATTGAATACGAAAACAGCAACAGAAACGGCTTCGGCCTAAACTGGTTGCAAACGCACATAAACCATTTAAGCCGAAAAGAAATCGGTGCGCCGGCAAACTCTAACGATCTAAAGATACGGCCAGCACCCCAACCAACAGCCCAGCCAAAAAGGCCACTCTTAATGATATTTTAAATATCAAAGATACCCTAACACAAGCACTACTAACGGAAGTCGATATAGATATAGATATAGACATAGATATAGATATAGATGTAGATATAGATACAGATATAGATAAATGTATAGATATAGATATACATATATATAGATATAGATGCATATAGATATAGATATAGATATATATAGATATAGATATAGATATAGATGTAGATATAGATATAGATATAGATATAGATATAGATATAGATATAGATATAGACATAGACATAGATATAGATATAGATATAGATATAGATATAGATATAGATATAGATATAGATATAGATATAGATATAGATATAGATATAGATATAGATATAGATATAGATATAGATATAGATATAGATATAGATATAGATATAGATATAGATATAGATATAGATATAGATATAGATATAGATATAGATATAGATATAGATATAGATATAGATATAGATATAGATATAGATATAGATATAGATATAGATATAGATATAGATATAGATATAGATATAGATATAGATATAGATATAGATATAGATATAGATATAGATATAGATATAGATATAGATATAGATATAGATATAGATATAGATATAGATATAGATATAGATATAGATATAGATATATATATAGATATAGATATAGATATAGATATATATATAGATATAGATATAGATATAGATATAGATATAGATATAGATATAGATATAGATATAGATATAGATATAGATATAGATATAGATATAGATTGTAGGGTATCTCATAGTCATGGTACCCGTGGAATTCTTAGCTGTTTTTCTGTTGGTCACCCACTGCTTTTGGGGCTGCTGCAAGAGATCGATTTGAATTGGAATTTCAAAGAGGCCGCATTTCATTTCACAAAGTCAAAACAGTTAATTTATATCATGTCGCGACTACTGGTCTTACTGATTTTGCATTTTGTTGGACTATTCGAGTGGCTGTTGTCGCGGCGCGTCGTTTCGAAATTGAAATATGAAAATGAAATCAATTTGGCTAAAGAAAACCTGATTAGCAGCAACCACAGTCTATGCAGGCGGACTTGGTTCAGCTTTATTTCATTTCGTTCGATACGAATCCTAAAATAAGTCAGATTATAAACGTACATGCAGATGTGTGCGGTCATAAATTCTGCTTTTGATTTTACGTTTTTGAATCGGTAACGAATTAATTCGAAACATGCAAATTGATGTTGAAAACTGAATGAAGTCGCCAAGCGAGTGAGAAATGAGATGCGTACACTTCCAACTAAGCAAATCAATAACTATATATATACATATGTATGTGTATATATATGTATGCATAGCGAAAGGATCTGAAGGGTCTGATGCGTAACTGAGTAGCCGAGCACAAGGACACGATGCCAGCAGGTGCACACAAAGGTGCCGCTGAGCTGAGCTAATTTCAAATTACACACTTCATTCGTCTAGGATAAGTAAGAGCAAACTAAGGGCTGGGGTGCAGGCTGAAGGGTGACGGTTGCGGGGTGCGGGGGAATCGTCAACAGCGTAACTAAACCGCTTTCCAAGCCAACCACAATTGACAGCGCGCCCATTGCCGGTTGCTCTGATCCTGCACATCAAAGTAACCGCTCGCCCGAGCGCCCCATCCCATCGACGTCGACGTCGACGTCGTCATCTACGCAGGTTTCTCGTAATGTGCGTGCAAGATGAATTTTCGGCACCGTGGGTGTGGCTTATTTTAAAGCAATTAAACCATAGTGAAGCGTGTCTTCTTGGATAGAGACCGAGTACTTTGCGGCACGGTGATCTACGAGGACACTTTTAACCATTGTGCCTCGTCTGGCTTTCATCTGTGCCGCCAACTGTGGGCGTAGCTAACAGTTCGTTTTGTGCTCGGAGTTGATTAGGTGCTGCGCAAAAGAGATTTCAAATCTATTAAAATTACCAAGAAGAAAGAGTTTGACAAGGTTAGATTTGATATGGCATCATGTGGCATAATGGCTTTAGAAACTCTTTATGCTTAGCACGGAAGGTAACAGCCCTTACTAAGGAATATGTATTTGATCAAATATTCTCTCATAGTTGTCCTTTTAATGTCATTTACTCGAATTGTTATCAATTTGCCTCATTTGAAAATAACCGCTGAATATTAAATTTAACATAAAATGTAAGTCATTCGCATAGGTTAATCCTAACTGTAAATTAGCAGCGGGGAAAAAATGGCAGTTTTGTAATTTTCCTTTTTTTACAGCTAAGGCATTTCAAATTGCCTTAAGCAAAGGTTTGTGCATTGGCTACATATAACAGCATGTCATATCTACAGATATACAGATATAACAGTTGCCAGCCCAAAAGTATGCAACGATTTAACGTAAATGTAACTTAGCAGGTTCGTTAACTGAGCTAAATTCGTTAAGTAGCTAACTGCCGTTAAGTGCGTTTCGTTCAGTCTTGCTGTAAGGCTAACAAAGTTTCAAACCGAAGTTAACAGAGTTTGTGCACTGGCTATATAACAGTTTATCCTTTGTAAATTAGGTCTAAATAAAGTACTGAAGTTGGGTTCAAAAGGGAAATGGGTACAGGAAGTATTTATTTAAAGGTAAAGTACTTATACTTAATGTAATTAATTTCCCTTGAAGATGATTTATAAACAGTTTAACAGCGGTTAACAACAGAAATGTTAAAGTTCATAGTTTTTTGAATTAAGCGAACCGAACTCAACTGAACCGAATTAATGAAGTCTTTAATTTTCCTGGAACCTGTTCACTGTGCGTAACGCCGTAGATTGAAATCAGTTTCCATTGTAGAGATACTTAGCGCTAAGTGCAGTTGATGTCTGCCGTCTAACGTCTGCTGTCGGCGAGCAAATACGTTGTAAGTACCCAGTTCACAGCACATCATAGTTCATATGTCAGATGGGCGGGCTTTCAGGCTTTATTTTGGGAGGCCGCACTGTGCGCGACTAAGCCGTATCATTTATCATGCCTGGCATCGCATCGCATCGCCTCGCATCGCATATCTTTATAGCGCTCGACCATGCATTATGCTTCAGTGACAACAATAACCACTTGAGAGCCAAACAAACCCAAGTCAAATACTTGGGCCAAACAATCGAACAGCACGAGTGCGTGGGAGCACAACAGAGCTGAACTGGGCTGGGCTGTGCTGGGCTGTGCTGTGCTGGGTCTGGGATTGAGCTGAACTCAACTGAACTGAACTTAGCTGAGCTGTGGACTGCAGGGACATGTCAAGGGTTAGCTTGAGCTGTTTTTGCCAAAGTGTTGGCTTTATACGCATATTTTGCCATTTCATATTCAGAGTCAACTTTTAGTTCTGCTGGATTAGAAACGGAGAGAGAGCGGGGGAGGGGGAGACAAAATGCCGAATGGGGTATAAAGAGTTGATGCCTTCACAAATGTTTTGGGGCGAAATGTTTTTTCGCTTATTTGTTTAGCTGCATGTTTTATTAATGCATTTGCCAAAAATGCCATTCAATATATCATAAATTATTATCAACCTTTTAAGTGTCGCGCTTTTGTCGAATATGTGCATTTATTTGATATCACGCATACGCAACGTGGGCCAGGCGACGCCAACATATCTCTAGTTGAAAACCAAACTGATATTAATTTATAATATTACCGATAATTTGGACAAATTGCGGTCGCAATTACAATAATACAACTACAGCAGCATCCCAATGGAGTTGCTGCATTGTCTGCTCTCTAGATACTCTACAAAGGGTATACCTACCTATACAAATGCATATATATTGCGACATCTTTTACCAGCCAAGTTAACTAAGCAGAATGGAAATATCTAGCAATTTGCTCAGCTTTTGCTTTGAATCTTCCTCTATCCTCTTCCTCTGCTTAATCTTATTTGTGCAGGGTATCTTGTAGTCTGGCATGGAATGCAGCAATTACGTGCTTTTATAGTGTTTGCCATGGCAATTGTTGCCAGAATTTATTTGTATTGTCGACCTAGGGAAAACAATTACTTTGGAATGGAGTGCAAATATGCCAGCTGAAATATTTGTTTAAATTTTCGAGTGCTGTTGTTCGTTAGTTTCCGATTCAAAACTGCAGTTGCACTGCACCACTGCCCCACCCTCCCCCCCTCCCCCTCACTCACCCCTGTGCTGTGTGCAATTTCGCCTTTTGCCCACTTGCCGCAGCGCAGCACCCAAAAGTTGCGCTCATACAATGGGATTGGGCCAATAAGTGACCCACACGCACACGCACACGCACACACACACACGCACACGCACACGCACACGCACACACACATAGAGAACGCCCTGAATGCCGCAGCATTGTTGAATTTTGGTTGGTTGCAAAGTGATTTACGCAATTAAAATAATTTCATTCAAATGGTCCATAATTCAACTGGCATTTCATGCGGCTCTGCAGCGGCCACTTTAGAGTTTGTTCAGCCGCCATGCGACCGACCACGCCCCCAAAAACACCAACAGCCCTTGACAATGCGCGCACCAACACACACACACTGACCATAAATCCGATGTAAAAATGCATACAAAACTATTAGAAATTCGTAGATTATCGCATCAGGCCTTTTTATCATTTGCTGCGCTACGCAGAAGCTTATTAGTTTATGCTTGAAAGAGGCCCTTTCGTAGATGAAAAACTGAGTATTACGAAAAGCGACTATGCTCGTTTACGAATTTCCTAAATACTTGCGGGTCCTGGTGTGTCCTTTGCCAAACAAGCTCCTTGGAGTTGCTGAGATATCCGAATTTTTTGTTTCTCGCAGCCCACGTCAGTAATTTTACAAAAATTGGATTTTTAGATAACTCTTATATCAAGAACATTGTATAGTTCAATATCTTGACTGAGCAAAATGGGGTTGATTCATAAACCCAGTTTTAATTTCAAAGGATTTGATGGACTTTAACTGGCTATAGCTCAGGTAAATGTAGTCCGAACGTGAAAAGATTGGGCGCTTTGAAAACGTGGAGGTCTACAGAATCGTTTGGAACTAACATTTTTTGACTATAGCTCCGAAGCGCTTTTGGCCAAAATTGTGATGTAACCCCTTGCCAATTGCCAAAATTGGATCAAATTTTAGTATGGGCTTTTTTGAATGGCAATTGAAGGTTGAAGGGACCGACTCAAATTTAGCAAGAATTGTGATGTAAAATGTACTAAATTTAGTCGAAATTCATAATTTTGTAATGGCAATTTACAACTGTGATTCGTACGAGTCTTAAAAGGTTTAAATAATTCCAAAATCGGACTTAAAATACTCGAGTTATACCACGTATATATTTAATGTAATCGTGAAACTCAATAGAAATGTTTGACACTACAAACAAACCCAGCATATTCTACTTACGACAAGTTTCGGAAACGGTTTACTCTCGAATCTCTCAAATCCTGAGAGGTCATACAAGTTTCATACAATCCCAACCCGTTTGGCTTATCTCTCATTTGTTTAACTGCTATATTACAGGCCATAAAAGGCTTTCGACGCCCAAAATATGCCGCAAAATTAGCGCATAGAAGCTGCTAAATAGTAGCTAAACTAAATGCCAGATCTAGGGCTCAGGTTGTAACGTGTGAGCGCTTTAAGAGTTAAGTTAAAACATTTCTACGTTCCAGTCACGGCTGCTCTCAAATCAATATCGAGAATGCTGCGACTGCTGCTGGGCAACAAATGTGTCTAATGCCGGGGCATTAAATAAATTCTATCGGCCCAAATTACATGCTGTTGTCCATGGCCATGAGGAAGCGCAAGGACAACAACAACAGGCCACGACCAGCGCTGCGACGGTTGCTTAGGCAACCACACAAAAAAAAAAAAGAATAAAATTTGCATAAGCAGCGCGCAACATTTGGGAGTCAGGCGAGCGTATAAATATTTTTATGCCAACGCAGTCACAAAAATGTCGGGCCGCCAAACTGATCCTGAAAGTGGAGCAAGTTTTATATGCCTCATTGGCGCGCGGTTTGCATGTGGCCATTTTGTGGCTAGCTTGATTATTTTGGACGCGGACATGCATGAGGATTAGCGCCGCTTTGCGGCGCATTTTAATAGAATTACACAATTGCAGAATTGTGCGTTGTCAATTGTTGCTGCAATTTAATTTAACATTTTTAATTTCCGTTTGTCGCATCCTTTACTTTCTGTATGTGTATTTTAATTAATGAGGCATTTCAATTGGTATTCTTGTTTTGTTGTTGCTCTGTCAAAGTTCGCAGCGGATGGAATTATGCGAGAGACTGTTTTGTTTGGAATACTCTTTGCCATGGGCTACAATAACTGCGCAATAAGCTTTGCTGCCAAGAAACAACACGCATTCTAGTCAAGCAGTTGAAAGCAGTGCACGCGGATATTAGACTTGATGCAAGCAGTGCATACAGCATTTCCTTTAATACTTAACATTATTTACTGCGCTCCCTTCCAGCAGGTTTTAATTAATTATCAATTTATGTCTTATTAAAGTTTATTTTTACTTACTTTTGAGCACAAAGCCGAAGCGCATTCTGAAATAAATTGTTGACCAAGCTTTAAATCCATTCTTACGAGCGTTATTTTAAAGAATGTTGCTCGAAATCTATAAAAATAATTTGAGTATGTAAATAGGCATTTGCTTCTCAAAATTAATAGCTAAAAGAGCATGTAATATTTGGGCTTGGCCATGAAATTGATACCTTAGTTTCATTTTTAAGCCCTTTCGATTTATCTGCTGACCCAGTTTTTCAAAGTGCCCAACTGCCATGTTGCCGGCTGCCTGGCTGCAAGAGGACCCAGCTTCGGGCTGCCTGGTTGTTGCTGTCTATAATCCAGAGATTACATGTGACACACGCATACGTTGCAGCTTATTTTTCATTTCTTCGGCTGTCGTTGCCTATTTTCTAGGTGGACAGGCGGGCACAGGCGGGACAGCTGGGCAGGAGCGGGTTGCCGTGAAGGGTATTATGCCAGCTGCTGCTACTGCATTGCATTTTAGTTTGCATAAATAATTGAACAGCTTATATCAAAAGAAATGAAATCGCACGAGTTGCACCAAATCGTAAAGTTATCAAAACACGTAAACGGGTTCTTTTCTTTTAAATAAAAAAATGTTTAATTGTGTTTCATTTTGCACTATTTAATGTACATAGTTGCTGTTGTTGATGTTCATTTTGTTGTTGTTGTTGCAGTTGCAGTGGCACGTGCACACGCTCAACAGTTCACAATTTATGTTTTTTACTAACAAATGCTTTGCTTCTTTTTTTTTTTGTTTTTGTTTTTTATTCTGGCGACATTTGCATATGGTATTTGTTGTTTTTTTTTTCTATTAGTTTTGTTATTGTTGTAATGCTTTGCTAAGTCTTCTATATTATGGCATGCTTACGCGTGTGCTCATTCGTTTTTGTTTGTTTTTGTATTTGTTATCGATTTTGAGCGTCCAATTATACATAGTATTATACTATATTATTATAGTACATATTTGGACTAGCTTTTAATTAACTGTTCTTTTAATTTACTTGTATTTAAATTCAACAGTTAAAAGTACTCGTTATATATGCTTTTAGTTTAGCTTCCTTTCATACAATTCAATTGCTTTATTCAAACGCATAACTAATAACTATGCCATGATGTTGTTTTAATATAATATTTTAAATATGCAGCTTATGTGGATAATTTGGATTACACGCACACACTCACGCACTCGCTTGCATTCAAGGTTCCAAAAGTTGCACTAATTAACTTTAATGTACAGGAATTTATTTTGTCTGATGACCTACAATAGAAGTGTAATTAATATGCTGTGTTTAAATAGTTGCTTTCAACCCTTTTAAGGCTTCAACATAACCAATTGGCTGGCATTTGCTATTACATACACTTATACCCTATATGTATATATATATAGAGTATATATATAGTTTATAAACAGTTTACATTTTGATTGATTAGGTGAGTTGCTTGTGTTTTCTGGTTAAATATGCGCTTTACACCTGAAGAATAAAGGATGTTTTTTGATTTTTACGTAAAACCGAATATCAAAGGCAAAGGTTGCATGAAAGTTATGCACCTTATCGTGGCCAACATATCATTTTATAATCTTATTTTATGTTGCAATCAAGCAGGCATACGCATACTTGTGTGACCTATAGTTATATGACTAACATTAACTTATGTTGATTGGAATGGGACAAACTGTTATTGTTAATATCGTTAATATTAATATTATAATTATTATTATGGTTATTATTATTGCCTGCATTGCAGCAACAATATTGATTGCAAATTATAACATGGCCTTAGATTAAATTTAATTATAATTTAATTGTAGTTCAATTTGCATCACGACGTGCAGCCACAGCCTCAGCCACCTATTTTAATTACATTACCAGTTTTGATAACTTTATAGCCAATAATTGAGCTATATTTGTGATTGTGTTTAACAAATAAAAGTTAGCAAAAATTCCGAATTTTTTTCTGTGGCAATTGATTAAATGTATGTGGCATATATGTGGCGTGTCAACAGAATTTTTATTAAGTTAGCAATTCGCATTGTCCAGTGCCAAATGCAAATTCCAACGTAAAGTGGCTTCAAATTAAATTAATTTGTCGAATTCACAGTCAAATAGAATCAAATGGCAACCATAAAAATATATTTATTAAACTATTGCAAATATAATTAAAAACGCAAAAGTAAGGATATCTTAGGCATGCCGAAGATTTAATACCCTTTTACAGATATGTGTGAATAGCGCAGCTCGAAAATGCTGAGTTTGTTAAAAATATCTTTGAAAACCGAATATTTTCCCATATAAAAACGTACAATTCCACCGATATTTCCTTATAATAAAGAAGTGGATCTCGCGTATATATGAGAATCATAATGGAACTAATAAATTCCAAGTTTTGTCAATTTATCTTAATATGAAATAGAGGGTTCATATCAGAGCCAACTTTTTGACCGATTGCTCCTAATACAGTTAAATGATATAGTAGTCTGATTCGGACGGTTCCCACATATGTACTGCCTGAAATAGAAAGAAGGACCTATGCGCAGTATCAAGACAAAAGCTTTAAAACTGCCAGACTAGTTCGCATAGAAACAGATAGGCGGACCGAAGGACGGACGGACGGACGGACAGTCGGACATGGCTATATGAACTTGGCTGTTATGCTCATCTAGAATATATATATTTTGTGGGGTTGGTGATATCTTCTTCTATGTGTTACACATTTCATGACAAAATTATACTCTCCTCTATAAGGATATAAAAATATAAGTTCGAATCAAATCAAATGAAATGAAATTAAAGCTGTTATTTCTGATGCCTGGAATAATAAATAAATAAATATTACATTTTTTTGTTAAATATGTGAAGATAATGCAGCTTAATGCGATAAACAAATATTATTAACAAATCGTTTTGCTTTAAAATAAATAAAATAAGCACATCATGAAAAGTTGAGGGCCTAATTTGATATTTGCCAAGGCTTTCCAGCTTTTTTCCATGCAGGTCTGTTCTACTTCTTACTATTTTTCATATTGGAATACCAAATTAATTGGCATTTATTGATTCAAAAAATAAATATATATATAGAGCATAACATTGGAGAAGGCGAGGAAAAAATGCGCTGAGCAAATATTTGCATGATATGGCAATTAATTTAAATATTTGAAGGCCCACTCAATCTGTGAGTGTTATTTCTGTTGTGGCTGCCACGTTTTTCTCTAATTATTTAATGCGCCTCGCTCGCTTCGTATTTATGTATTTATTTAAAGAGCCATTGCAAAACCTCTTGATTTTTTCTCTCGCTTTTCATATTTTATGTGTCTTTTTGTTTTTTTTTTTTGTTTGCTTATTTGCTGTTGTGTGATAAATTTGATATTGCAATTACGTTAATAAGTTTACGTTAGTTATTTACACGCTGCTTAAACTATACAAAATACACATTAAATGTTTATTCATTTGCCTATGTAGGGGGCGTGGCGGAGGGGGAGGGGGGCGAGGGAACATTTTTGTTAGGAGTGCGGCAGCATCTACTTAAGAGTTGTACACATATGAATTGCTAGTTTATAACTGGCAACAGGACTTGACAAATAACTAAATATGCCAGTATTTAGCTAGTCGTGACCGTCATATGCACTTACAGATACAGATACAGATACATACACATTGAGATATATAGATACATACACATTGTGGATACATTCGCGCACACATTTCATGTGGCTGCTTAGTTCGCGTTGTTAAGTCCGGCTGCATGCGATCATCTGTGGCAGCTGCGTTTAGCGTGGGCGTGGGCGTGGGCGTGGCACGCCTGTCGACTGTTGCTGCTGCTGCGGCTGGCCGCAGGCGACGCTTCAAGGCCGCCGCCAGCAGCAGCACGTTTCGCAGCTGCTGTTGCCGCTGCTGCTGCTGATGATGTTGTTGTTCTTCGGATGTCACTTTCACTGGCCGCGAGCGTGACGTCTCGGCTGCGAGTGCCCCATGTGGCGAGTGTGGCACAATGCTGCTGCTGCCGCTGACTGTAACCGAGCACCAGGCCCAGCAGCATGACAATTGTCAGCCAATTGTACTGGCAACCGGATGAGCCAGTTTGCATTGCCTCCGGATGTTCACCTGAAATTATGGCCCGAACTAATTTCAACTTTATTGCATTGTCTTGAGCTTAGATATTAAATTTGTACTTGAACAATAAGCAACTAAATAAATGCGAGTTTGCCTCTCTCTCTCTCTCTCTGTGTGCGTGTGTGTGTGTGGATGTGCGTGTGTGTGTGTGGATGTGCGTGTGGATGTGGATGTGACTGTGTTTGTGTGTGGCAAGTTAGCTGCCAACTCAAGTAGTTGTTCTTGTTGCTGTTTGTCTCTTTATTTGTTGCGCTCTGTTTGGCTTTTGTACATACAAGTGTTTATTTGTAGCTGTCTGTGTGTGCGTGTGTGCATAACACATATATGTTTAATTAATGTGCAGCTTCTGTTTGCCCAGTTGCCCCAAAAGTGCCGACATTTGATTTGCCGTCAGCTGTCAGTTCTTGTGCCTGCAACATTTAAATGCAAATGGCAGCAAGGCAAATGATCAGCTAATTTGGGAAGAAGTTGGCAATTTAATTAAATTAAATTTTTTAATTTCAAAATATTATTTCCATTTATGCCGAAACAATAAAATATGCGCAACCCCCGAAAGTATGCAGCACCATAAAATAAATTAGTGTTATTAAGTGGTGTTAACACACACACACACACACACACACACACACGCACATCGTTGCGTGTGCACGCGATGTGTGCTTCTTTACAAAAAAAACGGTTGCCCACGGGAGCTAACGCCTTGCCTCTTCTCCTCTCTCTCTGCCTCTCTCTTACACACACGCACACATCGTGTGCCTTTGTGTGTGTGCTGGTAATTGATTGAGTTCAATTTTTCAAGCAATTAACTTGTGCACTTGAAACTCAATACAATGTGCAAACAAACAGACCCCGGCAGCCCTCCGCCCGCAATCCAGTTCGGGTAGCCGATGACGCAACACGCGGCGTATGCGCAATGTCGCAGCTGATTCAGCGGCAACTGCTGCGCGTTACGTGAGACGATCGTATTAGCTAAAGCTAGATTGAATTCAATATAAATAATCTGAGTTGATAGAATCGCTCTGATATAACTGCGTATGTTTTTATGCTTGCAGCAATTCGTGGACTTCATCCGTCATGTGTCGCGCTTTAAACGTGATTTGCGTCAGAGGCGTGTACTTCCTTGGAACCAGTGCTGCCCACGCCTGCTGGCCACAGGCTTCAATTTGAACACGAATTGGTTTTTTTCGTCATGTTGCGGTTGGAGCTGCGCAGCAGCTGCTTAATAAATTTCTAGCCGCAGCGTTGAAAATAAACATATTACGCATACGCAACGTGGGCGGCCTGTGGCTAGGCTAGCGAGACAGGGCCGGGCAGAGAGGTGTGAGCTGGGGCAAATGTAACAATGTATTTGTTGACAGGACAGGAATTATTAATAACGTACGTGGCGCACATAATTCATCATCAGAGCAGACACAAGGCCACAGAATCCGGATTGCCTTCAACTGCGCATATCTAAAATATCTTTGGGCTGCGGCTGTGAAAACACAAGTCACAAGCCGGCTAAGCCAAATAAAAGCGCATAAACTGAGAGAGCGAGAGGCAGATAGAGAAAAAATAAAGTAAGAGCCAAGTAAAATATGCAAAATTAGCGCTGATGGATTTTCAGGAAGGAAGCCAGGGCATGCAAAGGCGGCAGGAAGGAGCTAAGCAAGTAGCTAGCTTCAGACACAGACAAAAGCACGCACACAGAACGAAGAACGCAGGACAAAGGACGAAGGACGTGCCGGCAACAGGAGCAGCAGCAGCAGCAGCAGCAGCAGCAGCAGCAGCAGCCAACAGTTGCAATGCACGTTAGTTTTTGAGTGTTTTTATGAGGAGCTTTGCATACTTTGGCAGTATTTTTACATTTTATAGCGCGTTTTGTTTGTGCAGTCGCCGGATGACGGCGAGTAATGTTTGACGGCTGAGAGAGCGCTCTTTAAGTGCATCTCAAGTGTGACACAAAGCGCCGATTTAGCCTGATTTGGCTTAAGTGGGCATTCAATTAGCATACTGTATATGCTATTCAATGCTGATTCACACTTAATTCGCACTCAGATTGCGCTCAAGGTCTTTCCTTTGTGTGTGTGTTTGTGTTTGTGCTATTATTTGCAATTGCTTCTCTCACTTATAATTGTAAAAACATTTCACAGTTCATTTGCGCTTCCGTTTCGTGCTTCATCGCACACTTATTGTTAAATAATTACCATTATCAAGTGCAAGTAAGTGCGAAATAGCTAAAATGTTGATTGCCATTAAATTGTGATTTGACAGAAATTTCTCCAGAGCTTTTCGCCCGCGTCACGTCTCGTGTTGGGACTCGTAAATTAAGTCAAATACGAGCAAAATGGTCAGTGAAGCGAAGTCGTGGCCTCTGCCACTGCTTTACACTGGTTAACAAAAATTGGGCCGAACAATCGGATTGCATATTAAGTGTGACCGCATGTAAGTGTGACTGTGTAGCCCTCATTCCTTCTTCTTCTTTCCGTGTGACAGTATTTGCGAAATATTTCACAACCGAGTCTGATTTTATGTTTAACTCAGCCCGCATTTATTTATGTGACTGCATTCCAGTGTAATGCTTGTGTTTTCTGTGATCGGGTCCCTCGATGCTCTATGCTCGCCTCTATTGTTCAACTTTGCGTGCTTTTCAATTATGCATTAAACTACCGCTTATATTACCGTTGCCATAAAAACTATTTGCAGCTGCTGTTGCTCGCCCCTTCGTCTACGGCTGCCACTGTTTGACACCGTGCACATCCGGCTTGGGCTTGATAAGCATTTTACCACTTTTATCGCAGCACATGCAATACCCAGCTGGGGCCAAGGCGGCGAGCGGTTGGAGCGCCTGCTGAGGTGCATACCGCTCGAAGCTGGACGCTTTTTATTTTCTACTTTGCTGCGAGTTTATAAATAAAATGTGCATATGCGACACTCGCGCACGCAATGGCAATGGCTGCCGTGGCAGGGCGACAGGGCGGCAGGGCACAGAAAATACTAGCGCGCGAACAAAAACCGGAAGCCATGCATCGCAGTCAGCGTCCTTCGAGCTGCCCGTTCCTGTCCACATTCACATCCACATGCACGTTCATATCCTCCTCCTCCTTCTCCCCCTCCTTCTCCTCGTCCTTGTCCACGTCCTGTTATTGTTTTTGCCACACGTCGCGGTTGGTAAAGTTGCGCCTGGCATTTCGGTCTTGTTTTTCATTCTGCGCTGACATTTACTTCGCTGTCATTAATTTTAAGCTGCATGCTTCTGGGCTCTGCCCAAATTGCGAGCACTCGCACTTGCACTTGCCTGCCTTCCAGTCATTCGTTTTCCCAGCTAGCAGCTAGCAACTTTTTGCCAATATCCATTAAAATCTACCTATTAAAAATATATCACTCGTATATCTGGCATAGTATGCATTCCTCTAATGAGGTGTAACAGTCAAGATAGTCACAATTTGTATGGTATTCTTTTTCACAGATAAATCAAAATGTATCGAGAACTCGTTCCTTCTACCTGCTTGCAGCTTAATTGAGGTAAAATCGTGTTGTTTTCACTTTAGGCACATTTATCTTTGTAAAATAAAGTTAAGCTTGCCAGATCTTTAGAAGCTTTCGGCCTGGCTGTCTCTTTTGCTTAGAAAGCAATTGAAAAGTTTTGATTTTCATTTAATTTCAATTCTTTTCAGTTTTGTTGCTGTTAAATTTAGTTTTGATTTTATTTTTGGCACAAAACTATTTGCCAAGTTTTGCATTTAATGCGCAAATACGCATTATGCTCCTCTCCTTATCCAACTATCTATCTAACTGTCTATCTCTACGCCTGTCGGTGTGTCCGCTTGTTTGCTTGTCCCTCCGTCTGTCTGTTTGTTTGTTTGTTCGTGTATCTGTGTCTTCGTGAGTGTCTCTTCTGCAGTCCCCGACATTTGTCTGGCTGTAATACTATCTTCTTACAATATTGTCGTTGCTCGTTTGTAGCTAAATTTCGTTTCGTTTCGTTTTGTAGCAAAACTTTTTGTTGCCCTGCCTGAAATAATAATTGAATGTCACTTGAACGACAAGTTGGGCCCCGGTCGAACCTCCCCTCTTTGTTTGAAATCCCCCTCTGACCACCCCCCCATTCGAAAAGTAGCAACAATTTTGTCAAAGTGACAAAATGGCGTTTCGAGCCAAAAAATTGAAACTTGCTTTTGCATGGCTTAGCCAAGTTTCTAAGTTTGTGTGTGTTAGTGTGTGTGTGTGTGTGGATGCTGCTGTCGTACTTTATCAGCGGTTTAGCTGGCTTTTGCTGGGCTTACAAGAATCTGGGCCGAAAATTTGAATTGAATTTTGAGCAGCTCAAGAGGAATTTTTAATTGAGAGCCGTGGCCAAAAACGAGTGCACCCTGCAAGTCTAAGCACTTTGGTGAGCTTCGGGGCAGACCGCAAAAATAGTTATAGTTAGTTTTTGAAGCCGCCCTAACCCACCCACCCCCCGCCAATCCCACATTCAAGCCAAAAAACCAGAGCCCAGCAAGAGCCACATTTTAAGTCACAGAAAGCGACTCATATAAATCACGAATGAATTAAGTGTGGTTATGTTCTTGTTGTTATTATTGCTGGCCAGCTCTATTTGCCATCTCTCTCTCTCTTTATCACTGTATATGTGTCTCTATCTAGCTCTATTTATCTGTAGGTTTGCCTTTAGCGCGCTTCATTTTCGTTGTCGTTTTTCTCTCTATTTTTATTTGCTGTCTTTTGATAAACTTGAGACGTGCGGCGACTGAGCTCGTTTAATGCGTGTGGCTAGTGTGTCTGTGTGTGAGTGTGTGTGAGTGTGTGTGTGTGTGTGGTTTACTGTTTGTATAAGTCAAACCCACACTGAGATTGAGAATGAGCCCAATACATTGACAGAGAGCTGAACCGCTTCTCATTTCACTCATTGCGGTCAAGGCGCCTTTGACGTTGTCTTGTCTCTCTGTCTCTTTGTCTGCCAATGTGTGTGGCTGGCTATTTGAATGCTTTATTTGCACGTGTTGACGTACCAAGCGCTTCACCGACACACACATGTGTACATCAACACTTGGGATTAGCTGGCCAAAAAGGCCTTGCTGCTCAGCCAAGCACAAAGACTTGCCAAATGGGGATTACCAAACAAATTGCGCTGCTAATGTGACGCACTCTGCTAGCAAATTTTTGCTAAGGAGGGGGCAAATCGAAAGAGTGTTGCATACTTTTTTGGATGGCTAACAAATGTAAAGTTTCCATTATGTGTAAAGAAATTAATTGACGCCCACACAATTTGGCAAGTGCTTGTCCTTGCCGCCGACTGCTGACATACGTGTAGCATTGATGCACATACTTGGGTTTTCTAGCTCATGTCCTTGGCAACGCCTTCGACAGCAAAAAGTTTGTCTATACTATTCGACTGTGTGTCTACGAGTGCTTGTGTGTGTGTGTGTGCGTTGACCTATCAGTTTACGTGCCATTTAGCACTCAATTAAATTCGTACGGCACAAACACACACGCAGCACATTTGAGTAAATGTGCGCTCATCAGCAAGGAGTAAAGCAAAAGAAGCAACAAGGAGCAGCAAAGTGTGGCCAGAAGTTGCTTTATTCGAGAACCAGTTGCTGGTTGTGGCTATTAATCAAAGCACTAAGCATTTGCTGAAAGCAATTTATTTCGTTATCGAGCGGATTTGCGCACCCAAGAGCAAAGGATCCGTGCAAGAGAGGGCCAAAAGAAATGGACGTATAGTTGCATTTTACTCGTCAGCTCGAGCTTGGAAATTTCTACATGTGAATTATGTACACTTATTAAAAGCATGCATTACTCATATTTATATTGATCTGCAGCCCAAATATTTTATTTAAATTATCTGTGCTGACAGCTGCTGCTTCCTGCCTCCTGCTTCCTGCCTGCTGCCTGCCAGCCAGCTGCAAAGATTTCTAATTTGGAGAGCAAATAAATGAGTTTCGTTCGGATTTCAATTAGTTTTGCTGGCTGGCAAGTGCTCAAAGGGTTCGCCACCAACACTTCCAACACTTCAACACTTTTCTGCTGATTTATCTAACGAATTTTATCAAAGCACTGCAGACGTGCACTCACTGGCTTCCAACTCGTTGCCTCGCAAAGCAAAGTCCTCTTACTCTACACTTCGGCAGCAACAGCAACAACAACAAAAACACTCATACGAAGTGTGTTGCGCTTGAGCATTTTGAATTACTTTTTTGATGTTTGACGCCTGATTAAACAGCCGCCCAGCCTCTGACAGGATTACATTACCAGCCGCCGTTCACAGACCAGACGTAACGCTGCCATTCGATTTGGTGATGTGCTGCTTGGCCCATTACGTGGCCAGGCAATTGAATTAGGATTATATTGGTGGCCTATGTCAAGCTTATTGACTGGCTGATTGACTGACACAGTGCTTAAATGATTGCCAAATCAGGCAAAAGTGCACTTAGCGTCAAGTTAGTTTTCAACTCGAAAGCCCAACCAGCGCAAATTTTATTAAATGCAATTGAGTTGTTTTCGCTTTAAAAAAACGTTGAAGGCAAAAAAAATTAAATTGACAGTCAGATCTTCAGATCTCTAATGAAATGCTATTTATTTCAAAACTGCAAATCGGATATGAATCTTATGTGATATAAGTTATGGTTTCAAAAGCTTGACTTTGGCTTTATTTCTTAGCACTTTAGCTTCTGTGAATAAAGAAAAAAGACTCAAGATAAATGCAACAAGTGTATCAAATAAAATGAACATTTTTCTCTCCACCAAAGAAAAGAACTGCCAATTCTATAGAAAACGCTTCATGTGAAATTTCATTATATTAACAAATACTGTGAATGCCTTTTTGAAACTAATTAAATGAATGCATTTTGGCAAAGAATAAACAAAAGTTTCAGATTTGTTTTGTTTGTTGTAGCCAGGAGAGGCAAAGGCAAATATTTTCAAGATAAAAACCTGAATATTTCGCACTGAAGAGAGCTTAGCTTATAGAACATCTATTTCGCACACATTTATAACAATTTCATGTGTACGCGCCTTGGGATAGTCCGGTCCATATCAAAATGTTAGTTAAAGTTTATGCTGTCAATGTGCTAAACATTGCAACTAGAAACGGTGACAATTTTTGGGGCCAAGAACTTTGGCATGACCATAACAATATGTTGCGGGTGTGTGTGTGTGTGTGGGGGTGTGTTCGTGGCAAAGTTGCCAAACTAAACGTGTATGGCTGGTTGTGTCGCATAGCTCGTGTGGAACAAGCAGCAGTTTTACCTGTGCAGCTGCCTCAAGTGCTCCATAAGTAGTGCTGTATGCTTCGTGTCCTCCCAGCTCTATCTATCTACATGTGTGAGTACGCGTTTAGTTACAGCATTTTGTGGTTAGTAAAACATTGCAGCTTCAGCTCAGCTTACACACACACACAGGCAACTAAGCAGCACAAGTTGCATTCTGGGTCAGCTTTTGCGGACCGGCCGTTGGGGAGCTGCTCGACGTGCCCATTGCCAGGCAGCGTGTAAGTGGCAGACAGCCAGTTGGAGGGACAGGCCCAGTATGGGGGCGGGCTGTCTAACGGTTGAACGTGCACTACACATATGCCATTGCAGGCGCCATTGCGGAGCACCTCAAATATTATTACCGGCATTTTCACTGATATTGTCGTGTGCATGAAATGAGACTCGACACTCAGCTGCCGCTGCCCCAGCCCGAGACACAGCACCCTGCTGGCTGACCAAGCGGACACTGGCATGTTAACTGGACATGTATTAAAGCCAACTTTAAGGGAAATGTTGTTAAAAAGTTTGCAGCGACGCAAATACGAATCTGAGAGCAGCGGCAGCAACTTTAATCCAATTTCAAGTAACCGACTCGCAAAATGAGTTTGTTGCACATGAGTAACAGAGGGGGGGGGTTTGCAACAAATAAAATTAAAAGGAAAATAAAGTTGTGCGGTTAAAGCGCTTGCAAAACGATGACATATTTTCGCGCAGTGCTTGTTGCGGCATTAAAAATGCAGCAACATAATAAAATATTACGCATACGCAGCGTGCAACAAAAATGTCGAAATACAATTACGAGCAACTTAACAATATCTGTGCGTGTATGTGTGAAGTGTGTGTGTTTCTGTGCTGTTATGTGAGCATTGCATGGCATAAAAAGAAACAAGAGCATTTTTTATTTAATTTTACTGCAATTGCAGTTGTTGTTGCTGCCTGCTTTGTTCTGTTTGCAGCGCACTTGAAACTTGTGCGCCGCACGCAGCCGAGCGCTTAATTTGCAACATTTCTTTTGTTACAAGCAGCAGGCGCAACAACATGTCGCTGCCACGCCTTAAAGCACAGGCAACAACAACAACAGCAGCAACAACAACAACTCGCACATTGTAAATAAGATGTAATAATTTTAAAAACCGTCAACAGAACCGAGCAAGAAACAAGCTTGAGGTGGATGAAAAACCAGAACAGCTGGGGTTGTTGCGACGTTCGCTTGAGTTGCCCCTAACCTACTCTGCGCGCGCGGGTTGCATAAATGTCTGGGCACAACAAGAAAAAAACCTATTAGGCTGCCTGCGACAGTCAGCTCAAAAGTTGCTGTGCTGGAAGGGGGTTGGGTCGGGGTGGTCGGTTGGGCTTGTAGCCATCATCATTGGCACAAAAAGCGCAACGTTGCATGTTGCAATTGACAGCAGCAAGACCTAGCTGCAGCTGCAGCTGCAGATGCAAAAGCAACAAGACAAGCAAAATAGTACACACACACACACACACACACACAGACATGGGCACACACACACACACTCACATACATATACACAAGGAAGTTTGCCTAAGGCGGCTAGCAGCTGCTTCTTACGCTGTTCGCCAAAAAAACCATTTTGTAATTAAGTGCTGCTGGCAAAGTGTTGCCCCTTGTATGTGTGTGTGTGTGCGTGTGTGTGTGTAGTTATTGGTAGCGTGTAATGAGCGTAAACTGCGCGCTGCCCATTTGGCAGCTGCAACAGTCAGCTTTCGTCGTCTGGGCGGCATGTGGGCGTGGTCATGCGATGGCCCTCAGCCATGTTAGCGCATTTGTTTGTTTACTCAAGTTTGGCCAAAACGTGCAATTTAATGCTGCTGCTGCTGCAATCAGTTGTTTTTTTGCAACTTTAAATTAGAAATTGTTCGCACAACAACAGCAATACAGCGCAAAGAAACTTGATACCAGATAGAAAAAGCACGCACTCGCCTCATTACGTGTAGAATAATATCCAAGTGTGCTTAGCGTTTAATTATAAAAGTTTTGTATAACATTTTTCAGCTTGTTTGAATTTATTTCAGGCAATCTTTTTATTTTTTTTTGGGATTTGCAGCTTGGAACAGGCGGCAACTTGGCGACCAACAGGTAAATCGATAAACGAAATGACAATTTGATATATAAAATAAAGAAAAATAAAAACAGGTAGAAGCAGAATACAACAAGAGAATAAAGTGAAAGAAAATAAATTGGAACGGAGCCAAGCATTACATTTGTGCTGCGTTTTCCGAAGCAATTTCAATTGCAATTCACCAAGAGACATTTCTGGGAAATGGAGCACGATTTAAAGCAACAAGAGGAGCAAGAATTGCCCAACCTTGACAGACTGACTCTGAATGAAGCGGATGCCAAAGATGACGACAGTCGTATATATAAAATCAAGATCTCGATGCAGCCGGATGGACGTTCGATTTCGCTGACATTGCCGGAGAACACCACATTGCTGGAGCTGAAAACTGATATCTATTATATAACCGACATACCGGTAAGGCATCAGGTCTGGTCAGGCTGGCCACTGGACGTGGCCGTTGACAATGCCACCAATTTGGCCCAGTCGGGAATCGGGCGCAGACACAGTTTTGTGGTGCAGAGCAACTTGGCCGCAGACCAACCGCACAACAACTCGCAGTCGAGCAGCGACTTTGAGGCGGATGACAAATACGAGTATATCGACAGCTCGTCGGATGAATCCCAATCGGACTCTGAGTCTGATTTAAGAGGCTATCAATTATTTTGCTTCGACTCAAAGCCGGCGCCAACCCATTTGATAGCCGACGGAACAATCTGTGAGGCGACCGGTTCCAAGCAGTTTGTGGATAATTACAAGCAACGCTTTGGGGCACCACATCCGGAGTTTCATGTGGGCAGCCTTGAAAGCGCATTGCAACTGGCCAAGGCTTCCAATCTGGAAAATGAGGTAAATACCATATACGCCCGTTCAGCAGTTCCGAAACTTATGTTTTTGTTGTTTTGTTTATCTGTGCAGCGTAAGCTATTAGCCATTTATTTGCATCATGGCGCAAGTATTCTGACAAACATATTTTGCCATCGCCTGCTGCAGGACGAGAGCATTTTGGAGCTGTTAAAGCAGAACTTTGTGCTCTATGGTTGGGATCTGACCTGCAAAAGCAACGAACAACTCTTTATACTCGAGCTGGGCAAGCACTGCGACCAGTCGGCTGTCGATTTGGCTGCCAGCACTAAACTCGATCAACTGCCAGCCATTATGATAGTCTCCATGAATTCTTTTATTATTCCCGGCAATATTGGTTTGGATGAACTACAATTGCGACTGCTGGAGGCTATTGAGCTTAAGGATTTTTTAATATAAATAATAAACTCAATGTGAAAAGAAACAGGGATTTTGAATAAATAATTGTAAAGATAATTTCTTTAAAATTGAATAGGTTGACATGATACTATATTTAATCAGAGATATTTAGTATAATAATATTAATAAAGCTGAGCTTCCAGCAATAGATGTGAGAAATTGACAAGAAACTGTATGCAGGAACATTTCGCTTTTTCAGGGCCTTTTTGCAGTTTAGCGACGCGAACTTGGCTGCACTCACACAAGCAGCTAGTCCACACACACACACTCCACACACACACTTAGATAAACGAGGTAAAAAGTAGCAGCGCGTTTTTTAGTCAGCGCCCTGCGTTTATTTTCAATTTGCTAGCGAATTATACTCTCACACACACAAAGACACACACACACACACAAACAGGCACACAGCATAGCTATGGCTGTGCTTTGGCTAAGCCGTTGTTTTTAGTCTTTGGCTATATTTTAAGGTTATGTTGTAGCCGCTCCGGGTGGAGGCAGCTGCTTGTGTCCTTTCGGGTGTTTGGGCCAAATGTTAAGCTGCTTAGCAAAGCGCTTCCAGGCGACATAAATTAAAATGGCCAACGCTTTTTGCTGCATATGCAATCTCACACACACAAGAACAAACACCTACCGTAACACCTACATTTCGGGCATTTTGGTTGTTTCTCGTTTTGTTCATTTGCGTGGCAAACAAATCGCTCGAGCGGCAACAAATTGAGTTTCTTTATGATGTCCCATTTGCCGTGTGCAGGTGTGCGGATCAGTTTGTACGTGTGTGTGTGTGTGCGTGTGGGTGTGTTGGCTTTTGGGACAGTTTGTGAAATGATTTTTCATCTTGCCTTTTGGCCCGATGCCGCTGCCATCTGTTTTGGCCCGGTCGAGCAACCCGCCAAGCCGCTGGCAAGTAATTTCTTCTATCAATCACAATTAATTATGTGTATGTAAGTGTGGGTATGTGTGTGTGTGTGGAGGTGTTGCTTTTAAATGATGTACAGGTACAGGCTGGTACTTTTTCTTATTAAATTAGGCATGCAAAGGTGCACATCGGGCAGCGCCAGCAGCCGCGACAGCAACAGTGGCGCCATCTCTTGCCGGCGGGCGCAATTTGTAATTTCACGGTGGGAGCGGCCGCCGTTTCTTTGCGTCATTTTCTTGTTGTTGTTGCATGTTTAGCCGCTTAAGCAACACTTGAGAATTAATCGTCGAGCAGGCAGCAGCGCAGACGGAGAAAAAAATTGCATGACAAACAGTTGCAGCAAGGGGTAGCAGCAAAAAAGGTAGCAACTGCGGCAGCGGCTACGGCAGCCGCAGCAGCGTGTAATGAAGTGAAAATTGTCCTTAAGCATCAATTTGCAGCAGCAACAGACGCAGCAGCAACAGACGCAGCAGCGGCAGCCGCAGCCGAGCTGAGGTCCTTGCTGTTGCGGTTTTCGTTGCGTCCTTATAATTTGATGCTTGGCGATGCGCGATAAATATAATTTGTTGCACGTCATGTGTATTAACTTCTTGCAGACACTGTCTGCGCATCACTGCCAGCTCGAAGAATGTCAACGAGGCGTGGTTACGCCCCTGGGACGAAACGGCGTATCCATTATGCAGCTATTTACACACGCGCTTGCATACCCAACGGGTTGCGCCCGCACGCCTGTGCGTGTGTGTGTGTGCGCGTGTGTGTGAGACACTATGCTGACCACCACGCCCACAATTTGTAATTAAAATTGCATAGCAAAATTGATTATGTGTGTGTATACAATGTTAGTTTTTGTAAGTAATTCCCAGTGCGGCGCCAAAGTGCGGCAAGTGGAAATTTTTAATTAAAAGCAAATGCTTTTAAGTTTAAGTAAATTTTTCCGTGTAACACGCAGCAGCAGTGGCAGCAGCAGTTGCTTTAAATGGTTCATAACAGCTAAGTATCTCGGCTCGGTGGCATGCAATACTTTTATCTACTGTTTGTGGGGCAGCCTTCAATTAGCCAACTGACCGCCAAAAGTTGCTTTCACTTTTCGATCCCCAACCACCGTACAGCGCCTCGCCAAATGTTGCCAAACGCGATTTTGTATCTGTTGCAACTTTTGCATTAAAAAAATTCTCCGCATCTGACGTTGAAATGAATTTATTTTTCAGCTCGTTGCTCGTTGTCCAATCAAAAAGAAAGATTGCAGCCGGATGCAGGCATCAGGGCTTATCCCCCCCCCATCTCTCACACAACAAAGTGTTAACAAATACGCAGCTTAGTAAGCAAAAACATAAACATTTGTTTATCCAACAATACGTCACGTAAAACAATGAACTATGACCCGCCTATTCCCACGACCCAACTCTCTCTCTCTCTCAAAAAAACAACAGATGAACAAAAACTGTGCGAAATTGCGGAAAAAACGTTGTGCGATTTTCCATGTTTCAATTTTGAATATGCTGCACGTTTTTGTTTTTTTTCTCTCGCTGTTTTTGTTTTTGTTTTAGTTTATTTTTTTCGGGATTGTGACTACACAACGATAGAGAAAATTGCTGAAAACTGTTTTTCTAGGGTAAGGGAGTAGGGCAGCTCTCTGGGGTTTATAATAGACAATGTACAAGGAACAAATAAGGTTTGGGCAACCAACTGGACGGCTTTTCCGTGTTTTTGTTGTGTAAATAAACAAATAAATTGCCGTCAAAATTGATTAAAGCAAAACAAGAACGTAAAGTTAAGTGTAAATATGAAATAAAAAAAATGTGTAAAACATAATTTGTACACAAAAAAAAAAAACAAGTGTAAGTGCATTTGAGCTTGATTGGGTAAAACAGGGTATCAAACCAAGGTTTGTTGCCTTTGTTGATGTGAACCGTGAAGCGAACCGGCGCAAATTGTTGTTGGATTTGGCGCCTTTATTTTAAGTGGCGTTTGATCAAAGCTTGATTGATTTCATTGGCTGAATTATTTGCAATTTGTAGAAAATTGATGGCAATAAAATGGCAGCTACTCATGCGACTGGCATATTAAATAAGCAATTTGTGCGTTGTAGTTGTTTGCTTTTTTTTAAATGCGCCACAAATTGCAACGAATTAAAATTGACGCTTGAGAGGGTCGTAATTGAATTGCGCCAGCTAAATTGGGGTTTAATTAATAAACGAAATGCAATTTTCAGCTATAGAAGCAGCCAAAATATGCACACAAGGGCCAAGTCTGGCAGGCAAATTGCCATTTAGCTGAAAACGCACACACAGGCACATATTCTACACACAAATAGAGAAAAGAGAGAGGAAGTGAGAGCGGGAGGAGAAGAGGTTACCACCTAGAGGGCTGAAGTTGCCACCTGTCAAAATGGTAAACTTACTAACAGATTCTCGCTTCGTACAAAATAATCAAAATGTCTAACAAATGAATATGTCACCTCGGGTAAATCGCACAGCAGGTCGGCAAAACAGTCACAAGAGCTCACACAGACGGCTTCAGTTGTGACCCCGGGCCAAAGGTAATTGCAATGTTAAAACAACAACAGCAACAGCTTTGCCATTTGAGATACACAAATATTAAATAAGCACACGCGTGTGCACTCAGCCAAAGCAACTAAGCCAATGCCAAATAGAATGGTAGAAGTGTATACCTATTATTTCATAACTAAAACTAAGCTTTGAGGCTATATTAAAATTAAAAATGAATAACAATAAAATAAATAACGAATAACTTCAAATCGAACAATCGAAGAATAAAGTGTAAAACATTTATTCAACACTTTTGCCTTTGCTCTCATTTCAACTATAAAAAGGGAATTTAATCTGACTGACTATCATATTTTTTTATTTATAAAGTGCTCCGATATTTCTTTGAGTGTATTGCTACACACACATGTAACACGTGTTTTAGTGCTAAGTTTATGCTCTGTAATTTCATGAATTTATAAAGATTTCTTGTTTACTTAGTTTGCATGTGAGCTATGAGGCAAAAAGTCTTTCTTTTTGCAGATACTGAGAGAATGACAAATGTCTCTTTATGCTGTAGTTACGCAAACCTACACACCCTACACACACACATACGTACTCTTGTTAGCTTCGGAATGATCTTCAATTTGTAATACGTTAAAAGGACTAGCGCATAAACATAGCTGGCAGCTGGAGATTGAAGCCATTGAGTCAGAGCTGTCACTTAGAGGCGAACGGAAATGCCTGGCCAAACGGAAGTCCAATACCTCGACTAGACCGGGCACGGACCTTGCTTGAGTACGGCAACTGGCCTCTCTCCCCGTCTCTCTCTCTCTCGTCATGTGGCATGTTGGCCTTTGGTCTTTGGCCATGCCAGTGACATTTACTATACACTTCAGCTCACTTGATGCTCGACTGAATGATTGATGCGCTTATTCGCATTCACAAAAGGAAAAAAAAGCAAAGGCAAAAAAAAATCACTTGATTTTCAAATCACATTCGTGAATATCCCCGCAGACGACCACGAGGCCAACGACTGTGGAATTGACTGACATTAATGCTAAAGCCAACATTATGCCACCGAATGGCATGTAACCAACACCAACAACCAACACCAGTCCCAGTCGCAGTGAAGTTGCCACATTGCTGCTGTTGTTGCCGCATGTCAAGCGACAAATTTGGAAATGACAAAATACCCGTTGGAAAAAGCGCTGGCGAGACGACAGTGGGGGTTCGCCCGGTTTGTCCGATCTATCGTATTGGCCAACAAAACCGGAGCCAAGATAATTGAATTTTTTTTGGCATTTTAGTGTGCTGGTGCTTTGAGTTGTCATAATTGAGTTTGAGCCACCAATTGCACCACCAGTGCACCGCATCAACTGGAATGTGAGTGCATAAAAATGAAGGTTGGTCGCTGCTTAATGCTGCCAATTCTGAAAATGCAGGTATCGAGTACGCCCGGGCGCAGGCATCGAGTATGCGAGGGGCAAAAATTGCAAAATGAAATTTTAATTAAATTTTGATATCCGTTTTAGTCGAATCGGAATGAGTTCAGCTCTACATGTCTGAATCGTGTTGTTCTCAGTTATCAGCTTGGGGTCATATGGTTGTGACACATACGCTGGGAGACACACAGCCACACACACACACACACCCACATATACAAACATGCAATACACTCATAAGCACACACAGTTGGGGGCATATTAAAAGTAGATTTCAATTGAAAATGCGAACTAACAGCTCGTTGGGTGGGAGGAGAGAGAAGAGGTGACGGGTGAGAGGAAGAGGCAACGTGGCAGCGATAGGGAGTGTGAAAGTGAACAAGGGGGAAGGGGATGCAGCGAGCTGCTTTATAGTACTGCATATCCTTTGAGATTAGCTATGGCAAATTGCAAATGCTCTGCTCTGCTTCGTTGTTGCTGACTTTGTTGTGGTTGTTGTTGTTATTGCTGGCTGTGCTGCTATGCACACGCTTTGGTGCTGTCCAGTGACCTATGCGGCACTCGAATGACTTTCGATTAGTTTGTTAGCCAGTCGCTAGACCAAGTCAGCTGCAAACATGTCCAATCACAGAGTTGTGCTTCTGGCTTCTGGCTTGCCGGGCAGCATTAATTCCTTAACGCCCCACTTAACGCGGCAATTGATTAGAACAAAACATAATTAAATTATTAAACATTCTGAATACAAACTTATCAACGGCACGCACTAATTTATATATAATCCATTTTAATGAACCCACATGGAAGTAGTGTATGAAAGTAGTGCATAATAGAAGGGATTACGATAATTAGGCGACCCAGTGTAAATATGTTCGCATACTGATGTTTATTTATCACATACACATGCACACACCTGTGCACATGCATACATAGGGTAGATATATATTTTATATTGTAGCTGGCTGCACATAATAAATCTGTGCAAATTTGATATATTGAGCGTCTTTAGAGAGCGATTAACATAAATAATTACATTCGAAGCAAGTCTCACAGCGAACTGACCGTTTTTAGTTTAATGGCAAGCTGCTTTTGCTTGACCTGAAAGAACACACACACTTTCACACACACCTGCACACACTGTGGGCCAAGAACAATACGTTTTTCCATGAAATTAGCTTTTGGCATAAATCTTTTGTAAATATACGAGCCAGGTTAGCGGTGCGGGTGGTTTGACTGGCGCATGCCACAAATGCGTCGCACGGGCCATAGCCAGCAGGCGGCTAGTCAGGAAGAGGCCAGTACCGGCTGTGGCCAGGTGTATACTTGTCCCTGCGTTGCCATAGAACTGCTTGTTTGTAGTTTAAGTAGACATAGTTTATACATTCCCCCAAGTGTGCTGGTATGGGCGGGTGTGTCTGTGTGTGTGGTCGGTGCGTTGCCTCTATACTCTGGCCAGTTGCAGTCCTGGCCCTGTCCCTGTCCCTGTCCCGGATCCAAAATTAATCTCACAAAAAGTGCCAAAGTAGAAAGCCAACCACAATATCCGCAAACAACAGCAACTGTGCAAAGGTATGCGTTTCATAAGTAGACTCTGTGTGTGTGTGTGTGTCAACCAAACACGCATACATACACACGCACACACATTCGATGCCGTGAGCCTATGTGTGTGTACCCTAGTAATTTATCAGTAAATTAAGCAATTTATTTTATTTATTCCATTACGTAAATCATGCAATTTGTGCTCGATTTCGTCATAGACCGAAGAAAAAAAATGTGCCAACGGCAGCGATTTCTGGTCAGGATTTACATGCCATTTCTCGCAGTCCATGCTCCAGGCTTCACACTCCCCGCCCCCGTCGACCCCATCCGTTAGCCAAGTTGTTTTTACCTACACGCTTTGCCAATTTTATTAAAATCACTTCAGGCAGAAGTTGGCGCTTAAAGAGGGCGGCTGCTGGGGATTGCAATGCGGCTAGAAGGTGCCGAGGGGGGCCTATTGGAGCACGCAGTGCGGCCATAAAAGCAAACATAATGAGTGCCACACCGCTACACTCACGTACGCCCACACACACATACACACACAGACGCTGCTCACTACTTGCCTACAAAATGTATGAATCTAATAAACAAAAGCCGTATATTATTAGCTGCGGATTTATGCGAGTGTGTGGGTGCGCGCGTGTGTGCATGTCTGCATGTGTGCTGCGAAGGAGTTGGTTCGACTTGGTGCGGCTTTCAGTGGCTCGTTGAACATGGCCCGAATTATGTTAGACGGCAATCTCCAAGGATTGACTCTACACGAAAAGCGGAGAGGCAGCAGAACTGAGGCATAGGCGCTCACGGATAGGTTATCATAAGTTATGGCTAAAGTTTTTAGCCTCAGCTTCAGCGGCGGCTAATACACTTTGCGAAAATAGGTTGGTTTCATAACAAATACTGTTTACAAAATGCAACACAATTTGTAAGGTAATAAGTAAAACAAGGTTAAAACGCAAGCAACTAAAAGTTTAGGATATGTTTGATAGCAAAAAGATAAAAGGAAAATTTATAAAATAGGGAAAACAGTATTATCTGAGATTCAAAAAGGCAAACAACTTATAAATAAAAAATAAAAGGTTATGTCAATAATTATAGTTTAAGCCAAGGTAGATGAGTTACTTAATTGAATGCTTTAAAATCAACATCAAAATAATTGTATATAATTAAATTGATGCATTTAGTTAAAGCATATTAAAAGTTGTGCATTAAATGGGTTATTTTAACAACTCATTTACCGATAGCAGCAATTTTAAAATTGAAGCTCAAATAATACACATATTTGAGGAAAATGCCTCTACTTGAACTTTCCCCTACTTGTGCATACATACCCCCCACCCACCCACTGCCATTTGTCATGATTAATTAATATCTCAATGGCATATTAAAGGATACTTTTCTGCCTTAATATTCTGTTTGCAATTCGAAATTCCAACGGAGTGCCATAATTGAAATGGATTTCCTCACTTCCCTCTCCAGACGCCTCAATCCCCAAACCTTACCAATCCAAGTCCGTGTCAATTTGCTCAACTATCAGTTGGCACACATTTGAAATGAACTGCAGCTGCTTTCGGGCAGTGTATTAGATGGCGTCTATCAACACTTTGGCATCATTGCCATTTAAATAAACACGCAACAACGAATTCGCTTGATGTTCTTGCAGAAGCTAAGTGCTGAACGAAGTTTGGCTGTCTCCAACCAGATCAACAGCAGCAGGAACAAACAATTATTTGGCCCAGGAGATATAACCACGGCAGCTGACACTGAGACACACACAGGAAGTGTGCAAGATGTGTGTATGTACTCGAAGTTGTAGTGTAAATACTAATGGAGCCAAAGTTACGTTTGGTGCAGGTGAAAGGATGTTGGCTAGTTGGGCGAATAGGCATTTGGGAGAAGGGACGAAGCGGGGTGTAGCTGAGCTGAGCTCACACAACGACATTTGTACACGTACACTCGATTAGATAGTAGGACAACATAGTTTTACTCGTAGTCGTAGTCGCAATCCTTAAGCGCAGGACATGCACCTCATTTTGGACAACGATCCTCAACTCCACCCATCCACACACACATATACACCCATAAACACACGCGCAAACAATGAAACGAAATTTTTGCGCTCTGGCATCCTTAAGGCAAAATGTAATTTCCTGTGACAAAATACAAAGCTAATCCCCACACACATATACGTTGCAGCTTGAGCCAAAGTTGGCCAAAGGATTTCTGTGTGTGGCAGTGCGGCTCAAGGCGGAAGGGTGACAGAGGGAGGAAGAAAGAAGGAAGGGGAGTGGTCTTGGTCGCCACTGACTTCGATACGTGCAGAGAACCATGAGAACTGGACTGACTGAGTCCGTTGTCTTAGTAGGCAGCTCCAGCGTAGGTTCAGGTCAAGGCTTTGCGTCTCCGATAGCTCCTTGGCATTTGGCATTTGATGGGCGACCCGGAAAGCGTAGCGAGCCTTATTGCAGGTGCTGCACTGGCTGGAGTAGCTGTTAAGCCAGGACTCACAGGAAATGCTGTGAGACAACAAAAGTGCTACAATAAATAGCCAAGGAATTTCAAACTGGCAAAAAATAAATCGAAAGTTGAACTTTTGTTGTTGCTGGCAAACAGCATCAGCAGCGGCAGCGGCAGCAGCTGGCAGGACATTTGTCCTGGGTCTGATTGCCATCGCATGTGATATGTATTCGGTCAGGGGCTTTCGTTTGATTTCTCAAGTGTAAACTGCGCCCCGACGAAGACTTTGTGCCCTGTCACACAAATATCAATATGAAATCGGGCATGGATCTGCCCGAAATCCAAACTCACCCACCGAAAAACCCAAACCTCTTTTACTGCCAGGTCACAAATAACCGCAACAGCTGCCACATGCGCCAAACTACTAAAATAGCAACGACATTAATTGAATGGGGCACGCACTAGGCACTGGCAACGTGGCAAGGGGGCAAGGGGCAGTAGCGGGGGTTTTAGAGCGTGCCGCACGCAGCGGCTGCAAATTTTCATTATGCTCAATTTTAAGCCAAATTGAAGAGCCGTCACAGCGATTTAAGCAGGTGGAAGCAACATCAAGGCTAAATCAAGCTGAATTCAATAGCCGATTGCCTGCCTGCCCCCACTTGTTGTGCAGCATCAGTTGCCAGTTTAACAGCCAGGCAAGCCAACGCACAGTGGTTAGAAATTCAATTTAATCATCCATTCCATTTTAAGCATTTGAATTGCACACACAAACCTTTCGTTGGGTTTTCTGCTCAATTAAATTTAGTTTTTTTTTGTTTGTGGTTTCAGTTTAGTTTCGACCCATATAACACATTTTCGCATTTTGGATAATCCAGGATATGCGAAAAGTTTATAAATGATATTTTAAATCTATTAGAAATAAGTTAGGATGGGGGTTTTCAAAGGGCGCATTAATGTTAAATAGCAATTTAAAACTGAAAATAAATAGACAAAATTCATATTTAATATTATTCCAGGAATAAATGGAGAGTAAAAACACATGGCTAAATTTACTGATTTTTTTCTGGCTGCAGGGTATTCAAAAGTTTAAAATTAGTTGTTTGTTTTGCGTTTGATTCAAAAATTATATGAAACTCAATTAAATATAACAAAACTGAATAAAACAAGGCTCGTGTTGCACAGTGTAAGTTTGTCGAGAGGCATTCAAATTCAGACACCAGTGCCCATACACAGATTGACTGGAAATGAAACTGCAGCAGTGTTTCTTGGCTTAGTCGGAGAAAAGAGACAAAGCGAGAGATTTTGAAAGAGAGAGAGGGAGAGAGAGAGAAGGGCTGTATGTTGGTCATTCCCACACTATTGATACGCCTGCATACATTGGCTTTTTGGATCCAGTTAAATACGTTCCACTCCGAGCGAGTATTACGCATAACTTTGTATGGCAATAAGCGTGTAGCATGCCACACAGACCGCCCGCTACCCCCCTGAAAAATTTCAGAACGCTGTGCCTGTGCTTGCCTTTTGCTTCTCAGCCGCTTTGCTGCTGCCTCGTCGTCTGTCTATCTGTTGCAGTTTGTTATGCCAACTGCGTAGTGACATGACCGGCATCTGTATGTCAGTCAGGGACAACAAGTTGGGCCACGTCCACATTCACGTCCACGTCCATGTCCACGTTGCACGCTGGCCAAAGAGAAGGCTGCGTTTTGTTTGCCTGTCACAACTTGTGGGCTGCCCTGTTGTTGGGCCTGTTGTTCTTGCTGTTGCTGATGCCGATGCCATTAACGCGTGAATTGTAGTGGCTGTCAGCAAACGCAGCCACATTGTTGCCCAAAAACCCCTACATACACACACGTACACACACGCACACAGATAGACATACAACCACCCGCACTCCTGCTGGGAAGTTATAAGGGTCAGCCTGATTTTGCTGTTGTTAGTCATCGACTTAGCCATGAAATGCCATTGGTTGTGGTGTCAATCAGCAGCACAGCAACAACAATAGACACCATCGCACGTTTGGCACACAAAATACAAAATTTGCATATTTGAATGGAATACTTTTTATATATGTAAAGTC
Organism: Drosophila montana; assembly: GCF_035044405.1. Classification (NCBI taxonomy): domain Eukaryota; kingdom Metazoa; phylum Arthropoda; class Insecta; order Diptera; family Drosophilidae; genus Drosophila; species Drosophila montana. The sequence goes on from NW_026997535.1 coordinate 291,935, forward strand.
TGAGCAGTGAATATATTAGATGGCCTCGCATTAATATGAAAATTAAATGAAAGTCCCTAAACTGAATTTATTATTCAATATTTGCTGAAGTTGTTTTAAAATGCTTTAAAATTGTCACGAAATAAACTGTTGTGACCACAATTGATCTGCTTCTGAGCATTACACAACATAATTTCAAGCTAACGTAACCACAAAAAAATAGTGGAAAACAATCAGACTTTCAAATGCCCTTCAATAGAGTAAATACATATTTACAATATTATTTGAATGAACTTTAAATTTGGGTTTTGATCAATTTAGTTATGTTCCCTACATATTCTGTGTTGTCTATTTTGGAATTATTCTGCTATGTCCTCAAAGCAGAACTATTCAAAATTTATATTTGAATCAAAATAGTTTTTCTATTTAGTATAAGAACAAAAGTCCATTATACAAACTGGGCAGAGTACAATCGTTTCGTTATATTGTAAAACGGTAGAGCATTGTTTTTTGTTTTTTTTTGTTGTTGTGGTATTTGGATTGTGAGAGTGTGGCCTGTGGGTCGTTTGCATTGCCTGCCACTTCATTATTTTATTGCCGCCCATGTGCACCTGCATGCGCACCGCTGTGTGTGTGTGAGTGTGTGTTCGTATAAGTGTGACACTACGTATTTCTATGCATTCATGCATAATGGCTGGCAAACGTTTACAAAAGCTGCAGCATAGATTTCCGCACGCTGCCATTTGCGGTCCATTTGCGGCCTGCGGGCAACCGGCCTGTGGGCGAGGGCGAGGGACAGGCCAGCTAAAGGGGGGCTATGGTCGCCCTGGCGCCGTTAGCATGATTGAAAAACGTGCCAGCTGGGTAGACGGGGCATGGTCGGCACGGCTCTAACCTCAGGCCCAGTCCATTGCCAGCTGTGGACCGGCTTAAATTGCATGCCATTCTGTGTGCTGTCAGTGGCATTGTATTGTTGTGTGGTTGCACTTCATGTTGTTGTTGTTTTCCTTTCACAATTACGTAATTTATTTTAACTGTGTCAAATCCACGCCAATCGACAGCGATTATGCTGGCAAATTGCAACAATTCCTTGCCAGTCGTCCCAGGTCCCGATTGCAATTTGTTAACGTCGCTCGCATCCGTATAAGTCCTTGCCCCGATGGTCAACCCCGTTGCAGAACCAAGCTGCCACTCACTTGCCCGCCTAGTGGCTGGTGCCTGGTGGCTCGTCGAGGTCGCCATCGTCCTCGTCGTAGTCGTCGTCGTCGACGCTGCTCGTCGCTCGTTTGGCTGCAATTAACCGCAGTGTGCTAATTAATTTGCTCATAATTGATGCGATTATGTGTTTCATTTGTGAAGCAACAACTGGCGCCTGGGGCAATATCAGGCGACGACCCCAAAAACATTCGGGCCATATTCCTTGGCATTACTGCTCTACATTAATGTGCTGCAGTTCTTTGTGGCCAGTCCTGGTGGAAATCAAGCGCATTGAACAGGCATCTTCCACCATTTATATATATTTCCGACGAATTACTCAGCTTGTCGCCACAAGACGCCGGAACTGTGCCAAATTGAAGGCGGATGTAGCGTTTTGTGGCAGTTATGCGCAGCTTCAACATCCACATCCGCAACGGCATCCACATTCGCCTACCCAAGCCAATGTGCGTCGTTTGCCTCAAGCTGATTTGTCATTATTGTCTTTGCTATTTCAATTGCCACTTGCCGCCTGCCGCTTGCTGCTTGCCACTTGCCCGAGGCAACGTCAATCATATGCCAAGAGCATGCAACACCGTCGCACCATTTGACTTCATAAAATGACCCACCGGTGCGGCCGCCGCTGGGCTGTCATGGATATATTCGCAATTGCTGGCCATGGGCCCAAAAGCCTTGTCCCCCCCTTGGACCCCTACACCCAGCATTGGAAATCGCACACAAATTTGCTAAAATGCCAAAAACATCGGCATGCAACATGACTACTGCAGCCTCGGTTGCCACTTTGGCAGTTAATGTAACGCTTCTGAGCAATTATCGTTATGTGCTTCATTAATGCCCTGTAATTTTGCTGCTGTGCTTTGAATCTAGCCCACACAAAATCTACCTCATTAAGATAACTAACTAACTGAATAAGTTTATTAATACTTATTTTACGAAAAGATACCCATTTTTTGTATATATATACATATTTACCATGTTATATATACAAACCAATAACCGTTTCCTGTTTTTACAGGACATTTGTAGCCGAGCACAGTCTAGATGTTTAAGCTGTTGTTGTACTGCTACGGGCGGCGCCTAAAAGCATGCAACACTTTTTGCAAATCGCACAGGCAGAAGGTGCACGTACATACATTAGGGTATTAGTGTGTAGGTGTTCGTGTGTGTGTAAGTGTATGTGTATTGCACTAGTAGTGTTGGTAGGTACTTACCATTTAGAACATGCACACGCACGCTGGCAACATCTGCGTTCGAGGGGGCGCACGAGTATTTGCCGGAATCGGCCAGATCTGCATTCTGTATGAGCAGAAATGAGGTTGTCACATCGCCCTTTTCGGTAATTACCGACACGCCGCCTCTTGATGAATCATAATTAATGACCTGCAAATGGAAGAGCATTACGCCAAAAGGCCGGGTTAGTAAGTGTGTGTGAGTGTAGGCAGAGCAGAGGAAGCCCCCTCACAGCAGCAGCACATAATGTGAGAACAATGAGGGGATCAGTAAATGTTGTTCTTTGTTTTTTACTTTCTTTTTGTTTTTTGCTGTCTGTTTAAGAACTCTGCTGCTGGCAAATAATAATAAGCAAGTGCCCTCCGCTTGTTTTATTTATTTTTTTCGAATGTGTTGCTTAACGCTGATGCTCAAATATCGTATTATTGTTTTGTAATTTTCAAATGCGTGTGACAGCACAGTGGGCAGGGGGAGAGGCTGACGGCAGTGTGTGATGCGTAGCAACAGCTGCGCTTGACTGACATTACAAATCAGCGACATGTCAGCGCGTCTTGTTTACTTTTCAGTAATGTACCCTCCCTCCCCCCGCCAGGCGTCAGCCGTACAGCCGAAAATGCGTTTAAAATTGCGATTTTAATTGGAATTTGATGGCCGGGCGCATGATTAAAGTTGACTTAACAGAGCTAATATCAAAGGATCTTTAGTTCCCAGCGCAGGGATAAGATGACCGAGAGAGAAGGAGAAAGAGAGAGTGAGGGCGAGAGTACTAGTTAGCTACAAAAATTATGTTAATCAAGCGGGCGGGGGGCCAGCTTCGGGTTCACTTTGGGCCAAAAGCAACTGGCTCGAACGATGGCTCATTATGATGATGCTGATGGCGCTGCTGACAATCTGTGCGATAGTCAGCCGCCCTCAAAGTCAACTTCATTATCGATTATTGTTGGGGGTAGCAGCAGGGCAAATGTCAAATGTCGACTGCTGCTAACAGCGGCCAAATCCAGATGCATATTGAGTCACAAAATGAAGCGAATGCTCAAAGCGATGACAAAAACAAATACCAGGAATAATTTGCCAATACCAATACACAGAGAAAGAGAGCGAGACAGAGAGAGAGAGAGAGAGAGAGAGAGAGAGAGAGAGAGAGAGAGCTGAAGAGTAAAGGACTAAGGGCAGAGCGCAGAGAGCAAGTAGCTGACATTAACACATCATGCCGTTGACAGCGACAAGAAAATGGAAGAAACAACAGAGCCGCCGGAAATGAGCAGCTGTTATGCCCCCCCTTTCAGAGGTCAGGACAGGGCAGGACGCATAATTTGCTCTCTAATCTCAACTAATCGACGGCATTTGCAATAATATGAAAAATGAAAGAAAAGTTGGCGTCACTGATAATGATGACGATAGGGAAACGTACATGCAGCCGTAGCTGTAGCTATTGCCCTAGTCATGGCCATGGCATATAGCATACAGCTGGAGGTATGAAAATGTGGATAGACATATAAAAAACAATGACAATGCCCGAAACTTTGGCATAACAACTTTTGCGCACAGGCAAGTTAAAAGTTTGCCTATCAACAGCGACTGGCGGGGTGAGTTCCGGGGATGGGGGGGCGCAGAAACTAACGAAAGTCTGGTTGCCATTATAGTCCATTGCTGTCGTCGCTATCAGCATAAATTTCGTATTTGTATTATAATGTTTGTAGTTGCCTTTGCTCCACCCGTTGTTGTTGCCGTTTTTGTTGCTTGCAAATTGGTTAATGAAAGCGACGGCTTACTGTGACAGGCAGACAGCCCGACATCCCGACAGCCAGCTAACAGACTGGCAGACTGGTAAATGCCGAATGGCAAACTGGCAGCCAGTGAATCTGCCTTTGCCGGCTACGTGAATTGGAAAAAAATCGTTTTTGCGACAGAGCTGCATCAAATATGTACAATTTTTACTACCCATAGACGAGTGCAGCTGTTTCGGACACAAAAATAAAATCAAAAATCTTTTTGCCAAGCGCCGCCTGCTAAAAATGCGCATACATTCGATTTATGTGGCACTTGCCAACACAATAATCGAGCATAAGAAAAAAACCAAAGCAGTTAAATGTGCATAAAAGTCTGATACATTATCTGATCGGCGGGGGGCGGGAGGGCGCAGAACAACAGGATAATACAATGCAGCACGAATGCTCGACTCGGAGACGAAACAGTTGCCAGTTGCCAGTTGTAGGCGTGGACTTTGACTAAAGCCTGCTTTGACAGCCAGCTAATAGCTGGCTAAGTCCACTCAACAGCTCACGGAACTTTCACCGACCGCACATTTAAGCGCTATATGCACATTACTATGCCAACAACTGCGAGGGCTGCCCAAGAAAAAGTGTTGGTATTTATACCAGTGAAGGGAACCAAATCTGGGCTTAGTAAAACTATTAGCGGCTAATCGTTTTAGGTCCTCTTAAATAACTTAAGGCAGGCCACAATTTACGGCAACTTCATGAGCGAACCGGGTGCTAGACCGACATATGCCAGAAGCCAATGCGGAAATGGCGGCACAGAGTAGGAAGGCCGGCCGGGTCAGGCGAGCTAACACTGAAAGAGGAAATATGTAACACGTTAATTACAATTAGCAAGCGGATGTGCGCGGGCAAAAAGTGTTGCATACATTTAAGCGCCTGGCACGAGCAAGTGCATCAACTAAGTTTATCCATCCATTAAACTAATTAACAGCAAATTTGCATGGATCGTAAATAATCCGTGTGCAGCATGGGCAAGGACGCCAACTTGTGCAAAGGTTGCGGCACAGCACACACACACACACACACACACTGGAAAGGCCACCTGCCAGAGGCACACAATTGTGGCGCGTGGCGCTGCAAGGATTTTAATTAGAAAATTCCAGAAATACAAGTGCCAGCTAAAAGTGAGCAGCAGCAGCGCCGGCAGAGGCAGCGGCAGCGACTGCAACAGCAGTTGGCAGCAGGATTTGTGCACTTTTAACACGTTGCCAGCAAATTCGCCTTCTCCTCGACTTTTGCCCAAGTTCCATTTTTTTTACTACATTTTTTCGTTTGCTGTTTTGTTTGGCATTTGCATTGCAATTAGCTGGGCACTATAACGACCACGTCTAGTACTCTCGCTCTCTATCGTTCTCTTTCCTGTTCTCTCTCCTTCCCTGTTACTCCCCCTGGCACTGCTCCTGGAGCGCTTTAAGCGCTTTTAATGCTGCGCAATTAGCCAGGCTGTTTATGCTGCGTAAATCGCTTGAAACTAACACAACTAATTGACGGCCAACAGCGCGCGGGTTAAGCACGTACCGGGATAATGCAACCACCTGGCTGACCAGCCAGCCTGTTGTTTCCATGTTCAGCTGATTTTCATGTTTCCCTGTTGCTTGTCAGCTGAAAAGCAGCTGTAAAAGGTATTAACAGTGCGTGCCACTGAAACGCCATTGACCCACTTGGCTGCCACATGCAACTGAGTTGATTTACTCATTAAAATATCAACGGCTGACACTTTAAATTACGTCCGTAAGCTGGACACGAGGTGAGTCGAGTGCTTCCTCGAATTAAGAATCCTTTCAGCACGGACTGAGTGCTGAGGCGTTGGTCAATCGGAGTCAGTTTGATATTGAAGCAACGGAGAAAACATTCGCTATCAGAACAGTTGACAGCAACAGGCATTTATAGCGATAAATTCATCGTTAAAATTTCATGAGAATGTTCAAATACATTTTCGACATGTTATCGGAATATATCGATTGACATTGTAATTGTTAAATAAAAAAATTAATACTTTTAAAGAGCGTTATTTATGACTTCTCTTTTCTTCGATTAAACGTCTGCTTGTTCAAGTTAAAGTGTAACGAAAAAAATTAGTTTAACAACTGGGCTAACTGCCAGTCATGCCGACTGTCAAAATAGTCACCACAAAAAGATTAAAAAGAACTCCGAATTTTCGGTACAATTGCAACAATAAAGTTTAATTACCTCCTCGTGATGGTACCAGAAGATGTAGGCCGGCGGCTCGGGGCTGAACTTTACAGTGCAAGTGAGATTTATGGTGCTGCCTTTATCAACGTGAAGGTCAGGTCCGCCAAGTATGGTCGCCGTTGGCACTGTCAACAGGAAGCACCAATGAAAAACGCAGACGAGTCACCGAAAAAATAAGAGAAGAAGAAAATAGAGGGGGCATAAGAAGAAGAAGAAATGCTTGAAAAACGTTGTTAAAATGAGGCAGACACAGGCTGGCCGCCTAGGTAGGAGGCTCGGAGGCTGAAAGCCTGGCTGACACTGTAGAATAATAAACTACAAGATAAAATGAAATTATTGTCGTATAAAAACCAAGTCCTCGACGTTCCATCGCCCTCCAGTCGACCAGTTGTCCTCGCTCCTCGCTGCCGCCTTCGTCCTCGGCGCTGTGCGTGTTGCTCACTCGTTTGCTGTATGTAATTTATTTGCTCAACAACTTTTTTGCTTGCCTTGGTGGCGCGAGTGTCCTTTGGCTTTGTTATTTGCGACAAATGGTTGATTTTTTTTAAGAAGCTAAAGCCAGAGCCGCTACTCTCAACTCAAACCCAAACTAGTAGTGGGAGCGGACAGTATTCACATACTTAGACTCGTATACTCACCGACAACATTCAGACGTACAAAATAACTGCGAACGGGCTGCGTTGATATCTGGCACTCGTACATGCCCGCATCTCGCTTTTGGGCCCACTTTATCTGCAGCGTCCAGTCGTCGGTATCCTGATGATGTGTGGCCTGAAACCTCTGATCGGACGTGTACGTATAGGAGCCCACTGTCAATATGTGTATGTCCCGATGCCGTATCCAGGAGACCTGCGCGCAAAAAAAGTAAAAGCAAACAAGGATATTGCACAAAGTGTCAATCAAATGAAGCTATGCGGTGTTATAAAGCATGAAGTATTGGATGGGAATATGCTCGAGTAGTCGTAGTAACAGTGAGTGGAGAGGCTTGTAAACTATGCAGAGGGAACATACGATTATTCTAGAGTTCCTTAACCTGTTCTAAGATTGATTACCAAAGGAACAAAGGTTTAGATCTAGATTTTTAATTTCTCTTTATCCTTTGTGCCTACAGAATCAACATACCCTTTTCAATTCAAGCTCTAACAGCAGCTGGGTATACCAATCCAAAATCTTGCTGTTTATGGCCAGAGGTAAAAAGCAGGCATTAAAAATGCAGCAATTGAAAAACGAATTGCCGTCGCAGTGCAATCAAAATCGAATGAAATACGCAAGTGCTCTGCAGGGCTCTTCAGGTCTTTGTTTTCGGTGTCCTTTAGCGATTAATCAGCAGCCATTGCGTATTCTCGTATTGTTAATGGGCGCGTATCTCATTCAATGTTGCCGGAATACATGACGTATGCGCAACGTGATGTGCTGCACATGAGATGGGCCTGGGCAAGTTTATGGCCAGACCGTAATCCTTGAGAAATCTGGGCATGAGTATTGCTCGTGTGTGTGTGTCGTGAAGTGTGGTTGTGTCTGTGTGTGTGTCCCATTGGGAGTGTGGTTGCCTTTTTGGGTTTGCTGCTGGTGAGTTTTGAGTTGTTTTAGCTTTCGCTTAATTATAACAAACTTTTTGAGTAGTTGCAGCGCTGAGATATAACTTTATAAGCTGCACGCTAAACAGGAGCTTGTCTCTCCCTCTCTCTCGCTCTCTCTCTATCTGTCCCTCTCTGTCTGACACTTGATATGCACAACTTATAAAGTCAAATGTAAATGCAAAATTATCGCACTTGCCAGGCGCCGTGCTCCAAAAACTTGCGAAAATGTTGCCTACAGCTGCCTTCAAGCCCCCAGACCATTGACTATGGTGGGCGTGGCACATTTTGGTGCGTGCGTTTAATTATACGAAATGTTGTTGCATACTAAACAATGGTCCCCACCGCCAACAGCCGGGCTGTGGATTGTCGAGCACCCAGTTTGGCAGTTTTGTGCGACGCATGTGGACCGCAATGAGTGTATAAAAGTGTGAAAAACATGTCGACAGGGGCTGCCATTATACAAACATTTTACGCAACAAATTAAAGTGTAATTAACAAGTGCACGCTGTGCTCCAACAGCAACACACGCACTCGCCTGACAGTGTCCCAGTGCATGCTGCTCCCCTTTTTCTGTTCCCCCTACCCGGCATATTAGCAGCCGAGCCCCTAGTGTAACACACACACACACACACATGCCACACCCCACACCCAATTGCGTGCATACACATACGCACACGCACACTCGCAGAGCGTGTCCTGCTGAGTTGGTTTCGGTTTGTTGTTTGGTTTTCTGGGCTCGGACTGCGCCAAGTGCTGTTGACGCGTGCGGCGAGTGCAATTTTCACGAAATTGTTTAAATAATTTCGCGCTTAAATGCAATTGCAAGTGTTGTGGCAGCCCCATGGCAGGGGCGTGGCCAGCGTGAAAAAGGGCTGCCCGCCCAAAGCCGGCTGCCGGTTGCCTCTCGACGCTTTTGTGTGTTGCCAAGAAATTAAAAGTTGCTGCAAGCTGCAAGTCCTTGTGATGGCGCAACTCCTGCTCCCGCTGCACTCACTCTTGCTGCTGCTGCCTGTTCCTGCCGCTGGCGCATTTGTGTCAAGTGCTCGGTAGTTCGGCGCGTGTGCTAAAAGTTTGTTGGTTTTTGGCATTTGGAGCGCTGTTTGTTTGCCTTAGTACCGCGTGCGACGCATTGTTTGTTAATGAGCGTTCGAATCCTTTGGCAAGCTCTTGCTCCCCCACCCATCCTTTTTATGCACCCCGCGGCGTGCACGTGCTGCTCCCGCTGCTGCTGCTCTTTGGGGTACTCCTGTGATTAATCGCACTGCGCAACACTGTCGTTGACTAATTATTCATAAACTTGTCTGTCACGCATATTAAAAAAGTTCAGAGCACCCGATAAAAATTGTCTCGCCCATGCCGCCTGGGCGGCAGTCATACATTTAATTTTATATTTGCACAACAATTTTTCTTTTAAATGTATATTTATAGAGAACGACAGTCCTGTTGCTATTTAAATGTTTAAAAAATGCCAAATTAAAAATGTTGCCATACGAGTATGCAAATATTTGCCCCAGAGTGACAGGCACTGGTAATTATACCCTGTAATTAGTAAAGTTGTAAACTGGAAAGCGTGGATGTATCCGATTTTGAGCGTTAATTCTCTATCTTTACTCATAATAATATATATTTGTGTTCATTTTCTTCGAATGTGAGAAGTAAATACAGGGTAGCTGACGGTCAAATGCTTCAAAGTGATTATTCTTGACAACAGACATATAAAAATCGATGCACAGGGTATCTAGCAGTCGAAATCAATCAGCTTTTACGTGAGCTTCTTCTTAGCAGCGAAAATAAGCAGCACAACGGGCAACAACTTCAATGGGAGCAGCAGGTTGCCATGGGAGCTACGTTCTGGCAGGCTGTCTCCTAAATAGATGGGAAAACGTGGCGGGGCGCAATTAAAGCAGATAAACAAAGGCAACAAATGCAATAACAGTCGCGCTTACAGAACAGAATACAAAAATTTCTAAATTTCTGAAAGCAAAACAACTTAATGCGGACTTAGGACGCAGGTCGCGCCCAAGCTGCCAGCAAGAAAAGGTCCTTACTCTCACTCCTGCCCAGCACGTCGCAGACAATACACAAAACAAAACAAAAAATCGAAAAACAAACAAAAAATATGCCCATTTTGTTGAGCTGGGCGTGTAACTAATTAAAAATTTTGGAGTCATGCTAGGGGAATTACATTTTGCCGACCAGGTTGCCAAATCAACGAAGTCAACAACAAGCACAAGTAAAGCTGCGCGCATGTAGAATACTCTAGTAGTTGGGGTTGCAGGTAAGGTAGAAAAGTGTGGCGAGCGGAAGAGGGAGAGATACACACATTGGGGACGGGGTAATGTCAGAAACTTTAAAGGCTAGGCGGATCGTCACGAACAGCCGAAAAGTTTCAGTCATCTGCCGTCTTCACTCACCGTTTTGTTGGCCAAATTGCGCACGCGGCAACTGAGATACGCGGATTTGCCCATGAGGGCGGTGACATTGCGTGGCGTTGAGGGATCAAAATATGGCTCCATCCATTTGGGATGCGTGTAGGCGGCGGTGGGCATCGTGGCCAGCCCTGCCGGCATTGTAGTCAGCTCATCCAACGAGTTATAGCCCTCGATGGGTCCATGCACGCCGCCATTTGTCATATCTGCAACGAGTTCGCCAAAGTAAATTGAAAATCTATAAATATATTTCACATTGGAAATTGTTATAGCCACAATTTGGTACTTAAAACCTTTTCTGGCTTTTAACTTGTGGCTTTAAATTTGCAGTAAAATTTAAAGAATTTAATAAAGTTTGATTTTTTATATTAAATGCCTTTCCGCAGCTTTGCCAAAAAAGGGATATTTTTATGCCTAGTTAAATTTTTATCATATTTTGGTCTTTAAATAGAAACTGGATTAAAAATGTATGGTAAAAAGTTCACTGATTTCTATTTAATCTTATTATATGTTATTTTCAACCTATTCCTTATATAAACTTCGTCTAAAACCGGAGTTGAGGTTTTACTTTTGGCCTGTAAATTTCCGCAATTCCTAGTTAAAGCAATACACTCTTCAAGACTTAAAATGATAAAAAATGTTACTAGCATTTGTGAATTTACCTTTTACTTCCCGAGAGATGAGCTTTGTCAAATGTGTCTATTTGCAGAGACATACGTGAGCTGGAGTTTCATTTTGTGTAGGTCCGAGTGTGCTTTTTAGTAGTTTTTGTCGTCGCTCGTCACAAAACATTAAAAACTCGTTGACAAAAGTGGAGAAAACACGAAAATAAAAAAACAACTAAACCAACTTTTCAGAGTGCACACTTTTTTTTTGCAGCAAGCGACAGCAAAAAAAAACTAAAATAAACAAGAAATACACATCTGTGAAAATCAGAAAAACGTCAGAAGTGAGCATGGGTACATACTTTAAGTTTTGACAGCACTCGTCAGCTTGGAGGCTGCCGCCTGACTTTTGTCATCGGCTTAGGCCAACAAAAAAACGTTGTTCATTAAGCCCGCAGGGCCCGATGCTGCCGCTGCAGCGGTCGAAAGGTGCACAAGTGGCCACAATGGTAGCCACTGGCAACTCTTTAGTTTCAATTTAGAAATGAACCACTGAACCACGAAAAGAGCATCAGCGAATGCGGGGGCAAATGCATTTGAAAACCGCAAGCAGCTGCAAAAATGAAAGCACACGGAATGCAAGGGGCATAGATATACGCTGGGCTGGGCAGCGGTAGCCGGAGTAGAAGCAGGAGCGAGATATGTTCATCTGTTGGCCTGTTGGGCCAGGCACGGAGGGCAGCCTTCAAGCGAGTGAAGTGTTTGCGGTTGGCAAGTACAAGTGCACACACACACGAACATACACGCAGAATAAAAACGAAATTGTGTCACTGCTTACATCACGAGGCAGGCAAAATCTACACACACAGACACACACACACATAAGCCACGCCCACGTGGGCAAACCGCAAGTGACTGCGCGCGTGTGTGTATGTGTGTGGAAGAGTCGAGCTCATGGTTATGCAAAATATTTGCACTCAAATCATATTTCAAGGATTAAAACTTGCATTCATTCGAAAACTGTTTTTCCACATGCACGCCTTCAACACAGATACACACAGACTCACACACACACATGCAGATAGGGTCTTACGCACATATACAGATACACATCTATGGTCGCCCTACAACTTCAGCTTCATTAAACAAAAGGTTGCCAGCATATGGCGCGCATTTGTATGCATGAATTGCCGGCTAGTAGGCGGCATGGGGCGTGGCATACAAACGATAGACGCTTAAGCTTAATACGCTTAATACCAGTAGCACAGAAAATTGCACAAATTTTCTGTAAATATTGCATTCAGTTTTAATGAAAATGCAGCCCACAAAAGTATGCTACATATTCTGTAAAAATCTCGAAGCAACGATGCAACAGCTTTAAAGTCAAGCAGAGCTGTTGGGCATAAAGCGCTGGCAAAAAAACAACAAATTCAATTGCCTCCGCTGAATGTGCTTCATTTCAGGCCCATGTGTGCCAGTGAGTGTGTGCTGGCATTGAATGTGTGTGTGTGTGTGTGTGTGTGTGTGTGTGTGTATGGGAAGGGGTGATTGAGTGTTTGCTTAATCATTACGTAGGCCCGGCACGCCCACTGACTGACTGACAGACAAAAAGGCAGGCAACCAGTCGGCCCTTTCATACAATGACTTTGCATACTTGCGTTCAATTTGCGAGGACAATGCGGCGGGGGTGGAGCGACGTGGCGTTGGCGCAGAGCAATTAAGAAAACTTTTGTAATTTCCCTGCTTTTATGTTGGGCATATTTTCTATGCCCTGCAAGGCAAGATAAATAGTTGTGCTTTGGACAGGCAAAAAAGCTGTACATGAAAATATGTTTTGGGATTTTTTAAGCAGCGCAGAAAAAGCTTCTGAGAAAAAAAATCTTCCCTGCCTTATTTTAATATACTTCATATCGGCAGGGTATTCTGAAGTCAGTCAGTCAATTTTGTTGGCACAAGTTACATGGTTAATTTTGGGAATTTGATCCTGTTCCTGTGAAATGATGTGTAATGTGCAACACTTTGAACCCACAGCTCAATGAATTTCGAGCCTAGTAATTGCCTGCTTATGGAGGTCTCAAGTTCTAGACGCATTTAATTGTGTTTTATGGCATTGAATTTGTAGTCAATATCAGCACACTTCATTTGCTTTTGATATTTTGTGTCTGTGTGTGTGAGTAATTAAAAATCAACATGCGGCGCCAGAAATTGACCTGCCTTGTGGGCAATGTGTGCCTGCCCTGCTATTAATTTGCTCCTTAGCGCAGCATGACGAGCGCTATTCTGATTGGACTTGGCTTGGCTGGTCGGAGAGGGGAGCAGGGATTGTATATGTGCGCCTCGTGTGCATGCCAGCATGAATAATGATGCCTTTTGACATTGTCTAAGTAGTTTTATGCGTGGCAACATGAGTTGGCGGAAAATCCAGCGTACAGCCGAATACTCGCAAGTTGCCGATGAGCTGTCATTGGAGCTAAACTGGACGACACGCTGATTGCCACTCGAGTATGCATGCGGCACGCAATCGGCACCTTGGCGTCGGCGTCGGCGGCGGTGCGGCGGCATCGACGGCAGCTGCTGTTACTGCTGGCAACCACTTAACCACTCAACCACTCAGTTACTCATTTATTTATGTGCTGCGCAATGCATTGCGCGGCTTTTGTTGCCAACATTCTACGTTCTTATTCAGCGCCCGATGCTGCTTCTCGCCGGTTGCGGCTGCCGTCTTAATTAAGCTTAAATGATGCTGCAAAATTTATTTCATTTCACACTCGAGGCTCGCGACTGAACCTGAACCTGAACCTGATGTGGGAGCATCTTCTATACGAACGGCATGCATATAAATTATCCAGGCAAATTACATGGCACATGGCGAAAATTGAAATGTGGCTACTGTGACACGTGTGTGTGTGAGCAGGTATGTGAAGGTGTGTGTGGGTGTGCGGGTGTCTGAGTGGAATGGCCTGTAGGGGTGACAGCACAGCTGTCATATTTGTTTTATTCACATCTCAGCGCTGATTATTTTTAATGCTCTTCATTAAAATGCTTCAATCGGAAGAGCTTCAATTGTTCGCATGATTAATCCAAGAAATAACTCGTTTCCCGTTCTGTTGTTTAAAAGATAAGTTTTTAAATCTGTTATTTCAGCTTGCGGATATATTTTGTTTTAAAAATTGAATTTATATAATTTTTTACAATGAATACGGTGACGCCCATTTATATTTTTAAGCAGCTTGCGACATTTATGTATATGTCTTTTGGCTAACGTATGTATTTATCCTCAAGCTGAGATTCTGGCACGCCTTCTATACCAAAGTATTAACAGATAATTCCCGTTTTATTATTTAAACACCTGTTCAAACTATAAGTAGAATGCTTTAAATATTAAAAAAATATAAAGCATTTTACTTGCTTCTTGGTATTTGAAACCCTTTGAGTGAAAAACTCAGAGGTATTCAGCAGTTTTTCGTCTTTGTCTGTAGTCCTTAGACTTTGTGTAACTTGTTATCCTTAACGTTGATTGACAACATTTTTGCGCAATGCTTTTGTTGTTTGTGCTGCTGCATGTCTTGCTGTTGTTGTTGTTCTTGCTGTTGTTGTTTTAGTTTGTTTGTCTTTGCATAGCCACTTCGGCTGACAAAACATGCGATACGATGCGACACGGTACGACAAGAAGCGCAAGCACGAAATATACGGACACACACATAACTCTTATTATGAAATATTCGTAAAATTTCATACAAAGTACAAGCAAGTGCCATGTGTGTGTGCGTGTGTGTGAGTGTGCGTAAGTGTTCTGCGAGGCTGTGAAAGCTAAAAACATAAAATGAAGTTTACTCCACACGAGAAGTTGCCTGATTCTGACTGGTTAGCTGGCTGGCTGGTTGGTTGGTTGGTTGGCAGACTGCCTGAATCTGGCAGGGCTTATCACCTCTGGCCTTGGCGCTGAAGCTTATAATGAAGCATTGTTTGTTGCACAAAGTTTGGCTCGGAATGAAAACAGCAAGAAACCAGGCAAGACCCAACAACAAGTCAAGTCTCGAAGAAAACCCAGTCTCTGAGCATGTGTGTGTGTGTGTGAGTGTGACACATTGTAGGCATGTGCGGGGTATCTGGCTGCTTGACAAGATATTAAAATAATATTTACAAGGACTAAAGTGGTGCGTATAATGCATGAGATGCCGTGCAGCCACACAAGACCAGGTCTTAGCAGAGAGTCTCATGCTCACAGGATAATAAGCAGCATCTGCATTTGAATTTGCCATCGTGATGACCTGATTAGAGCTGTCCTTTGCCCTTTTGTTATTGTTTGGCATTTTCGACAATGTCCTCTTGTTTTTATTAATGATCATCATAGATTTTCCAATCACAAACTGTAATCCCTTGGCCCCCTAATGGCAACTAGAGTCGTTATACGCTCAGTCCTGCTGCCATTTTCTGGCTCACATTTTCCATCCTCAACTTTTTTCTTGGCTGTCTTTCTTTCTTTTTATTTTGGGTGTGCCAATGTGTTCGGCAGCCAGAAATCAATTCAATTGCTTGGAAAAGGGTCAAAAACGGCGCTTCAGAATGTCACTTGGCAATGGATTTTTTGTCGATGTTGTCGAATTTTAATTGCGTGCGTTAATGTTTGGGTTGAACAAGCATTTCGGGCTACAACTTGAATTTATAGTTGTGGCAGTGATTTTGGCAACACAATTTGCTACGCATGTGCCACATAAATTTAACTTGGGATCGGCCATTTCGACTGACAATTGATGTCTATCGGTTGGCCAAGAGACGGCGCCCGAAACTGGGCAATCCATAAATATAGATATATTTTGAAGTTGTCTTCTGGTTACTTACCCATTTGATTGCCAGGTGTCATGTGGTCTTGTATTATTTATTAAACTTAATCAATCACAGCAACAACAACAACTACAACAACGACAACATCTTGTTGGCACACAGTCGAAAACCGCAATGTAGGCATTTATAGTTAAACTTTTAATTGCAGGCCGTGCAAGTGACATGTCACAACACTCAAAAACAATCACACACACACATAAACACACACACACACACACACAAATAAACACACATGCACTTAAACACTTACAGCTGCTGCAAACCACAAAAGGCAAACTCGATTGCGATTGCGATTGCGATTGCAATTTGTGACATAGCTTTTGCAGTTGTTGCTCTAATACCCTATATGCAGCTGCTTGAGCGGGTATATAGCTACAGTAAGCCTTAAATCAAGTAACAGCCTCTGCACTCAACCACATTCGGGCTGCATTCAGCCTATTCGTTTGACTTATCTAAGTATCGGGTTACAGGGCATCTCTTGGCAGTGCCAGCTCGTACTGCTGCCGTGTTGGGCCCAGCAATATAAAATATTAAATTCAAATGAAAATACAATAGATTTTGTGCTCTGGCTTTTTGCTCTTTGCCGCTTGTGAGTGCGAGAGCTATGAAATATTTACAGCGGCGCACAGCTGCTGCCAAATGCAACCGCATGGCAAAGTGTAAACAAACTTACAATAAATCATTTTTAAATAATTTACAATATGGCAAACGGTTGCATTGCCCCATTTAAAACTAAGCCTGCCCCCGCCGCTGCGCAAACAGGAAAAAATAAAATCGATGTGCAGCCAATGCCAAAAGCTGAGTTGCTCGCAAACACAGCCGAAAAAGTGCGCACATGTCGCGCTTTTCGCGTCAACAATTTGACGTCTGCTACAAATGGAATTTGAAATATAAAAAAAAAAAATATATATATATTTTTTTTTTTGATACTTTTTTTTGTGGTGTTTTTTTGCGACGCGACACGCGGCGTGTAATGGCTTAGCAAAAGCTTCACTTTGTCCGTCACGAACTCGCTGGCAAATCCACAAAACGTGCATTCAGCGCTGATTTGACTGGCTTGCACTTTAAGAGCTGCTTGGTTTTGGTTTTGTATACCCTGCAGACATTGAGCTGCTTAAAAGGGGTATTATACACTATAGATGTCTCGATCTCAGCAGCTATTGTAACTGAAATGCTAAGCTAAGCGCCGCTTCTTGTCGCGCACTTCTCTTCTCCACTTGGCAGTCAAAATTTAACCAACTGCCTGTAGGGTGTTCCCTAAGCAAGTTGGTCGCGGTGGCTTGTTTTAAGGACTGTCAGCTTTTACATACGTACGCGTGCTGCCTGACAAACTTGGCCCAAGTGCCGATCCACTAGTCCCACAACCAATTCTTGTCTAGATCCAGAGCTACATCAGCTGCTTCAGCTGTTTTTTTGTTTCTAGTTTGATTGAGTAGCCATTCGACTTGATGGTCGCATTTGGAATTGAGTTCGAATGGAGCAAATGACTTAAAAGTGCCAACTACTCGTGTGCTTAGCTCATGTGCTCGTATAAGTGAACGAGCTCTGTCTTTCCTCACACCCACCCACACACACACACACACGTACTCGTACGTATCTCTATCGGCCGCACAAATGTCGTCGGTCTCTGCTATTCACTTACATAGTGCCACTTAGTTATGGCTTCCACTTCAAGTCTGAGTCGGAGCTGTAACGTGTACACAATCATTGCGTCAGTCACGTTTTGAATTGAGGAAATTCATCAGACAATTTTGCTGTGTGAGACGAAAGTCATCCTTCTGCCATCCAAGGACTCGACGGCACTCCGGCGCTCCGCACTCATTTGTTGCCGTTAACTTAAGTTGGCAGCGCATGCAATTTGCAATTTGTATTCCGGGACCATCCGAAAATCCAGAGCCACGAATACAAATCGATTGAATTAAATTGAGATTTTTATGCGTGCATCAATGCATTAATAAACACTTTGCCGAGCTACTGCTTCAAATATTTTATTGCTTCAAATTTCAATTTATAGTTTGCACATTTATATATATATTTTTTTTTTTGGCATTTCTTTCTTTGTTGCGCTAATTTATTTGTTTTGTGTGCGGTTCAGCGAAATGGCGGTTATTAACATTAACTTTTTATAGCATGCTTTTTGGCGCAAATGATGTAGAATTGTAATGGATAATTTATAATTCGCTTTTATCATTATTTCACCAGTTGTAAAAACTAGAAATTTAAATATGATGTTTCAATCGCAATAATTGTGATTTGTGAACTGTTTAAAGAGCATTCAAAATATTTTTAATTAGTTTAATTATTTTATCTCCATCAGTTTTAATTAATTTAATAAATTATGAGAATTTCACGCCCATTCCTGGCTGGGATTATTTTAGATGAGCTTCAGCTTTAAGCTTTTCTTACATTCAATTAACACATTATTATTGTTATAATAAAGAGTTTTGTTATATAGGTAAATTATTTTGTAATATTTAGTTTAAGGTTCGAACTTGTTGAACCAACTTTCGAACGAGACAGTTTTCTTTAACATTTTTAGCTTTACTTTTTCCTCAGTCTCTAACCGATTCAAAGCCATAGAAATACGTGTCTGACTGGCACTCAAAACTATTTACCGCATCCACATGTGCAGAAACTTTTCGCGGAGCAGGGTCTGAGGCAGACGTGGGGCTGGGAAATTTAAAGCAACAAGCTTGGAAAATATTTGAACAGTAATTTAATCAAAAGAGCAGAGCGAAAGAGAAAGAGAAACAACACGGTAAAGTTAAAGCATACAAAAAGAAAAGTGCACAATGCAGTGGTAATTACAAGTCGACTCGAATCATTGGCTATTTGTGCTGCCTGTCGAATCAGATACGATTCGCAGTCGCAGTTGCGGCCGCAGCTGCCGTTGCAGTCAAGCAGCTGGACGTTGCCGCTGAAGGGCAACAGCTGCAGCTGGCAGCAGGAGCAGCTGCCGCGATCTCGTACCGTGTGCCAGGCACGTAGCCACCTGCCCAGGCACAGACTTCTCTCTGTGTCTGTGTGTTTGTGTGTGTCTGGTTGTGCTTGGGTGAGTACACGCCCAGCGCCAGACTTGAAATCACAACAACTGCGCAGCAGCAGGCACGATTGCCAGAATTCCCTCAAGGTTTGCCATTTAACTGGCTGACTAGCTGGCTGGCTGGCCGTGGAGCTAGGCCAGGCGTGTAGTTCGGCAGGGGTTTTGGGTAGGGTTCGCGGCTTGGCTCGGGTTGGCTGTGCAGCGGCGCAGTGTATGAAATATTTTCGCTTTATTTGCTCTTGTTAACATTTTTCCTACACCTGGCCAGCACAGTTGCCTGCCGCCTGTCCCTATTGTTGCTGGCGTTATAAATTTTGAAAGTACACACACAGGTGTGCACGTATGTGTGTGAGTGTGTATGTGAAAGAGATAGCGAGAGGCTGCTGCTGCTGACTATATCCCTCCTGGGGGCAACTCAAAGTGGAAATGCTTGCCTTATTAGTACATTCAGCAGTAAAAATGTGTTAATCTATAAACGTGCCCGAAAGTATGCAATGCCTTTTTTGTGTGTACTCCTGCTCCTGCAGTCGCGCTGGGAGTGTGCGTGTGTGTGTGTGCGAGCACTCTGGTATTTTACGTTGCCCGCGAGACATGTCAGCCAGATTTCAGTTGCTATGCGAGCTCTTTAATGAATTTATCGCGTGTTGGGATTCCGTTACACATACGCCCCGTATGCTTCCTTCAGGCAAGGACACGCGGCAACTAGTTTAAAACGGCCGCTTCCCCCACACACCTGCTGAAGGCTCGTGCAAACTATGTGCTCTTAATGTTTGTTGGGGCGTGGCTAGATAGATAAAGTGCTGTCTGTCTGCCTGTCCTCAGGTTCTGACAGGTGCCAGGAACAAAGGGCTTCAGTTGATTATGTTGTTGTTGCCATTGCGGGATTGTTGTTGCTGTTGTTGTTGGTTTTGGCTGGCACTTTGAGCCTGCCATGTCAAACATTAAAATTTGACAGCTTTTAATGGGCAGCAAGCGCGCAGCTGGAAAAACTTTTCAGGCTTTTAATCGCTGTTCGAATAAGCAATCAGCCAGCCAGCCAGTCAGCCAGCCAGCGAGCGAGCACTTGCAGCAGCAAGCGGCTCATAAATCATCTAGCTATAAGCCATGCCACTGGGCCGAGTGGCATGCAACCGTAAGTGGCATTGCTACACACATTTTAGGGCTCCGCTTGGCAGCTGCCAGCTAGGGCACTGGCAGAGACTGAAATTATTGTTTTCCAATTAATAAATGTCAATTACGTTCGAGCGTAAAAACAAGGTCAAAAAGGGCAGCCCCATAGCAAATACATGCTCGCATTCGCACAGTGGCTGCCATATGTTTGCACACACTTGACCGCAACAGCATTGCGCCGCCCATTGGGGCATCAGTTGCTGCCGCTGCTGCTGCTGTTGCTGTCATCTTAAATAAACGACATGTTTGCTGGGGCTTAGCCCCTACTCTGGCACCTTCAGTTGCCCAGCTGCCACGCCCAGACCGCCCTAATGGTATGTGTGTCAAGCGACGTCGCTACAAATGAAGCATAATGGCAAACGTAATGACCGACTGCAGCTATCACGCACACACACACACACGCACAAGCTTGTGAGTTTCTGTTGTTGCAGCAGATGTAAATGCAATTTGTAAAATTTTTGCTGGGTTTTATGAATTGACAATGATTTCATTTTTGGTTTGTTTGACAACCAAGCAAAGTTTGCATTTGTCTCTGGCTGCTCGTAGACTTTTACGACTAACTGTGTGGTTTTATTTGCCTCACGGGCTAGACCAGACCCAAAAAATGCCCATCTAGCCTCATTGTCTTCCATAACCATAATTGCATTCCACACTTTTTGAACAACATTTATGCTATGTTGCTATATTCTTATATAGGGTATTATGATTATGTCATGAAATGTGTATATTTATATTCTAGATCAGTATAAATAGCCGTAACAATAAAGGCACGTCCATCTGACCATGCAAATAGACTTGAAACTTATGTCGGAATTAACCGGAATGTCCTATGCCATACAACAGATTCGGTCGAAAGTTATATTCTTCTACGAATTACTTTTTGGATTTCAATATATTTTGAATCATCTTAGTTTTACTAGGCTTTCTTACGTATTAGGCAAATCAAATCAACATTGGAATATAATATTGCTTTATTAAGAAAATCATTCAGTTGAGTTGAGTAGGAAAACTTTTAGGCTTTTAGAGTTAGCTTGTCCCAGAACAATCGTATACCATCATTTATAAGCCACAGTCTAGTAGAGTATTTAAGATGTTGCTATTGCATGTTGCATTGCACTTTTTGTAATTGCAATTTACGGTTGTCGATGTGTGTGTGTGTGTGCCTGTGTGTTTTTATGTGCTCCTGTGTGTCCACATATCTCTTGTTTTGAGCATTACGTGCGAGCTGTTTCCTTGAAATTTCCGACTTAAATTATCAACAACTCCGAGCCAGTTGCTGAAAATTTGTGGGTGCCGCTGTGCAAACTTTTACGGATAGAGCCAACTGCGTTGTGCTGGATGCTGAATGCTGGATACAGCACGTAGACGCGGCAGCTGCACATACATAAGGATTTCGGTTTTGGTTCTCTTTTGGTTAAGGGTTTTTGGCTGCTTACGAGCAGCTCGCGTGTGTTTGACTGTGTGTCTTTGAGTGTGTGTATTTTTGTGCTCGTGTGCGTGTGTGCAAATGTTATGCAATCACACTAATGCGCAGTTTACGGTTAGCAAATGCAACAACCAACATGCAGCCGAAACACCTAGCAAAGCGCCTTTTATAAATGGTTGCCACACCAGCGCGCTGCAGAGCGGCAACATCATCAACTGTGGGCTGCCCGCCACCCGAAATAAAAATATACAAAAATAAGTAAGACGCGGCCACACCCACTTCTCCCATTGCCTCACTAAGCGCTCTTTATTAATTGTTCCGCACCGCAGCACATTAATAAATAACTTGACAACTTTGTCAAGGCGCCCAGAGCCAGGCGCTGGCCCCAAAAGGTAGGCAACACTTTTTTGCTTGCTTGCCCTGGCCTAGGGGCGTGGCCTCAGTTCCCTTTTCGGGCGTGTACACATTTTGTTTCAATTATGTTGCAATTTGCATGCCGGGTAAATAAATCTTTGGCAGCGGCTACTTTGGCCGAAAGGCTGCACAACTCTTTTATGCATATGTGTGGGCACAGCCAACTGGCGCGCGCCTGTGTGTGTTTGTGTGCGTGTGTGTGTGTGTGTGTGTGCTGGTAAATCATCATGAATGTTTTAGAATATGCACACATCATTGCATATGCCATATGGGTGCAGGCAGCCAGTGTTGTAAAACTTTAAAATGCATGAACCTCTCAAACAAAAGGCTGCTGCAAACTCAATAGCGCTGCACCAGCCCCACCACCCACCTGCGCCATTGCCCTAGCTGGGTGAGCTCAGTTAAAGCGTAAGTTATATGCAAATTAATTTGAGTCGACAGCAGCCAAGGCATTTGTCTTAGCAATAGCATCAACAAGACCCCAGAAGCAGCAGCAGATACAGCACCAGCAGCAGCAGCCGTCGGGTGTGGCAAGCGTCGCCTTCGCCATTCCGGCACACTGTCGCTTGTCGCCCCATTAGGGGCACGCACAATGGCGATAATAAATTAAAAACGAAAGCTAATTTCTGTAATTGCCTGCACGGAGCGAATCAACCTCAATGTGCTTGCCACTGTCGCGGTGACTGTCACTGTCTCTCCCTGCCCCCATATCCATACTCTGGTGCTCAGCACGGGCGTAGCATAGGGTATGTTAGGGTACAAAAAATCCCTTGTTAATTAAAAAGAATTTTTCAAATTTTTTATGCATTAGGTATGCAGCTAAAGAAATTTATATCTGATTTTTCGCTGCATGTGTGAGCACTAATTAATTATAAAGGTAAATAAATATACCGAGTGCGTGAAATTCAATGTTAAATAGTTTTTTCATATTCATAAATATGTGTTTATAGCTTTTGTTTCGGTTCGCAGTGCGCGCAGCTGAATTCCAGCATTTTAATATCATTTTGAAATGCTGCGCTTGCTGGCAGCTTTTTATTTGTTTACTTTATTTAATTATAGAAAAGCGTATAGTAGTTGTTTTCTGTTTTGCGGGGATAGTTCTACAAGTCACAGTTTTTGTGAAAATTGGCAGCACAAAATGTTCTCAGGTTTCTCATTTATTTGAAACAAAACAGCTGCATAACTTTTTGTGTTAATTAAATTTCTATTTATACCTAATGAAAATATGGAATTAATACACTTTTAAAGGGTAATTCTTAGTCGAGCACTTGCGAGTGCGGCGTGTTTACCAGTTGCCCCGCTTTGGCAACAGGAACGCAATAATGACGACAAAATGTCATTGTCAATTGGGGCCTGAAGCCTTAAAGGCGTCAAGATTTACGCACTATTGCCGAGTATCTTGCCTCAAACCCCCTCAATCTGTCTCTTACTCGCTCTGATATTCTTTCTCCGCGCCATTTGGCAAGCCATTCGCGGCAAGGACGCACCCTTAAGGCTTGTCAACTCTGATTTTTACAGTAATTATATTGTATTAGGGTCCTGACAGACTGCTTCTTGGTGTCTGTTGTCCTGTTGCCTGTCATTTTGTGCGCCTGAGCTTAAGCAACTTGCACGTAATTAGCTGCATATTTTATGGAAATGGCAACAGCGAGACAAATTCTGGTCTAATTGTAGCCGTGCAGTAAAACGGCTTAAAGTCACCATATCAGAAACATTTGTGTGCACAGCTCTAAAACTAATTTTAAATACAAAAAAATGATACTAAATAGCCGTAAATGTTTTAAAAGATATTTACTTGAATTTATGGTTAAGAAAAATCAACAAATATTTTTTAAAGCTCTCACAAAAACGAAAACCAAAAACAATTCAATTTGTTTTGCACTCAGTTTCAACAGCATTCTGTCAATCGGTGCCAAAACAATTTATTTGTGCTGACAATATCAGTTGGCCATAATAAATTGTATTTATTTAGCATTCGTCAACAGCTGTCAAAATCTATTTATTTGGTTCAACAAAGAATTCCGCATAACTAAAAAATTTAAATATAATTTCATCAGAAACAATAAATGCACCAGTTTAGGTTTAAGCTGCTGTTCCATTTAACTGGCCACGCAGCTGTAAGCTATTATAATCAGCTCAAATAGAGGGACACCACAGCGAACTAATTCGCTAACTGGCTATTGTACTGAAATTCAGTGTTAACAATTATACAATGAATGCAAAATTTGATCACCTAACATGCCCCCGAGCAAAGACTAGGCATAATGGCCATTTAATCAAGATGCATGTGCCGAACGTGGCATTTGGGACATTGAGGGTATGCCAAACGCAGCAACGAACATCCAGCTTATTACAAGAATTATACACTCGCACATACACGGATACACACGCACAAGGACGCTCACACAGATACGCATAGATCTGCATAGTTAATTGGCGTTGCAACAAAGGCGGCGCTGGTGAATTATGAAGTCGTAATTGAATACAGTAATTATGTATGGCCGAAATGTTAACATAATGCTGCTGTAAACTACCTGATGCTGCTGCTGCTGCTGCCACTACTGGAATTTACGACCTGCGGGCAATTCTACAATTACTTGGAACGCACTGGAGCCACACAAATTGGCAGCAACAACATTCGAAATACGCAAACAATGTGCTGCCAACTACTTGAATTGCAAGGCATGCTACATAGGGGGGGCTTTAATGGGGCTGGTGCGATTTGAATTTTCCTGAAAGTGTTTTTTAATTCAATTTAATTGCAATAATCTTTCGCGCCGCACGTCATGCTAAACAGCTAAACAATGCCAAGCATTCAAATAAATACTCGGCATTTGTAGTTTACATATAGATATATATATATAAAATTTCTGAGCCTCGGGGTGCCATGAAAACTAATATTCATTAAATATTTGTGCAGTATGTATTTTACATTTGAGTGCTTCGAGAATATTGATTTGCCAATTTAATAGGAACAAATTGCAAGCAGCTTTCAAATGCACGACTTTATTGCTATTAAACATGGTATAGTGATGCATATACATAATATGTATATTAAATATGCGCAGGCTGCATTCTATTTTAGTTTATAAGTCGATGGAGGCTGGCCAAAAATATGCAAAGGGCATGCCTTTTGGCCTTGCATTAAATTGAGCTACGAAATATGCAGTTGCCCTCGAGGCAGGCAACAATTTCAGTTGCTGAACCCCTCAACACCTGCCACCGCGGCAGCCTGGATTTGCCCTGAATGCACTCTACGGGATTACACTTTGCAAAGTCAGCGCCCGACGGTCGCAGGGCAGCTGCGGGGCTGGCTTCATATTTCTACTGTTGGCGGCGGCGGCGGCGGCGGCGACGGCAACAACAGGCGCGTCATCAATTTGATTTGAATGCGTAATCGAAACGCATTGTGAGCGTCGCGATGTCGTGCGACCGTTTGATATGCAGCCAAACACACTCCAACACCTGCACACACACACAGATGCACACACAGATACTCGCAGACAGAGACACAGACGCATACACATCAGCACGCAGAGCCATGGATATTTGTGCTGCGATTTGTGAAACTTGCAAAAAATAATCGCCTGAAATTCAATTGATGACATGATTTGCTGGCAACAGATGCCGCATGTGGTGGCACCCATGCATGCTTGCAGCCTCATACACTCTGTATGTGTGTATGTGTGTGAGGGTGCGCGTGTGGGTGTAAAGGCGTAGCCGTCGATGTCGGCGTTTTTCATCAATCTTAGTGGAAATTGCAATTTTGTGGGGCATTGCATATTTGAGTGCGAATGCATAAGTGAGTGCAGAAGCAGCCACAGCAGCAGCAGCAACAGCAGCAGCAGCAGCAACGGCAACAAAATGCTGCATCAGCATCAGCATCAACATGAGCAGCTGCCATTGCTGTGGCCATCGTTGGCGTAAACAAAAACAGTTTGTTAACCAGCAGAAATTTGATGCAAGAGTTTGCCAAGTCACCAGACACCACGTATTTAGCAATAGGAATCAATACATCTATATAATCCCCAGACGTTGCCTGGGCTACATCTAAAACTAAATCCTTTGAGAGGCTTCGTTAAAATGAAAAATTCTGCAAGACAGCAATAAACATCGTATTATAGTATACTTTTGAAGTACTTTGCATCGTTTTAAGAGCACTTTATATCAAAATCCAAAGCCCCTTGACTGTGATTAAACAGGGTATTTACGAATTGCTTAAAACAGAAGCAGAAGCTGTCGTCACATTTTAAGGCTCCTTTGGTCAGTGATATTTGAGTGGCTATGAGTGTGTGTGTGTGTGTCTGTATTTGCGAGTGTGTGCAAGCAGGCGAACATGCTAAATGCGCCACAAACAAAAACACCTACAAACACACACACACACTCATACACACACACCGAAACATGCCAGAGAAGAACGCAAACCGCAACGCAACAAGCAAAACAAAACCAAAAAATAAGGGAAAATGAAAAGAAAAGAAAGGAAATTGGAAGAAACGAACGCTCGAAAATCGACGTTCAAAAATGAAACGAAATGTGAGGCTGGCCCATGTCTGCCCTGTCATGATGAGAGTATCTATGTGTGCATGTATGTGAGCTGCATGAATTGCAATTGTTGTTGAAAGCATTTGCATGTCACTCGTTTGCATTGTGCGCACCTGTATTGGCGTTGTCAACGCGCGTTGCGTTGCCTCCGCCCATCCCCGTCTCTCACCTGCTGCGCCTTTTTAGCTACCGCTGCACCTACGTGCACACATACCTGTGCATCTGCTAGTATTTAATGTTGCCTTTCTATATGCATGAACGTGTGAGCTGGGCGCAGTGGATTGGATGGCTGGTTGGGTGGGCCCTTGGCTATTGTTCTGGGTGTGTGGTTAAAGTGAAAATGAATTGCCGCCATCAAGGCAGGTGGTTGGCAACATATTGCGCATACGCCATATGAGCCATGAGCCCAGCAGAGGCAGCATTTAAAATGATGTGCCCCACCCCCTTACATAGCAATTGATTCATAAGAAGGTTTTAAGGGCTGGGTCAGTTCAACTGGAAGGCAAGCACTGCCGCACAGCAGTACGAAGTCTTCGCCTCAAACACAACACAGGAATGTAATATATGTGCTTGTAATAAAATAAAATAAGTACAAGGCAGGCGGCAGGCGGCAGTAAGACAATATGCCAGCGCTCACAATTCAAACGCCCTGGGATTGGCGTGCGGCAAGGTTTAAGTTGTTCCAACACGCACACAAAATTTGCACAATGTATATGATTTGCATTGCACTTGGTCGCAACCCGATCTTGCCACAGCCACAGCAACGCAGAGCAGCAGCCAAAGGTGCAAGACTTTGCCACCAGACTCTCGACTATTCACAGAGCGCGATGCATGAAAATCAGTTGAATATTATGTAAGAAAAAAGTGAAAAACAAAAGGTAAATACCACATGCCACACACCACAGCCCGTTGCAAGTTATAAATATGGAAATAAGCAGCAAAGCTGCCAGTCGGAAATGATGCACCAGGCAGCTGGGTAGCATGCTGGGCGATGGAGGGAAGCGAAGCAAGCCAGATGAGATGAAGGCAAAAAGTAACAATATGCTCGACATGGCTCATGTTCGGTAAACGTTGTAAAAGTTGACGGCTACGCTTCCAGTTGACACAGCAACATTGTGTCCTGTTAGCTCAGGTGACGCACACTGACACCAAATACACTTGACTGCTAATTTGAATGCCTAGAGCTGTGGTAAAGGAAGTGGAGCAATGTCTGATATGAAATATTAAAGTCTTGAATACTTTAGATCAAACAGTTAATGTAAAGGAAAAAATTGAATGGACCTTGACATAGCTTACATAAACTATGTAACGGAAAAAAACAGACTGAACACACACGTTTATTCTTATACCCTACGAAAGGGTGTTCCTTTTTTGTCACACAATGCGTTATGCATAGAAGGCGACTAGTTCAACCCCATAAAGTGTATATATTCTTGATCACTAGCAATTACGAGCTCCGATCAAGCCCGTATCCAATCGGAACACTATTTGATAAGTTTCCTTTTGGAACAATAGGTCTGAAATAAAGCTTTTCTATTACAAAGCTATGTAATCTTCTTCTCCCTTTTTTCTCTAAGTTTTACTGACATGTCACCAGTCAAAAGTTTGCTTTCTAATTTATCATGGAAATACTGTGCTCAAATATTTGCACATCGTTTGTTGCAACGTCATGAGCTTTCCGCAACAAATTTCTGCTTGCCACCAATGTAAGTAAATGTAACTGAGGAATAAGTTGGGGTAGGGGGCCTGTAATGGCAGGTGGTGCATTGTTGCTGTTGGCTGCACACAGCAAATCAAATTATGTGGCACACAAAAATCAAAAGAGCTGGGAACACTTGCACAAGATTTCATCGCTAAATTCACTTCCCGCATTGCAAACAGTCAGCCACAGTCTGGAGGAAGGGAGCGCGGCACAAAGCGAATGCAGCCGCCGCCGCGTGTTGAAATTAATTAAAAGGCTGCCTGATGAATGCTTCGGCTGCTACTTCTGCAGCCGCTTCTGGTCCTGTTGCCGGTGCAGGTTCTGGTCCTGTATCTGGTCTGGTCTGGTTCTTGTCTGGGTAAAACTCATCGTTACAACGTTCCAGCGTCAGCGTCATGTTTTGCATGCTGCATCCTGAAGCCTGCTTCGCATTCGCATCGCGCTCAGCTGGATTTCGTTTTCCAGTTGGCACGCACAAAGACAAAGCCCTGAACACATGTCTGCTGTCAAAGCAAATTAGAGAGCGCTTAAGGACACCCCGAGCTGCCCTCAGCACTTCACTTCAGCCCCCCTACCCTGCCCACGCATATTGCTTAACTGCGTTTCGAATTTATGCGGCTTTAAGGATTCGACACGAACATTAAAACGATTCGTTCGCATAATTTTTTTTTGTCCAAACTAGTTCGCGACAAATATTCATTTGGGTTTTTATTTTCCAACCGGACGGAGATTTAGCAGCTGCGTGTTCTATCTGCTTAATCTTAAATGCAAATAAAAAGACCAAGCAAATTGTATTTATTTATCGCTTATTTCGTTGCTTTGGCCAGCATCTAAAAAAAAGGGACAAATATTTGGCCAATGCCACAGCGCCGCAAAGTATGCAAAACAGCTTCGTCTAACACCTTCACAATCATGTGTGTGTGTGTGTGAGGGTCATGATGACAATTGTGCAAAAAAGCATTTTACCCAACTGAAACGAGCCAAGCAAAGTGGAAAACCAAAGTACCATAAACGTTGTAGACAAATCTTATCAACTACACGTTTATTCCCATATTGGTGTTGTTGTTTTTGTTGTTGTTATTATCCTCTTTGCTGCTCGTCCCTTTATAATGTTTCTATGCCGTCTCTAACATCTAACAAAGCCCTCAGCTTTAGGCTCTTTGCCTGCTTGTTTGCACCGGACATGCATCAGGGCTCACTCATTCAGTCATTCACTCACACACTCACACACTCATTCAGTCATTCAGTGATTCACCCATTCATTCATTTGCTCATGCATTTATTTGCACATTTATGTACGATCTATCGTTTTCCAGGCATTTGCATGGTTTTCAATACTCTTTACGGTGGGTATATAAAACTATTTCTTTCGATAAAACAAAGTATACAAATGAATGACAAATCTTTTATGTTGATTGAGCTGTTTTCTGATTCTCGCAGTCGAATTATTATAAGACACATATAGTTGCCATAAGAAAAACCATTGGAATATTATTGTTTTTTATACCCTGTACAAGAAGGTATTATGATTTTATCAGTAAATAAGGTATATTATATATGCTAAAATGAATCTTTTGTTGTTCAAGATATCTTGACCAAAATAGAATTAAGCCACGTTTACTAGTTTCCAATTAAGAAAATTTTTGATTGGAAAATACTTCTGTATTTCGAGAAATCTTGAACGAGCTCAGCGTTTACGAGTTCCACAATTCTCCTCGCATATCTGCAAGCTAGCAGGTCAGACGTGCCGAGATTGGCGTTTATATCTTGTCATTAAAGTTTCTTACTGCCTTATCGATTTGCAATTCAATTTATATATTCTTGGAAAAAGAGCATTTGAAGTTCGGCACTTTTTTCGTACAGCTATTATTTCTTATTTCTATTGTTGCCGTTGCGCCGCTTTTCGGATATTTACGCTCCATTGTTTGTCGCTCAGCCGGAAGCATAAAATTGCTTGCTAGATAAGAGAGAGACATATCATCGACTAAAATGTTTTTCCTGTCCCAAGCTCACCCCCCCCCCCCTCCCTCTCTCTCTCTCTCTCTCTCTCTCTGTCACTTTCCCTCTTATTCCCTTTGCCTGGCTAAAACAATGAGTATTTTGTGATAGTTTTTGTTTTAGCAATTCTTTTTATTGCGCCTGTAAAGTGTTGCCTATAAGCCGGCTTATACATATATGTGTTTGGATGTGTCTGTGTGTGCTTGTGTGTCTGTGTATGTGTATTGGTTAACCATGGCTACAGCTGCAGGCCAATTAGAGGAATGGTTTTTGCTAGCTATTGCCAATCCCCGAGCAAAGCCTGCAAGGTGAGCGAACACTTTTGGCCATGACACGAACTTCAGACAACTCTTTGCATAACTTTAAATATTTTCTTGCTATTGTTGTTTTCGTTGTTGTCGCTTAGCGACGCCGTCGTGTCTGGCAGCGCGGCACTCTGAAATTTATGGTTCATTGAATGCGCATGAAAAACAGTCAGACAAACCGAACGGCCCAGGGGCGAGCGGAGGAGGCAGCAGAGACGCGTACCAATTGTGGCAAATTGGTAAAAACAAAAGAATTGAATTCGCGCAACAACAAGAACAACGTTTGCCAAGTGGCAGTGACATTTTTTGAATTTCTTAACTTATGGAAGTATCAAATGAAAAACAACAGCAACAGCAGCTGCAACAACAACAACAATAACACGATGAAGTGGAACTGACGTTGCATAAATAGAAATATTTGTTGTTTTTGTGGTTGTTGAGACCTTGTTGCAGTGGCAAACATAACACAAATAATTTGCCAAAGGGCAAATAATGCAATAAACCAAAACGTGCCACAAAGCAAAGCGCAGGAAATGCTTCAAAAATATTATTATATTATATATAAGTATATATACATATAAGTTGTGGCGTATTAAGTGTGCATATGGCATGTTTTGTGGCACAGGTTTTTGAGTTAGTAGAACGAATATAGGTAAAGTTTAGTTAGGTGCCTTTGAAGTACGAACCCGCACACAGCAGAAGATGATTAGAAATTTTCTCTCTCAATATGAAATAAAGCTGTCCTTCTTATTTAAGACTGTGTGCGAACCCAGACAGTTGTATATTCATATTTGCTTTATTCTAATTCAAGGCGTTATTCGCAGGATGCGGCCGCTTGCATTCAAGTTATGCTTTCCAGCTAAAATGGTTGAATTGCAGCATTGAAACGTTCTTCAATGCTATTCGGAATTCTGATTGAAGTATTCAAAAATCAGAGCAGAGAACGGAAACAACACTTAGTGGCCAGTAATAAGCTTATGGTGGTGGAACATGCAGCCCACTTGGACCCTTGCTGCAGTCCAACTGCATATTCACAATACAATATGAAATTTTCTGGGAAAGTGCTCCGTACTTTGCTCGCTTTTGATATCAATATAAGTGAAGGACTTGCAATAAATAAATAACTCTAACGAAGCAGCAGTAACGACAATAGTAGCAGAAACAACAACAACAACAATGACAACACGAAAAACATTAAACTCATAACGAAGGCAACAACTTTTGCTCAGCAAAATGTCCGGTTCGTACTTAGTTTTTCAGTGGCAACTGAAATGTCTTTTATTTTCGGGTGAAAACTCTATTTCAGTTTGCATTTGTTTATTTATTTATTTGTATTATTTGTTATTCATTTATATGCTTTTACTTTGCGCACTCATTTCGCGACTGATGCTGGCTGTGGATGATGGGTGGGGGAGGGGGCGTGTTCCGCTTTGTGCTGTGGCAGCCATTTTGTAAGCCACTGTCGCAGCCAGTGTCGCAGCTGCTGCGGCAATTAAATAAGGCAAACGTAAATAAATTTAATTATTTTTACAATTTACTGCAGAGCCGCACACAGCCCGGCAAAAGTCAGCAAAGAAAAACAATCCACATTTCCAAGTTTTCCAACAGCAGCCTTTAAGCGATATCAGTCTGTTGGTATCTGTGTGTGTGTGTGTGTCTGTGTATGGGTGTTAAATGAAAAACTACCAATACATATCAAATTAAATGAAATGCGATCATATCAGTTAACAAGAAAGTCACAAACGCTCCCAACTAATTGAATTCTGGTATAAAAAACTGAATTGCGAAACTCAATTCAAAGCGCTTCTGGCGACATGTATATGTGTGCTTGTGTGTGTCTGTGTGTGTGAGTGTGTATTTTGCGAGTGTATATATTAGCTCGCGGCTAACTGTAAGCCCGCGTGCTTATAACCATGTCTAGCACGTGTCAGTTCAATTAAATACGGCAAAAAGCAAACGCAGATCAAAGTCAGAAACAATTCAACTCAAAATGTCAATAAGCAACAAAGTATTCGTAACGCAAATTAAATTTGAGTGAAGGCAATTGACATTCGCAACAAAAACAATGCAAAGGCACAACCAAACGATACCCTGTAAAGCAAGAAGGAAAACATAAGGCAAGTCCTTGTTGTGCATAATATTAACATGCAAATATGAAAGCACAAATATACCTCATTCGACAAACAACTTAAGGGTATTTAAATTGCCATAAAATATGCAACAATATATAAATGTTTTTTTTTTTTTATTTTGCATTGCGCTTAACTTTTCAGCTTTATTGCAGACTTCAGACCAGGCAAGTTTTTAAGTGGCCACAAAAACAACAACTACAAGAACAACAACAACAACAGCATCAGCAACATTCAACATCAAAATTAATAAAGCGAAACTTTATTCGCAACTGCAAATCAAGTAACTAACTTGGCCAAAGCATTATGGCCAAATTACTTTTTATGAGTTCATTTCCTTTTCAATACGAAAAATCCTGCCGAAAATACAAAAAAAAAAACTCTTCAAGAAACGAAAATATAACAAAAAAAAAAAAGAGAAAATAAAAATGAAAGTAGAGAAAAAATATATTTGCCATTTTCTCGCAAATAAAAAGCCACTCACATCAATGAATCGACGAAAGTTGAGTGCAGAACGAACGCAACTCGAAACAAAACTTGAGCCGCGCCAAGTGGTTGAGCGGGTGGTGAGTGGGTCGATGAGTTGGTCAGTAGCTCAGTTGCACAGTGGCTCAAATGGGCAACTGGTCGAATGGTTGGCAGCATCAGAAAATTGAGGTCTCCAGGCTGTCAAGTACCTGATGATGTTTAGCTTAGCTGCCCGAGCGGCTGCCGCCGCGACGGTGGTCAATGATGAAATTACAACATTAGCAAACTAATCGCAACCACTTTAGATGCCAGCAACGTTTCCACCATGTCCGCCTGCCCGGCCGCCCTCCTGCCAGCTTCTTTGCAGGAGGCAATATAAATGTCTCGACTCTTTGCTGGCGCTGACGAATGAAAAGCAAACAAACAACTCGGCAAAGTTGGGAATCGTGTGTTCCTAGCTCTGGTTTACAGCAGCAATTGAGAACAAGTAAGAATATTGCAATCGGTAGCCGACTGCGCAATACTCGCTCACAGTCCAACAACAGCTGTAAACAGCCTACGCGTGAAATTTATTAAGCGGCATTGATTTTCCGATTTACTCAATCCAAATTCCAAATTCTTCAACTGTAGCAAATATAGATATAATCGACTTATCACGTCCCCTCCAAGGGGACGGGCATGGCAAGAAACCAATATGCTCGCTTTCACTTTGTCGATAAAAGCCAAGCAGATGAAAATAAAGCAATTTCGAGAGGTGCGCGTGAGGCAAACGAAATGAAAAGAAATGAAATGAAATTCATCAATAAATTTCCGTAGGATCAATGCGTACTCGATGCCATAAATAGCCATGAGCAGGCATTCCATATTGCCATCTGCTGCTCGGGGTAGATTTAGCTGCGGAAATTGTTTGTATACAGTAAACATTGCAGCGGAAATGCTTTGCTTAATACGCATACAGCAGCAGGAGCAGCAGCAGATGAGGAGAATAGGCGAGTTCGGAGAGTAGGCGCTTTGTGAAACAATTCACAATCGACCATCGCTCGAATTCACGCAGCTGAAAATGAAGTGAATGTACCTTCAACAGCTTTCTCTGTGCTGTACAATTGAGACACATGAGGCAGCGGATAAAGTGCACTCATGAGAATTCTCAGCCAGCAGACAACAGTCAAAATAAAAAAAAAATACCTCCCAAAGAATGCTGTGTGTGTGTGTGATTGTTTGTGTGTGTGTGCCTGCGCGATTTGCTCACGTAGTCAAGCACTAAACGCCATTCCAATAAACACAAAAATGCGTAATCACTGCTCATCAATTGGCGGCAGACACACTGCGAAAAATAGTCGAGCGAGAATACTTAAATATATGGAATATACCAATTTGTAAGAATATAAAAAGAATAAAGAGCAGAAACAGAGAACAAATATGAAAAAATGAGAGAGGAAAGAAAGAGTGAAAGAGAGAAAGAGGCTAGAGAGACAGAGCAAAAAATAGTGAGAGAGACAGAGCAAAGCATGATGAGAGAGACAGAGAGAAGAGTTCCTCTAGCTAATCCTAAACTTAAGTAATAAACTGTAATGAACTTGTAAAATGTGTGTGACTAGGAAAACAATAATTATTATTATCTGAACAATTTTTAAACTCTCACCAAACTTTTTTTAGTTTAAGTGCTTTTCGGCTGAACTAAAAAATGCAGTTAAAAACAAATAGAAATTATTATATCGAATATAATTCATTTGGATATCATTTATAGTAAAAGGTCTTTAACTATTCTTTTATGTTTTAAGATGTCTGAAAAAAACCCTACGTTTTTTTGTCTTACAAATTAGCTACATCCGAAATATATTCTTTTATTTTTTGTTAACACAATTCATCATCCTTTTTACACAGCTGCTTTATGGCTAATCCTGATCAACAGGAGGAACATTATCTTTAATTGCTGTTCACCGTAAAGTTCGGCCCATAAACATTTTAACTAGGCCTATAAACTGTCTAATAGAGCACATCAAATCGTTTTGCATGATTTACGGCGCATTCCTGCCCATTTTTTTCTTACCATGTAGCATAAAAATGTAGTAAAACCGAGTAGAGACATGCTCTCGCATGGGGATATAAAGCGCTGCAGTAATTGGAGGCAGCACATGTAGAGCAGCAGAGGCAACTCCCCGTTGACGCTTAATCAATACCCAAATCATATCGCACAGGAACAACAATGAGTGCTTAGAGAGAGAGAGAGAGAGGGAGAACGAGAGTTAGAGAGTGGAAGGGAGCAATGCAATATAAATATTTGACGTGTGAGAACGTTTGGCTTTTATGGCTGCCCAAATGGAAGAAGCCGCTGGAGAGGCAGCTTGTGTGGCAACCATGGGCAAAGTGAGTTGTTTAGCAGGCGACATAACAATTGCAGATTTAGTGAAATTGCTTTTACCCACCCACAACCTCTGACAGACGCACAGGAATGTGTGTGTAAGTGTGTGCGTTGTTCATGTCATCGTGTTGTAATCAAATGGAACTCGACGCATAATGGCGCAAATTGCGCTTTTATGTAGGCTGTCGAATTGTGTGGATCGCTTTTAGCAGCCAAGTACTCGACGCACTTTGTGCAGCGCATCTGTCAAATGGTTAAATACTCGCCTATGCTCGACCATCTGGAAGTGGATACCGCCCACAAATTAGCGCCCAAGTGATGGTCCACTCCCCCAGTTGGGCCCCAAATTGAAAATAAAATGCGGCACGTAGAGAGCATCGCATGCGGTTCATTGGTAATTCATTTATGCGCACATTTGCTTTGGCCGTCTGTCAGTAGTAGCGTCTCCGTGCCGCTGCCAGCTGGTCTGCTGCAGGTGTTTCGCATAAGAAATGGCTGCCATCGATGGGGAGCGCTTCGCATTACACGTAATTTATACTTTTTGGCAGCCACTTTGGCCTCGAGTTGGGCCCTGGCAGCCCAGGCAGTCACCACGCACGACTTGACGTCATGATAATGTATCGAATTCATTTTCCACTTGTTTTGCTTGCCAGCGGGCACCCACACGTTACCTGGATGTACAGCAGTTCAGGTCCCTGCTCGGGCGCCGCCTGCCCAGCTTGTCTGGGCATTTTTTTTCATTCTTGTTTTTTCTCTTTGTTCACGTCTTTCCATGCCAACGTTTTGTTTGGCAAATATCAAAAACGCTTTCGACACATTCCACATTCATACTCAATTACCTACGTGGCAATACTTCGCTTGGCTGCTAAAGCCGTGCCGCATGCCACCTGGCCAGCCGGCCACAAGCCAGCGGGACTTCACAGTACTTTTTCATCTTGTGTATGCTGAGCATTTAATTCTGAAGGCGTGTATGGCAGGCTTTCAAGAGAATTGATCTGGCTATGCATTAAATATTTATTACAGGGTATTTTGTAAGCCCATTCACAGTGCTGCTTTCATGCACTCGACGTGAATTGTGCAACTTTTGTTCTGTGTTCACTGTTTGAGTTCGCCAGCCAACGTTCAATGACTTGGCCAGGCCAAAAAGTTTGTTGCAAATATTTGACCATAGACCGCGCGCGGGCAGGCGCAGCACTTCCCCCCTTTGCTTGAGGGGAGGGGTCGTTTGTTGGCTTGTTGCCGAGCAGGCTGGCACGTTTGGTTTACGCTATTCGCCGAATTTCATTCCAATGCATTTATTTATTTGACTTATTTTTGGACTTTGGGTTGCCTGGACAAATAAAACAAGTTTTATACAAATATGTGCAATTTCTATGCTGCACAGGAGTGTGTGTGTGCTTGTGTGTGTAGAGGTGTGTGTGTGTGCGCGTACAGTTGACCAACTTGAAAATATTAATATTAAAATTGCTTTTATTGAGCGTCGAACAACTCGTAAATTCGACTTTGTTTAATTTGCTGCACACGGCAAATCGCAATCGCATTCAACCAGTCGAGCAATAATATATGCACTCGCCCATATCCAGAGTCGAATCATAAAAAATAATATTCAGTTTTGCCAGCTCACTAAATCAATCATAATCAATATAGAAAATGTGCATGCAAATGTTGAAAAACATTGCCAGCGAACGCTAATATACATTTCCATTGATTACGAAAAGAAGAGTATGTTGAATAAACAGAGTTACTTGATGAAGGTAATAAAACGGAGGGAATTTTTAGAGAGTTTATAGGGAAAGAAGATGCTTTAATATAGCCTAAACACATTTACTCGGGACTTAAAGTAACTTAGTAGCAGCTGCTTAACTATGGTTAGGCAAATATTAACGAGATTTGAATAATAATGTTTTCTACTATTATTATCCATCCATAAGCTGGCTTCAAAACCGAATGTAAAATGAAAAGAATTTAAGTGAAAGTAAAGTGAAAAAGAAATTAAAATCAAAACAAAAGTTTCCCCCTTTAAAATCACTTTCACTTTTTTATAATTTAATGGCTTACATTTTAAGCTGGACTTTTGCATAGTTTTTAGCTCCTTGCCTCTTATTCCTATATATTATTTTTATAAAAGAAGCTCAACTTAATAAGCTTTAAAAATTATCTTCTTACAATTGCAGAGCATTGAATTATCAATTAGTTTTTCTCGCGCTAGTTCCTTTTGCTACTTATTTTTCGCTCTTTTTTCATGCCACAAAACACACAAATTCACTCAACAAATTTGTCGGCATCGTCCGCTGATTGATATATTGAGCGACTGATTGATTGATGGCTGGGGCTCCCACTGCGATTAGTTGCGTTAAAAGTGTTGGATGTGCTAATTAAATTGACATTCGCCAGCTGACCTGCTGGAAATCGACGCCTGCCCGCCTCCCCGCCTGCCCGCAGCCAGCTGTCCATTGTCAGTCAATTCAGCTCACACACCTTTGCTTTTCTAAACGGGGTTTATTGTTTTATGTTGTTGTTTCTGGGTTTTTTGTAAATATATTTAGAACGGAGTTGTAATTCAATCGGACTCAAAAACCAACCGATGCAAACACAAACAAAAAATGTTGTGAACATCAAGCGGAAGCCGCCGGCGTCGTTGTCAATGTTTGTTTTTGTTGCGCTTTAATTATTTTTATGCCCACCTGGCGCGCCCTTAAGCGGAAATTGCATAGTGTCGCAGCAGTCGGCAGGTCCTTTTCATTTAATTTCATTTTATTTTATTTTAATTGAATTTTGAAATATGTGTTGAGCCATTTTTTTGTATTTTCTCTGTTTTTATGTGCGCTGTAAATGCAATTAATTCGAGCATTTTTTAAATTGTTCCATTGAACCGTTCAAAGCTATTTGTTGCTGTAGTTGCAATAAATTTACCGCACGTTAAGCATAAATCAAATATATTAAGAATCAGCCTTGTGGTTGTTGCAGTTCTTGCTGTTGCCATGGAAATTGTTAATTAAATAAGTTGTTGTTCTGTGTCGTTCTGCTACAGCTACAGATATCAAGCCAGGCCTTAATCATGTTCAAAGTATTGTTAAGCATTTTAATCGTGTTAGTCTTTTGCATTTCGCATTGGCCTAACTAATGCCCAGTTATATGAACAAAGCCATTTGTTAATTTGTTGCAATCAACTGGTAGCACGTGGCGTATGCGCAATTTGCATGCATGTTTTATTGATATGGCCGCACGCCATTTCAATGCTTTAAAACTTGACTGTCGCGAAACATTGTTTATTTTTAACACATTCAAATAAAACCCCAGGTCAAATATGCACATGCTCAATTTTATAGAATCTATGTTTGTTAGCAAATAAAAAAAAATAAAATAATTGCCAGGCAAGATATCTCAGATAGAGTCTTAATTGCTTTAGTGCTGTGGGCAAGTGTAAACAATATATTTTTATTTTCCAATTTCTTGTCGGTATTACGGAGTATTCAAAGGATCTACAAAATATTCTTTATCTTTCACATTCCCTCTTTTTGTTGAGTTAACATTAAATATTAGACTTTCTGACTTTCCAACATGCACATAAAAATCTTCATTCTTCAGCTTGTAGCTTCAATTTGACTAGCTGATATATAATTGGCCTCTAAATTGTGTAGCAAGTCGAGCAGACATACAAAAGTTTGCCTGCTCGCCTCGTCTCGTTTTACTTGTTCTATTTTTCAACTGCAACTTTATCAGATTTGCTTCATTTTGCATGCATGTAATTTGCCATTCGTCTGCATTTGTATCTTGTAGATATTTATATGTATTCGGTTATTTTAACTTACTCAGCATTTTGTATGATGTACATGCATTCAAGTTTTTGCCTTGCAGTTTGGCGACGAACGCTGGTCGCAGGGCGTATACGCAATATTATTTTATTTAATGGAATATGGCATGACCAACAGCTTTTGCGGTAACTTTGGCCCCAAAACTACAGCAAAAGTTTTGTGCAAACTAATTGTTAATTGAAACAAAATCCCGTTCATTTGTTGGCGCTGCAGTTGCCAGCTTTTCGCCAGTCGGCAGCAGCTTGGGGGCCTGCAAAGCATTTGCCGTCAAACAAATGCCAACAATTAACTGTGGCAACAATAAAAGCGAAACTTAACTTAACTAAAGTCTTTGGCCAGCGCTGGCATAAATATGAATACAGTGGAACAAAAGTTGGGCCGTACTATGGGCACTTACCGCTTAAAACAATCACAGCGAGTAGCAGCAGCCATGCCACGCAGATGCTCTGGGCCATATGGAGTGGCATGGCGATGTTGGCGACAGCGGCGACAGGAACAACAACCGGAAATGCAGTAAGCCTGGTCCTGGCCCGGACCGGAACGTGGGGCCGTGGCGGTTGGCTGGGCGTAACGGGGAACGCTTTTGTTTTAGCTCTGTCTGTCTATCTGTCTGGCTGACAGTTTCTATGCTGGCAGCAATAACCAAGTTAGCAGCGTCATCATCAACATCAGAAGCAGCTGCTGCTGCAGCAACGTCATTATCGGCGTCTGCCGGCGCGCTCGCTAACGCTCTTTATTAACTTGGCCAATTGCCAGACGGGCACAAAAGGCAACTCTGTTTTGGCTTCGGGCAAAGTCGTGCGCTGTTTGCCTTTTCTATTGCCCAGCTTCTGTTTTATGCGCGAAGCTTGCCTGAAAAGACAGAGAGAGAGAGGGGGGGACGGGAGAGTGGGTGTAGGAGCAGCAGTTAAGTTCTGTTTAGTGGACTGACATGAAAGTTATTGCTGTGACAAAAATGCTTGAAATGTAGGTGAGCAGCAGCTGGCAACGGAGCAACAGAGGCAGCTGCCTCAAAGCCAAATGCACTCATTGGCACGCCTCCGCCGCGCTTCCTGCAAAGTGAAAAACCAAAAAACGAAAAGTCCAAAACGGAAATGAGAGCAAAACGATAATGGCGCACGCCGCCTGCATAATGATATAGCCAATGGCCGGCGGTCCATTATGGCAGCATTTGCCTTTTATTTTTCTATTACACGATTTTTGGCCCCACCCCTACCATCCACGCCTCCCTCCCTTCCTGCCACAGCAGCATCAGCTTTGCAATTTAATTTGCCAAAATAGTAACTTATTTTTACTTATCTCGCTTAAAAGCTCCCCTTCGTTCCCTCATGCCATCCTGTTAAAAGTTTGAAACGTAATTAAGGTAATTGTTAGCTCCCGTTTGCCTCCCCTCGCTATTTGCACACTGATTATGCACCATAATCATTTTGAATGTGCAACGGCGCTGGATGATCGATTCGCCGGCATTTATGTCAAAATAATGAGAGTCGGCCAGCATATTTATTACGCATACGCCATGTGCACACTCAGCTATACAATTTCTCCTGCCCGTTCGCCCCGCAATACGCAACATGTGAACATTTTCGATTTTTTTTTTCTTTCGGATTTATCTAGAACATTTTTCCGGCACTGGCTGCCATTATTTGCCATTTGGCTCGGCAATGGGCATAATTCTAATGCATGGATATTATGTGCCGTCTTCTGTTCATGCAAATTACACTAACTCCCCTCACTGCGAAGCCCCTGCATCCACCAACCAGTCACTGTGCACTGTACTTATTGTTAGGAAACGGAAACGGCGCAGCAAAGCCCAAAAAACGGAATTTTATTATTGTTAGCAATTGGTTTATGTGTGTGTATCTCCCTGTTTATGTGTGTGTGGGATCCTGTGTGTGTGGGTGTATGCACGGCCTCTGCATGTGTGTGTGGGCCAGACTTTAGACTTCGAAAAGCAATTTGCCACGCACTGTCAGTGAAGTTGAACGCGGTGGAACATTTCTAATTTTCAGCTACGAAAAATTTATACAATAAAAAAAGGCATAGCCCAAGGCAAAGTAGAAAAAAAAAAATAATAATAAAAGAGGGCAAAATCAGCC
Source organism: Drosophila montana (assembly GCF_035044405.1). Classification (NCBI taxonomy): domain Eukaryota; kingdom Metazoa; phylum Arthropoda; class Insecta; order Diptera; family Drosophilidae; genus Drosophila; species Drosophila montana. The sequence continues at coordinate 333,265 of NW_026997535.1, forward strand.
ATACAGAAATTTACATAAAACTCAACTCGTATGCATGTAATCTGAACCAGACACAGATTTGCTTTCATTTCGCCCGTTTTTTTTCTCATTCCCAGAGCAATGCTCAAAAAATACTTTTGCGCTGCAAATCAATAAATTGCTTTTATTTTCATGCGAATTATTTTTTAAGCTAGTCACGTAAATAGTTGAAAAAACCTTTCAATTTAATTTGTTAAATAAATTTGTAAGGTTTTAGCAGCTGCTGTCATTAAGTTGAATATGTTCATTTAATTTTTAATTGACAAATGATATTCCAAATGGGCTTAAGCCTCATTAAGCACAATTCATAAAATTATCATGCTTTTAATATTTTAATAAAAGTAAATAAACAAGTCTATGCAAAAAGGCACACAGCTCAAATTAACGGATTAACGCCATATTTACAGCTGGCAAGCGTAAAAAGCTGTTGATAGGCAGCCCAAAAGAGCGTTGCGTATACTTAATCTGTCGAGAGTTCAAAGTGCATTTGGCGTGCCTCTTAACCATTTTGTTGTCTGGCATTTTTGCTTCTTTTATAATTATTCAAAAGCAGGCAACAGCAACAACAACAGCAACAACATGAGCAACAAAATTTATATAACATTATAAAGCAATTTGCAGTAAATCACCAAAGTGCGGCGCGCGCGTGTTTATAAATCACAAGCAGCTCCGTTCGTCGGCAACCCGTGCGGATTCCCAGCACCAAAAGAGGCAAAGCCCAGACCAAAACCCGAACGCCCACAGCCCAGTGCTCAATTCTGGGCAGCAGCTCTACGCCCGCAAAGGGAACAGGCTGTTGGCAAACCAAAAATCGAAATGAATAATTAATATGTCGCGCCTGCGGACAGACCGGGACAGACTTAGACGCGGCTCCACATGCTTCGCCATCAGAAGGCAGCATCGAATTGAAAAACCAGCAAGAAAAAAAAAAGCGCTAGCAATTTGCTGGTTTGCAGTAATGTAAACAAAACAGCGCCAAAATCCAAACAACGAAAAACAAAAGCGAAGCCAAAACTCATGTGAGGCCCGACGGCGACTAAGCCCAGGCCCAGGACCAAGTAACCAGTTCGCAGCCTGTCGCTGGCTGCCGGCAAAAAAAGGCTCGACGAGATTGACAAATTTGCTACGGCGACAGCAAATGAAAACCGGCGACGACGTCGGCGGCTGCTGAATGAATTTTTCATTTATGACAATGTTTACGTAATTTGACAGCCAAAACAATTTTCGTACTCTATTTTCTGTTCCGTGCGCTGATCTTCCGCATGGGCGTACGCAAATGGACTCTCATTTATTGTGCCAGGCAACCGCACCACCCGCTGGCTCTATGCCACAGCAAAGGCAGCGGGAGATATGGCAGAGAGTTTTGGCCTTGCCAATCAACCAAAGCAACTTTGTTGTCCCTTCTAATCAAATGTGTGAGCGTGGTCTGTGAGTGTGCTTGTGTGTGCAGTCGTGTGCTGCCTTTAAGCCGTTTTAAATGTTGTGACATAAAAGTGCAATCTATAGTCCATTTAGTGGGTACAGGATTAGCAGACTTAGCAAGTACGAGTAAGTAGCCATAGCTAGTTGCAACGAGCCATCCATTGCGGCCAATTTAAATTGCTTTGCCACCTAAAAAAGAAACCTACTGAATGGCAGCTTAGGAGCATGGTAAGGCGAGGTGACTGCTGAATGAAAAGAGTGTCTCGTATGGAATTGGTACTTTTAAAACACAAGAATTTCGCATTCATTTCAATTTGTTCAACATTTGAAGAGCTAAACTCAAATCAAGTTGCAGACAGAGGCAAATTCGTAGTAAATGTCCTTTCTAGATTTCAGACTTGCAAAAACTTTGAATGTGTATTTATCTTTTTAGTAGCTATTCGGTGTGAAAATCTGTCAAAAATCATGCAATTGGACCCATCTTTGACTTACCTTTGCATGAATATGGAATAGTTTGCCTTAATAAATGCTATTTTCAGGCTTTAAACTATTCTAACGTTCTTAAAACTGTAACTGGCATTTAATAGCATTTAATGCTATTGCAAAGGCCATCTGCATTCAATGTCGCTTTGGGCTCTAATATTTCTGTGATTTATTTCAAAATTTAACCAATTTTTATGAGCAATACTATTTTGTTCAAGGGCTGAACTTACCTTTCAATATAAATTCATTTTAAAATTTAAATTTTTCTTAAAGAAACGTAGTTTCTTATATTTTATATTTATATATTTTTAACTATTTCCTCGACTGTTCTCAGGACCATTAACTAGGCTTAATTGACATACATATTCAAATTTAACGAACCACTCTGCAAATCAATTCGCTTAACCCACTCAACCCGCAGTTTTTCTGTTACAGATTTTGATCCCACATAACTTTTGGCATCCTTTGTCAAAGTTTATGTTAATTTGGCCAAATTGGGCGCAGCTCGTAATTGAAACCCAGCGAGAGCAATAATCATGACGATGATCCGGCTGACCTTGACATCGAGTCATTAGTCAAACCAAATGTCAAACAAAGAATAGAAAGATGCGGAAAAGGGGCAGGGGAGGAGGGTGGAGTGTGGAGTAAAGTCTGATGGGGAAAATTATTGTTTTGCTCAATTTGGAGGCGCTTTGTTTGGAGCCCAGCCGCTTCACGGCATATTAAACCACATGAATAAATTACAATTGCAAATAGGCAATTTCCTACACTTCCTTCCCATGGACATTTCCACACTGTGCAGCAACCGCAAATGGGGCGTGGCCAGTAGGTCGGGCAGTCGGTCGGTCGGTCGGTTGGTCGCTTGGTTGGTCGATTTCTTGTTGTCAACTGTGGAGTCAGTTTGTTGGTCTAAATAACGTCTAATTTGCAATTTTGTTTAATTGTTTGTGGCTTTGGATTCTGACATAATTCGATGCTTGTTGTTTGCTGTTGTTTTTGTTGTTGTTGTGATCTTTGCCACGCCCATTGCGCCTCACTAGTTGTTGTTGTAATCGTTGTTGCTGTTTGTGTTTTGCGTTATTTGCGGTTTTAGTTTGGGTCAACATCAATGAACATTGGCACGCACGCACACACACATACACACGCACATTGGGGGTCTCTTTGGGTTAGTTGTTTCCGCTCCGGCGGCGTCATCTTCTGCCCCCGCTGGCCAGCCGCGTGCCTTGCCTAAATTATAATAAAAGGTTTCATTGCGGCGAGTCCAAAATATGCGCGCAGCTTTGCTTTGCCCTTGCTTTGAGCAATTAAATGAATGCCAGCGCGTAGACAAAGGCTGTCCAACTCACACCCCCTCCCACCCTACAAAAACACAGAACCCCAATCAATTGGTATTTGGAGCGGGCGGGCAGGCAGGGATGTCTGCAAAACTTCACAATAGTTGCGAGAGTATTAACAAACTGAACTCTTTGCAGTGCGCTGCAAAGTATGCTACGACTTTTGGCCAGCACTGAAAGCCACTCAAGCGCAACTTGAATGGCCATTGTCAATGTACTCTGGCCTCCGCCCGCAGCCCGTTCAGTCGCTTCGGGCACTCCACAAATTAGCTGTACGATTGCCTTGCACTTAGTACACTTCGTTTTCTCTCAGTGTATACTTTTCAAAATTGGCTTTCACACGCCATTAGCATTTAATTGCAACTGCTGATACTGATGCTGCTGCTGCTGCTGTTTGCTGCAGCCTGCCTCGCCTGGAGTGCCTGCCGTGCCCGTGTTGGCCATGTTAACACAAGCGCATTTGCCTAAAACTGCGTACACAGCACGACTGTGGTGTAGGGAAAGGGTGGCTCAGTCATTTGAGAAATCAAATATTATTTTTATTGCTGGCATTTAGAGTGCGCACGTGCCATTCGAGCCATGGCCGATAAGCGTCAGTTTAACTAAAATTACGAATTAAATTGTTATATTTTTCTTAATAAATTCAACATTTGCATAGAAACGAGTTAAAGTCGAGCAACTCGTTTATGGCATGGGCGTTGAGAAATGCTTTATAAATGTCTCTATACAACCTAGACATTCATCTGATGGATTTATATGTAGAAGTATGCTGCCAATTGAATTGGAAAAGGCGTCCCGGCAGCCACTTCAATTGAAAATTGTGTGTGCGTGGCTTAAGGAAAATGTTGCCACCGAGCAATACAATCAAATACAGACTCGACGAATCGCATTCGGCATTCGGCATTGGAATCGGAATCGTGGCGGTGGTTTTAGTGATTGTTAGATGACGATGCCTCAAATATCTCCATCAGGATCTCCCCCAGCTCGGTGCCCGTGCCCGTTCCCGTGCCAGTTCCCATTCCCATTCCCAATGCCACAATTCTCAACGCTTGTTGCCATTGATGTTTTGCTGTGCGCTCGAGTGTGTTTTCTTTCGTAATGGAATTTATTAATATTTCATTGTGTGGCAAGCGAATCGTGGGCCGGGTTAGCGGTGGGCAGCGGGCGACTGTGTGCAAAGGACAAGTGTATTTGTGATTGCTGCTACGAGGAATGTCAACAATTGCCACAGGCATTTTCTATTTCTATAGCAGCCCGCAACCAGCCACTCACAACCAGCCTCAATTTCAACATAGTTTATACAGAATTTAACTTTCATTAAGTTACTTTAGTGTTCAAATCAATTAGTAACCAAGCAATTGACTTACAATTCAGATAAATATAGACACAAAATTGTGCAGCTCTGAAGATTTAAGTAATTGAAATAAAATGAAATTAAGTTTTATAAAACGACTTATCATATTTTGTGGCTGCTGCCAAGTAATACTTTCAATAAGTCTTCTTTCTGCAAAATGTTAGTCTAGAAAATTCCCTGTAACCAGTCGGCAGCCACTCTAGATTGCTTTAACTGTGCTTATTGTATAAATGTTTTTACAGGGTATGGGTGCACTGAGGGATAAGATACTTTGTGAGAAAATGTCGTTCTTTTCAAAATATTTAGTGCAACGAATTTTAATACAGGCAAATAATAATGCAAATGGACAATAATAATAATATTTATAAATTGTGGAATTTGCTGCTGAAATTGTAAAATCAATTTTCACAGCATTGGCATCAGTTTAAATCTCTTCAAATTAAAATTAAATGCACAGAATATTGAAAATTAACGCATTAGTTAATCAATCCGCTCAGATTTTGCTGTGTGGCAATATATTTAACGCTCGATTGGCTTTAACTGCAATTCGAGCGATGCATTAACTGCCAAATGAGTTCTGAGTGCTTTTTGCCGTGCTGAAAATTAAAATTTTCTCAAAATTAAGCTCAGATTGTTGGTGGTGGTGCAGCTGCCAGCCGCATGAATGCATTATTCATATGGGAGCCGTTTTTGGCCAGAAACTTTCAACAGCCAAAAATTCTTGTTGACCAACAAAGCGCATAATGCAACTTTTGCCGAATAAGGGACAACGGGTTGGCTGGGGTGGGTTGGCAGGAGGTGGCATGAAATGCTCCATAATCATTTCAAATTCCACAACAAACAGCAAAAATCAAATTTGAGAACTTGTAAGAAATATCGTGCACGCCATGCACTGCACTAACTCTTACAACCCTTCCACAGCACTTACCCCTCGGCATGCCCCTCTCTAATCTGCAGGAAAGTTTGCAACCATGGCCATCAGAATGGAATACGAATTTCTGGTGCAACGCACAAAAAAACGATGTAGCAACTGAATGTGAGGAATGGGATGAAGATGGTTTGGCAGAACAAGAAGAACGATACGGAAAGAAAAAACTCTTGTGATTTCTGAAATCAGAGCTGGGGCGTGGGCAGCAGGCGTCTTGCTTAGACCGCCCGTTGCTCGAACAATATGAAAATAATAAAAACAGTTTCATAAATCAAGAACATGATAACGAAAAACTCTGCATAAAACTTGAGCAAGGCAAAAGTCGAACACTGAGAAATGCACGAAACGTAAGGAATGCCTTCAGCTATGGTAGCTCCTGCTGCATGCTTCCAATGAGATTCTCTTCATGCACTGAGCACAAAACAAAATCGAAAGTAAAGCTTATGCAAAGGCGGAAATCAACTCGAACAACAGGAAGCGTCTATGCATCTAAGATCCTTCAATGCCTAGCGTGGAAATGTGAAAAATAAGTTACATTTCTTCCGAGCTGGCGACGGCACATACTCTAAATTCTTGAATACTCTATGCACAAGGCTGGAACGGGGGCGTGGCTGGGTAATATGCAACGATTTTATTGCGTATAACGATTATGTAAACAGAAAACTATCGAGATAACCTATCGATCCAGCATTGTAGATGTCTTTAATATGGCTCTCTAAATGCGCTTTTATTCATGTTTAGCTCTTCCACCCACGAAGCCAACGATTTCACTTGTTATTGTTGACTGACTGAACCGTCTAACGCATTATCATGTCTTTTGCCAGCCACGCCCCACACGCCCCCCATATGCAATTTCGCGCCAACAAACTGAAATCGTCTGTCGATCTATCAACGAGTCGAAACGCAACTGTTTATTTAGCTGGTGTTGCAGTGCTCCGCACTGGCTGGCTTCCAGTTCCTGCTGTGCCACAGATAGTGATTTGTTGTCCTGCCAGCTGACTGTGCATACAAAATTACTGACAGCGACGTCGACGACGCGGCCAGTTAATGTGAAAAATGTGCGCAGAAAGTGGCGTCCATGCATAGATTTACTTTGAACTGGGGGGTGCGCTGCGATTGGCGCGGGATTTGTTCGCATCCAATTGCATATACCCCATTGATTTACTTCCCAACAGGCGTTGGGGAGAGTGGCTGGGGCTTGACGCTGGCAAAACAAATCAGCGCTAGCTGCCTGACTTTAAGCCGACACAAAGCCGCCCACTAATGCTATTAAACTAACGCCTCGAGAATATGTTGCCCTTTAATATGGGCAAATCAAGTGTATAGGGGCTGGACTCAGTTATCTATATACTATCAAGTAAAAGCTCTTGACCACTAAAATACCATTCTCTCAAATCGCTTCTAACATATCTTCTTAATTAATTAAATTAATTTTGAAATTTAATATTATTACATACATTATTATATTATATATTGTTTCTTATAGGGCATCCCTTATTCAAGCACACCCTACTCTAAGATTGCTTCTCTCCTCTGCTGCTTCTGCTGTGTTTGGGCATCGATAAAGTCAAGTTTAGTGCCCAAGACTATCGGCAGTGGCTAACCTCTGGCCAAATATTTGCACAGGCCCCGTCTGAAGGCAATCAGCAGCAGAAGTCAGTGCAACAATTGCCATGCCTGGAGCGCTGTTCATTTGGCTAGGAGCCGAGACTGTTAATGGGCCACATTAGACACAAAATACGAGCATGTTTGTGCGGCGCCCACGAAAAAGGTAAACACACCCACACAAGCCCGCAACTCTCTGGCCGTATGTCGACTCATAAATGCGCAATTTATGGACAATAATTGGCAATAAGCGGCACACAGCTGTCGTCGAGACGCTCTGGCACATTTGCACAGCCAAGCATAATCAAATATGCTACTTCTAAATGGAAAGGACATGCACAACGAGCTGTATATTTGCAGACTTGGCTTTAATTTGCGGCATAAGTGGCTTTCGCAATAAGCTGCTTTGGGCCACATCATTTGCAACTGCAAAAGATGATGCAACTTACGGCCAATTTTAGAGATGAACTACTTATCACAATCAGGTTGGCAGCTTGCAAAAAGCTGCTCCCGCCACAGCCTAATTAATTGTTTCTTCAATTTCGAATTACATTGCAAATTGGACAGTTTGCAAGAATTTATTGCTGTTTCCCATGTAATTTTAGTCAGATTGTAAGCAAATACAATGTAAAAACTTGTCTGTTGATGCGGGTTTTTGGTTACTTAATAAACAACCCGCGTATATTCAATCGCAGTCACTTTTTGATGAATTGCCTGCGCTTAACTCATTTTTCATTTCGTGTCAAACCGTTTTTGTTGCCAACTTTTGTGCGCAACCCAAGCAAATCCAAATTTAAAATGTGTTGCCTACTTTTGAGAGCGTTCTATAAAAACACTTTAAACATTGTTACCTACATTTGTGGGCAATTTGTTAAATAGATCTGCACTCAACGTTGTTATTAAATTTTAACAATTCACAAATGACCGCTAACCGCAGCCGCAAAGCATTGTCTTTGTTGTGTGTACGTGTGAGTGTGTGTGTGTGTCTATGTTGCAATTGCCTGCAGCACTTTAATGGCAATTTAAAATGCCGGAAAGCCGCGAATTTCCGTTATTCATACAAAATTAAACGCAAATACAACGTTGAGCAAAAGCATTTCCACTCACACTAAGTAAACAGCGTCATTGAGCAACTGCACGCATATCCTCGTATATCCGAGTGTTCTCCGTGTGTGTGTGTGTGTGTGTGTGTGTGTGCGAGCGCGCGAGTGTGAACAAGCCGAAAGGAAATTAATTTCCGACAGAAGTCACACAAAATGCCATCGAGGCGCGACCGACGCGCCAACTCGCGGCAATGATAATTAAGCTCAGTCACACGGCGACAGACATTGAGTTGGGCGCACTCGCAGGACACTCATGCGAGCCGGACACACACACACACACTTGGCTGCTTGCGGTGGCAGTTTCCCTTAAAGACGGCCGACACGTTGCAAAAGGATGTCAGCCAACGGCCCATTTACAAAAGGCGGTCAGGCCCAGGACATTGCTGTCGCCAGCCAGGACAACATTGGCTATGACCGTGGCTCTGACTTGGGCGCAGCTATCATCGACCCGCTGCTGCGATAAATTTGAGGCCAATGTCGAGCTGCGACATAAATCAGGCAAAAGATTTATGGCGCATCGCGCAACTTGGCGGCGATAACGAGCCGGGCATTCAGCCCGCGCTGTCCAGGACTCTTACATGCGATTGCCATTGAAGAGAGAGAAAAACACTGTTGCTCCTGGTCCAGGTCTGCAAATGATAAACTGCACCGACTATTAATATACCCAACCAACACTTAGATCGAGATTTTGTTTCTAATTGCCCACGATTGCCAGGACTCATGCTGTGCAGCAAAACTAATAAACCCTTAGAGGGTGGGAATGGCTCGGGTATCAAGGACTAAAGATAGCGAGAGGCTAACAAAGACAGGGCAACGGTTGACCACATCTGAATGTCGGTTCGTTTGTGTCTTGTGCCTTGTGATTATCACAGTGGGACACATTTAATTGTACATATCAGCAAATTGAAAAGGGTAGCATGTCCAGCTCACAGTTGGCCTCACTCAGCACCGCTGATAAGGCGGGCGTCTGTTTGGTCCAAGCTGGGACCCAAGCGGCGTCGGCATGAATGTGGGTCAGGCATTGACAAATTCATTAGGCGCCGGAAATGGTTGCGGCCCAAAGGCCAAAGACACAACATCCGACTGGTCGTAAAAACCAGTCCAAAAGCCCCAGCGAATGTCCCAATTTACATTCGAAACATATTTTCATTAGCGCTGCGCAGATATCTCATAAAGCGTCCAGTCATTTCATTTCACTTAAGCGGAAAAGCCTTCAGGAAAACATCAACAAAAAATATAAAAAAAAAATAGCAACACAAAACAAAGGCAGCAAGGGAAAATATAATATATACTTATGTTAAGCAAAACGAAAATTTCTTAATATTAAACAAAATGTGAATACCAATGGTGTACGCGAACGCAATGCGGGCGTTCGCGGCCAATATTAAAATAAAGTCCATCACTTACATTTGCTTTCTTATTTATGCGACCGCCCGTCGGTTCCCGGTCGCCCTACCTAACCCCTCTTCACACACACACACACTAGGCGCGCTGCCTTGGCATTATAATCGCAACTTGGCTATTCATGCGACCGGCTCGAAATATAGTGGCTTCGTCCTGGGCTGGCCACCATAAAAGTTAAGCGCCGTCCAAGTGCAGAACGAGGACAGCTCGTCAGGCATTCAGTCATTCAGTCATTCGGCCATTCGGTCATTCAGTCAGCGAACCAAGTCGCTCGGCTACAATGGAGTAACACACCACAAAGATGAAAGTGAAAGTTAAGAGCCCTTTACAAGTTTTTTCTTTTTATGACTTATTGCTCTGTCGTCTACGACAGGCCAAACAACAACAACAGCAACAACAACAACAACAACAACAACAACAATGCGCACTGCATGAGGTGTTTGGTGTTGTTGTTGTTGTTGTTGTTGTTGTTGTTGTTGTTGTTCCTGCAGTGTTTGTTGTTATACTTATTGTTCTCCTTCGCTGTTGTTGTTGCTGTTGCGGTAGCTGTGCCAGCGCATAAATATAAACAACAGCGCGAAAATTTGCAAGCGTGCGGCTTTTCATAAGCTTGTTTACCCTTCACACACACACACACACAGGCACACGCACAACGGGGCGTATGAGTAATGGGACTGAAGAAACCAACTGGCAGCCCAAAGCGAACCAACACCTGCCACACTGCCACAGATAATTGTCTCAAAAGTGAGTTGGGTAACGTGCAAGTGACACACTTGTGGATAAGCAGACTCTTTTGTTTTATTGAATTTTTATTTTTAGCACAGAAGCTCCGATCGAGTAGATATTGTTCGTGTTGCGTCATGAGTCATAATATACTCTGCGCATATAAAAAAAACATTTATGATATAGGGTATAATAAAGTTGTGCCATTATTTATGCTATGAAAATAAGATGCATTAAATTCAAAATTACATGACTCAAACGCAGATCAAGTTGTTTTCTTTGAAGTCGATTTTTATCGGCATGCCTTACGTTTCAGGCCATGAGATTCTAAGGACCAACAAAATTTGAAATATAATTTCTTAAGGAACATGTTTTCTGCTCCTTCTACTTTCTCCTACATCCGCCCAGCGTATTTTATAATGAGCTGACAATAAATTTGAAGTGAATCCCATCTTGAAATTGTAACTTCACAACACACGTATTCAACTTATTTCCGGCCAGAAATGCATGCGGCCAGAGTCGCCTTCTCAAGGCTTTACACACACACACACACACACACACACACACACACACACACACACAAACACACACACACACACACACAAACACACACACACACACACACTCACACCCACCCACATATACACGTGTGTGTACGGCAACTTAAATGTTGATATGTGTCACTTTTTGGCAGCATGAGGAGCACGCTGCCCGCAGTCTGCTCCACAGACGGGCGGCTCTTGTTACTTGTAAGTCTTGGGGTGCGGGTCGTGTAGGCGCGGATATCTTTACACAATATTTGCTGACATGACAACCGAAAAACATAACACGCGCCAGAAGGTGATAATGACAGTTTAGGCATTCATTACACGTGTTGCTGATAAGGCGTCAGGTGGGTGGTTGGCGGTGTGGGGCGTGGCAAGGCGACACAGCGTTGACATTGACATGCCCGCGCATTGGGCCGCCGCTGATAAAAGTCAACAATATAAATTAATAAAGCTGCCAAGCAGAGAGTCGCCCCCAGGGTCCTTGCTCAATGTCCCGGCTGTCCTGCGTGTTTGCCATAACAATATATTTCATTTGAATCAACAAGCCAAGATGAGATAAACCAGAAGAAAAAAATATATAAAATAAACAGCCCAGTCAAAACACAGGAGCGACAAAAAAAACCAAGAGACATTCATATATTTTAAAATATGCACATTATGAGTAAAGTAATCTGATTTTTATGCTAATGAACCGCCGAACGGGCCATAAATCCTCGCCAGGACTCTACGAAGCGCCACTTTAAGCAATTACTATAATTGCTATCACACACACACACATACGCACACATACATACATCAATATACATGCAAAGCTGGGAAAAACTTTGTTTTTGTTTGACTTTTGTTAGGCATTGTGAGGGAGGGAGGGAGGTAGGGAGTGTGATGGCAGCTCGTTTAGTTTCTGAGGCGCTAAAACTTTTGCTCATCAAATATCAAAGCAACACGTGTCCCGATCTCAGCTTGATTTGTTACTACTGAGAAGCAAACAAGCGGCTGTTACCCCAGGCCGGAACCCTCAAAAACTCACAGACACAAACACACACACACGTGCTCATATTTGTAGCCAAAGTTAATGAGCGCAAGCTGTTACCAATGCCGCTCCCAGGACCTGGCTGAGAGTTGTGCATAGCCAAATCAACATTCAGTCATTAAATTAACGTATTTGTACGCCAATCGTTGCTTAACATTTATTTGCATTGCACTTTGCTATGCTCTACATAGTCTGTGTAAAGCGGGAATTATAAGATTAAGGTAACTTATGTGAATTGCAGAGATTACCAGCTGCATATAATTCTACAAATCCCACAAGACCTATTACAAAAGTTTTATTGACCTTAAGTGCACATTTATTTGTGCAACATTATCTCTTATATTCCAGAAATGAATTATGGTTATGATTAGGGTACACAAGAGAGAGAGAGAGAGAGAGAGAGAGAGAGAACTTTTGCTAGGACCGGAAACACAATGAAAAATTAACACTGATTCGGTTTACGGTTCGGTTCAATTGCCTGCTTTCTGGTTTGCTTCATTAACCTGATTTTCCACAGCCATAGAAGCCAGGTTTTGGTTCAACCGAAAATTTGTCAAATATTTTCTAATATTTTAAATTATTATTATATTTTTGACAAACAATTTGTTTTGGTTCAAGTCGCGCTTCGTTTCATTTGCAATTCCGGTTTGATTCACGCTCCCATTTCAGACTAAACAGTTCTTCGTTTTCTGCGTCTGGCAGCAACAATTAAGCGGTTGATTCTTTGGAGTTTTGCATTCCGGCAGCTTTGTTGATTGCGGCCAGCAGCCAACAGGGCGTTAAAATTAAGCCAGAGCTAAGGCAGCATCTGAATCCAAAAGCAAATCAGCGTAAAGTAAACTTAATCAGCATTTCAATATTTTTCTTTTCTTTTCTCCTTTGCCATTTGGATAACTTTTCTTCTGCTTTTCTTTCTCGTTCCCTTCTCCATTTTGTTTTTTTCTTTTCGTCCTGTGTATTATTTATTCAGATTTTGCGCCTGTTGCTGTCAATGCGCTTCATTTTCATCATTTTGCAGGGTTTTCTTTCGTTGTGCTTTTTCAATTTTGCGCACTTCACTTTGGCGCATTCATTAGGCGAATGACTTGAGCTCTGCACCTGCCACGCCTCCCCCCAAAACACACACACACAGCCGCCCGATGGCAGCCCCAGCTCGCGCATTGCATTAAGTTTTTATTTGCGTCTTGGCATTTAAGGAGCCTGCTCTTAAGCTATCAGGGACCGACTGTGGGCGAGGGGGGTAAACAAAACTGCGCGAACAGGTGCAGGAATTTTAATTCTCATGAAGAACTAAACGCAAATGTTTGCACATTCAGTCGTAAAATATACGAGAGTAGCTAACATTTTATTTGCCGCATTTGTTAGATTTGAGGAGTTACCTTTAACTTTGTATACACTACTCAAAAAAGTATTTACGAATTGGGTAAGTTAAGGTAAAAGCAAAACGTTTAACAAATTTGTTCAATTTTTACCAAAGTTTTCAAATATGTTTTATACATTTTCTTGTGAGCAACTTACCTCAACTTTATTAAAAACTTTTACCTTTAAGAATTTACGGAATTTATGTACAATATAGTTTGATAAACAAAATGGAAAATATTTTAAAAATTGATTTGGCTTTATTAATTTTGGTAAACGTGAACATAATCAAAAGTTTACTAAACTTGAGCGAAAAAAGAAGCGGCAAGTCGAAGTTTAAATACTCTAGTTTTGCAGGTTTTGTTTTATGAATTGCGTTGCTCGTAATTGCTGAGCATGGTCAAGACATCTTATAAAAAAGAAACTGAGAGTAACAGACAGCAGGAGAGACTGACGGACATATGTATCTATGCCAACTCGTCTGATCCTGATTGGAGATGCCTTTCAAGACAAAACTGTAATACCCTCTAATACTATATACACCCACATACACTATGCTGTCATTTGAGTTAACTGATCGAAAAAATAAGCTCACTCTGTTTGGGCCAATTAATGCAACAATGCCAACGTTAGGGCGCACGATTTTCGGTGTGTTCCTTCAAGTTATTTAAATTGCGTGCACAATTAAAGCATAATTCATGGCCGGCAGCAGTTTAGTGCTCTTTATGCTCTTAACGGCGCACTGGGGAGCATTTGTAGCAGCAGCAGAAACAAGAGCAGGAACAACAATAAACCGATGCCAGACAAACGGACTGGACAAAGACAATGTGGTGCCCATTCCAATCCGATGAGCGATGGCCATGTCGACTTTATGTGCCCCGCTTTTAATTCATTTTGTGCATTCCCCGAGCTGATGTGATGTGTGTGCCAGCTGAATGCCGAACATCGGTGGGCTTCTTCGCTTGCTGCTTTGAAGTAGCTGGGCCTGCGGTGCCTACGCCCTGTCTGCAGGGCGAACGGAATTGGGGGCGGGGCCGTTACATTTGTGGCCATATAAAAAACATAATAACTATGTGTTTCCATTTATGCGCATTGAAAAACCAAGCACTGGCCAGGGCAAAAATGTAAACAATTTCACGCTGCCACGAGACACGCACACACACGTACACACACCCACGCACGCACACACACACACCCACACAAACACACACTCATACTCATGTATGGCTTTTTATGAAGCCTTGACTAAAAAACAGGCCAGCGGCCAGTGCAGCAAGCAAAAAAATTCTTTGTGGTCATATGAGTATGTTCGACTTGCACATACCCTGTGTGTGAAAAAAACAAGAGATGTACTTGTAGAAAGAGGGAAGCGAAGCGAGAGAAAGGAAATATACGTAAGAAAAAATGACAAAGTGAAAGAATGAGACATAGCGAGAAGTAAAGGCAGAGGAAGCCCAAGCCAGGAGCAGAGTAAAATAAAAGGCTTTACCACAAAGGAAAAGCTTTATCGACAGTAGGCATTATAAATGTGAGAATGAGGTGCAAAAGCGGATAGATATATATATGCACAAATTGTGTAGGCTGTTGTCCTTTACTGATAGAGCGTGGTAGAGGGGCGGAGAGAGGGAAAGCGACTGTAACTACCCTTACTGATTTGAAGCAAAACAATCTGTGATTCTACAATATTCATATACATATATTGCAGGGTATTTGCACAAACAAATGGCCTCAATCCGGTCCGACAGACGCCAGACAAATGCACTGCAGTGCCACAAACAGAGAAAACGAGAGCTGGCACTGACTGGCTGGCTGGCCAGTCATTCTGACCCGGCCTGCAGCCAACAGACAACGAGCCACATCCAACCTTCAACAGCCAACACTCAACAACCAACAGCCAACAAGCAACACCCAACACCCAACACCAACGCCAAGTGAGCAGCGCAATGCAGAATATAACGAGCGCTTAAATAATTAATATATAACTCATACGCAGCGTTGTGCTTGCCCGCGCGCTTTCTTTGCTCCGCTTCTCGTTTTCTTTTTACTTTTGCTTTATTATTATTTTTGTTTGACTTTACATTTTTTTTTCGTTGTTCGCCCGTGCGCATATTCACTATACATCATAAACGTGCACTCAGCGCGCATATTAAATCACCAGCTGATTGATGAAGCTGTAACTGACTGCCAGTTGCTTTGGTTTCGCTCAGTGCACTTGTCCGTTGCCCGTTGCCCCTTTTGAATTTTTATTATTTGTATCTACTGTAGTTGTGACTGTGGACTGTGGACTGTTGACGGTGCAAGTGTTACTGCTACTGTAACTGCTACTGTTTGCGCATACAACTTCAATTAATTACAAGAGTGAAAAGTTTCACTCCGTCTTTGGTGCGCTGTCATTAACATTTTGCATTCGCATTCATTAGCCGGAGCAAAAGTTTCCGATGATAAATTGCATATTTAAGAACTTGGATCGCAGCGCTGCAAATCAAAGTTCTGCCCGAGGCCAGAACGCAATGCTTTTGACTAATGCTCGTAGATTTTCATTTGCAAACAAATGAAAAAATATTAACCCATTCGCTGGGTGTGGGCGACGGCATCTAATCAAGATAAACAATGAAAGGGCTACGTATACGAGAGGGTCGGGGAACGGGAAAGGGGACGTGCTTGGGACAAGAGCACATTATTTGAATTATTAATTAGCGCGTAATTAGTTGGGTTGTTGTCTTCTTGCCTTAAACGAGTTTTACTTTTGGTTTCTTTTCTGACCACGTCCTGCGGCCATAATTTGGCCCCAAAGCCAAAGCCAGAGCCAAAGCCAAGGCCAAGCCTTTGATCTTGTCCGGCATCCTACGCCTTTTGATTACGTAATTCATTTACCTCGCCGCCAGTACACCCAAAGTTGCAGCAGCATACTAGTTTATCGGCCGCAGCAAGGCAAAAAAAAAAAAAAACATAATGAAAAAGGAACCTATTATGTGTCAAAAGCAAAGCGTGCCTGCAATCCCTTTACGCCGGCTGCCCACCCTCTTTGCCCCCTTGGCCCGCTTTGACCCAATTAATATGAACTGTAACGCAAAGTTTTGCTTTATGTTCGCTCGAGTCTCATCCACACAGCAACCAGAACTGTCCACGCAATTAAAGCAACTGTGCAGTGGCTTATCAAGTGAAGCTTAAGCTCGAGCTCGAGCTTGGCTCCAAGGATGAGCGTTAAAGGATACCCACTGGCTGACTAGCGCACTTTCGCTCTGTGTATCCACTCATAAACTCAAACAAAATAAAATGAAATGTAATTTTTGAGCGCTGCGCTTAAAATAGTCCAAAGTTTTAATGACTTTATTCAGCTAAAACGACGTTGCAGCCAACCAACCCCCGCCTAGACAGCAAAAAAATAAAATAGAAATAAAAAACAAACAACAAAAACTCAAATTAAGCGACAATCTTGAGCATAAAAAAAAGTCAAACGCAAAAACCCGAAACTCGCAATAAAAAGAAGGCAAAACGTCAAAAATTGTATACAAATTAAATGTAAATATGTACAAGCCAAGTCGTTAAAAGTCAATTCAAATTTTGCATAGAATTTTGATAAGGCCAAGCACACCAAAAGGGGCAGCTGCGACCTGCCACGCCCCCCACCAGCTAGTTTTTTTTTTGGCTAAAGCAATGGCATAAAATTACGTCAATAAAAAAAGGTACGCGACAACGAGCCACGCCCATACCCACACCCACGCCCACACCAACCCACACATATACGAGTTTGGATTTTATGGCCATGCGACTCGGTTTTGGCATGGGGCAAGTTGGGGCAGTGCATGGCTGCCAGTTTCGGGCATTTTATCGAGCAAACTTTTGGCATATATATTTCACAGCAGCTGCTAATTTAAGCCCTCAAATTAATGAGCCCCGGGCATAAAACACTGCGACTACCGAGCTTGGATTGGGGAAACTGTCGTAAATTGTTGTTTTGCTGATATGTTAAGTCAAATGTTAAGTGGAGGTCATCATTTGCGGCAGCTGTCAAAGGCTGTTCAAACCAACTGCAATTCCTGCCATAAAAACTAAACTACAATTTTAAGATATGGCTTGAAACTTGTTCAAATTAAAGATACATTCAAATAGCCTGTTAGTTTGTGCGGCAATCGAGCTACATTTGGGTTTTTATATTTCCAACTTTATAGCTGGCAACATTTTTAATTGCTTCCTGTTTCTTTAGCTTTTCTGACAGATACATTCCATATGCTTATCTCATATGTTTACTTTATTTTAACGTTTGAATTATCTAATTGTAATTTTAAATCTATGCTTTCATAGCGCCAGCTCAAATCTTGTCAGTTCAAGTGTATCTTACAGATACAAATAAATACTTATCATTTTTATACCCTTGTAGAGGGTAATTTAATTTTGTCATGATATGTGTAACGCATAGGACACGTCTTCCTTTGCGTCTTTCTTTCTATGCAACTAGTTCATTTCTAGAGTTTTACCAGGCTCTTTACATATAAGAAAAACTTAGCATGGTGCTCTTTAAGAAGAATGGCTATTGGGCAGAAACAGTTGAAAATTTGCTGTTATATGGAAAAAGTTACTTTTCAACATTATCTTAACCAAGCTGAGCAATTTTCTGGTAAAATATTCTGCTACCTCGCCAATTCGGACAACTATATTATGTGGCTTCGTTGGAGCAAACGGTATGAAATAAAGATTTCCCATTATATCATTTCGAACAGACGTTCTTCCCTCATTTCAATTCGCTTTAACTTCTCTATGCTGCAACTTTCTATTGTTCTTATATTTTGGGCAAATAATCAAACAGATACAATAAAATTATTTACATATCTGGCAGAGCAATCAATTTCGAGCAACTTGAGAACTTTCTATTTGCCTCGTGCACGCCACAATTTGCCTCTCCAAGTGGAACGAACAGGCGCTTACAATGTGTTCAATTAACTGTTCAATTATAAATGGCTTAAATAAGTACTTACTTAACTGCCGTTAGAAGCTCGAAACAACAACAACAACAACAATAAGGGCAACTGTTTAATTTTGGTCCAAGCATTGGCCACACTTTATGGCATTTTAAGGAGCAGCATGCACCAAAAGTTTAACTAAACCAATTTGTGTTGCACGCCCCGAGGCCACGCCCACACCCACACCCGGCCAACATTACACTGCTCAGCATGGCCAATTTGCTGCGGACGCCCATCGCGGCCAAACACAACACCCCCAAAACGCCGCCCTCCGCCTTCCCCTCCTCCTCCTCCTCCGCCCGCGCGAAACAGAACAACTTTTGACGTTTGGTCCGTCAAAGTTTTGCAAAAAATGCGCAGTTACAAGTGACAACAACGTCAACCTCTGTCAAAATATGTGTGTTTGCGGGTGTCTGCTCGAGTATGAGTGTGTGTGTGTGTGTGCATGTGCGTGTGTATGATTAAATCACAGCCACACAACTGCATTAAAAAAGTTATAAAATTTATAAAACAGCAACTGAAATTGCATTAATTTCTGCTTTTTGGGCGCGCTTCTTGTTTGCCTTTAGTTTTAGGTGTTTATATTTTTGTGACAAACTCACACACCCCCCACACACACACACACCCACACACACACACCCCACACACGCGCACGCATGTAATGTCAATTTGTTTCAGTTGAGTGTGTCAACTTTTTGGGTAACGAGAGCGCAAATAAAATGCAAATGAATTTTGTGCTAATAAAATGCAGTTACAAAACTTTACCCAATGACATTCAACAAAAAAATAAAGCAAAAAATAAAATAAAATAGCAATAGCGAACAAAAGCAGGAGTGCTCGACGGGCAGATACCCTATGTCCAGCTTTTGTTACAAGCATTCTAGAATATCATATTCAAGCCCCAAATACACATGTATGACTTCCTTTAACACATACATACATACATACAAACGACCACATGCAAGCTACACGCCTTATATGGCGACTGTGCTGCTTCTTCTACCTTTAGTCTCACACTTTGGAAAATGCACTCTTAAGTAACTTCGGTGATTATAGCTCAATCTTAACGAAATTTCCAGGTCTTGAATGTTAGGCTTAGAAAAGATTGCATATACCAAAGATCAAAGGTGCTACCTACAAAACTTTTTTGTTTTTACTTTTTTGGGGGGAATATCCAAATATATCCCAAAATTCAAATATTTTTAATCTGTATTTTTAATACTGTATATAAGAATTGGAGCATATAGCTTTAGTACTTTTCGAGTTAAGCTTAATTTCTTTAGTCAAAGTCGATATCTATCGAATTATAGAAATTTTGTAATTTTCGAGTTATGCTTAATATTCTAGAAATGAGATATATCTCTTATAAATATTTAATTCATTCCGCTTACATCTATTATATATAAATTTCTTATATGATTGGAGATGCTTCCTTCTGCCTGTTACATACATTTGCACAAAACATGATATCCTTCTTACCCGTTTTAAGCGGGTTCAGGGTATAAAAATATTCCAGAGGCAGTCACATCAAAAGACAACCATGAAACGGGTTATTTATACTGTTGCACACATTCACCCACCCATTCACACACACACACACACACACACACATACCTCTTCACATATGTGTACAGCTGACCATCGCTGCATAAATTAAGGCGCCCGCGTCGCATACGTTGACATTTGACCTGCTCGAGCGAAGCAACCGCCACAAAATTGGCGCCTGCATTCACAGCTGGTTTTTCCCATTTTCCGCTAGAGCTTGCCAGCTTTATTTATTTTATATATACATATATACCATTTTTTTTGTACTTGTCGCCCACGTGGCAGCTGCAGCTGGCCACCAAAGTTTGCGGTTAATTAAGTGTATCACAGCAGTCGGTGCAAAGTTGAGGAATTTTATGAATTTTAAAATTGTTTAATATAATTGTAAAGGGCACGCTTTGAAAGGAGGTATGCAGATGCAGATGCTTTCCCGCTCGGAAAGTTAAGCGCACTTTTGTAAAGCTAGTTTAGGAACTAAAACTGCATATTTGTATTATATTAAATTGAGAGAGCTGATGAGGATAAAATGAAGAATGAAAAGACAATTCTGTGTATTCTAATTAGATAGATGTAGGTAGGAATGCCTTTTATCTATCTAATTGTATCAAAGAAGTGTATTCTCATTCTTTACATTATACATGTAAATGTATAGGTAGCGGTATAAGTATAAGTATAGGTACATATAGTACTAGCGGGTATACCCCGGCCATGCCCGTGGTACGTATAAAATAAATAATCAAGAGTCAAACCTTGCAAAAATTGGATGAGATTTGACCGAGTTATGAGGGTGGGAAATTATGACCTTGTGCCTATATAGGATATTTGAGGGTACCAATTATACATGAACTTGGACCAAAAATAATGTCGTCATATTTTGATGCCAGATTGATCTAGAGGCCAAACCGTGAACAAGGACCTAAACCTTTTGAAAATCGGATGAGATTTGACCGAGTTATGGGGGTGGGAAATTATGACCTATGTATATATAGGATATTTGAGGATACCAGTTTTACATGAATTTGGACCAAAAATAATGTTGCCATATTTTGATGCCAGATTGATCTAGAGGCCAAACCATGAGAAAAGAGCCAAACCTTGTGAAAATCGGATGAGATTTGGCCGAGTTAGGGGGGTGGGAAATTATGACCTATGTCTATATAGGATATCGGAGGGTACCATTTATACATGAATTTGGACCAAAAATAATGTTGCCATATTTTAATGCCAGATTGATCTACAGGCCAAACCATGAGAAAAGAGCCAACCCTTGTGAAAATCGGATAAGATTTGGCCGAGTTATGGGGGTAAGAAATTAAGACCTATGTATATATAGGATATTTGAGGATACCAGTTTTACATGAATTTGGACCAAAAATACGGTTGCCATATTTTAATGCCAGATTGATCTACAGGCCAAACCATGAGAAAAGAGCCAAACCTTGTGAAAACCGGATGAGATTTGGCCGAGTTATGGGGGTGGGAAATTATAACCTCTGTCTATATAGGATATCGGAGGGTACCATTTATACATGAACTTGGACCAAAAATAATGTTGTCATATTTTGATGCCAGATTGATCTAGAGGCCAAACCATGAACAAGGAACTAAACCTTTTGAAAATCGGATGAGATTTGACCAAGTTATGGGGGTGGGAAATTTCGACCTAAGTCTATATAGGGTATTTGAGGGTACCATTTATACATGAATTTTGGCCAAAAAATAATGTTGCCATATTTTGATGCCAGATTGATCTAGAGGCCAAGTCATGAGAAAAGAGCCAAATCTTGTGAAAATCGGTTGAGATTTGACCGAGTTATGAGGGTGGGAAATTATGACCTTGTGTCTATATTTGAGGGTACCAATTATATGTATATGAATTTGGACCAAAAATAATGTTGCCATATTTTGATGCCAGATTGATCTAGAAGCCAAACCATGAGAAAAGAGCCAAACCTTGTGAAAATCGGATGAGATTTGACCGAGTTATGGGGGTGGGAAATTTTTACCAATGTCTGTATAGGATAACAGCGGGTAGCTGCACGCATACGTATTTGTGTAGATATCGAGATTAAGTTTGTTTTCTGATAGATAAATAAATAATTAAGTCCATTTGGATAATTAAATCAACTTGCCTCTGCCGCGCTCTACGCTGCACAACACAGATTGATCAGCAAAAAATAAACAAGATTAGGCATACTTTATTCATACTACAAGCAGAGAAAGAGTCGCTTGACCCATTTATAGACAGCACGGGCACGATTAACAGCCTCAAGGGCCATTATGTCCATGTACATGTCCAAGTTGTTGTCATTGTTATTGTTCTTGTTGTTGTTGTTGTTGTTGTTGTCGCTGTCAATTGTGGGATGGGCGGTAGTCTACTTATTCTGAGATTCATCTCAAATCTGGCCATTAATTCACGCTCATTGTGCGCCTACTTCGACAGTTTCACGGCATTTGTTTTGTTTGCTTTTATTTTGCATTGTCAGGCAAAGTGTTGCTCGGCCTGACTCAACTGTAGGCGGGACCCTTGTCGATGCTATCGGCTTGCCTCCGCCACCTGCCCCAGGCCGCCAGCCGCTGGCACTAAGACAAAGCTTGTGGCACACACAGTTGTTGCCTCAACGAGATGCGCACGAGGCTCCTCGAGCATTTGCACCCAGCTTGACTTTTTTAATATGCTAGATATTCGCGCCTGTTATCATTCGATGCGGGTCTGCTACTCCGGCTGCCCCCACCCGCCCCCATTCGCCAGCTGGTTTCTAGCTCTCCAGTTTTTGTTGCCGTCGCTGTTGTTGTTATTCATGTCGTCATTTCCTATTGTCGCTGTTGCTGTAATTGTTGTTGCCATTCTGGTTTTAGCCACGTCGCCCTACATGCGCGCCCAGCAACTTGTTTTCATTTTACGCTTCCCTGACGCTTTTCACTACCAGCTTTCTGGATGTGGCCTGCTCCGCTACAGTTGCAGGTCCTGCTCCTGCTCCTGCTCCCAGCCTCTGCTCCTGTCGTTGTCATTTTGTACAATTTTGCGCTCTGATTTTTAAACATAATCCAAAGCTGCCGCTGCCTGGCTGTGAATTGTGCGCCGCCAAGTCACGCGATATCACGAAATCCGCTTTAGCGGAAATCTAATTGCGCATCGTGGCGTCTATGGTCCTCAGTCACCCCCTACCCCCCCCCCCCTCCCACTACCACCCTCACGCCCCGACACGCCCGCTCCTGATGCTCCTCCCTGCTGACTATGACCGTAGGCAGATTTTAACATAATGCTTTTTTAAATGCAAAGTTACAAATGCGCCTCCACTTTTCCTGTGTATTAGCACATTTTATGGCACCAGTCGCCAGAGTCCCACCAGGCGACATTAGCATAAAGCAAGAGCACACAAAAGCGCAAAAGTGAAATAGAAATACATAATAAAAGAATAATATACATACATACATACACACGCAACCACACACAAGTTATATATATATTATATTTAAATATAAATAAAATTGCGGTCTTGTTGACATTTGACTTTGGTCCGTGTGGCTTGCCGCTTCGGGTGCAGCGCCTTCTTTTAATTAATGAAAATATTTTGGCAGCACAACAAATCCACACACACACAGAGAGAGAGAGAGAGAGAGAGGGAGAAACACACACGCATTGGGTTGATGCATTTTGGCCAATATTTAACCATAATTAAATAGCCTTCAATAGTCGGTAGAATATGGTGGCCAGCCCCTAAGCCGCATTGACAGTGCTTGATACTGGTTGTAATACGCACACACACACTTACACACACACACACACACCCGCCCACATACACACACACACCTGTGTATAAACTAATAATCCACATGAGGAATTTGCATTAGCAAAAAAAAACATTGCTCTAAAACCATAAAACCAAAATGAAAAAAAAAATTTTAATTAACTGCTGCAACGCGCGCTAATGTTTTGGCACATTTTTAGACGTCGCCTAATTGAAATTGTTGACCTGCCTGTGGGCGTGGCATGTGGCCGCGCAATGTTTGCCCGACAAATAGACAGCAAATTGAGGCATAGTCAAACGAATTGCTGTCCCCGTCGATAGAGTTAAACGGCATTACTTTATAAAAACGGAAACGAAAAAAAGCTTGCCTAACATTTCCATTCGTTACCCTCTCCCTCTCCCACTCCGTCTTTCTCACTGTCGCTGCCTTGACTTTTTCTTTCCATACGCAACACACGCGGCGTATGCGCAATATCGCAAATTGGGCATTTGATTTGGCTGCCTGGCGCCGATTGCCTTTGACAGCGCCAGCCGCAGAGCCCGCAAATAGTTTTGCAGCAGCGGCAAATGCCAAGCTTGAAGCCAGATATTGCTTTGCCACCATTTGGTGCCGCTCTGCAGCACGTTGAGGCAACGAACTGGCAAAAGGAAAATATATAGAAAAAAATGAAAAAGGTTCGACACGGCGTATGCGTGACATTTTTTTATTCCCTTCAACGCCATTTCCATTTACGTTGTTTAAATTTGCCAAGGCGCGCTTTATGTTGTTGCTGACTGTGTTTTTGTTGTTGTTGTTGTTGTTGTAGGGCACTGCCAAAAGGCAAACGGCAGCCGGCCGATATGCGGGTCGTGTGATGCCCCACCATATGCAACGCCTAAAGCGTAGGATGTCTACACTATGAGAAATGTATGAGTTGCCTAGGTTCAGGGTTGATATTATTATGACTCTTATATACTATTTTTAGCTTGGGAGAAGCAATCACTAATGTCAAAGGTATCTTGTATCTCGATCAACTAAGGTCTTCGATCTGAAGTTCATTGTCAAATTCCATCAAGAGAACCAACCTGCAGGCGAGGTTCGCACCATGAACGACCAAACCATGATTGATGTCACAGACTTGATATCCAGGCAAATGAAAGGACTCAAGTGCGTTCTCAGCACTGATTTCTCACAGTGTTTTCCGGGCTAACGGTAACTTTAACGGCAACGATAAGCAAAGGGCTCGGCAACCGACAAGCGACTTGTTTATTTTTTACGCCCCTTTTTTTGTCACACTTTCGTCTTGCTGTGCGTGTGTGTGTGTGTGTGTGTGTGCTTGTGTGAGTGTCTGAGTGGGTGCTGGTGTGAAGGTCTATTAAAGAAACATCTGGCTGCAGCAGTTCTCTAACCCTTGAACGCGGAACATATTTAATTTCTCTAAAAGACAAATGCAAACAAATTCCTCTTGTTATTTGTGGGCGTGGCCGGCTGCATCAAAAATTAGCGTGCCCAAGCCTTAACTGTGCCAAAGCATGGAGCAGGAACGAAGCGGGAGGAGCATAGCCCGTTTGGCCTATTGTTACTGTGGCCCATTTTCCCTTTTCATTCTGGAGTTGGCCACTTGAACCCGACGGGGCATTGTTCAAACAAACCGTAAGTCACAGCCGCAAAAGCAGCCGGAAGCGGGTCCACTAAGGTTGCTGAGATTGGGAGGGTGTAGGAGTAGGGTGTTGGGTTGCGGTTGTAGCTGTCCAGACTACTTGAAAATTCGGCTAACTGAAGCTGGAAAGTGCGGCTTTTATTGAGCCCAGAACGCCTTTTGTTCGCCTCGTGTGCATTGAATGCGTTTAAACTTTTTGGACATTTTTTTTTTAACCTTCACTTTAAATTAACATAATTTGTATTTCACTTGACTTTTGCGCAACCCGAAAAATTGAACCCGAACCTCTTTCGATTTTAATGGAATGTAACGCGCTTTTGTTTGCTGATTATTATAAGTTTTTATTTTTATTTGCATTTTTTTGTTGTCGCTTGCCCTTTTTATTGGCAAAAATTCAATGAGCTGTCCAGAGTGTGAACCTGGGTACGCGCATTAACCCAAATGGCTGCAATTCAAAGTAATTGAGGGGGGAACGGGCAGGATCAGGGGACAGATGACACTTGAAAACTTCAACTCCCCAAGCGTCGGCGCCTTGACTGTATCTGTGTGTGTGTGCGTATGTGTGTGTGTGTGGGGATTTATTCATTTGAAACTTGCACAACTCAAAATCATAAATCTTTTTAATTTCATTGATCAACTTTAGCTGTGTGTGTGTGAGTGTGTTTTCTTTTTTGGGTGCCAGAAAGTTCTTTGTCGCAAAGTTTTCACACTTGACTCCCGCAGGACAAATTCCGCCTGACATTTAAATCGATGGCAGATAAATATTAGACGCAAAGTCCAATTCATTGCTGCAAAATTATGTTGCTAAACTTAGCGAATACCTCAGCTGCTCCCCTGCAGCACTCCCTTTTTTTTTTTTTTAAATGAATAAGCATTTTCCTTTAACGCTGACACGCCCGTTCGACCACCCTCCGGAACTAATCGCCACATAAACAACCCACAGATACAGTAAGGAAAAAAAGTGCTTGTTTAATGGACATTTCATGTTTTTCAGCCACAAGCAAGAAACGACAAGCGAAACAAGCGAAAAGTCCAAATTCATAAATACACGTCCTTGGACAAAGCCAACAAATAGTGTGGGTTCAGCAATTTGTTCGGTCTGTTGCTTTCGGCCGGATATTTCGATCGAAGAGCGCAACACGGTTGATGAAACTGACATGAGGGCATGTCAGAGGTTGACTTTTCGAAAATAGGCTGCGAAAACTTTGCTTTTGCACATTAACCAATTCCCGAAACTGTTTAGCAATTCGAAGGTTCTTTTACCAGGAAAGTTCTTTCAGCAGGTCCTGCAAAGCTAGCTCCGTTTTAAACAAAGACCAGTTTCCTCCGGGTTTACTTTTTTTTCTTCTTCTTCAGTTAATCATTTCATATTCCATTTATGTATCAGTTTTCTCTAGGTATACTCTTTATTCTTCATTTACTGATTCCATATTCCCTTTTTGAACCAGTTTTCTTCTTTTCCTTCAATTAATCATCCCATATTCCCTTCTTGTTCCTGAGAGTCTTCCATTTCTTCCCATTTAAAATATGTTAATTGAATTTAAAAAATGTGTGTTTTCTTTTCTTTTTGGCTTCATCCCAATCTTTACCCAATCCCAATTTGCATTTCTAGTTTTATTTTCCTTAACAAGTTTGTTTGTAATGTATTATCCTTGTTTATATTCCTATTTCCACTAACTATAATTAATTTCTCTCTTGGCTTTCTTCCGTTTTCATACACCTAGTCGTATTTATCACATTTGGTAAGCTATATGTGCAATTAACATGCCATTCGACTGCATTAGCATGCATTATATTTTCATCCGTTGGCATTTCCACAATTTAATTCCACTTCGCGCTGTTAAAATATGCAATTTTCACACAAAAGGTTTTCTTTTTTTTAGCCGTTAAGCAGGATGCAGTCGCTGATAGCCCATGGTGGAAATTAATTACGCTGCAAGTTGATTTTTTGCCCAGTCGGAATGGCCCAAGAACTAGAGGCTGGCTGTTGACCATTGCCAATGTGGCCGCAGCTGACCCAGTTGTTTAATTGAATCGAAGCCGTAAACACTCAAAGCGAGACCGAGATCCAGTGGAAGAATGAAAAATTGCACTGCCAGGCCGACGACGACGAGAATGAGGATGAGAATGAGGCTGGCGACTAGCTAAATAACTTTAATTAGTGGCGCGCGTGCGGTGGGCATCAATCATTTGAGCGGCGGAAACGGAAACCGCGTGGCCGGCCATTTTGCCAAAGAGTTTTGACAGACGGCCATCGGCCGACGCCTGCCTCCATTCTCTTTGGCAGCGCCCTGAAAGTTTCATCAGCATGACACAAACAAGCGCCCAAACATGTGACGGGCGAGTGCAAAGGAATCTCCGCTTGGCAAGCAAAAGTTGTTGACATCCTCTGAGCCAACACGTACTAAGCACTCGAAATAAGAAGGAGAGGGCGAAGAAGAAGAAACAGCAGGAGCAGAGAGCAGCAGCAGTGGCAAGCAAATGTTTGCTTAAAAATGATGCGATGACTGCCGCTGCTGCTGCTGCTGCTGCTGCTGCTCGTGACAGACGCAGCAACTCCTGTTGACAGTGACAAAGACCATAATGACGATGATAAGGATAATGATGATGATAACTTTGTGGAATAGTGCGCGACGGTGTCAGCATCTGGCATTATATGGGTTGACAAATGTCATTACACCCGCTGTTGGAGTTTGCTTTGAAGTGAAGCGGCTTTCGACTTACCTTCAGCTAGACAGAGGAGAGGTGGCTGCCCCAGCGGGGGTCGGTTATTGTTATGCTCCAAGTCACGCGAGTCGTTGGCCTCAGTCATTGACAAATGTGGCAGAAGAAGTTTTTAGTTATATTCTTTTTTTTTGTTTGCTACTTTTTGTTGCACTTTGCTTTATGGTTTTGTCTCGCTCGCGAATTGGCCTAGTTTGTCTTTCACACACACACACACACACACATACGATTATAGTGTCTGCATGTGCAGCTGTGTTTTAGCTGTATGTGTGTATCCGTAGGCTATTTGGGCGCACTTGTCTGACGCTTTTGTCTGGACAGCGTCTTCTGCCAGCTAGCTCTGGCCTCTCTTTCACACTTACTGACTCACACGCACACACACACACACACACACACACACAGGCGCACACAGGCAGCTGCACTTGAGGGCTTTTAACAAGTATTAGTGCTGTTAGTTAGTGGATGCGGCGAAATTAGGCAGACAGAGGGGGTCCGGCTCACTTACACACGAACTTTTGACCCCGTTCGGGCAACAACAATAACAGCTGCTTTCGAGTCCTTTTTGTCTCACAACATCTCTCACATAAACATTTCACACAGCATTTCGCTCTGCCACATTTGCCGCAAAGTGGGCGCCGCTTTTCGCTGTTGTGCGTGTGTAATATAAATTCAACATTTCTTTTTTTGGCGCCTGCTTTTGGTTTATTGATTCAAATGATTTTTTACTTTAAATACACTTTAGTTCAACTTTAAAGGAGATTCGCAGTGTTCGCTTTCACTTTCTACATTTTACGCGCGACACGCACACAGTCAACACTCGTTTATGTGCACAGAAGTTTGCAGCACTGGGTAACAACTTTGTTTAGCCGTAGTGTTGACAAATTAGAATTTGTTTTGATACTCGCGCAAAATGAATTGCCTTAAATACATTTTTGCAAAGCACGTTTTGCTTGTCGTTGGAAATTGTTACAGCTGTTTTAGTTTAACCGTTACCCGTGACCGTGACGTTACCGCTCAGCCAGCGCCTCACGAACTAACGTCGTTTACGTAGAGCTCAGCGAGCCGAAGCCAAAGCGGCAGCAGCAGCAGCATCACTTTGACGTTTGACAAAACACAGCTGTGATTTCGTGGGCACAGCTCTCGCAGTCGCAAGGACATTCTCTCAGTTGTTTTGCTTTGGCGCCAAAAGAGTGCACGTGCCAAGCCCCAAACAGCTGTTGCGGCGGCTCAACTCTGCGCTGGCGCTGTTGCCTCTCTAACTTGAAATGTACCAAAATAGGGGGA
Organism: Drosophila montana; assembly: GCF_035044405.1. Taxonomy (NCBI): domain Eukaryota; kingdom Metazoa; phylum Arthropoda; class Insecta; order Diptera; family Drosophilidae; genus Drosophila; species Drosophila montana. The sequence goes on from NW_026997535.1 coordinate 362,482, forward strand.
TATTTTTAAGCTTTTCGCATTGTATGGTACTGGAAGGCGGCAGCTGGGAACAGTTGCAGCCATAAAATTAAGTTGCCCACAAATAAACTGCGTAAAAGTTTGAAAAGATAATTGAAGCGCACCCAAAAAGTTTTGGCGCGAAAGTCAACAACACTTGGAAACGTTTCCGCTCTGCTGCACCAGCAGCAAACTTTCAAAGAAACCCAAAACAAATATAGGGGAATACCACCTAAATAAATGTAGCAAGAAAAGTTTATCCGCCTTTTTGTCATTTCCTTTAAATTTAATTGCGTTTTATGCCTTTATTACATAAATACAAAACCTATGCACAAAAATGCATCTAAAAAATGCATACCGCATGCATTTTCTTTATTGTGTTTTCCTGTCCTCTTTATCTCATGGTTTTTCCGTTTAACAGCAATGACCATCGTGGCCGCTGTGATTGTGTGCGCCGCCTCTGTGTGTGTGTTTGTTCTCGGTGGAGGACTGCTCGTCGCCGCCCTCCTTGATCTTCGGCTTGTCGTCATCGGCAAATTCGCACAGATCGCGGCGCATGGCATAGGCATCCTCGCCGTCCGCATAGTACTTGGGCTCCACCTCGATGATCTTGAACTTGAGCGAGTTTGTGTAAAGATTGAGGGCAGCGCGATTGCTTTTGCGTACGTGCAACGAGACGTACTGGGCATTGAAGCACTCGACCATGGCCTGCGAGGCCTGATTCATCAGCTTCTGGGCCAGGCCGAGCCGACGATAGGAACGCTTCACCGCCAGCGAGGTAATGTGTCCGTGTTTGCTCTCCTCACCAGGTTCGGGCTCCTCCATTTTCGCCAGCACATAGCCAACGATGCCGCCCTTATCATCCTCGGCAACGTAGCTCAGCTGGGGCCAGGTCAGGCCGTGATAAAAATAGTATTTCATCTGATAGTTCTCCGGCAGACACAGCAGATTGCAGTGCTGCATGGTCATGAGGTCTTCGGGCTTGGCGCAACGTATGTTCATCTTGGCGGTTCTTCGATTTATACAGTTTGTTTGGGTATGTAATTGTGTGAGTGTGTGTGTGTGTGTGTGCGTGCGCGTTTGTAGTTATTTAGTCACGTCGCGCTTTTCGTGCTCGTGCGTTTTGATTTTGCTCCCCACCGACAAGCTGCTGCTCCTCCGGCTCCTCTTGGCCCAAAAGTTCGCGCACCAGACGAAATTTTGAGAGAAAGGCCTTCCAAATCAAAAACCAGCCTGCGGAATAGTTAAATATATTATATCGTGTGTCGGTTCCAGTGCATGCTCCAATTTCGATTCTCTGCCAGCTGCCTTACCCAACAAAATAATGGCAGCTACAATGCTAACGGAGGCTAATATTGTGAAAATGAATGCCAGACCCGTTTGCAAGGACATTCTAAATATCACAAATAATCACAGTCCAAAATATGCAAATAGTTTGCGCACATTTAGTCCCCAGCAAATATATGTATATAAAAACTAAACTTGTTCACGTTTCCGCCTCGTTTTGACGAAATACTCGCTTCCAAATACAAAACAGCTGTCACGCAGCTGTCAGTGTAACATTTACAACACTGCACGCAGGGGTGCATCGGTCGGCCCACACTAAGCATTGAAATTACCACAAAAATACAAAAGTATGCATAAATGATGAACATTTGCATATGACGAAGCTCATTTTAGTTATCTTTCATTAATCTATCGAAACTCATAACATAATATCAACCACACAACCATTTCCCTGATTCACAAGCTGTCTGTTCGCCCAGCCACATGGAGTCTCAGGCTGGGTTCGGTTTATTAGTTTATATGGAAAACACTTGGTAGTGCTTCTTACAATGCATACCCACAAGCAAATATAACTAAAACATTTATATGTTAATTTATAAACATATCCACCTTGATTCCTTAGAAATTTATTTGTTTTTCGCGGAGCACGCACACTTTTCCTTCACTAACTACACACCGGCATTGACAAGTGTTGGAAAATGCCGTATTCGCAGTCGGCTCAAACAGCTGTGCATCCCCAAACAAGTTGGCAGCTCTTATTTTAAATTATAACAAAAAATTCACAAATAAACAATAAAATGCAAGAATTTAGTGCAAAACGTGATGCACTTTTTGCATGCCTCGACGACGCCAGCAAAGAGTTGAAGGGCACGCCCCTAGACCAAAGCAGAGCGAAGCCGTACACAGTAAGCGCCCTGGAGCGGGCCAACAACACTAAAAACAGGAGCCAGGTGATGAACTATCGCCAGGGACGCAGCATTGAGGGGGGCAATGAAGTCGAGGATGAGAAGCTGCGCCGCCTGCGAGGCAAGGAGAGTATATTCAAGAAGCCAGAGCTGCCCATTGGACGTTGCCTAAAGCCGCGAAAGACGCCCGACTACCAGATCAACCCGCACAAGTGGAAGAAATATTCACTCTCCGATGTTGACATATCCGATCAGACCAACGCGGCAGCGGCCTTATCTTTTCTAAGGGAAATGGACTCACAGCGCGATGGAGACTCAGATGACACCGAGGATATGAATGACGGAGGAACAGGCGCAGCCCACAAGATCGAATTCAAAAAGACAAGCAAATTAAATCGCAATCTCAAGCAGCTTAAGAGCAATGAGGTGGAGGATGTTGAATTAGACAAGCCACAGCTGCGCGGCTCCAAGCTGGTGATGCCCGAGTATGTAATTGGCCAAAAGTCATCCAGAAAAGCCAAAAAACAACAAAGCAGCAGTCAAACTCGCGCAGCGGGCAAATTGCAGCTGTCGCATTTGGAAGAGGTCGATGAATGCGACGAGTAGGCGGTCTAGCTACGGCCTGATAAGGCGCCCTAGTATTAAGATAACACATATATATAGTATATCTACTTATGTTATACAAAATATAGTTTGTATTTATAAAAATAATACATACGAGTATTTCGTACTGGCAGATATGGAGCGGACAGCACACGAACATACAATTGAATACAACTAGAAATATCAACGTCAACATATTTAAATAGGGACGACATGTATAAATGCAAATCAGTCGATTGGGAATGCTCTCATTTGTGCTCGTTAATCTAGGCTAGTCGGAGACAAAGAATCCTGGATTGAAGTAAAGCTTCTTATTGAAGCCCAGACCTTCGAAGACGCCGGTCTGCAAATGGCCATACTTGGTGCGCATATTGCCCACTATCGAGTGCGTCTTCTTTAGTATATCCTCCAGCGGTCTGTCGTGTGCATGCTCGGCCATCGTATCGCAGAACTTCTGAATGTACCAGCTGCCTTCTTCGGTATCCCGGTGCGTCTCGAAGCCTGGAGTGCTCGCATAGCAAATCAAAATATCCGACAATGTTGGCACATTGTCAAAGGGAACGCCGTCGGTTTGTATGCGCATTCTCATCACTTTTGGCAAAATCTGGCCATGATCGGGATTATCGCCACGGCAAAATGGAAATATTAGCACCTTAGGCTTGTGGACCAAATTGGGGCACAGATCCGACTGGAAATTACTGATGATTGCCTTCACATCGGCCAGGGAGCCATCGCTAAATTGCACTCTGTCCACTTCCCCGGCGCGCTCGCCGTGCGTCATTAGCACCATGACAAAGCATTCCGTATCACGCACAAAGTGGGAGCTGGTGAGTGCCGAGAGCGTACTGAAGAACTGCCTCTGATCCAGATTCTTATACGAGAATATCTTGAAGCCAATCTGTCGAAAGATATCAATGAGCGAGTCGCCGTCCCCTTCTGCGCCCTTGCGCTTTAAGCCGGGGTTCGAGAAATCGATTATGTTAACTATAAGAAGCACGCCGCGATTGTGCTGAGATTTCATTGGATATGTGCCAGTTATGTCGTCGGTATGAATGCGTGTTGACTTGACCACAATGCGCTGTTTGCCTTGGACCGGCTCCTCAAAGGGCACCAGCGGACCATCTGCATCATTGTGGATTGCCGATATCTGCAAAAGAAATATTTCAGTTTCAATTGAAAATGGTTCACGAGAAGCTTACGCACGTTGCTGACACTGGGCCTTTCGACGGGTGGGTCACTGAGACAGGTATCCACAATGTCGGCGGACTTGTTGCTATGCATACGACTCAAGGAGAGGAATGGGATTTCGCTGCCCTGTGGGTCCATTTCCTCGAGTATACGCAGAGCCTCGCTGTAGCCCAGACTTCGTAGGATAGCCATTAGCTCCGCATAGGCAGTGGGTCCACGTTTTGTGATCTTGATGAAGTACTTTCTAAGCAGCTCCAACTGCACCTGCTCCTCGGTCATGTCGTGCCCCTTCTCGTTCAGATCCTCAATGTTCCGACGCATCACCGGCGAGATTAATCCCCTGCGCACTGTTTCCGCCACTAAATCCTTGTAGCTAGTGTATTTGATTAGCTTGTCCATGTTTCTCATAATGTGCTGGCGATGCTTCTGCTTCATGCCAACCTCTCGATCTCGCTCTCGCTCTCCCTCCATGCTGTGCAACGATCTCTTCCTTTTATGGCAGCTTGAGGTCGGGGACAATGAGTAGAAAAATCTCTATTTCTATTTTGTTTCGTTTGTTCGTTGAACGCAATGCGGATGCTGCGCAACAGGCAGTGATAGTGCCAATGGCAGTGGAAATGGCAATGGAAGTCGCAATGAGTCACTTTTAAGTCACTTTGAGTCACTGGATTGACGTTGTTTTCCTTTGTGTGTGCGCTTTGATCACGTTAAAGCGACGCAATTGCAAGTGTGATCCTTATTTTTTCAAAAGCAAATTATTAAATTTGTATTGCACTTTGTTGTATAATTATAAAATTAGCTAAATATTATTGCTTTTATGATAACATTTCTTTTGAAACAAAAGGAGTTAATTAGCTGCTGGCAGTGGCAGAGGGCAGTGCCGTCGCGCGTCCGTTCACTCTCGCTCGTATTCTAACACTGCTCGATATGTGCAAATAACACTAAGCAACAAAATAGACGAATGTAAATGGCATCATACACTGAAAGAATGAGCAAGCGCACATTTTCTGTTGATTAACAATGCATGTTTCATTTATTCATCAAGACCATTTGTAGAGTTATATTTAAAAATAATTCTAAGTCATTTTCATTGAAAAACGGTAAATTCAAACAATTTATACATCTGTTGGGCTTTGAGCCGGCGTTGTTTTTCTCCCGAATCTCGAAAAGATACGAAATATATTGGAGAAAAAAGAAGCAAATTGTCTTTTAAAACAGCCGGCCAAAAATCCACAAACCATGCATATTCATATTTTATTAAACAACAAGAAAATTAATAACATTCATTGTCGCATAGTGCAATTGTGAAATTATTACCAGGGCTGGAAAGGCTACTTCAACGAGTGGACAGCTCTCAGGCGCAACAGCTGTTCGTCAACAAACAAGCAGATTTTTACAACTGTTAAAATGGACCCAAATATACCCATTAAGACTGATGAAGATGATTCAAGCAAAAACAAACCAGATTGCATTGTAACAAAGCATGCCAAGCGCGCTGTGCTGGAGTACTTGAAACAACATGGCTGTACGCGTGCCAATCTGGAGAAAAGCGCATGGGCACGACGAAATAATCAAGAGAATGTCATTGGTAAGCGTTCAAAGTGTGCTTCTTTAAAGTTAAATAATCAAATTATTATGCGCAGATTACATATGTCGAGCCTATAAGGATGCAGAGACACGTGTGAATCAGGAATGTGACTCAGTCAGCCTCAGCCACATCAATCAGTGGTTGCAGCTGCTGAAATCGGCGGAGTTGTCAAAGCTATGCGAATACGAAGCAGCAGCCGTGGTGAACGCCATAGTGCTTAATGAGGCGCAGCCAGAGCCGGCCCAGCTGGGTGGCGTCAATATGGGGCAAGTTGCAAATTGAAATTAAGTGAACATTAATGTTTATGTATACGTTTTAGAGAGGTATACGGCTTTGTGGAGAACGCGCTAACTGGGCAACCACAAAAGAAACTAAGCGCGGCCAGCGAAGCGTTTCTGTCCCGTGAAATTGAGGTATAACAAATAAGAGTAATCCTGTTGGATTCATACTGACCAAACCTCGCTTACAGCTGCTCATAGATGAAGCCAACAATGATCAGTCGGATAATGTGGCGCGACGCATGGGACAGAGTTTATTTGATCGCCAAGAGTACAACTATGAAGCGGAGCCACACAAATGCAGTTTAGATCCATTATTTTTAGATGAATAGATTTAGGGTTTATAGAAATAAACTTATTCAACGAATTCATTTCCACACATATTTATTAAACATTTAAATTCAATTGTTTATCGAGTTAAATTGTACGCGTACATTGTCACAATCCTTTAACTGTTAAAGTTGCTCAATCTCAATCCTACTTAGGTGTATAGACTGCCTGCATCATGTATATCTTGTCCATTGTACGTATTGTTTGTTTGTTATTTGTTTTTAGATAAATTACATACATAATTAAGTACATTTCTATGTATAAACAGTAGTTAGCACATTTAAAATCTAAAATAAGGGGCTCGCGAATTTTCATTAGTTTCACACAATTACTTGAAGTAGTGTATATGAAAGAGTATATAAGTAGTATTTAAATTTGGCTTAAGATTTTCTCTGATTTATCATTTATTGTTCATGATTGTTATCAAGATTTCTCGCTACACCCAAGCGAGTTATGCCAATCATTTCATTTCATAGTCTAGAGTATAGAAAAGTGTAGAGTATTGTTTAAAACGTTAATAGGCATAAAAAGAGTTGAGTGCTACTTGGACTCTCATAGCATCACAATAGATCACAAGAGACAGAGTTGATTTGATACGCCTTTGGTTTTTCTTTTTTTGTTTTTCTTTTTAGTTTTTTTTTGTTTTTTTCATTTTTGTTTTTCTTTTGTAAGGTGTCACACATACAAAAACTGAAGTGGTCATACAAACATACAATCAGATTTACATACATATATAAATACCCATTTAATATTACATTTAGTTTGGTTTTGTTGTTGGTTTCTTTTAAATTATGTTTATAATAAATACAATATAATATAATTCTTAAATGTTCAGTCCAGTTTGAGCTTTTGGTTTTCCCCTTTTTATTTTGTTGTTTACATAAACATTAATTAAAATTAAGTTAATCTAATATTTATACGTTTAAACACTAGAAAATAAGGTCGATATGCTTTGTTGTTAGACCCCAAATGAAATACATTAAACCGAACACAAAATATGCGCACAACTAAAAAGCAACTGAGATTTGATGCAGTTTGATTGTTTGCTGGATTTAAACCTATTCAATTGTGGACACAATTAATGTTTACTCAACAAATCAACAAACACAATAACAATAACAACAACAACAACAACGTAAATTCGTCATATTGTTTAACTCAATACATAAAGTAAGAGCGTCAGTAGAATTTTGATTGTCCCGTTCGTGTTGTTCTGCTTGGATAATGCACAGAGCACTGATCATACGAATATGTTTAGATAAAGTTGTCTTGTATACATACATATATATTTATATATAAATTCATATATATATTTTGGTTTTTATCAATTCTAAGCTAAACTACTACAACAATAATAATTGTTTAAGCTGCTGTTGAAAGCATTTGGTTGATTCTTTTTTGTTTTTTTTTTCCTAAAGCTTAAAGAGTTTTTGTGCTTTACGATCTGTTTGCCGATCAATCAATGTATGTATATAATATATAGATATATGTATATCAATTATACTCTGCCCTCTGATGTACTATATATATATTTCAACTATACAAATTGACTTCCACAATACTCAAGTAGTTAAAGTTACAGACCGTTAAATATAATAGCTTACTATAGAGACTCTGTATAGACTGTGATACTGTGTGGATACTGTGTGTGTATTCACCTTAGTAGCAGTTTTCTAAACATTTTTGGGTTATTTGTTTGGGGGATTGAGTTATGGATGACACTTGGTCCAGATTTGTCGTAAATCGTGTGTGTTCAATGTTCAACTTGTTTGGTTTGGTTGCCATCAAAAATATTGTGTGCTATATGCTTTATAACAATGTTAAAGTATGGATATATTGATTGCTCTATTGTTCGAATCGGCTGGTGTCAAGTAGGTACGCTCTAGGTACATGATTTCCTTCATATAAGCAGGTAGATAAATGTTATTCCTTATCACTTCCAAGTGTCCAATGCAATTGCAAATTAACAAATGAAAAGCGGCGCTCAGTTTAGATCGGAAAACATAATTAATGTTTAAATCATTTCCAGATTTGATAGTTTGTCATTTTGGAAGTTGCATTTGAAAGGTTTTCCGATCTTGTAGAATATTTTAATATATGTCGTTACACAGATATATGTGGTAAGCTTTGAGTAGATATGCAGTTTAAATAATTCGAAAAATATTGATATGGTTCTGTATACGATATATGTATGTTATGTATGTATGCAATAGATTTGAGTGTATTCATGTGGTCGACATGAATCAATGCCTAGGTAGTAGTTAATTTCATATAATATATGTATGAGTATAGTGTATATATAAATATTGATTGCATTTAGCAAATATTTTTAGTGTTTTTTTGTTTGTTTCTTTGTTTCTTTTGGACTGTGTTTAACACATTTCGGGTACTCTAAATACATATAAATTGTTTATATATTTATGTTGTAATTAAGTAATTGTTGCTCGGATGACATCAAATTTGCTCTCTAATAACATTTAGAATTAATTGAAATTTCTTTTTGTTTTTTGTTTTGTTTTTTTGTTGTTTTTTGGCTGACGTTTACAATGTTTGTATTGTGTAAATACTGTATACATATAGCGCTAATATAAGTTCATTATTGGTGTTTAATTAATGGACCGAAATTGCTTTAAAAATATATAATATATAGATTCATTTAATTTGTATCATTTTAGTTACGTCCGGAGAATAGTTGATACTGTAATAAAGTTGTTGCAAAATAATTAGGCCATCAATTTTGATTTTGACTCGATCTTCAATATAAGCTATAGAGAGATGTTTAATTTTTAACTACGATTACAAAGAGGGGAATTTCGGCTATAGCCCGATAAATACTGAATACGGCTGTATTATATGTATGCTAGAGTAGCTGACACCGATTATAATACGAATATAAAACGTACATGGATCACAACGAAGGAACCGGAGATATGTGGAGAGTAGAAAACTGGGGTATACACATGACTATTACAAGTATATATATAGAATATTTATAATAATAAAAGGACAACGATTATTGGTTTTATTTTTGTGTTTTCAGGATGTTTAAAATACTTGGCACTTGGTTTTTTTATTGATTGATTGATTTAAGGGATTTGTTACTAGGTACAAGATCATGCACACATTATACGACTACAAATCGCGGGTTCCTTGGGTTGGACTACACATCGATAGTTATTTACGGCTATTATTGGTACTGGTGTGTGTGACTGTGTGTGTGTGTGTGGGTGTGTGTGCGTATGTGTTTGTGTCTGATTGTGTATGTCTACAAAACCACTACTAAGGTACAACTGTTGAGGGGAAGGGGTGTGTGTGTGTGTGGATATTTGGGTTTTTTGGTTGACTCTCCTCGACTTATAGCATACTTAACGTTTATCCATAAATATACATATATATATTGATAAAAGTATTCGATTTCTCTCGCATCTGTTGTATATGTTGTATGCAGCTACAGAATGCGAAAACTCTAAACTTTTAAGGCACATTTCGAAGTTTAAATATATGACTTACGATAACAATAGATGTGTGTAGCAAAAATAAAATGAATTGAAAATCAAACAAATAGCTAGGCAAGCATACACACACACACACAAAGGGGACACAGCATATGTATATTTAGAGTGTATGAAAGGGAGAAGGGGGGCGAGGAAGCTTTTTACAACATAAAAACAAGCACAAAGGCAGCCAAAGCAACATTATCGTTAAATACATAGCATTAATTATACAAAATACGATTCACGAATATAATCTAGATAAACAGCAATTACGAGTACAATAAATTCGCAATGATTTCATTGTAAATTGAGTTGGTTAGAAATACAAATGCATATCAACATCGTTAGTCAGTTTATACGTTTAGTTGCAAGTAGTTTAACTATTTGTTTAAGTTTTAGTTTTAGTTTAAAGTATAAATTAGTTTAGCAGCGCCTTCAGCTCGAGGACCACGTCTTCAGTGTCAGTCATTCAAATACGAGTGTAGAAAGTTCCGTGTACTTAAAGGTACTTATGTTCATTATCTTTACTTCTTGATATTCAGTTGTTTGGCGCTTTGAGATATATATATATATGTTGATATAGATTTTAATATTTATCTCTGCGTTAGTTGTATTTCCAGATATATAGTACTATATATATATTCTTGTGCAATGCAGATGGGCAGAAAGTAAAATGGCAAGTCAAGTAAATAGTAAATAGTAAATAGTAAATACATAACAATTCCATTTATATAAATATATGTATATACAAGTACATATCAAATACGAATACGAATACGAATATGGTACAGTACGAGTTTTATGAGTGTATTTAGTTGTTTCTCTTGTGCTGTTCGTAGACAATCACAATGTAGTTTAGACATAAGAACTGAGCTTAACAAATTCGTGAGCATGCATTTAATGTGTTGTTCAAATTGAGGTCGATTTATTAAGGAATTGTCTTGGAATCGAATCCTACCGATTCTTAATTAGCATTTCTGCCTAGTTGTGTGGACATTCGAATGGATTCAGCCACATTTTAGTACAGCATTAGTTAATGATTCACATTTATCACAGTGCCGCATATTCCACATTTTGAGCATTTGCATTCGGAAAACATTGCTTTTCCTCGATTCCAATAACGCTCACCTAATAAATCGACCTAGTAATGGTAGAGTATCAGCTAACTGATTAAAATCTTCGATATGTATTTTTATGTTATTTGGAACGCAAATTGAAATAGTAAAAGCTTCGTTTCAATCGAATGATCGAAATCAGTTGCAAGCAAAATACATGCAATTTAAGGCTTAAAATGTAGGCAAATGATTCAACAAACTTTTAAATTAAATTGATTAAATATTTACATTCAACTATCGAGCATACCCAGCCATAAACCACTTTCTGGGGGAAAAAAGCAAATGCAGCGATTGTCACAACTGTCAGCTTAAACTTAACTACGCTAAAGTGTCATTTGTTTAACATTAAAAAAATAATAAAACAAAAGAATAGCATGTGCTTAACTAATTTGTTGTTGTTTGGCTTAAGTACATACTAATTCTCAATAACAATTGATTTGACGACAATGACAACGAATTTAAACAAAGCTAACATCACGTTTGCACATTTAACTACATTTTGGGATTTAAATTGCAATATGCGCGTGTGTTAGTGTGTGTGTGTGTCTGTGTCTGTGTGAGTTATAAATATCAATTGTAATGAATAATTCAATTCAAAATATACACGGCGCACAATTTATAATGAGAGCCCAAAAAAATTGGCATTAATTTTTATTCAATTCTTGAATAATAAAAAATTTGTTCAAATTTCGATGTGAGTGTAGTGTGAGTGTGACTGTGTGTGTGTTTTGCTTTTGAGTGAATTTTACGCAGCAAAAACTAATAAGTAGGTTTAATTATAATAATCATATAATAATAATAATAATATGCTACCAAGTAGATAATATAACAATCATAATATAAGTTTTAGTTATATGTATATAGTATACATATATATGTATGTATATATGATAAATAACTTTCGTTACGATTTATCAGATATGTTTTCAATGCGACATTAACATTTATTGTACACTTACGAATGCGTTTTATGCTATAGTTAATAAAATTGGCAAAAACAACATATTTTTTTTTTGGTTTGTACACATTTCTTGAATGTGTTTTAGTTAGTTGTTAATTGTAGTTGAGTACGTATGACTAAACTATATATAGTAAATTATAGGTACACATATAAATAAATGTGTATATAGTAAATATGTTGATAATAATTTGATTTGCTTCATTTTACCCTCTGCCCCATTTTTGCATACAACTTTTAGTGATATTCTCATTTGGTTCAGTTTGTCTTTTTTTTTATGTTACAACCAATTTCGAAATTTTCGACTCAATTCGATTGGGTTTTTTTTTAGTTTTTATTATTTTGGCGCATTCAGATTGAGATTCATGTTGCGTAGCTGCGCCCTGTACCGCACATTGCTGTAGCTGTAGTTGTAGTTGTAATTGTTGTAATTGTAATTGTAATTGTTGTAATCAGCCGGAGGCTGGGCCCCGCCGATTTCGTTCAGGTTATATTATTGACTGAATGTTATATTGAGTGACGGACACTTTCGGACGCTGTTGTTGTTGCGCGTACCATTCACCCGCAATAGCGGCACCGGACTAACCGTACCGGATACGGAAGTTAATTGTCTTACCATGCCGGATCCCAACTGTTGCAACAGGCCCGAACCGGAGCCGAGTGGACCCGATGACAGCACAGTCGATGTACGGCGCGAACGTATCGATTGCATACTGGACGACAGCAGAAATGGTACACTGCTCGATGTGTTGGGCATGGAGCCACCCTGTTTTTGGGAGTACAATAAAGGAGATTTCTTTGGAAGATTAGTTAAAGCTTGTCACCATGGGCGCTTCATTTTAGTTGCGAGCTGTGCGATCTGAAGAGTTGTTCTTATTCATTTTTTTTTTTTTTTTTTGTTTTTCGTGCTTGAATAAATTACAAAGTGTTGTTAGTTTTGAGTGTGCCTAAATAGCAGCTGAGCTGAGTGAATGAGTGTTTACCAAAGCTGATACACGGGACATGTGAGTATGCAACAAACGAACAAACGAACAAACAAACAATCGAACAAACAAATCAAATAATGGAGCTCGCATCGAGCCCAATCAACAGCCAGGAATAAGCACAGCGCAAACTCTGTAGCATAAATATATATGAATATTAAGTGAATACTTAGTAAACAGGTATGAATCAATCGAGTACGCGTATGTACATGGAATCCAATTAGAACGCGCAGCGAGCACAAATTTGGTTAGGATGGGCGCCGTTTCAAACGCAAAATACAAATTACATTAACATAAAAATTTAACATCAGCATACACATGTCTGAGTGCGTGTGCGTGTGTGAATGTGTGTGTGTGTGTGGTGAATAGTTAAAAGCAGAGAGCAGATGCGAAATTCAAATAAAATTCAATTGAAAAAATCCGAAATAATGAAACGTGTACTCACGATCATGCTCCGTGCAAGCTGCAAATTGTATTAATTTATTCGATTTATGTTTGTTTTTTTTTTCGATATAGTTATATGTATATATATTTTTTGTTCGTACATGGAATGGGAAAACGAAAATACACACATGATATAAATACAGCATATATGCATAGTAATGTGTGTGTGTGTGTGTGTGTGGGTAGCAGCTCTATATGATTTGAGGTATGGGTAGTCCACAGCGTGAAATGCGCGCTTAACGAGAAGTTCAGTAACAGCAATGGGAAAAAAGCACAAACATTAGAAATACACTCAAACTTTTATGTATAGCTCTGTGTGATGGTATTTGTGTAGCGAGTGTGTGTATGTGTTGGTTTTATATACCAGTCGAAATGACAAAGCAACATTACAAGAAAATACAAATACAAAAACAAACACAAAATCAAATCAACAACTGAGCACGATCGGGACATTTAATGAATAAGTTAAGTTAAACAATATTTTATTTCGAATTATTTATTCTTCGGATTGTTGGATGTGTGGGATGTCTGCTTCATTCGTGTTTAATGTGTTCCAAATTCCTATTCGCCATTTGTTTTGTTGTTTTTTTATAAATTATTTTTAACTTCATTTTGTACAAGTTTAGCATAAAGACATAAAGACTTCATATATAGTACAGAAACATCAAGTATACAAATTGAAATTTCGCCTTGTTTCGAGGCAAGTGTTAAATTTATAAAAATATTTTAAATACATTTAATTACGGCAAAAAGTACAGAATCGATGCACATTTTAGAAACCAGCGACGTTGACACACAGAAGAAAAACCCTCTTGAAATTTGTATTGATTTGACCTTTACTTACGGCTCCTTTGCATTCACATAACAATTCTCAACAGGTTTCAAATATATATATTTATATATGTACAAATGCAAAATTTTCACAACAACGTATACAAAATAAAGAACAAAGAATAAAAAAGTCAAGTTTCGAATTTACACAAACAAACAGTTGATGTCAACGTTTTCATATACACTGCATTAGCATAAGCAGCCAGTTTGAAGGCCTGCCACGCCCACAGAGGCAAGAGAACAGCCTCTTGAATATATACGGAAACAACAATCATAGAAATGACTGTACAAAATGTAAATGAAGAGAGTTGCAAATTAGTTAAAGTTCAATACATAGACAGAAGGCAACAAATATAAATGAAAAAGAAAAAATATAATAAGTAAATAAAAAACAATCAAACCGAATTGTTGCTGTTACATTTTCCATTCAGGCAGCACGTCAAGGTAAGTACAGAGAGTATCAGAACGAGACAGGCAGCATACGATTTGTAGATTCTAGTTAGGCAACAGTTCAAATGCAACTTTAAATTCAAATTCAAATTCAAACTCATATCCAAAACTGACTTGCAAGTTGCGGTTGCACATGTTCAATAAGAGCAAAAGTTTTACAGTTTGTGAGTAAGAGAAACAGAGATACAGAGAGAGAGAGACAGAGAGTGAGAGCGAGAGCGAGCGCCAGAAACAAGTTGGTACGAGCGAGCGACTTCCGGCCGTCATATTTGGGGACACACACAAAAACCGTAGCATACATTTCGGGGCCAACTAAATACTTTTGCTAGCAGCCGTTCGTGTATGAATATGTGTGCGTGCGCCAATGTGTGCGTGTTGCTGTGTGTGTGTGTGTGAAGTTGTGTACAAAGTTGAGTTTGATGTCGTGCAAATGTTGACTGCTTGACGACGACAACAACAACAACCACAATGAAAACAAGAACAATTAACAAACACCACAAGACAATTTCGTTGCTCTCTCTGAATATGGATGCTGCACAACTACAAATGGACCCAAGCACAGCGTGTTGTTGTTATTGTTGTTGTTGTTGTAATTGTTATTATTTTGTTGCACAATATATGAATATCAATTTGTAAATCACTTCTGTGTTTTTTAGACTTACAACATAGGCTGAGGTGGAGGGCACCGATAGACTCGATCCAGAGCTACCTCGAGCGCCGTACTATATATGGTATATGTATATATATATATATAATATGTTTTATATATACACATGTTTATAGGAAAGCGAAGGAAAGTTGCAAAGAAACACAACGGCGACGGCGACAACATTTGTTTTGTGTTTTGTTGTTGTTTTATTTTTATTTTTTAGATATTTTAATTGTGTTGAGACGAGCGAATGGTGGGGCGGGAGAGTGAAGATAAGATAAAAGAGCGTGTGTTAGCGCGTTTTGGCAAATTGATATTTTGGTTATCTTCTTCTTATCATTCATTGCGGGAAATGAGCTGATCATAAGTATTTATAAACATACAAAATAGTTCATAATCATATAATGGAAATAAAATAGAAATTAAAATAATTATTATAATATAGAACGGCATGTTTCTCATGTTCATGTTGTTCTCAAGATGTGCGCAATGCTGAGCGGCTTTGTTGTTGTTATAGTTAAAGTTAAATAGCTGTAGCTTTAGTTTTGTGATGACAACTGTACTTTGTTGTTGTACTGTTAAATACGCTATATATGCTACTCGCTAGGCGCTATGGGTAAATACAAATTGAAAAGTAAAACTCGATTATAAAGGCAGGGGAAAAGAACTCGAAAAGTCAATTGTAAAGGAACAGAAAAACTGAAAGCGCATTAAAGGGAGATTTTTTTTTTCATTTTTTGTTAATAAAATATCCGAAAGTATCCTTTGTGACTGTCAGCAGTCAAACAAACAATAGAGAGCAAGGGTCAGTGCAGCAGCACAAAACTGGGAGAAAAAAAACTGAACCGAATGCCAAATGAAGCAAGAAGAAAAACAAAATTGCGCTCGCAAAACAAATAATAATAAACAAGAATCCAAAACGAGTAAGCGCGAGCACCAAAAACACAAACAACTTACAGTTGGCGGTGACAAATTGATGGTGGAGCCGCGTCGCTCCTGGGGTCCAATGCTCGAGTGCCGACGGGTGGGCAGGCCGCTGCCCGGTGTGCCGCCCGGCGAGGAGGCGCACGAGGGCGCGATGCGTATCTTTGGTGTCATCAGCGTGTTGTCCGAGAGCCGTCGATTGGGAAACACATTGCCGACGCGCAGGAAATTGCTATCCGGTGACGATGGCGAGCAGCCAAACCACCAGCCGCCCAGCATGCCAGAGCCTGGACAAATATGCAAAGGTGCATTATGCAGAATTACAATTATCGTGAACAGTGGCCACCTAATTAGGTTTAATAATGTGTTGTTCTGCAATCCAAAACAATTCGGCAGCACAGTGCCTGCCACAGTATGTGGCCACGTGTGGCAATGTCATGTCTGTCTCTGTCTGTGTGTGTGTGTGCATTCGCTCCGCTGTCATTGTCAAGGACAAACGCACAATCTGCGGTTGCAGCTGCGGCGGCTGCTGCATGTGACTCGTACCTGTGCACCTTGCACCCACCCTGTACCCCACCCCACCCCACCCCACTCGGCCCCCAGCCAAGCCGCCTGCCTCTGCTGCTGATGCAGCTGGCAATTTGCATCAAAAGTTATTAACTTGACTGTTTGCACACAGTGAGCTGCAACTGTGGCATTTCCATCTAATTCAGAAATTGCGTTCACAAAAATTGTGCTTTCCCATGAAATTCAATTATGAACGCCCAAAAATTCGTAAAATTACTAAAGAAAATAACGCGCTTCAATGCGAAAGGTAAATCAATAAAATTCTGCTTAATACGAATCTCCTTTTTGTGTTAAACATATTCTCAATAATTTCACTTTGTTAAATTACAAGTTAACCATATCAACATGCGTTTATTCGCTTAAATAAAAATCAATTTATTTTTTCAGTGTAAAAATCTATCTGACATTTATCGGAGAAACTTGTTGAACTTCTTGTTCATTTGTTGGCTCTGCTTGTGCAGCACATGCGGCAAATATAAATGAATACAAATCGAATTCTACTTCTGTTTTGTATACCCTTATAGAGGGTATTATAAGTTTCTCATGAAGTGTGTAACGCATAGAAGGAGACGTCCCCGAACCCATAAAATATAAACATATATTCCAAATCAGCATTAACAGCCGAGTTTATATAGCTTATAGTTGTCATAGGAACGATCGGTCTGGTATGGCAAAATGCTCTATTTTGTTTGCACGATAATTTTTCTTCAAACTCAGCATTTACGAGCTTCTCTATTCTCACACATCTGCAAATGTCTACAATGGTATTAGATATCCTTACTTTATTTATATTTATTATTTATTTTATTTTGTCCATGACTTAAGTAACATTTTAATCCCATGACCACTTTTGCCTAAGATATATAAGATATATATAATCTTAATAACCCGCCTGCAAAGTGCCCCAATCAAGTCTCTGCATAGCCTCCAAGATAATATGTTTTGCCCGGATTTCAACTTGAAATACCGCAAATAAGACTACTTTTCGCAAATCAATTCAGCTTTTCATGAAATATACGCTAAAAATCCAACTGAACGAAACCAGCCAGGCGTATACTTAATAGCGCAAAAACATATGCAATGAAGCGTTAATATTGAATGTGTTTATGATAGCAGGCGAACTACAGCGTGTAAAACACACAAGGCCCAGACATATACACGGCTAGGCCATATATCGTAAACATATTGTATTTGTTTACTGTTAACCACAAAAACCGCAGCCTTGCCGCAGCGCCCCTTGCCACTTGCTGCTGCAGCAGCCAATCTCTTTGCAGTTGAGTGGAAAGCGTGGCAACAACATGTCAATTTGCAATATGCAGTTGGCTCACGTAATTTACCAGAGAGAAAGCCGCACACACACAGACACGTTTGTCTCATTGGCATTGCAACGGGCCGTGAAATGTGAGGCGGGTGCGAAAAACCGAGCTACTTTTTGACTTGCATCCAACTCGTGCATTTGCGTCAAATTAAAAGTTTGCCCCACTCTCACACGCACGCCCAAAGGCCGTGACATTGTGTTTACAAGCGATTAAGGACATCATAATAAATCATCGTTAAGGTTGAAAGTTCATTAAGTGTTGCAGGTGCAGGTAGCACGTCCCAATCCCCGATTCCGCCTCCGCCTCCGCCTCCGCTACCGGCTACCGTGTGGCTGCGGGCTGCGGGCTGCGGGCAGCCGCCTCGCTGGCTTTGATTATAATTTTCATTTTCGTTTTAATTTCCAATTTTCATTTGCATAACACAATTAAATGCCGCTGCTCACGGCTCATTTTCGGTTTGACAAATTAGTGAGCGCTCCTGGACACGGTCTGATTAGGCGGCCGACCTGCTAAACTGTCACGTACCATGGATATCAAATGGAAAGCCCCAATGGAAATTCAAATGAAAATGTTCAATTAAGCTGCTCTTGCGGCTAAGCTCATTATTCATTATGCAATCAACAACTACCACGCCTACCTGTCCTACCTGTCATACCCCTCCTCGCAGCAGCAGCAGCAGCTGGCACATCTGCACACTTGTTGGATTTTCCACTTACCACCAGAATTCTTGCGTGCCATATCCTCGGCACTGGACGTCTTGCGCTGATCAATACGCAAATTGGGTATATTGAATGGTGGGGCATTCATGTTGTCCGTGGAGTACTGATGCCGCAATGTGCGATGACGCTCCGGCGAGGCCATCGATAGGTTGTCCAGCTTCAATTTGTTACGCTGCTGACGATCGATGGCCTCCAGCATTTGCTGCAGCACCTGCAATATGAACATATGGGGCATGGGGCAACCGCCATCCAAAATTTCCAAATTACCGAACATTTTTTGCTGACTTGTAGTCAAATATGTTACCTCAAGCAGATAGCAATATTGCTCGAAATTCAACGACGGATTGACAGTGTGTGGTATGAGCAGGGGCAGCACATTGGTGGCCATCGTTTCCACAGTTAAGCCATAGGATTTGTCCGCAAACAGCTTGTGGTAGATGCCTGCAAATTTTATGCCATATCATTAATATTAAGCAACTGTCATGTTCTTGTTGTTCGCTGCGTAATTCTAATCAAACACAAACACACACACCCTCGCGCACTGCGCAGAGCGAAACAACTTGTTGGTTCAGTATTTCATATTATAAGCAAGTAAGAGTATTTTAGTCAAGATGCCGGACTAGGGGATAACCTGAACATTGTTTTACCAGCACCAAAGAAAGATCTCCTCAGGGTGGGGTTTATCAAAAGAAAGATACTTGATCTGTATATACTATTGTATAATACAATGTCATATTTGGAAACTCTAGCCATTAAAACCAGAAACAAACTTGTACTACGCTGGTACTAAGAGGACCTATGTTCAAGTCTCTAGGACTTATAGGTTCAGGGAACTTCGTGTTGATACATACGGACGGACTAATGGACAGACATACCGACATGACTAGATCGACTTGGCTATTAAAGCTGATCAAGAATATAAATATTTAATGGGCCAGGAGATGCTTCCTTTTGCCTGTCTTATACGTCAACACAAAATCATTATACCCTTTTTCGCCATTTTCAGTGGGTTCAGGGTATAAGAGACGTTATAAAAGCCAAATCAACTCAATACTTTATAACTGACTAGGAAATATATTCCAAATCTCAAGTCTCAAGTTGCAAAATTATATAAAATCTTGCGTAACAGGCGGACTAAAAAAAAACAATATACTCTTTTTATATAAACGTATTAAATTTAAGAAGCACGTTTTATACAACTGCTCACAGTCACATGCCTTAACCCACTCGCACAGTTGGCTCCGATTCAATTTTATGATATTTAATTAGTTTTTATTTCCACAATAACAATGCTGGTCGCTTCCATAGTAATGTGGGTGTGTGTTGTGTGTTGGGTATGAGTGTGTGTGTGCGTGTAAAATTCTATTAACTTTTTGCAGTCAGTATCAATTGAATTTATCTGGAGTTAGCCAGTGCAAAGGTTGTTTGTTCTACTTACGCACAGTCCGCATGATAATATCTGGATCTGGTATGCGGACATTTGCCAGCAGGGGCAGCACCTCCTCCATAACCTGCAGGATTATGCCATGGCAACAGTTCAATGGGGTTTTGTTAGGGACTGGGTTAGTTGGTAAACGCACCTGTGCCCGCTCCATGCGGTCCATGACACGCTCAATGCACATGAGCACGTTCTGCACAATCTTTGGATCCGTGATGTTCTTCTCAAATACCAATTTGACTTTGGGCAAAACCATGCGACGAATGGACAGCTCATCAATGCTATCAAAGACATTGGCCACGGCCACAACAGCCGCGCTCTGTGTGATGGGAAATTAATATATTACAAGAATGTTAATAAGTGAACATCCGATATGGACGTATGTAATGGATATCTCTGAGATTATCAATCAATGAGACAGCTGCAATTATGACAGCTGCTTAGTTCTATTATCAGCTCCGAGTTAAACATAAGCAACGAATGTTCTGACATCCTAATCTTCTGATTATTCAGCTATCAATCTTTTTAGCCAAGAAGTTGAATTCTGTCAGAACATCTTATTCTTAGCCCCTCCATTGCAGCTATAAAAGTCTGGTAAAATACCGCTTAGCGACTTCTGCACAAAATCAAGAGATACCGAAGAAAAAGTGTCTCAAAATAGAAATTCTTCTTATATCAAGTAACTATCTGTATGCCGCAAGAGGCTTCTAGTTAATTTTACAAACGATTTTAAGCTACCTGAAATTCCTAAGAGCCCAGGCGTAAGGTAATATTACAAATAAGAAGAAGTTTCGTAGGCAATAAATTTGAAGAGGCAACCGAGCTGCTTAAGAGGCATCTTTGTGCCACAGTTAATTAAGAAATTTCTGCTGTAATTACACAATCAACGCTAAGGCAAATGCCAACTCAGTTGACTTGTCAACCCCTTATTCCCACCTCTCCTCTTCGATTCCCATTCCCATTCTCCGCCATCAAGCTCCCTCACTTCCTGCAGCTGCCTGACTAATTTGCATATCTATGCCAAGTCAGGTAAACTGAAGCGAACGCCTTCAAGTTGTGCTTACCTGCACTTGAATTGTGGATCCGTCGAATGAAAGGAATAACATTGGCATTATATCTGTGGTGACATCCTCCGGTTTCGTTTTCTCAATTATCAAGTGCAAGTTCTCAAGTATTGTGACGCTCGCCTGAATGGATTTCGGTGTGTTATAGACAATTCTGTTGACAGCGACACAAAAGAAAATAATATATACCATATACATATATACATACATTTACTTTTATTTGACTTGGCAAAAAGTTTCGTTGCCGTCACATTTATTTAATATTTGTATAAAAAATGATGCCAAATAAAGGCGTCATTATTGTCGCACTAGCTGGGCTTAGAGTGTGTCTCTCTGTGTGTAGATGAATGTGAAAAGTTGTTATTTGCAACTTTTATGACAGTGTCAATAAGCGTCTTACAAGAGTCCGAAAACTTTTTTCGCCCAACTCAAAAGTTGTTCCTAATACGAGAGCTCTTTGCGATGTTTAAAAAAGTTATTTTTGTAGCTATTTAATCAGAGATATTTTAAGGCATATCTGAGGCAATACTATTGTATAAAATTTCTCAATTACTATTCTATGTTTTAAAATGCTGTTACTCAAATCTATGGTATTATCTTTACTATCCTGATCTTTCAGGGCGTATGGAGCTGCTTTCTTGGTGGGATTTTAGTTTAAACTGATTTAATATATTGTGAGAACTTTCATGGGGCACCCTACGCTGATTGGGAGTCTTTTATAGGAAGGATCTGCTGCTTTATCACCCTAATTCTCTTTGTATTCCAACAATTACATTTTAAATTAATCTAACTTCCTTTTATGGAAAAGTAATAAATTAGTCACAATGTGACTTTAGCTAAATATACTAAGCGAACGCTTTCAAAAGTCAAGAGATATCGAAAAGTAAATATATTATTCTAGAAATGAAAAACCTGATGTTGCCTTTTTCAATTCCCCTCGCTGTGTACAGCAGCTGCAGCCGTATCCGTGCGATTTACTAATTTATAGATGCCTGGCAGGCGGCGACCAGGCCACAAAAGGTGCGCATAGTCCTGACATAGTTGGCCCCATCACAAAACTTTGCACGCCGCCAACTTTAACTTCAGCTTGTGGTCTATAAATTACAATATGAGCCATCGCTTGTCTGTACTGCGGTGTCCCTATAGGTGTGTGTGTGTGTGCGCGCAATAAAACGCCATGAAAATTAAATAAAGTGTCACAAAAGTTTTTCAATTGTTCAACAGCAACACAAAAGTTGAAGTCGCCGCCGACTGTCCATTGTTTACTTGCCCAGGAGCTATCGTGGTAGCCATAACCACACACACACACATATACATAGCTAGCACAACAATAACAAAAGGTCATCGCTACTTAACTGTTAAATGGTAGGCGGTAAGCCATCGCCTAAGCAGTGTGTGTGTGTGTGTGGGTGTGAGGTGTGCGTGGGTGTGTGTAAATGGGCGCATAATGAGCGCATGACACTCACTTCATTGTGGCCGACATTAGGGCATCGTACTCCGAATGCGTTGCCTCCTGAACGAAGAGCATCACGGGCTGAAGGACCGCGGCGAGCACCTCGCCATTGTTAATCTCCGACTTGAGCATGGGCCACAGGTTCTGCCACCAGAGTTTCTGCAAGAGCGACAATAGTTATAAGGAATAACGGCCAAGTAGCTGATGGCCTTCCAATTGGTCAGACAATGGCGCTTCCTGGCGCCTCTGCCAGGGAAATCAAATGGCAGGCGACAGTTTTGCAACTGTCATAAAATAGCACGTAATTTGCAAACTGTTGTTGGGGGCTGCAAAGTGCTCGACTTGATGCCATTAATGATGAATGCGTTGACAGAGCTGAGCAGAAAACCAAAAATGGACGACGACGCGTCCGTAAAGCTGGCCAACATCCGTTTCCGGTGCGAACGCTTTTTTCTTTTTCTTTATTTTGGGGATACTTACGCGCGGTATCAGCGGCATGGCCTCTATCAAGGTGGTCTTATAGAACTGCGACTTCTGCTGTGTGTCCTTCATGTTGACCACGTCGAGGAATTTCAACGCATTAATAGCCGGATCGCTAAATGATACAAAACAAGAAAAGTCCATCAAAATTAAATACAGAATGACAGACATTTTATTAACACTCGCCAACAATGTCACATTTATTAGCCACAAAACAGAACAAATGCCTTACGCAAATGTTTTTTTTTTCACATACCCTGTACTTAACAAAAGGTACTTGATGCTTTTTAGCACCTGTTAAAATTTAATTCATGAGCATTTTTCTTTTTGTGCTTACTTTAATTATACTTTGACATCTAAATAAATTTGTTTGGCACTTAATCCCTTTCGGGAACCCATTGTAAAAGCTGTTGAAAACTTTTCGGGCGAAAATGAATATAATCCCTAAAACAATTGTGGCAAATACACATACATACATATGTATATACACATATCTATAGTTGTGCATGAATATAACACAGGATTAAGCAGAAAATTTTATGCGCGTTTCAGTTGTTTTTGCGGGCAAAGTTTTCGCTACTGAAGTGTGAAATGTTTATAGAAATGCGTTTTTATTGTTATGGAAATATAATTGGCTGATGCTTAATTACCAAAAACTGTTTACCTTTCACTCGTGCGCTTTTATTTTCACCACCCCCACCCTCTCCCCTCCCCACTAAGCCCCGCATCAGCTTTTATCGTAGTGCGCAGACGGCACAAAATTTGAATTACCCGGCATTGGAGCGTTGCCGTTGCGGGTAATTCAAAAATAGCCATAAAAGTTGAAAACCAGTTAAATAATGTGCATTGGCATTGGTTGCAATATAAAACTGCGCTTGGTTAAACAATGAGCGCGGCCTTAAATCACATTGCGTATGCGCCCCGTTGCACACAAAGTGCCACTGTATAAGATGCCACCAGCATTGCCCCTGTGGCCCGGCTGATTAGCCCCGGGCAACAAATTCAGCATAAGCGCCGCGGCACGAACTGGGGAGTTCTGGTTGAGTTATTTGCAAGCGCAGCTAAAAAACGCACAGAATACGTTGATAACATTTAAATGAACTTCAAAGTGCTGCCAACAAGCGACTAACTGACTGACAGTCTAGCTGACTGGCTTCTGGGCGGCAAGGGGGCGGCAGAGGGGGCGTATGACACTCAGTTTTACCAAGCAAAAGATTTTGTGAGCCGCCAGCCGCCAACGCCTCGGCCGTGACTTTCAGTTTGTCTAAGCACAGCTCGTCGCACAGTGGTACAATTGCACTTCAATTGAATGCATTTCCAAATGGGTTAAATATAATTGAATGGTATAGTATTACTAGCAAATATAGTTTAACTGAAAATGTGACTGAGATGTATCAATAAAATATTTATCTATCTTCGATACTGTGTCCTGGGAATAGATGTTGTTATCGTAGGCAGACTATTATATTTGTATTTACTAGATGATTTTTTGTCTAAGATTTCAGAGCTTCTTTATGCCGGCAAGAGTAGCCTATATTTGTATTATATGTATTCAAATAAACCATTTAAACTTTCTTTACTTAACCTTTTTGGTCGTAATTTGTATACCTAGATTCCCCATATTTTATATGATCCGAAAAAAATATATTCTCTAGGTCTGACAATTTTATGTTAATTTTTTTTGTTAGCTCTCGAATATCTTCTCTTCAATATTTTAAGCAAAACCTTATGTAATGTTTTTCGATGTTAATTCGATGTTTTTCTTTCAATTGTATACCTTCAATCAAAAGTGAAATTTCTACCCAGTTTTGTGCACATACAGCCCACTGTGCATTGCTTGCCTAGCAGTCTGCGAGTTTTATATTATTTTTTTCTGCCGCATCTGAATGGAGGCTCCACCACGCCAGGCAGATGGAGCCTCCTGGCGGTCTGCCTAGCAGATGCTGTCGTCATAAATCCGCCGCTCTCCGCAATGTAATGGAACAGAGCGTAGCGCTTCGTTCGCTTTCCACTACTCACAATCAGCTCAAGAGATTCGCATTGTGTCTTTCAAGCCTGATTACCGCTTTCATTTACCAAACAGACGTAATTAAGGTGTGCGTGTGGCTGTGTGGTGTCTGTGTGTGCGTGGAGTCTGTGTGTGTGAGTGTGCTTTGTGTCCTTGGTTAGGTAAAAGTAAATGCTTCAATTGAATTTTAGCTACATGTACAAATTGGCTTAGAGATTGCGTGTCTTGTTTGTCTGTGTGTTTGTCAGGGGGGTGTGTGTGTGTGCGTGTTTTTAACAGGTGTCAATTTCATTTGAAACTCAAACAAAAAACTTTCTGCTAAAACTGCGCAAATTGCTGTCGCTTTTTCTTTTGCTTGCTTTGCGTTTAGTTAAAAGTTAATTAATTTGCAGCAGATATGCGACAGTTGAGCAGGGGGCGGGATCGGTGTCGGTATCGGTGTCGGTGTCAGGGGCGGTGACTGCGCCAATTTAGCTAGTTTTCTACTCACACAAAGTATTTGATCAGCTGCAGCAACTGAGCGGTGGGTCGCGCTGTCGGATCCCGGCTGGCCATGCGCGATGTCGCCTCCTGCAGAGCAATGGGCAGCCGCGGCATTAGCTTATGCACATGGTCATCCAGCTGGAAAAGGTAAGAGAAAACTCAAGAGCAGTCCATGATATACGACGACAACTGAAGCCAGATGACCAAAAAAAAAAAAAAAAAAAAGAAAAAGCGAAGCAACAACAACAAACTTGGCCACAACATTGGACGCAAACACTTGAAGTCTGGCTGAATGGGGCCAAAAGTTTTAATGACATGGCCGGAGGCATCTGGAGCATCAGCTACAGCTTCAGCTTCAGCACCTGGCTGAATAATTAGAGTTTCAAGTGGACTTTTGATTACATTTGCATTTGACAAAGCGGCGAATCTAATTACAGCAGCACAACAAAAAACTTTACCCCAGCCGCATCACTTGCTACTTGGCTTCGGATCTGGCCGCGGGCTCAAGCGGCAACTTAATTTAGCTAGGAGAGACTCTTACCGATTCCAATTGCTTGGCATAGTTGGATGTAGAGTTGCCGGCCTGTATAAGTGGTCGTCCATTGTTGTACACCGCACAGATGACCATGCCCAGGGAGAACATATCGCTCAGCAGGCTGCATTTGGAGGTCGTCTGCGTCTCGGGCGCTAGATTTCAATGAATTGTAATTGAGAGTTGTATTGGATTTCAGTTTGTTTTTTCTTTTATTGAAATTGGGAGTTGATATTTGTTTAATGGTCACGCATTGTTTACCCATAAAGTCCAGATTGGGCTGTGCCATTTTTGATACCCTGTTGCTCCATGGTGGGCACGGAATTGAGCTATTCAAATCAGTCTCATTCATTCTTTCTGCAAAGCAACGACAACAACAGCAATGAAAAGAATTATGAATACAAATCGAGTGGCCGGCCACTCGCATTCATTTCAATTGAAACTCACCCACATATTCCATGCCAGCCAGCTTCCAAATGCCCCGCTTGGTTATTAGTATAGAAGATGGACACACATTTCGATGAATTACGTGACCGGAATAGTGCAAGTAGGACAAAGCCTCCGTTAGCTGGAAACGAGAAAGCGTTACAAAAAAAAAAATATATATATATATGTATATACACAGTCTGTCTCTCATAGAGTGGACCACACATTCGAATGGAGTTGTTTGCTTTACCTGCAAGAATCCATATTTGAGCTCCATATCCAAGAAATTGTATTCCTTTGCATGCGGCGGCCTTTGGGGCTGCGCCCCAGCTGCTGGCTGCGTCTGTGGCGTCCCGCCACCCGCTGCTGGCGCCACGCTGGCATTATCATAGGTTTTCGACTCCTGCAAGACAGCGTGCCGCATAAGAATTGGCAGACACGTAGCCTCCAACAAACCGCCCAGCCCACCCCAAAAAAAAAAAAAAATAACGCTCTGTTTGCATTTTATGGCAATTGCTTTTTCAATTTTTCTCGCATTTTTCTTTTCACTTTTCTCGCAGCCTCCCAGCGGGTAAAATAACTATGTCATGAAGTCGTAAACTTTGCAGACAATAAAGAAATTAAGGTGCAGAAACATGTGGCAAATGTAGCTCTTAAAGTAGCTTGTGAAAGCTTGTGCATAGCTGGATTTTTGTGGGACTATAATTTTTCTAGTTTATATTGTAGTTTTGGCATGGAAACGGCATTAGTTGCCTTATTACTGGAGCTTGACTTTCTAGAGGGAGAGAGAGAGACAGAGTAGACTAAGGAACTGTAGGATCTGTCTATCCAAAATTGAATTCATTTAAACTTTAACATAATTAAAACTCTTTATTTATTGCTTTAAGCAATGACTTTAGTTTGAACAAGTTTTTCCTTTCTTTTTTTTCCCCTTTCTTAAATTCAACAAAAGTGCCTTTAATCGTCTTAGTTCTGTGTGGTTATTTAACTGAAGAGCTCTTTAATTGTTTGCCTCTTCTGACAAATAGTTATATGTAATTGTCGTGCACAAATACTTCACAAAATTCAACTTTGACTTCTTGTTTGTGTTTTCGTTCCATTATTCTTGAACATGTTGTTTAGTTTGTAAAACAATTTGGGTTTTACCCATGCAATTTTCAATGTAATTTAACTCGATTCGACTTTTGTTGGAATTGCGTTGGTTCTTTTTTACTTTTTGCTATTGCTATTGTTGTTGTTTTTGTTGTCGTTGTTGTGTGCACCTCAATAAACTAAAATATTGTCTGCCAGTTTTGGGTTGTTCTCGCAAAAACAAAGCACAGAGCGCAAACTTCACTATATGTATGTGTGACTGTGTGTGTGCGTATCAATTTCGGAGCTTTGCAAGTAAAACGAATCATTTTATTGACTCAATCTCCACAGCGTAAACTCTACCAGCACGCAGTATAATTCAATTTAGTTGTATTTGTGTGCGTGTGTGTGTTGGCTAGTATGGGCGCGTGTGTGTGTGTGGGCGTGTGGTTGCTTTATGCATACGTCACATTGCTGTGCTGCCTGGCACTTGAACCGAAAGCCAAACTATGCAGTTGACTGGCTGCCATACGAAACTTTAACCGAACGCAAAAAAGAACAGCAGCAGCAGCAGCAGCAGCAGCAGCAACAACAACAACAACAACAACAACAACAACAACAACAGCAACAACAACATTTGATTGAAACAGCTGCCAGGAAAAGGCATAGAACCTAAAAACGAAGCCAAATTCACAATGGAGCAGAGGGCGACACCGAAAATTGCATATCCTGTTGGTCAGCTAGCCGGCAGAGTACCGAACTCAACTGAACACAACTGAGAGCTGAAAACTGTGAACTGAACCAAACAACAAAAACAACTCACATGAAAGGCCAGCACATTTGAAAGGCTGGCAAAAATGGGCTCTGCGGCAAAGGCCAACGTATCCGCACTCTCCTCGACGGTATGATAGATTTGAAGTATCTGTTGGGTAGAGAGATCAAATGGATATTGGACAATATAAGGCAAATGAGAGCAAGCAAATTGTGTAAACGTAATTTAAGAAATGTGTATTATCCTCAAAGGCATACATAAAGATACATTGTAGACATAGGCTAACGTATGGATACAGATTTGAATACCAATATTACAAAATATATATTTATTTTTCGCATAATCTGCTTATCTACATGAACTCTTTTTTCTATGCTTGTCATATCCTGCACTCATTGCAATTGGGTATCGTGATTTTTGTGCAAGTCATGTAAAGTAAGGCATCTTCTTGGTCAGCATCAAAAATGAAGTTAATCTAGTCAAGTTCTGTCTGAGATTATGTGAGTTAAGAACTTAGAATGTAGAACTATGCTTGGTGTAATATTTATTCATAGGTTGATTAAGGGTTTAATCGTCTATTCTGGTTAGACTAGCCAATTAAACTTCTGGTATTATTATTTTAAAACTAAATTTTGTTTAAACTAACTATGCAAGGCGCATGAACCTTTCCGGGTGCCCTGTGATGATTACAGCAAGCCGTACAGAGTATTCTGATCGGAGTCTTCTCTTCCTCGTTTAAAGTCATTTATTCCAAACTATTAAGCAAGCAGATAGTCTTAGCCTATAGATAGAGTAGGCTACTAGTCGGCTACTCTAGACTGATATTATTCGGTCTAACGTTTATGTTTACTCTTAACTTGAAATCAATTATGAACAAGAAATATTTTTGGTAAATTTCTTGAAAATATTTGACATAAATTCTTTTATATAAATACAATACTGTTAAAAAATATATTTTACTATATACTGCTTGTTAAAGAGATTTCAAAATAGTATATGCATGGCTATATACCCTTTAAATGTGCACACTCACCCTGGGATGACGAAAGCGTTCCAATGTCTTTACCGAGCTCTTCAGCAGCTCTGTAATGGTCTCCTTGCGGCGCGGCTTGTGCAGTTTCTCTGCCACCTTTTTCTCAAATATAAACACCGAACATTCCTATGGATAGAGGAGGGGTATTTGCGTTACACTAGACTGGGCTGGAGCTGGGGATGGGGTTGGGAGGAGCAACAGATTGTTGGGCGCGCTCACCTTGTTGTCACTCTTACGATAGCCATCGTGTATGCGCCAGATGAGCTCTGGCCCGGCTGAGGCCACCGGCTTGCCAATCTCGAAGTACTGCGTTATGGGATTGCCCTCGGCGACATTCTGTGTGGATGTGGCGGCCGCCACGTTGGCGCTTTTGAACTTGGCGAACATTGTGCCAGCGGACGTACCATCGATTAGCTTTGAGAATACATTCGAAAAGCTGCCCTGACGCTTGCAATGTGGCACGCTGCTGCTGCCGCCTATTGTTGGCGCTGAGCCGCTAGCTGCACCGCCAGCACTTGCCGACACGCCAGCCTCGCCGGACGCTCCACTTGCTGATGATGCGCCGCTGACGCTAGATAAACGTTCACGGAGCGTTATTCCCAAGCTGCTGACTGTTGTGACTGGCACATTAACTGATCCAATTGAGCTTCTCTCTTGTGGTATGCCTCTGCCTGCGACACCGACACCAACACCAACACCAACACCGACACCGACACCAACACCAGCACCCGTTCCCACGCCGTTATATGTATCGCATTTCGCAGTCGCCGCGTTGTCTCCGTAGCCATTCACGTCGCCAGCGAGCAGACCTGCACCGCCGCCACCGGAATACTTGCGCGTGTGCGCTCCCTGACTGCCACCTAGCGTGCCGCTCTGACCGGGCTCGAGTATTGTGCTGGCGCTGCGATTACGCGCCCCTGCTGCATTGCCCACGCCCACGCCGATGCCGACTCCTGTACCGGGTACCACGCCCACGCCTGCACCCACACCCACACCGCCCACACCTACACCCACGCTGCCCACACTGCCCACGCTGCCCACACTGCCGTAGACACCGCCGACCTGAGCCTGCTGCTGCTGGCCAGTTCTGGCTGGTGAACCCGCTGCCACCGCTGCCGCTGCCGCTGCCACTGCACCACCGCCGGGCGTTATTCCAACAGCGCTGCCACTGCGACTGCGTTGCACCTCCTCGACGCTATCCAAACGTGAAAAAATTCTGGCCGCCGTTGTTGCCGTGTTGCTGCCCGCACTGTGCACCGCCAGCCGACTATGAGCACTTCCGTTTCCGGTTCCAATGCCAGCACCAGTTACCGTTAACGTGTCGCACCCACTGTTTACCGCAACAGCCAGCTGTTATAACTAAAGCTCAAGCCGCAGCGCTGCAAATAAAGAAAGAACGCATAATTTCCTTTTAATTGCGGTCACTTCACATGCCCCACACGCGCCGCCCAGTCGCCGAGTCGCTGAGGCGCGCTAGACTCACAGCGCAGTCACTCGAAAACCAACTCATGCACCCTGTTCCATGCTCCAAAATGGGGTATATCGATGATAGTTGTTGTTGCATATCAAAATGTCCAAATATCGATTTATTTACATTTTTTTTATATATATAATTTTTTTTTAAAAATTGGTATATTTGCAGGACACAACTGATACTCCTTTTTGATATATTAAAAAATTGTTAATGGCATATTTAAAAATATATTCAAAGCTCAGGGCAAAAGTTTCACTCTTACCAACACATTGAGATACCCCATTCAATAGTTAAAGGACTCCGCTTATATATTTATCTATAAATTCGATTTTTGTTATTTAAATAGTTACTTTCATTTCGAGGGTATATTATAGTCCTTATAATACTTGCTTTCAACGCTCTCACTTATTTTGGTCTGGCAATTAATGCGCTTATTGCCGGTCTGACTTTACTTAAATTTATTTTCGTTTTTTATGTCATTCTTCCGTCAGCTTCACACAAAACTGCACAATTAAAAAGTTAAATGAGCTCCGAGCGCAATTCAAATTGTGTGTCTGACTGTACGTCTGTGTGTGTGTGTACGTGTGTGTACGTGTGTGTTGTTTGGTTCATAATTTTATGAAAATGTGCTTAAGCGCATTATCTCTTTATTAATTACTTTAAAAAGTAAAAACATTTTACGTATTTGCATATTTAATTTGCAATTGGCCAAATTTAAATTAAATGCAATTCAATGTGTCAAAAGTTTCTGAGTGTAAATACGTGGCGTACTTTACTTATTGCAGTCACTGTGCACAGACTCAGACTGATTGCTCTTCGCCTCCCCCCTCCCGACCCGCTGCGCTCACCTGTATGTAACATTTTTGTTTGCTTCCGAGTAGTTGAGCATCTGTCAGAGGGTCTGAGCCCAACTGATGGCCACAAATTGACTTGGGAAGACTCTGGAAATGGCAAAGGCAATGCCGAAAGAGCAACGTGGCCAAAATAAATTTCAGGGCAAACGTTAAACTATTTAGTACAAATACTTGGCGCTTTCTTTGGCATTGCGTCTCATTTTGACTTCATGGCAAAATAAATAAATTATGAGACAGCAGCTAGCTTGCAGAGCGCCTAAAAGCACACCGAAGGCAGCAGCAGAGGGGCTGACAGACAGACAGATAGACATACTGGCAGGCAGGCAGGCAGACGAGGCAAAACACAACTTACTAGGTCAGCATTTGAAGCTTAAAGCCGGAACCAATGAACATAAGTACAATTCGGCTTAAATATTTATGGGCCATAAGCGAGTGTTGAACTTCAAACGTTGAATCAATAAACCCACGACGTGTATTCACGTGGATTACACCTGCATAAGGTCTGGTTCAGCCGGTAAGCCGGAAAACCAATTGGGTTTTACATAAAAGTAACGTAAGACCCTACAAATTTATATTTAATTTTTATAAATATGGTAACTGAAGAGAAAGCAACTCGACGTGTCCCAATTCTCGCTCAAACATCTCCAAAACTGAGAGTTTGTTAAGCAGACTTATATTTTGAGAATCAACAAAATTTAAAATCAACAATAATGCTCCAATCCACAGCTAACTTTGAACATTTGTCAGTGACTGATTTCACTACCTAATTATGAGTATGTTTTATGTATAATTTCTCCTATTTAAATAACTAGGTTTTTCAAAGAAATCAATAATAATTAAATGTACTATTAATTAATAAAAAATAATTAGCTGCACATAGAATATTGGAAGATTAGGAGAAATAAAAGGATACCAAATATTCAGAATTCATTGCATACTTTCCGGAGCATCGAATTTGGGCCACAGATCTTCTACTACTTTTAAACAGCGAGCTAGCTATTTTCACAATCACCCTAACGTCCTGGCAAGGAACCTGTTAAGGAGGCGAATAAGAAGAAGACTTAAAGGGACCTACCCAACAGATCTAGTACATCAAGTCTTTAGTGTCAGCATGCAGATCGTTCGCTTATCAAATAAGAACCTAGAGTAGACTAAACTAAATTAACATAGGACGCCATATGTATCATCTACTACCTGTGCCTATATTTAAACTAAACTACTTGTAACCTTAAATTATTGTTATATTATGAGCCCCCGATCCTCACTCTGATAACAGATAACACCTTACAGTATACAAATGTGATAATGCCTCGCGAAAACAGGGTCCGATTTGGAAATGCTATACCATTTTCGACTCGTACCGCCAAATACCTAATTTTAGCTACTTTTGACATAAACGCTATGGGGTTATATCACAATTCTGGATTTCAACCAATTCTATGTTACTAGTCGAAATAGACCTTGCTGTACATTAGCATGCATGTATTATCCAGCTTTCACTCATGCTTCTTCTTATTGAACAATCGCTAATAATTGGATTTCCCGTAATTTTTGAATCATTCTATGTTGGTTTTTCCGAAAAGTACGAGTCATATGTCTCCTGAACTTTTACACAGCTCTTAGAAAATGATATCGAATCTGAACGGATAAAAAAAAAGTGGTTTTGTATAACAGCTCTAGCGTACACTTTCTGCTTTGCTTCAAGACAATCGGCCAGTCCGGGCAAACAAAAGAAAAGTTGTGTATGTATAGTTAATACGCTTTGCAGGTGTATAATGATTGATTTATTTATAAAGTTGTTAGTTAGAGCAGAACAAAAAGTCGCTGCTTTTAATCAATAACCTTTTAGTTATTTTTCCAAATTGAACTTTCACGTTGAAGGTCAATTTTCTTGCTAAATGCGAAAAAGTTTTTTATCCTATGTCCTTAATTTACTTTTAAAATATACCGTAACGAGGTTACAACATTGCAGTCTGTGAGCTTTAATAAATCAAAGGTCAAACTGCGAGCAACCTGAGCTCTAACAACTGTTCAACTGTTTTTTTATAATTCTAATACATACAGCTGAATATATATATGTGCGTTATTTTGTAAAAAAAAAAAATGGAATGATTCTGCATAAAACTTTTGCCACAATATAAACTTTAATTAAAGTGCATAAAATTCAAACACAAAATGTCGCATCCAATTAAAATTCATGACCTGAAAAACAGGCGGATTAGCAGCGAAATTCGAGTCCCTTTTTATTTGGGCCAACATGGAGAAATGAAAAATTAACGTTCTAATTTCATGTTCAGCCATCGGAGATGGTCTTTAATCAAGGCACAAAATATTTACACAGGCCCACAGCTGCTCATCAGCGTCAGGATCATTATGATGATAAATAGCTAATGAATATCAATGCCAAAATTAGCGTTTATTTAAGTTTAAATCTGAATTTGAATTTTATAAATGCGACCACGTAACAAATCGAAGCAGCTCACAAAAAAAAAATGCGAAATGCGAAATGCTTCTGGCACGTAGTCAAGGTAAGGGGCGAGGTACGGTAATACGGGGGCACAGAGGGTCAATTTTATTGATTTGTGCACACACATACAAGCACACACACATACACACACACACACACACACACACACAGCAGCAGCAGCCAAAATTAAATGATGAAAGCAAAATGTTAACAAAACTGAGCGAACGAACGTGAAAGGCACAAAGCGCGAAAATTATTTTCGTTGTTATTGTGTGGGTTGCCATTGCTGTTGTTGTTGTTGCTGTTCCTGTTGTTGCTGCTGCTGTTGTTATATTTGACAATTTGGCATATAGAAATACATGTCTATACTATTTATCAAATGCTTTGTGAGTTTAATATTTTTAGCCTAAAGCCAAACGAAGATGGGCAGCAGCAAAAGCAACAACAAGAAGCAAACGTTGCTTAGCGCTAACTGAAGACAAACACCACACACACACACACACAGCAAACACAAACACACACACACACACACACCCGCACGAACCACAACAACACATACACACCCGTTACACACACGAACAACACACAGAACACACGCAAAGACAGGCTAAAATAAACGTAGACTGACGGACACACACACACACGCGCCCATACACTCATACACGCACACACTTCAATGTCTCAATTAAAAAAAACAGTGATGGTCCTTTTTGCCGTGTGCACACACACACACACACACATACAGGACCGTTAAAAACAACAGCTGTAGTGGTGCGAGCCAGTCTGGCACATGTTTTGTTTGCCTTTGCCTCATTTATTGTGCGCCTGGCAAAAAGGACAAAAGCAGCGCCTGATAAACGGTCGCCGCTGTCAGTTGCGTGCTTTTCTTCTTATATGGCACTCACACACACACAGGTGAGCAACACACACACACGCACAGACGAGAGGCAGTCGTAGAGATTATACATGTAGAAGATTGCTTTAGCAATAGAAGTCTTTGAGCTAGACCGCAACAACTTTAATTTAATTTTCAATAAGGCTTTAAGATTTTAATTGAAAATATATCTTAGGCTAGAGCTATATCTATATATTAGAAATAATTGAGCTATAATATCAAACTTTAATACATAACAGAGCAATATTAGCCAATTCCCTGTGCTTCAAAAGAGTACTTATATATAGTTTGCTTCTTTAATAAGAAGGTTTCTCTCAGGCCAGTTTCAGCTAAACATATTTTAGAAAATTCCGGTATTAAAATTCTTCAATGTGGCATAAAAACAAATACTATCAAATCCAACATTCTTGAGCTTTAATATTTTATAAAATATGATTTTCTTACAAAAAAATTATAAAAATATATTTAAGTCATGAGTGTTAAGTTACTTCCTCAGAGTAGCCAAAGCTAAGTCCCTGACTACAATAAAATATTATATTTTGTTGTTATATGATTTCATTTTTAGGCATACATATATAAACGTATAGCTTTAAACAGGTTTAATATTAGTTAAAAGCACACAAATTATTATATAAATATGATTCGTGCTAAATACATAAACTTCAATATGCTGCACAGTAAGCATAGGTTTAATGTTTGATTAAATCAGCGAAAAGTACATAAATAGAATTAGCCCTTAGTCGAAAAACGACCCTCGGTTCGCTCACACACACACACATACACACAATTGTTGGCACACATATGTGACTTTCATATACGCTTTACGACCCCAATAAGCAGTCATAAGCATAACAAATGCACAAATGGGCAAAAGTACTTTTGCGAGGGTTGGAGTTCATTTCGTCCATTTCATTTGCGGCCTGTGTACTGTCGTCGGGCATTACGTATACGCAGCATAGGTCGCAACCGGATTGCTGCATTGTTAATTATCTACTCGAGGGCCTTTCGCTTGAGTTGCCCATTGTCAAATCGGGCTC
Organism: Drosophila montana; assembly: GCF_035044405.1. Lineage (NCBI taxonomy): Eukaryota > Metazoa > Arthropoda > Insecta > Diptera > Drosophilidae > Drosophila > Drosophila montana. The sequence goes on from NW_026997535.1 coordinate 398,598, forward strand.
AACGCATTGTCTGTCTGTCGTCTGTCTGATAAGGGTTCCATTTCGAGCGCATGTCAGCGCGTTCAGGCAGTTAGACGTTTAGACATTCGGGCCAAGAAATACAAACGTTAACCGGATAGTTAGGTTTCTGATAGTTCAAGACGGACCACAAACGACCTCAAAGTGACAGCGCGCCAAGTGCGCGTACATTTGCATATTACGCATACGCCACGTGAAACGTGCCGCAACGCGCATTGTGGCATATCTGTTGGGGGCGTATCTACGGATGCTTAATTAAATATTTTGCGTAATTTATTTAGTTATTCCCCGTAGTATGCACTTGAAAATTGAATGCCATTCGCTTTGTGTGCGCACAGTTAATCTGTATTTGTGTATGTGGTATGTTCAAAAGCGCCTCAAGTGTTGCAGACGAGCTGGCATAATTGAATTGCTTCTAACTGCAGCCAAAGGCAGCAACAATCGTGGCATAATTATAGGCTCGCCCTAAGGGCTGTAAATTACTTGTTGTTGTGCGCTGAAGCTTATAAATGAAATTAGCCGCAACAAAGCGCCGCGTAAATGCGGCTTAAAGCAAAGCTAATTATACGAAAATAAACTCAGGCAAAACTAAACCGAAACTAAACCAAACTAACACGACTTAGCGCTGTCCCACGTCAACTTTCGTTTTGACCATCTTAGCCCAAGTATTAGCCAACAGTTGGCTACGCTTTCGCCTGCTGCTCGCCGCCTGTGGTTGGCTGCCGCTTGTTGCTCTGCCGTGTTCGTGGTGCCACAATCTGTTTAGCTGTGCGGCTTAATTGCCAGGCAATATGCGTCAACTTGCACGTCGTTCGCTTCAGTGCGTTCACTGGCTGATCGGCTCAGTGTCTTAATATGTTTGTTATCGCCCAGTGTCTGTGCCTGTGCCTCTGCCTGGTAATCAGTTTTCAATAAGTGCTGCCCGCTCTTAGCTCAGCTGTCTGTGTATTTAACGGCTCGAACGGCAACTCAATAACACAGCCGGGTCACACGCCCTGCTAAGGTGCGTCATGCTTAAGTCGCTGCTTTTATGAATCCTCACCGACTCTCGTGCATGGAATTTAATTTAATTGGTTATTAGTGCACACGCTATATGAATTTCAATTTGAGACAAGCATGTGGCGCAAATTATATTAATTATCACAGCTAAATAAAAGCAGCAATAAACACATCTTAACTTTCGGATAAGCTGTGACAGTCGACATGCAGCAGAATTTTAAGCACTTGTGCTTGAAATTCAATTCTATTTATCGTTTTGAATTTAAATACATGTATTTGTTTAATAGGGGCCTAATAAAGTGTATAAGCCAGCCAAATTATTAGAGCATTAGCTTGGGCTCTTAATATTCGGAACGGAAGTGTTGGAAAACTCCGATTGGTTCTGCTATTCATACTTCCTATATTCAGATATGCAAGTTGCCATTTTAGGAGTAAACAAGTGTTGGAAAACTTTAACCCATTCAGATATTAATGCCAATCGCCTTTTAGCGGTATAGAAGTGTTGGAAAACTATCGAAGTTTGGATTCAGATATTGATGCCCATCGCCTTTTAGCGTTATAGAAGTGTGGCAATGAGCAATGAGCTCCGTAATTGATACTACCTATCGTACTTTTATCGCAGATTCTCTTAACATACACATTGTTGTGTCTAGTGTTGTAAAGTTATCGACAGCTAACTCAGTTGATTAGCTCGATTGCCGACAGTATCTGATTGGCACTATCGATAATATTATGCATATTTGAAAACGTATTCTTATTTAAATGTTGAAGCTACAAAATACTAAATTAAATATTTGCGCAGCACATTTATTTAAAATTAAGCTCTAAATGAACAGACATAGTATATTTGTGGCATTTAATTTCAATATAAATTATGATAGCTCAACGCCATGCATATATCTCATTTTCGATGCGCTTTTAAGCTTTGTTCTAGAAAATGCTATATAATTCCACTTAATTTAAGCACTTTTTACACTTTTGCACACTTTATGCACGGAGGAATTCGAGAGCAAACTAAAAATAACCTAATTGAATTCAGTGCCCGCTGCAAATTGTGTTCGGCAGAGGCGGACCGCAAATGACGCTGTCATATTTATAATTCATCGGTTGGCTGCACAGCGAAATCTCTCGGCAATGGTTGCTATTGGAATTTCGCTGGCGAAATTCAATTTTATTTTAGACCGAACCGAGAGACAACATCAACAAATACAAATTGTTGCCGTTGCCTAATTGAACATACCAAAAATCTGGCATATACATTTATGCAACAAACAATTGTGCAATGCGACACTAATTGCGCGTTGTATCATATATGTACATATGTTGGATAATAATTTGTTGCCATTGTGCGCGGCTCCCATATTGAAGGCAGTTGATCCAAAAGTGGCACGTGATTACAGGGTGCGCCCTTTGCGTGCCATGCAAACATATGCAAATGAAGGCTGTGCCCGAAAAAAAACTTTAATCAAATTTTCAACTATATACGTATATGAAATTCGAAGTGGACCTTTTGAGGTCATCTGAAAGTTTGGGGAGAAGCAATCAGTTATAGCTGATATCTGAGCAGGCAATAAGGGCCAGTTGCTGATTTGTTTAGCTCGACAATGCTGTCGAATTTAAAAGAATTTGTGGAACTTGTGGAAAAATATATCGTATCATGTATCATCACAATCCAGTAAGAATTTTGTGGCATGTGCCACTTGACGCCGCATCAACAACAATAGAGTCTTGTCGTCTTGTTGGGACTCAATTATATGCATAAATGTGCAATGCCATTGAGACACACAAACACACACACGCAGAAAGAGAGAGAGGTCCCAACCACATATGTATAACACAATAACGGCAAAGTCATTCGCACACACACACACACAGGCACACAGACATGCAGAGCCAACTTGGTTGGCTGTAAGTTTTGCCTGCCCTCAAAATGACTTAATGCTTAATGCCATTTAGGGCAGCACTGGAAATTATTTTAAATTGCGGTGCCGCCCCTTTGGCCTCTTTTGCCACTCGGTTATGCCTTTGTTGCCTTGGCAAAGGGAATTATAAATTATGCCATGGCACAGCTCGCTTTCTGTTCGACTAAAAATAAAACATAATTTAGCGACACTCAACAGCAGCAACATCAACGGCAACAAGAGTTATTTAAAATCGCTTAAAATTGGCAACATTTTCAAATTTTTTCCGGCTCCCTTCTCCTTTTCTGCGCTGGCAAGCGAAAATTTGCATAAGTTTTGCGAGAGTTTTCTGGAATAACAACAAACTACTGCAGCAGCAACAAGCTGCGAAACGCATTAAAATTGCATAAAAAGGAAAAAAAACTTCTCCATTGCATTCTTTGTTGCTTGTGTGCAGCATCCAAAACAGTTGGTCAGAGTTAGATAGAGATAGAGAAGTAGAGCGAGGAAGTTGGGTCAAGCGTCGGAAGAAGCGATTTTCCAACAATTTGTTTTCCTTTGTTATTATATTTATTGAGCACCATTTCCAAAGCACTTCAAAGTGTTTTCACTTTGACTTCGTTTGCTGCGAAATGAAGGCAGCAACTCGACTAGGCTGAATTCAATATAAGATATATGGAAACTGGATATCTAGAATTTAACTTATTTGTGAAACAACTCTGCACGAAGCTTTACACGCAAAATTATTATATATATTTTGCGTGCCTATGCATTATTCATGAATTGATTATATATTTATTGCAATAACATATTCCCTCTGGTGCATATAACATTACGGATTAATTAATAATAACACAGGCAAGAAAAACATGTGTGTAACAACGGAGGCTTCTTGAGAAGTTTGAATGAATTAAAGATGAGTTGAATGTAATCGAGAACTTAGAAAATATACGATTAAACTTAAGTTGCTTTCAGCAATACATTTGCAATAATCTCGGAACTCATTTTCGAGAAACTCAATAAAATTCTTCCAAGAAATTGCACATTTATTTCAATGAATTAAATATGAGTTAAATATATTTGAGATACGATAAAATACGATATACCTTTACTAATACTACTGTAATATTCTTAGTATAAACACACGTTGTTTTAAATAATTAAGCAAAAGTCTTGCCAGAAATTCTGGAAAAGATTTGGTACATTGAATAAATTAAAAATGTATTCAATTATATTGAATAACATGGGAAAAGGCTGATTTAATTCTAGTAGCAAGACTGTAAAGTTATTCTCAGTAAATTTTTGCGAATAATTCAACCGAAAATCCGCAAATTATTCGCAAATTATCCACAAAATTGCAATTTATTACGAGCCCTTTGATAATTGGCTTAAGCCCTCGCATTCAAGAATAGCAGCTGCTTTTAATTAAATTAAAGCTCTGTTTAATGCATTTTTATAATAACCCAATTAATAACAATGCAAATGCATTTAAATTATTAAATTGTTTTTGTTTTTGTTTCACCTTAACACTCGACGTATACGTGATATTTGTCACTTCAAAAATGTTTTGAACGCACTGCAAAAATACAAAAAATTACAAAAATTACAAAAAATATATGCAATTAATTACAGTCTGTCAAGAAGTGTACTGTGGCAGGTTTTTTTGAAGTTCAGTTCAAAATGTTTGTATTCATAATGCACTTAAATTTTAATGTGAAATCAATTTTAAGCACTTTATTATAAATACACATGAAAAATTAATTGCACATTAACGCTACATAGGACATGTGGCAACGGTCTCAGACTGAGTATCTCTAAGTATCCATTTCTCGACATGATAATGGTCCACAAAGAAGGTAACGACAGCGACACTAATTAAACACGTTTTTATATGCAGCAAGCACACACACGCATAGAAGATGCCAACCGTATGTGTGTGCGGGCTCCTATGTGCCAGGTGTATACATCAGACGTGCGTGTATCTTATCCCCCATATAAGTATACCTGTTTGTATGTTCGAATCGTTCGGCGTGGATTTCACTTGTTAGACGCGTTTAAAATTCTCGCACGTTCGCACGCAGTGAAGTCCCCAAACAGACTGAGACTCGAGACTTACGCTCGGACTCGTCCACGGACTCGACTCCGGCGCGAAGCAACAGCTATCAAATATCCCAAATCGAGCATAAGAATGCCCCAAACTGTTGCGCGCAGGGGCCAGGCCGTGGCCCAGGCCCGGCAGCAAATGTGCTAAATTCTTGCAATGCGCAGGCGCCTCGCAGGGGCAATGTGGGCCATTGGGGCAATTGGCAAACAGCTGAGAAGCAACAGTTTGTTGTTTGGCGGGGTGCTGGTGCAAGGACAATCTCTGGCAGCCAGTCAAGCAGCCAGCCAGCCAGCCAGCCGGTTAGCCAGAACTGGGTCTCTCAGTCAATGTCACAAACGCTTCGTCTCATACACAAAGCAGAAAGAGGAGGAGGAAGAGGAGGAGGAGAAGGAGCGCGTACGAGGCCTTTGGCGGGCTGATATTGCCCCGAACGCTTGTTGCTTCTTTTCTCACCGAGCTCTGCTTCCGTTCCCGCTCCTGCTGCTACTGCTGCTGCTGCTGCTGCTGCTCCAGTTGTGAGAAGTGCCTGTACAAAATATCCATTTTTCCCAAGAGCTTGTGCCCTTGCCCGCCGTCTGCTGCAATTAGTATGCACAGCAACAACATTTACGCCATTTTTTTTGCACATTAAGCAGCACAGGTGAACTGTGACCCGGCGCCGTTGACGACGTGACGCGCCTGCATCAATTCGTATTTAATTAGTTTGCCCATTTTTATGCGTCTGACGAGCCTTTGCCCTGTCAGCATTATTTTATTATTAACAGCATTTATTTAACGCTAACTAGTCCATCGAATTGTCTATCGATCTGTGCATAGTTACCCAGCGCCATGACAATTCCCATTACTATCAACAGGCATCAGGTATTATGCGCCACGTAAGCTTAAGCAATGCCAAACTGTCAAAACACATTACACACTTAACGACTCAGCGTGTTGCGACTGTAATCAAGCGGAAAGCAAGTATTTGCTACATTAGCTCTACGGACCTTGAACAATGTTAAGCAATTATCAATACCCTGTACTCAATCAAAATGATTAAAAGGGGGCATAATAAAGAAGTAAGAATCCAAAAATAATAAACTTCAAGCGAGCAAAATATATATATATATATATATATGATCTGATCTGAGTGCTTATCTAACGACTTACGACCCTCAATTTGTAGAACATGCTGGAGCACAAAGTATCTGCCACTGGCGAACTCTTAATAGTTTAATAGTTACCGCTGTCAAGGCTGAGCTAAATATATTATGAAGGCTAAACACCGTGTCATATCTCAGGCATCAAGCGAATCACCACCAGCAGCAGCAGCTGTAACTGGAAGATGCATCCGTGTTGTTGCATTGTATCTCGTTTCTTTATAAATAACGCTAGCAACTGTGCAGGATAAAACGTAAAACACCCCCTCCCCAACCCTCCCCTCACCACTTGCCCACGCAAAACGTGAGAAAAAGAAATGCATTTGCGAGGAAAACGTAACTGAGTTTTCGTGCCGCCTCCTGTGAGGAGTTTATTATAATCTATGAAATATGTTTAGCTAGTATACAATTGCATACAACGCTGTAAGGAAATACCTAGAATATAAATAAAATAGTTTAGTTTTTGCATGAATAAATGTACTGCCTGAAATAACATTGGGATGCTTTAAAGTCCTGTACGTAGCTATAAAGTTTTTACATTTTTATCAAATGTTTAAGCTCGTTCACAAAGTGAAAAGAGTACATTAAGATTATTCAATGTGCGCCATGCTAGCCGTGCTTAAAACATGCCATTTATGCTCGTGTATAACCGTGTCAGATGCAGTGTTCCTCTAAATATTTTACAGTCCTAGAGTTAGAGTGAGCCGCAGAGGCTTCACAATGAAGCTCTACGGCTCTCTGTTGGTAAGTGCGCGGTTCGACGGCTCACCGCGATTTGAAGCTAGAAATTGTACAGCTCCAAATCCTACCTGTCATGTTATATCTAAAGCTCATTCCAACACCAGGCTGAAAATTACTTAACATTTCACCCAGCTGCAATAGTGAAAGCCAGATCTTCCCTTGTATCCATTCATACCCTACCTGTCGTGATATATCTGAATCTCGTCCTAGCATCTAGCTAAAAAGATCTCAACATCTCAGCTTGCTGCAGTTGTGAAAACCAGATCTTCCCTTACACATATCATTTAACTCTATCCATTTCATAATATTCTCTACTTGTCATGTTATATCTGAAGCTCGTCCCATCACCCGGATGAAAAGATGTCAGCATCTCATCTTTCTTTACACATATCCCTTAAACTCTGTCATTTTTACAGGGCTAGTCTCCGTATATACCCCTCATATTATAGCCAAATTGAAAGAATCCCATTGAAAAGCTCCTTCAAAGATCGATCCGATATTATCCACAAATAAGAAAACTCGTTTGCAGCTGTTTCGAGTACTTGAAACGAGTATTTGGCAGTCGGTTAGACCCCACTGCAAAACTCTTGCTTATTTTGCTTGTTTATTTGCAACGCTTTCCGCTTAACCCTTTGACGCTTGGCATTCCCATCGCGCCAGGCAATTTGAAATTGAAAATATACTCGCACACTTGCCACACACACGTCCGCAATTGCTAATAATTTTCAAACGATGCATATCTGTTTGTTTTTGCCCGGTCGATGCAAACAGCAATTTGAATTGGCAACAACCAAAGCGACAAATAAACACACACAGAAAGCATTTCCAGTGTCATTTCAATGTTATTGAGCGTAAAATAATATTTTCTATGGACCTTTAAGTGGGCTCTTTGCGTTTTTAGTGGCCGTGGCTGCCCACTGAATTGTTATGAATTTTTTATGCATTTTAAGCAGAAATCAAAACCAAAATAAAAGCGTTGTGTAAATATTATGCGCATTTGTACATTTCATCAACAGCAGCAGCAGCAGCAACAACAACAACAACAATAACAACAACAACAAAAATCATCCATTTCCGTTTCCGATGCGCCTACAGAAACAAGTCATGCCTGAAATTTTACAACAAGTTTATGTGTTTTCGCCCATCTGTCTGGCCTGCCAGCTCTGCCCGCTCCTTGGCGCAATTTAATTGCAAATTGAGTCGCCAGCACTTGAAACTAAATCTAAACCTCAACCTGAGCCAGAGCCAGGGCCAGAGCCAGGGATTTTCAGTTACCGTTTCCTCAAGCAAAACTTTGTCCATGCAAAGCGTAAATAAAACAAAAAACTTTTCCAGCTTGACATTGGAAACGTGTCTTGATTTAAGTTAAAACAAACTCAGTTATAGTGGCATACACTTTAAATCCGCTTGAGCATAGCTATATAAAAGGCACTTTAAAGTTAATTGCAGTCGAAAATTTGTTACGATGCTGTAAATATAAAAGTATACATTGTCTAACCCAAACTAGACTTAGAGGGTTGCCATAAAAAGTGTAGCCTCGACAAATGTCCAAAATAAGTAAAAATGCCAATAAATCTGAAAAAAGCTGTAGCATTGAGTCAAACTAACATTGGGACATTCAGTTGGGTTCAGTTTTGGACAAAGTAAAGAGAGTTTAATGACTGTTTACTGAGGATTTGGCAACTTTACATGTCCAAATTTTTTGTAATTTTCAACTGGATCTTAAACAAAACTAGCTCTTATGGATTCTGATATTCCTTCGATCATACAGACGGATAGGCGGACGAACATGTCTGGATCAACTTGGCTATTGATGCTGATCAAGAATATATATACTTTATAGGGTCGGAGATGTTTCCTTCTGCCTATTACATGCATTTGCACAAAAACAATTTTAATTGCCATGCATTACTTAAAGTATATATAAATAACATATTGTTCTTTATGAGTAAGGATTGAGTTCTTCACCGAAAAGTTTATAAAGTTCAAATGAAAAATCCATTTAGATATAGACTGATTAAAATGCTATAAAGCAAACAAACCGCCCATGTTTTTACATAGAAATTAATAATTATTATTCTTTTCTTTGTTTTTATTACTATAACTAAAACATAGAATTAAAGGCATTAGTCTAATAATTTCGAGCATCCAACCAACAGTTGGACATATGAAAACGGATTCTGGTTAATTACCATGGAAATTTAATTGTTGAATTACAGTCGAGAAATTTGCCGCCAGCTTATTTGGTTCATATTTATTTAAATGCAATAATCCAAATATGTGCATTAATATATAGTATTTGTATTAGGCAATTATGATATCAATTAGCCTGTGAATTTGACTAAACAAACTCAAATAGCAGTTGCAGCTTATTTGTGTTAATTAATGGCTAAAATCGTTTCGAGTTCCAACGAATTGCAAAATTGTTGAACAACATTTGCTGCAAATAATTTGGGCACTCGCACAAAATCCACAAATTTGCCAGTTGGGCAAAAGCTGGAAATTTCGAATTAATTTTTGGTCTCGGCATGTACACAAGCTAAATTGGCCAAGTGTTCGGGGCTGGCATTGTTTTTAGGGGCCAATTAGCTTTTGGGATAACACATGGCAGCAACAACAACAACCACATGCCTAACTATGACTTGCCCATCACAATGAGCCATATGCGGCATAATGGCAAAAAGCAGGGGGCGTGCAGTGGTAAAGTCATTTTAGACTCGCATAGACAAAATGTCTAATACAAACATGAAAGTTAATTAAAGCGAAACTCAACTGACATGAATTTATATGGACTAATAATATGCCACCGGCAACGCACACCCACGCACACCCACACACGCACACACACAGGCACACTCATATGTGGTGTATGGCATGGACATGTGGCTTACGCTTCGCTTAATAGCGAGCTATAATTAAAACTGACAAGTAAATTAGTTTCCGCCAACGATCTGAAGACGTTTAGTTTAATTTTTATTAGCCTGCAAAGGTTTTAACAATGAGCCGGAAACGTGGCCGGCGATTGTCGCATTTCCGGTCGCTTCGGCTTCGGCTTCGCACCTGCCCTGAGCACATACGCAGCGTCTGCGTCCGTTTTGGCCATGTTTTATGCATGCGCCTATTAACTGATTTTATCACGCAACAAATATGCACTACGGCGCGTATGCATAATAAATGCTCTACAGCCCACACGCATTGTTGGGAACAGCTGCTGCTGCGGCTGCGGCTGGTGCGTGATTCGCTGGCGATGAATTTGAATCTGTGCCGCAATCTTTGGCGCATTTTACGCGCCCGCTGCTTATGTCCCGACGCATTTTTATGACCTTGTTTATCCTTGTCACATGGCAGCGTCTTTAAAATCGTCCACAACTTTGATGAACTCGTAAAAAAATATAAAAGGAGTCTCGAGACAAAAAAAAAACAGAAAGGAACTGAAAACTGCGAATTGCCCTTAAGACAGGGTAGCGCATCAAAACCGACTGGTGACGGTGGGCGTGGCAGCATGTAGGCGGTCACGATTGACAGCTGCCTGGGATGCCTTGTGCCAGGGCTTGCATGAATGAGCGCATAAATTCCAAAATGATTGTCAGGAAAAGCGTCTGAGAGAAATTAATGATGACTTTTATACGCGAGTAATTCGTGGCATTTTCATAATAAACCTGCACACACACACACACACACGCACACTCTTCCGCACACACACACCCGCACACATAGGTGGCCATAATTTGATTCGTAAGCAGCATATGAAAATGTGCGAAAGAAATTATTTTTGTGAACGCATGCAGGAAATATTTTATATTATATTAAGGGAAGGGGCAGCAAAAAGAAGGCCACGCACACACACACACAAACACGCACACACGCTTACATTAAATCTGTCTGTGTGCATGGGTGAGTTTGAAAAAAAGCTTTTTTATGCTCGTTTGCATTCATTCCGATTTTTATACCGATTTAAGTCTGTTTAACAGCCGTCATACAATTTATAACGCATAATAAGACAATCGGACGAAACAAATGCGCCCACACACACAAACACACACAGAGAGAGAGAGAGAGAGAGAGAGGCAAACAAAAAATAAGAGGATAACATAAATTGACAAATTTACTTGGGCCCAACTTGGCCAGGTGGTTGGCGGCTTCTTAAAGGCGGCCAACAAAAGTTGTCAAAGTATTTGCCACAAAAGTTTTTGAGAAAACTAAAAGCCAAACCAAAGGAAAGGCCCCGGTGAGAAATGTGACAACTGCAGCAGACAATTTGACTTAGTGGGCATTGGCAACAGGATTGCCTCTGGATTCCATGGGGAGCCACTGCCTCTGGTTGGGAATAAGTTAGGGCACATTCCCTAGGATTTATAGTTCTTATGATGTTTAATTAATTCTCTTCTTATCTCTTTCTATTTGTCTTGGCCTTTGCCCCCGACAGGCAGTTGCAAATGATTGCAATTCTGGGAAATGGTATTTCTTAAAATTTCTGCACCAATGAGAGAATTCCATGAATAACAAATAAAATCCGAATTATCAGCCCAAAAGCAACATTTTGTTTGCATTTTTTGTTTGTGCTTAGAATTTGTAAAAATTTACTTACATATTTTAGAATATATTTATATTGTCTATAATTAAAGTTAGTTGGGTTCAAATAAATTAAATCTTTGATAATAGTTATTACACTTAAAATACCTTTAAGCTGAAAGACTAAGTCAGCTAAGTTTCAGGCTTATTAAAAACTGAAAACATTTTGTAATAGCTTCCATTTGTATAACAAAGACTTTTGCACGCTCTGATTTGGCTTGCAGATAATTCGGTTTTGGCTTTAAGTGGGATTAGCACTTGGTTAGCATCGAAAAATACACGTAATTTAGTAGAGTCAACAGATTGAAATCCAATTGATTCACTATTTGATTCACGATTCACTCAACCTGCATAAATTAGTCCCTTTTTTTTGCCTTTGTTGAGGTCCTCGTCACGCGCTCGCCAAAGTGCAATCAGAGCCAAATTGTAAATTCAATTTGCGTTAATCGGCTTTGGCTAACCCCACGACATGCCACGCCCACGGGTAGACAACCCAAAACACACACGCCGCAGCTGAAGTGAAATATGCGAATAAATGATTTTCATATTTGAAATATTTAGCTAGCACCAACTCATGCATGCGGCATGCATGGTGTGGTTTTTGCGGTTGCAACAGCAACGACACGGCTAATAAAACATACAAACAAACTCCGGATGCGTGAGAGTAGAAATACATACTATATGCATATACTATATACACACATATATCTGTATAATCTGTGCGCTGATTCTGTTCGATGGCTTAAAAGAGTTTATCAAGAGCTGCAGAAAAATAATATACTCGACGCAGCTGGAATACCCCTACCAAAATCTGAAGTTAATTTGAAATAAAAGGTATAGATCGTTACAAGGCACTTGAGATAGCTTGAATAGCCTTTTTTGGGGCAGAGCATCTAACAAGTTATGCCATAGTTTATAGCTATCGCATGAGCCGGGGGCAAAAAGGGTTTTGTGCCTGTTAACTGGACTTGAACGCATTGGCATTGATTTTGGCATAAAGTATTTGTGAATACATATTGTTTTTGCCATACCAAGGGCAGACAGGAAAAGTGTAAATAGTGAAAAAGTGGAAAAGCGGTCTCAAGGTCGAACATTTTGCAGCTGCTAACGAGAATGTTGTCTGGGCGCCCTTTTCTATTTTACGTATACTGAACTTTTAATTAGTTCGCTGGATGAACAACAAACACACCGGAAATTAAGCGACTGAACCGTGTGGAACGTTGAATTTTCTTTTGGCAGCCACACACACACACACACACACACACACACACACACATGCATGGCGTGCCAGTTCGTGCGCCTCGTGGCAAGCAACACTTGAATAAAAGCGTAATTATGTGGAGAGCAGCAGCAGGGGGGCAGAGTTTTGGGGAAATGCCAATGCTGATTCCCGTTGCCTGGCAACTGGCCTGACCCTGTTTTTTAAGCATTTCAATGGCTGTGCGAAAAAGTTGGCCATTAATTAGTGTTTGTTTGTAAGCGGAGCAGCAAAAAATATTGAAATGCATTTTTCATGGCCAACAGCATTCGCTGGCTGCACTTAATGCGTGCCCCGTGCCGCGAGCCCCGAGCCGCTTGCTGCATGTCGCCATTGCTTGCGTTTATCCATTGAAAAATGCATAAAAATGCAGCGCATGCAAATTGCAGATGCATTCCGCTCCGTCATGGACAACATCTGCACTTAAGCATACAAACAACAGCAACAACAACGTGCATATTCCATGACCAGCAGCTGCAACAGACTCCCGTCTCTGAACTCAGCCTGCATGTAATCACAACTTCATCTGCCCCAAGCAGCCATCCCCCATCCTCCACTCCCCCCTAACACACCGACACAAGCCACCTGCTTGGGCAGCAACAACTTTTGAAATGTTTCGGCCACGTCGTTAGCTTCGCACTTTGCTGCTGTCATTTTGGCTGTGGCACGTGGCATGTGGCAAGCTGTATGCCAGACCGACTGCATTATTTACAAACTTGCAACAGCCCCCCTCTCCACCATTCTCCCTTACAACCTACAGCCTGCTGTCATATCGTAAATGTTGCTTGTAAAAGAAGAAGCCAAATTTCCACACACAATATGCGCACAGCCCTAAAAGGCTGCCGTTCTTTCAAAAGTTTCATATGCTCTTCTTTAATTGGAGCCACGCAAAGCTTTTATTCAGCGCTTTAATTCGATTTCCGCTACCATTTTTTGTTTGTGCCCCGCCTCGATGGCCGGAAATTAGTTTCGTTTGCTGCTGCACACCTTCGCTTTGAGCTGAGGCAAGGTGTCTGCATTTTTACGATCCCATAGTCAAACTTGTGCTTTGCTTACATAGCTGCAAGCATAAAAAGACAAGTTTCGCTGGCTCAAGGTGTGCAGCTTGTACAGATGTACTGAGATTTTTAAATTAGAACTATCTGGCTACGTCGCTTTAAGCACAGACCTCTGAACTAACCAGCCAAATATGCTGACGAGGGGCTAACCATTCCCTCCGTCTATATGCTAGTCCATTTTTCGTTGATCTACTCCTGAGTTGCTTAAACTCACTTTAGCTAAACCTGCTCCTAGAATTATTATCATAGATTATTTATGATATCTCCTAACCAGAAGAACTCTCAAATTATGCCACAAACAAAAAATATATATAAAGGCTTTCGTCACCCATAAAACTAGAAATCAGCCCTTGCCTCGTCTAATTTCTCCAATCATAAGTTTAACATATACTCACTTCTCTCCCATCCGATGAATTAATTTAAAATGTTCTACACGAAATGATTCCCAACAAATTATCCGAAAAATAAAAAATTAGGTAGAGGCTTTCCACAAGCAAAGCCTAGATCCCAGCCCTTGCCTCGTCTAATTTCTCCAATTTTAAATTAGATTTAATTTAAAATAAGTTTGCATTCCCTTACCTCATTTCCCATAAGTTAAATATAACACGTCCTACACAAAATGATTCTCAACAAATTGTGCAAAAAATCAAAAATTAAATAAAGACTTTCCACATGCATTTTTAAATTAAACAACCTTATCTCATTTCCCATAGATGACTTATGATACGTACTTTACAGGATGATTCTCAGCAACTTGTGTAAAAAATGAACAAATTTAAAAGAGGCTTTTCACATAAATGAAGCTACATATCAAACATAAACTACATTTCAAAAGCTAAAAAACTGTTGCCAAAACTGTTTGTTGAGTTACTGATTTAGCTTAAAGATTGATTCAAAGTTAAACAAAAGCTAGAAAAACCGAGTTCGAGCGAGCAACTTCACATTTTCCCACTTGATTTCTTCTCTTAGACTGTTTCTTTCGATTATCAGCTTGTGAGTAACCAAAACTGCTTTAATCCATTCAACTGCACTTAAACAATACAAAAGCAAAAGCAGACAATAAAACGCTTTTAAAAAGCTAGCCACAAATGGTTATCGTAGCCTCAAGCGGAATATTCCGAATCAAGATCTCTCTATATATTTCTCTCTCTCTCCGTTAATTTCTCGTGCAACCGCACGAAATAAGCTCAATTTTATTTAGCTCACTTTTACACAATACTAATGAATTGGTTTACCACTTTCAAGTGCTTTTACATACAATGCCAATACTCGAGTATATTTGGTTTCGTTTGTGGCATATTCGATTCGCCTGTGTGCGCAGCTTTTGCCTGTTGTGAGATGCCAATTTGTGTCAAACCTCAAATAGACGACACTTTGCACAAGCAGACACATTTGATATTAGCCCCATGACATTTCTCAAGATGACTCGACACACATACACACCCACACACACACACACACACACACACACACACACACACACACACACACATTGGGAGAGCTTGGTATTGAAAGGCACAGATTGAGTTTGGGCTTGTTAAAGTAAAATAACAATTCTTAGAATTACAATAAAAATCACAGCAACAGCTTTTGGCATTACCCTTTTTGCCTTGGCCCACAAAACACTCTCCCCCCCCCCCCCCTAACCCCTGGCGCCCGGACAGCCACTTGAAGCTGTTGCTGACTTCACGCTCTCTGCGCCGGCTTCGGTCTGTTGGCTTTGGCCTGAAAGTTGTTCTTGAAGCCTGGCATTTGTCCTGGTTCGCTGCCATTGCTGCCCGCCTCACACCCACATTAATACAAGCAGATTAAATGTCCTGTCGCAGCAGGCTTAAGCGCTAAGCCCAGGACTTGCTGTGCCGCTATACGTTGCCATTATGCTCCTGTCCCTGTCCGTGTCCGTATCCGTGTCCGAGCTTGTGCCCCTGTCCATGCGTGTGCAGAGAAAGAGAGAAAGGGAGAGAGACAGAGAGAGAGCGCGAGTTGGATCCTTGTGTTTGTGTTGCCGTTGCGTGTTTGTATTTGTGTTTGTATTTGTTTACTGTACTCGTTTTTGTACTTGCCTGGCACAAAACATTTTCATTTTCATTTTCACTTTTTTCCATAGTCAAGTGAAAAGTTTAGCTGCTGTCGGCGCCTACGTCTATGCCGCCCCAATCGCCGCCTCAGTTTGTAAATCAAAATAAACATTGCTTTTTGGTTGCCTTTGTTGCTTATTAAGGGCGGCCCACTCTATTCACCACTCCACACACACCCACACACACACCCACACACACACACACACACAGACAGACACACCCACACACAGGCATTCAGAAGTGTTGACGTCTGCACTTCTGTGCGCTGCGAGGGCTGTTTAATCAGTTCGTCATCTTCATTTTAAAGAGGTTTATTTGATATTAAATATTTTGCAATTAATTTAACTACACAACTATCGCGAATGTTTCGCCCAGGCGATACAAATGCTTATTCCCCAGTTAAAGTATTGTAAAATTAAAATTCCGTTTTCTAGTTAAAAGTTGGAAAAGCGTTAAGAAACCTATTTTAGATGCAGCTGCTGGTTAAATATATATGTTATATGCCTGTCTCATTAGTCATGCCCTGTAAAAATCATTTGGTAAATAAGTACAGCTAACAGGCAAATATGCTCACTGAGCTACCCTCTTGCTATTGCCACATATCTTATGAGTCCCTCTGACTGGCTTGGCTTTTGTGGCCAGCTGTCGAGTGCGTCCCGGCGCCTGAATGTATGCAATTTAATTTATTTCTGTGCTTCAATATGTGTACACACATTTAGCTGTAGGCATGTGCGCTGTCTCGCTCGCTCGCCTCCCCCCTCTCACTCGCTCTTTCAGGCTGTGCAGGGCCTCTTTTTAAATTTCATTAAAGCACTTATTTTGCCTGAGGTGCTAAGATTACATAATTAATTTGCAGCCGGGCCATGGCAATTAATTAAATGTCTCATTTAATAACGCTTTGTTGGGCAATTTTTTCACAAATGACTAAAAAGCACAACGACGCACACACACACGCACACACACGCAGACAAACACAAGCAAACAATCACACACACACACGCATATTACGCATACGCCACGCTCCGATTTATTTTTAACCTCAAAGCGTCATTCACTATAAACATATTTTATATATTTTATGTTTATGACCCACAAAACATAAAACCAAAAAAAAGCAAGGTTAAATGTCTATCTTCGGCACCCCGAATATTAAATACTCTTGCAAGCAGATAGCCTGCGGCTTTACAAATGTGTTAGGGGAAGTATAAAGCTTGTAATTGCAGAGTTTGTTAACACTTTGAAAAACATAAAACTGTTTCATACCGGAACTCTTACTATATATTGTTACTGCAGTCCGATGTCGAGAGGAATTCGATCTTTTGTAAGAAACATGGATGAATACGTGCCAAGTTTTGTCAACATATCTTAAAAAATTATATGATATAATAGCCTTATCCGGCCGACTTCGATATACATATATATTGCATTGAAACAGACAGTATCTATGGGTTCAGAGATATCTTCTTCTACGTGTTACTAAATTTATGATAAAGTTATAGCTCCTCTGCAAGGGTATAATAAGGTGATAAACCAGACGCTGAAACTTTTACAACGTCGTTGTCTTTGGCCATTGTCAGCGAATGGCGACGGGCAACGTTGCGTATGCGCAACAATTTGTAGCAAGTGCTTACTTGTTGCCGCTAGTCGTTGTGTGGTCTATGGCACAAAGCGTGGCAGCATGGCCGCTGCTCGCAACGACTAATCGACCAATTTTGTGGCTGTAATTTAATATGCGAGCCAGGGCTTTAACATGCCCAACACGTTACGAAGCCATCTGTTTGCTCCCAGGCAAACACACACAGACAGGCACACACACACAGACAGACACACACACACACACCTGTGACAACTGGCATTTAAATTTTTTAAGGCACTTGTAGCTGCTTTCAGTTCATTTCATTTGGCTTGGCTTATGCAAACAGGCGCCAAGAGCCATCAGCCACTCGAGGAGCCAACAATTTACATTGCCATTGCCCCCGATTTCATTGCAACTCAACCCCCGCCCTGCAACCCGCTGCCCACCTTCTGACACAATCAATCAACACGTTCGAGTTGTGCTCTGCCCCCGTCCGGGTCGAGGTCTGGGTCCTGGCCTGGGTCTGAGTTCGGGTCCGGATCTCGACGCCCGAGCATTTGCTTTGTTCTCTGGGCGCACAACAAATGCAAAATAAAGGTGCCCGAATGCGGCAAGAGAGGCCGTTGAGTGCTCTGGGTAAGACAAAAGCAAAAGTTCACACTGCGAAATCCCAATTTTGTTGTATATATTTATATTATTTTTCTGTGTTTTTTTTTTTATTTTATTGGAATCCTTACTGAGACCCTGGCTGCGCAAAAGGGTTCAAGTCGCGCCAGCGACCTGCATAATATTACGACAAATGTTAAAAACTTTTTCAATAAGCAAAACTTTGGCATGCAGCTTGTTGCCTGTTGCCCGTTGCCTGCTTGTGGGTTGTTTGCATTGTATTTAGTTTGCGGGAGTTGTGCGGCAAAGGGGAGGGAACGGGACAGAACGGTTGTTGATAATTTGCATAGTTGTCAGCCAGGCAGCAAAGCGAACTAAAAAATTCATAACCAAATTGGATGGCAAATGGTGGGCAATGGAAAAAAAATGTATGTATGCATAAAAGTTGACTGTCATTCTTGCTGCTGTGTGACGGGGCTTCGATGTGTGTACACACACACACACACACACACACTGAGGAGTAATGTGCATGCGTCAATCATCTCTCAGTAGCACTGCGCCTGCCCCCTGTGTGCGCGCCCTCCCTTGCTTTTTGTCAGTCTCTCCGCCAGCTGTCGACAGTCGCACTGAAATGATTTGTCAACGCGCCAAGCGCTGCCGTCACAGTCCATCAGCAAGCTGTCCATCCAGCTGTCTGACAGTCTGTCTGTCTGACAGTCTGACAGTCTGTCTGTCTATCTGTCTTCCAGTCAGCTTGCATCTGTTGCTAATCCTGTTTTCGCACCGCTCCGCATAGTCTGGCAGTTGCATGAGCTTTGCATTTATGCATTATAAACTGAATTTTAAATATATTTAAGGGCATGAAAGATGTTTCGAAGCTATAAATTAATTAGTTAACTAAAACAATATTGAAATGTATTTTTAAATATACGTACATATGCATATTGTAAATTATTACAATATCTTCATTCTGTTTGATTTGTTTGCATATTATTATATTATATTATTACTGTTGTTCGCAAAAATATTTTATTGATTATTTAAAACAAAATCTAATAACTAAATATATTGAGGTAGCTTTCACCGTTCCATTAGTTATTAATGATCTTTAGATATTAACCAAATCATTATAAAGTTTTTGAATTTATTCAAATATCCTAATTTGGGTTCATAATTTTAATTTTATTTATTATTATGAACCGAACCTTCAACCAAAGTATAAATAACTTTGGCCCCAATCATTGCATTTATCTAACAATTTTTTATAGATGCCAATTTTGGGTAGAAGTCAAATTTAGCCCGCATTTGTATACGAAAATATTCATGGCTTGCAATATTTTCAGCACAACGGGCAATCGTAAACTGAATATTGAATTGTTCTATTAAAATGGCAAAGCTTTTAACTTGGCTACAAGAATGTGGAGAACCTGTTTAACATAACTATATTAGCAGGGATTTTATTTGCACCAAACCAATTACATATTTTGTGTCATATTGTAAATACATATTCATTAAAAGAACGTTAAATATAATTTTGTGTCAGTTACCGATAAATTTTCGACATTCATAAAAGCCTTTTTAAAGGTTCATATTGTTTTAGTCGAACGAGTTGTCTGGCTTTCAATCATAAGCTTGTAGATAAGTTGCAAATTTCCATCGAATAAACTTAACCTCTCACTCATTGAGTAATAAATAAATTTGTAAATATAGATATAAATAAAATGCAGCAAGAAACCAACTATCCCCATTCTAGTTAGTGTAGAAGATGATTGAACTATGTAAAAGCATACAACTTTCACATTCCAATTGCACGACCCCCCCCCCCCCCCCTCACCCTTCATCCCCCACTGCCACCCTCTCAACCATCACTCTCTCTGCCAATGTTTATAAAGCATCACAGGATAAATCGAACGCAATGGACACAATCGCTGGCGGCTACATTCGATTTCCATTAGTCTGATTTATGCATTCTGATGAGCCTGGCATTAAAAAAGCTTGCCACATGCCCCATTCTGTTGCCTTAATTATGCAAATCATGCAACTTAAAGCTGATGATGCTGCTACTGCGGCTGCTTGTGGCAGAGATTCATGCAACACTTGCATATCGCCTGGCAATGGTAACTGATGTGCCTGTTAATGACATTGACAATGAGGATGAGGATGAGGATAAGGAAGAGGATGAGGAAGAGGATGAGGATGACGATGACATTATTAAATGAAGAATGTGTTGATCATGCCAACGAGCGGGCGACAGGGCGGAGTTTTGCATATTTTATACGAAATGAAACGTGTGTCAGCAATGTTTAACTTTTGCTTGGCCCGGGCCGCAGATGTGCACTCAGGCTGCGTACAGTTTGTCAGGCATATATTATTTAAATGGAACATTGCAACCAGGCGACTGAAGACAAAGGCACAAAACCCCCACACAGGATGTGTGTTGAGCTACTGCAAATATATAGATACCTGTGTGTGTGTGTGTTTAGTTGTGCGCACACAGGAAGTGTCGGCTATATAATGATTACAGTCTCAGCTGCAGAGAGTCTAACTGTCAGACAGACACGCACTTGATTCGCACAAAAGGCGCATTGATTAGTGTCCAGAGTGTGTTTTACGTGTGTGCTTTAACCTGCTCCGGATATCTAGTTACATATATATATATATATATATATATATATAGTTATATACATAAGAGTGCAATTTGCCATTGAGCGGCGCTCACGTTTGTATATTAATATGGTCATTGATTTTGATTTGGATTACGATTTGGATCTAGTTTTCTTGGATTCGTATACGAGTTTGGATTGTGTGCGTGCCTGGACAGCAACAGGATGAAGCAATCAAATGCCATAAAAGGCCATAAAAAGCGTTGGTGCGTGCAAAGTGTCGCATAGAAACAAAAACTAACGACCCACTGGGCAGGCAAGCCATAAATACATAGACAAAAGGGACACACACACAATCAGGACACAGCAAAAAGATCAAAGCAGCTACCAAGAAGGCTGCAGGCGAACCTGACAAAAATTTTCTGTAACAGAAAAAGGCCTCTGATATTTGGGCACATTTTAAAGCATATCATTATACCCAATATGAAAAGCCAAAGGGTTATATAATTCATGCTATGCCAGCTCGAATATATCTTTAAGCTGTTAGCTTCAGCTTTAAGATATTAGCTCCAGGATAGAAAGTATATCGAAGGTAAGCTTATTTAGTATTTTAAAGCTTCTTAAAGCTTGCCGAAAGCTTAGAGTTAGTAGATTTTTTTAAAGAGCATACAGATTGAAAGCCTATAAAAGCTTTAAAGCTGCTTAAAGCTGTCCGAAAGCTATTGTCTCTACCATGTAAACTACAACAACATTTTATTTTAAATGCTTGTACTCACATTTGTACTCTACCCCATTAAATCTAGGACATCCGTTAGTCGAGCAGTTCTTTCAGCACGTGCTTGTTCTATCTTATGCATGAAAGCCACATGCTGATGATGTACATAATTAGGCAGGCTGTCAGCGGGTATACAAAACACGTTCCAAGGGCTTAGACCAGACAGTTTACTAAGCAACTTAAAGCCGCGTTTTGTTATGCCGAGGCCAAGGCAAAAAGTTTTAATCAGGCCAACGCTGGTCCAGGCCCAGTTCCACTCCCGCGCCCACTCCCTCTCCCATACTCAGTCCCAGTCTCAGTGCCAGTTGTCTCGCAGCGTAACGAACCTAGTTACGAACCAGTTGGCCGTCAGGTTGCTTGAGCCGTGACGAACTTTTTAATGAGCAACGTTTTGCGGCTAATAAACATTTGTGTGTTTGGATGTTTTCCCCATTTGCCAATTTAGTTGCCATGACGCCATGCTTTTAATTGGCAGACCCGGCTGTTTGGTCCCGGCTACTGGTCCCAGCTTGGCCTCCATTGCGTACCCTTGAGGACGGCGCAACAGTTGACGCCACACGCTGCTCCGCAGGCAATTGAATATTTTATTAAATTGCCTAACACAGCCATAAAAAAAACAAAAATAAAGCGAAGCACAACAGCAACAACAACAACAACCACAACAGAAATGCTTAATATTATTCTGTCACAACAATTCATTACACAAAATACTACCAAAAACCGTGCCAAAAATAAAAAGTTATGAAAAGCCTTGCGAACCGTTCGACATTACGTATACGCCGCGTTGGCCAACCAAATACGCTTTACTCGTGAGAGCATGCAGGCATTCGCATTCAGTTGGCACACTCAACTGACTTTGGCAAATGGCAAAGGCTACTCGGCGGAACTAACGGCACATGACACGCGCATAGCGCTAGAACCGCTTGGGAATTGCAAGGACAGCTCATGTGTGAAATTTCCGCCGTGGGCCCTGCTTACGCCTTGTCACACACTCACACACACTTTTAGTTATGTGTGTAATTGCCTAAAGCTCTATACAAGTTCTTAGAATTTAAGAACTGCTCTTTTACAGGTTTTAGTTACTTCTCAGAACGATATAGATGTGGATATTGAGCGCCTAATCGTTCTGTTAACGTAGCATAATCCCAAATTGGAAATTTAAGGGCCTTTGCCGTGCAGCGCTTTTCAAGGGTATTAAAGTCTTTAGCGCTACCAAAAATACATAATAATATCTTTTCTCGCCCGCTGTTGTTTTTGCTGTTGTTGTTGCTGCAAGCTTTTCTTTTTTTTTTTGTTTCGTTTTGGGCCATTTAAATATACTTGGGCAAAGTTTTTTTTGGGGGTGGTCCAAACTTTTTGGAGCCGCTGCCTGCTTTCCGGTCTCGCCCCTTTTTGATTTGCCTGCCGCATTTGCTGTTGTTTTTCTTGTTGCCTCTGTTGTTACTGTTGGCAGACAGCAAATCAACAAAATTATGATAAACAGCTGCAGGTAAAGGGA
This sequence comes from Drosophila montana, assembly GCF_035044405.1. Lineage (NCBI taxonomy): Eukaryota > Metazoa > Arthropoda > Insecta > Diptera > Drosophilidae > Drosophila > Drosophila montana. The sequence continues at coordinate 421,524 of NW_026997535.1, forward strand.
CCGTCCAACGACCCAAAAAAAAAACAACAAAAAGTTGAGAACCGAAGCGCAAAACTGACCAACTGTGCCGTAAAGTCTTCTTTTGAGCCCAGTCCCGTCTCGCCTCAATTTTGGCCGGTAGACAACGGCTTTCGTTCAATATAAAATTATCTTTTTAACCAAAGCACAAAAAAAAAGGGAAAATTGGAAAATCCATAAAGGGAAGCAACGAAAAAATTAAAATTGTAATAAAATCAACTAAAATATTTGCACATCTTTGCAGAGGCTGTATTAAAGCTTTTGATCTTTATTTTGCACGCGTTGTTTGTGCTCTTATTAACGCCACATACATTTATATATACTTATTTATATATATTCATGTACCACATGAGGTATGAGTGGCAGCCTAAAGGTGACAGCTATTCCCCAGCCAAGAAGGCCTTCAACGCAAGCCAAAAATTCGCATATCTTCTGGCTGCGCTTGGGATTCATTTCCCTCGCATTTAGCACTGGCCAAATTTTTCAACATTTCACTTGAGCATTTTCACACACACTCACAGAGAGAGAGAGAGAGAGAGAGAGAGAGAGAGAGTGGAGGGGGTGAGCAAGTTTAACGTTATTTTCAGGTAGCTGACGAGCAAATATTTGCATATTTGATATTTTCGTAACAACAACCTTATACCGAATGTAGATTTTGTTATCGATTTTTGTCATGATGTTGCCCGCCATCGCTTGTTGCTTTTATTCTTGTGTGTTATTATACCCTGCAATTATTTTAGAGAGTATATACGCAGCAGAGAAAGTGCTTGAATTGGTTTCTTCAGATTTTTGTAAGATAACATTAAAACACTTTGTTAACAGTACATTTTTCCAAAATTATTTTTACACCCCTGTTTAGCACTGGTTGGAAAGATAGTTACACAACACTATTGTTTTACGAATGAAAATACTTTGATTATTAAACAAAAAGACTTTCTACCGCTCATTTTAACTGATTTATAAACAGAATTTCCTGCATATATTTATAAACAACTGAGAGGTTCTAGTCGGGAGCTCCCGACTAAGGGATACCCTGAACCCTCTTCTTCCAACAGGCGATAGTTATAAATTGAAAGATACTTTATATATATATATACTATTCTAGAAGCTACATGTCAAGTTTGGTGACTCTAGCTCATATTATTCGCCGAAATTGTTCAAAAACAGGATTTCGATATCGATTTGTATTGATTACTTGAAAACGGGGCAAGTTATCGCATATCGGAAACAAACTCGATCTGCGCGGGCACTAGGAGAACCTACAGCTAAAATTGCAAGTCTCCAGCTCTTATAGGTTCTGAGATCCTTGCGTTCATTCATACGGACGAACAGACATATTGGACATGGCTAGATCGACTCGTCTGTTGATGCTGATCAAGAATATATATACTTTATGGGGTCGGAGATGCTTTCTTCTGCCTGTTACATACATTTGCACAAATACATAATACCCTTTTTACTCATTTTCAATGGGTTCAGGGTATAATAAAAATCGAATTTAATTTGAAGCTGATTAAATTGACATGACATATATTAGGCTTTTAACAGGATATCTGGAAATCGTGCTGCGCATTAAGTGCAATTTTTCTTGTTAGTCATTTTGCACACACTTGTTAATGTTTGCTTTCCACTCTGGCGATATGCCGCGGCCGCACCTACGCATCGAGCACCAAAACAACAACAACCACAACAACAACATCTGTGTGTGGGCAACAACTACATTTGCAACTACAACAGCAACAACAACAACAACAACAGCCATAAGTGTGCCTCGCACACGCTGTCGTCATATTCGCCATGACGGGGAGTTGTTGCTCATTGTGCGTTAAATGTGGGAGTTGAACTATCTATAAATAGTCGAGCTGGACATAGGCTGGCGGGGAGCTGTGCCCGTGCCAGGGCTCAACTGGGGAAAAATGAGACGACCTAGCGCAGACTTTTGCAGCTGCAGCTGCGCGTAATGAAAACAATAAGAATTAACAAGAAATCAAATTGTGGCAGCCATGAATTTTTCACAAAAACAAACAGCTCTGCAATTACTATGGCCGCAGGCGAACAGCGCATGGCTGGGGCAGCAACATGTAGCTGCAACATGAACAGTCCAACATTTTGCACAATTGTGTGGATTACAATTTATGGGCTTCCAGCTATTGTTGAGCCTTAGCTAAATGATTTATGTTATGCCTGGCAATTAATTAAGCCGAACACAAGCCCAATTTCAACATTCAACAAATGCACAATTACATGGCGGAATTTATGCTCCAATATTTGCCTTTTGCTGTATCGATTACTGGCATCAAAATAACCAACCCTCGCTTGGTCTTTTAAATTTGTCGGTTTGCGGAAATATCATTTACACATTCGACAGCTTCAATTGCCTCACAATTATTAATTATACATAAATAATATGAATTGTAAAATGATGCTGGCGCATTATTAAAAATGTATCAGATTTTCACTTAATTCAATTTGAAGTATTTAGATCTGGTTGTTGAATTGTGCGTGATGTTGTATAAAAAAGGAGTAGAATAGTATTTAGTTTCCTTTTTTTGTTTTTTTTATATTTAAAAATGTTATGGCAACATTTTTTAAACTTCATATGTAACCAATTTCAATGAATATATATGTATATTATTATTTTTATGATTGTGATTATTATTATTATTTTTAATCAAAGGATATAGTAACATGCTTACAGTCTTACTCTTCGGGTAAGAGAAAACTACTTCCATACACTAGCCTGGTACCCGAATCCAGCTGTATGTAAATATAATTAGCTAAATTATATCAGTTCGAGTTGAAAAGAATATGGCTGAGGAATGCTTTAAGCAGAAAATGGTTTACGAACTAGGAACCGAACCCAAATGCGAGGTTTATAGTACAAACCCAATCATTAGTATTCTTTTTATTGCTTTGTAGCTTACAGTTTACAGCTGAAAAGACATCGTTTCTTTAATCAATTTCTTGGTATGCAGTGCATTGAAAACATTGCGCGTAAAAAGTAAATAACATGTGAGTTTTTCCTTTAAAGCTGCCTCCTTTGGCAGCGCTCAGCGCTCGCCTTGGTGCATATATTGAGTGCAACTTCAATGCATATGTAAAAATAGAGTACATATCAAAGCTAGAGCCCCGGGAGCCAGAGTCGAGGTCGTCATGGGTTTTTGCTGGCTGCCGCTGCTACCAACCATTTCTGGTTGAGCACAAAGGACCTGGCTGGTTGCAGACACACTATCTGTCTATCCTTATGCATTACAAAATGAATTACAAAATTTAAAATGCGTGTATTCAAACTGTTTCGTGTTGTGCGCATGCAGATGGGCAAATGCTGGCTGTTTGGGGTGGGTTCTGTATGCGAAGCCATTGAAGCATTTTAAAATAAAATATATATATACACACGCACGCACGAGACTGTCGCACGGCAGGAACACATATTGAATCCATAAATAAATCCTTAAGCAAAAATTGTAAATGTCGGATTAAGTGTATCACGGGCTCACGTATGTGTGTGTGTGTCCGTGTGTGTGTATGTGTGCTAGATGGCACTAAAAACTAAATGGCAAAAAGTACTGCCTGTTGCGCTCCTATTGTGCCCCCCCCCCCGCTTCCCCTGCCCGCTGGGCTATGTTGTCACAACTTGGCTATATCGAAACAAAGTTAATTCCTATCAGCACTTACAACAAAGCTCGCACCAAAGTGCTACCGATAATAATTACTTGCAACATTGTAATCCTCTTAACAGGCCGATTTACAAGCAAGTTAAGTGCCACTCCAAGCCCAAACCCAATCGCCCCCCCCCCCCCCCCCCTCATGCCCATGCCCATTCCCATTCCCATAGCCATCACACTTGGTGTAAATAACATCAAGCCGCATTTTATTGTTACGCCTCGTAATCTATTTACTCACGATTCGCAATTGCTGAAGTCCAAAACTGGCGCCACTCGCGTTTCTATATATGTATGTTATACAGCACACAATAATACAACGCGACACGCGAATCACAACGCTTTATAGTTGGCTATACGATTATATATAGGTTAAACCTAGCGCCAGACACGGGCAAACGCTGTCAAGTCCCCCAGAAGACTGACTGCGGCAGTCGGACTCAAATTTTGTCGCTGGATGTGGAGCCCACGGAGCCCATGGAGCTGGCCGTGGCGCTGCTTTGCCTAATGCTTCAACTCGAAATTTTGGAGTTCGGCAAAGCACGAAATTGTCGCACGGACCGCCACGAGCTGCCGCATGGGGCACAAAACTGTTGCGTCGCTGGGGAAAGTTTGGGGGAAAATTCGGCGGAGAAATGTCCACGCCAATTGCCCCAGTACTAAACATCGCCACCTACCATGGGCCAAAAAGCAACAGTTTGTTGGCATCAGGGTCAAACGGTGGCCCAGTCCCCGTCATCATCATCATCATCATCATCATGGACAACATCATCAAGCCAAACATCATTAGCAGCGTGTGCGTATCAATAGTTCAAAATATTTACAAAAACAAAAAAGAAGCAAAAAAACAAAACGACGCGCGCTGTTAACAGCTTTGTCAATGTCAATGGTGGGCGTGGGCTGCGGGCGGCGTGGGCGGGGCTGGGGGCGGCGAGCGTGATGTGGCAGCAACTAGTGGCCGCTCAGTGGCTCACGTTACACAGCACAACGGCAGCAGCTACAAATTTGTTTACGCCTAATTGGACTACGCTTACAAGCCGCAACCACCCGAAAAGTATGCAACATAAATTTCAACGCGTTCCTATGCCATACCCTGCACAAGGTTCCTACACGTGGGTATGCTCTGTGCGACAGTGACTATATGGCAGAGTAAAGATAGAGATACGAGCACATATAGATTTTGGATCTTATTCAAAATCTGATCAAATAGTGACATAAGGTTGAAGCTAAGACAAATGGGATTCCCAGAAAGCCAAACAAAAACTCTTCTTATTCCTGACCTTGATAGTTGGTTGGCATATATAGTTTCAGCAGTTGAAAGAGTCTGCCCCAATTTGTCTGACTAACAAAATAAATGCTCAGTGAATGCATCACAAACAGTCACAAATTAAATAGAGTCATAAATGAAGCTCAGTTTTCTGCTGATTGTGTTAGTGTTGCATATTTTATAGGCTTCCAAAACTCAACTTAAGCGCAGGACATTTGCTGGTTCACCTTGCAATGTACTCCCAAAGAAAATAACATTAAGGACAGCACTCAAAATTGTGCTACGTCTGAATAAGATTTTATGTGTGTGTTCTTTGTGGGGCATAAATCAGAGAGTAGCTCCAGACAATGGCCTGCTATTGCCATGTAGCGTGCGTGTGTGTGTGTGTGCCTGTGTGTGTGCTTAGCTGCTGGCCTTGTCCACAAGCTCAAACACACACACACCCACAAACACAAACACCCAGACACAGAGCTGCGTTGTTTTTTAGCAACTTGTGCGCCTCGTTGGGGCCATAAAAAGATTGCACATGGCTTCAGCTCGTTTCACTGGGCAATTTATAAGGCCATCGGCAGCAATATCTGAAAACGGAACACAAAAGCAACAAATCTATGTACAACAAGTAACAGTGCATTAGTCGGAAGTGCCCAACTAGAAGATATCCTGTACAAAGCGCCGAGCTGCTGTTGTAAGCATTCAATAAAAATGCTCTTGTAAACATTCATTTCAGCTCCATCAAACAGACAACACACCCAAACACACCCAAACACAAGCATACACACACACACACACAAGCAGAGATGCTTCTTCTTCCCCTAACCATACATCCTGGGAAATGCTTTCTTGATTAGCTTCGTTGCTCCAAGTCGAATCTGCTGAAAATTTAAAGGCTTTAGAATGGCATATAAAAAATGTTATGTACCAAAGGTCAGAGATAAATTAAGTTTTTACAATTTGGGTAAGCTCAGAGATACGCCCACAAAACCGGATATCGATATCGATTTCATGGAAAAGGGGAAAGGTTATCGATAATTTGAAAAAAAAATGAATGTGGCATGGGAGGAACCTACGTTTCTACACGTTCATACAGACGGACTGACAGACAAACAAACGGACAGACAGTCAGACAGACTCGGCTTTTGATTGACCAAGAATATATATGTTCTGTCTGTTACATACATTTGCATAAAACCATTATACTCTTTTTACTAATTTTCAATGTGTTTAGGGTATAAAAATGCGAAGTTAACTTGCACATAGAAAGTTGCTTCAATTAGTGAAAGTGCTAGCTACCCACACACACACACACTCACACCCACACATACACAGACTCGCACACACACACACTGATAACTAATTGCAGCAAGGTGCATCAAATGCAAAGCTAAAGAGATTTCTCGATTGTCCTTTTGCCAATGGCCAATTCAATTTAATTAAATCTGTACAATCTCTACTAATGATGTGCACTTGAGATGCGGTCGGTACAATTGAGGTGGGCGTGGCAAGCGTGGCTGTCACGCTAACTAATTGGCAGACAGGCAATCGAATGCAGTTGGCGCTCGTTATTTGATCAGCCGTAGAGCTGAAGCTAATCAAATTCATTTGTAACAAATTTACACCTGGAAATCGCTGGCGATTACCTATACCTGCCAGCCCGGATGTAATGCCAGCCGGAAGTCGGCAAAGATGGCGGCGGCAACGATGGCGACGACGCCATTGCCTGCTGTTAACAAGCATCGACATGTCCTCGGGGCTTTCCGGTGCGTGCGTGTACACGCTTGTGTGTGTCTGTGTGAACATGTGTGTGTGTGTGTGTGTGTGTAGAAAATGTATGTGGCTCCGTATTAAAGCAAATTATGCCTTTTATTATTGCAGCCTTTACAGCAACGAAAATATCCCCAAAGCAACCGCACGACGAATCGAGTGCTCCTGATTTCGGTTTAGCTAGTCCTGTTGCTTCACCTGCACACGGGCAAACTCATTACGAAAAATGAGCGTCCTGCGGCGTTCAAACAAAGCAAAGTCCCCGCACCTGAGGGCTGCCAACACGGCCGCAACCATGACCAATTTATGTGTATACATGCATATGTGTATATGTTTACATTGCTTGTTTATGCCGAAAATCATGCACAAGAACAACCACCCACATATCGATTTTGTTTGATGTTTAGAGCAGACCAAAGCGGCCCAGGACACGCCACGGATAGCCACCCCAAGGCGCAACAGTCGCATTATCATCATCAACATCATCAGCCTCCTCGTCGTCCTCGTTGACCCACCTTGATGCTTGAGTTAGCATTTACTTACCGCGTATTTTAAATATTTAAAGTGTGTAAATGCCAAATATGTATACTCATTGTATGTGCAGGGTGTCCTTCATATCCCAAATGTTGCTATCAACTTTTGAGAACCATCCGGCATTCTGTTTGGTAGAATAAGAAATCCCATTTAATGAAATAATTTTGTTTACTCTAGAATGGGAGTCAGGAACTTACCAAATTTCGATATGGAACATATCCGATTCTATTATCCGATATCCCTTTAAAAATTTTATGGCGAAAGCATGAAAAGGCGAGTATCATATAAACAAATTTACTTTTCAAGATATGGAATTGTTATTCATTCATTCATTCCTTTTAAATGTTATAGTATATAGTTATCCATTATATCGAACCGCTCCGGGAATTCAAATTTAATAAAATAAAAAAAAAACTTGTGAGGGAGACCAAAGCATATATAACTAGGGCCCCAAACCAATAATGTTTATGCCTATATTTGGTAGATGCCATTTGTGGCTGCAATAATTTAGCCCGGAAATTGTGTAGAAAAATATGTATAGTTAACAATATTTTCATTACAGCGGGCAAACTTACAGACAAACTTAAATTGTTACACTAAAATAAGGTTAATAATCAGTAATTAAGCTGACCTTAAACCCAGGAGCATAATTGGGGCAAACCATGTTCTTGAGCCGAACCCAAAGGCAAATAGTTGGTTAAGGCTCACAACAATAAAACCGGCTCCAAATGTAAATTTATCCAAATCCAGTAACTCCAGTAAATCACCCTGTATTAAAGACATGGTAACAGGAAACTCTCGATTGGATCTGTAAGCTTTTCGCTACAGTTTTTCGAGCTGTTTCTTATGCGAAAACAATTACACTTGAGCTTCCAAATGTTTTTCCAAATGTATTTGCTCCACCCACAAATTCTCTGTGTGCGTGTGCGTGTGTGTGTGTGTGTGGGCGTCCCGTGTATTATTATGGCTGCCGTTACCTGACCCCTGGTTGTTAGCAACAGCCTGCTGCCAGCCCCTCACCTGTCGCCCTGTGCTACGCAAGAGGGTGAGCACATATTTATTTAGCTAGCTGCTGCTGCTGCTGTGCTATTTGTAGTTTTCAACAGTTAATTAGCTGACGCAGATTTGTTGCTGCCCGTGGGAGTTCATTAGGCAGCAGGCAGCAGCAAAAAAGAGCTCAAATTCTCCGAATTGTTTTTAAAAATATCCAGCAAGTGCTCACACGCGCGCACAAACTCGCCCACACCCACACACACACACACATACACATGCACCCACACAAGCTTAGCTTTGTGTCAGCGCCTTTTTATTTTCAAACGGGAATTGCATTGTGCCAGTCCCAATCCGCTTATAGCTGCAGCTGCAGGTTGCAAGGCTTTGGCTTCACATCTCCATGCGACAAAATAAGCAATGCACTCAACAACAACACTTGATCTGATGCGAGGGTTAGAGGGGGAGCGGGGAGGGGGAGGGGGAGGGGGGGGGGCTGGTGATGTTGTAAGTGCTTTGCGTATGGTTAAAGCTGGTGCTCTTTGTTGTTGTTGCTGCTGCTGCTGCCGTCGCTGCTTATGAAAAATATTTGCACTCAATGCCAACACTCGACCGTGCTGCTTGCTTCGAAAAACCAAAGCACTTTCATTAGCTTAACGCTCACGGTCACCCAATCCTCAAGCTCCCGCCCTCACTTGTGTGGCAAGGTCAGGCAATAGCTTGCCCCTGCGCTAAGGCACAGCATAATTTCCTGGGGCAAAGCCAGGCGCAACCCGCACCAAAATGTGCTAAAAAAGCCGCAGGAGAAAGCCGCAAACAAAAGCTGCAGCTAAAGCTTTTACAAGCTTAAGTGCAGGCGTATGTGTGTGTGCGTGTGAGTGTGCGTGCGTGTCTGCGTGTGTGTGTGTGTGTGTGTGTGTGTATGGACATGCGGTATTAGGCAGCATATCCTTGGCATAGCCACTGACGCAGCCCTTACGAGCCTTTGCTAAATTAATACAAATATTTTGTTAATTAATTATTTATTGCACATGAGAGCAACAAAGAACTTTTTGACAGTGACTTCGACTTTGACGTGACGTGGACGTTGACGTTGTGGTTGACATTGAAACTTGAACCAGTTGATGGGTTGGATTTCTATTAAAACTAATCATCTCTTTATTTATAATTTAGCGTGTGTTATTGTTGCTGTTTTATAAATATACAAGTTGTAATATATATATATAAAATGTTCAATATTAATAATAATAATAATGATAACAGTTTTGCATTTTTACAAAATTTATATTCGCATCAAAATATAAACCGAAAATTAGAACGTGTTAAATCATTATATTTCAGTATGGGTTTGTACGTTGTTAAATTTAACTAAATGTTGCAGGATTGTGGACTCATGTGTGGGGTTGTCATAAATTGTATTTAACTTAAGTGTAATTGCCACACGAGTATCTCCATAAACCTCTCTAATGCTACGAGTATTTGTTGCTTATTATGCTGTGTATTAGGGCTGCTGCTGGGAGCTGTAATACTTTCTACTCAGCTGAACTTATGATGTACTACTTACTACACAAAGAACTTAGCACTATGTTCAGTCATGTCCAAATTGTGTACATTTATGTCTGTGTGTGTGTGTCTGTGTGTGTATTGATATTGAATGTACATGTTTTGGTGCACTATCAAAGCTCTGCTTGCTACAATGGCCTGCTGTTTGCGTTTGTGTGCTGTGTACGTGAACTAAACTGGGACATGACTAAATCTAAATATACATTCCATGAATGTGCTTATCGCGGCAGCCAAATTAAACATTTGAAGGCCATTAACAATGCTTAACAGGAAAATCAAAACTGTCGGTTAATTCAGACTTAAGATTAATGTTTACATACAAGTACTTAATAAGGCGTTATATGTTGGGCGGGGCGACTTCAGACGTCATCATACTATGTAAATAATTGTGTATTATTTATAAGTAAAATATAGTTAATTTTTACAAGTCATTTCAATGAAATAAATAAACGGGCAGTAGCGCACAACTGTAACTATAAAATAAAACTGAACAAACGACAACTGCAATTAATATTGTGCAACTGCCACATTTGGTGGCCAGCTGCTACTCCGCCTCCAGCGGCAGCCGTCCCCCAGTCAGTAATAGTGGCGATTAATGCAGTGCCAATGCTGCTGCTGGTGCTGCTGGTCATTGACGTGGCTGCATCGGCGGCGCATGCTCGCGATATGTTTTCAGCTTCGTCTCCATGGCCTGCAATACAATTAAAAAAGTGATCAATAAATGGACAAACGGCAAAACAGACGACAAACAGAAACAGCAACAAATACAAAAAACAAACATAGATTAAGTTACAAAAATAAAAATTGTTATTTATTAACAAAAGCAATTAATAAATGCAAGCGCCAAACAAAGACAAAAGCCAAAAGCAATTACAAATCGTTTTTGTAAACAGGTTTATGCGTCACAAGACAGGCGGCTCTGGCACAGGCTCAGAGTCCTGTATGGTGCGCATGCGTTCCGCGAAACGCTTAAATATGTTTGTGCCAAACTGCAGGCTACTTAAACTGCCGCGACGCTGTGCAGCATTGCAGTCGGTCCAGCCGCCATCGCTACTGGGCGTTGTCAGCGAGCCGCCGGCGCCGCTGGCGCTGCCAAAGGCGCGGCGAAAAAGACTAGTTTCGCTGCCCGATGACAGCGAGGCACGTTCGCAGATGCAACGAAACTTTTGACATTCAGGACATAACAAGGCCTTGTCCCACTAAAAACATATGAAGAAAGTATTGAACAAAAGCAGCCACAACAAAAACAAACGTAAAAATATAGCTATAGCAAGGATAAAGTTAGAAGAAGCGTTCCTGACACCATGCATGGAGTGTGTTTTTTTTTTAAGGGACTTACGTTCAATTTTCTTAACATGTCGGCCACAATGTTGAGCGCCGTGGTGCGGGAGCTGGCATTCATAGCGTTGCCATTGATAAGGTTCTCGGGATCTGCAAAGGAAGCACACAACACAGCTTGGTTAGTTATATAAGTAGACTAGGCCTAAACACAATTAGTTAACATGATGACAAGATGATTGTTAGTTACAATGGTTTAACGACAGATACAAGCACAAACACACACACACACACAAGCATTGCCTACGAGAAATGTTGCAAATATGAAAAATTTAGCTTACATTTAATAATTTTGTGCGTACAAATACAGATATGAAAAAAAAAACAATTTAAAAAAACTTAAATATACAATTAACAAAATGTGCAATTTTCATGGTGTGGACACGCAGTGTGTTGTGATTGTAGCCTAGCTAAACTAAATGCAATTTGTTGGCTTGGAATGGCGACATGATTTTGATAGTTTAAGTGCGCGTTTTGTTTGCTTCAATGAATTGAGTATCTTACTTTTAAGCGAATGTTGCTGTTGATTATATTCGTTCTTATTAGCTAAACTGCCATTTAGCGCACTAACGCTCATGCTAGACGCCTTTGTGGCGGCATTGTCATGTTGCAGCAATATATCACCGTTGGCCAAAATCCCATTGGGCAGCGATGCTGAGGAGTTCATCGAGCTGTTACCGGCTGATGCTGCTGTGCCATTAGCTGGCGTATAGCGCGACTTCACATTAAGCTCTTGTTTGAGATCTGCAATAAGGTTTTAGTAAAACGAAGTATTTAACTAATTTGCATGTGTAACTCACCGCGGGTCTCGTCCATTAGCCGCTGCAGCTTCTCCTGCAGCATTTCCTTCTCGTCCACCTCCATCTCGAGGAGTGCATTTTTCTCATAGGCTTTGTCCAACATTTTCTCAAAGTCTACTATGCTCTCATTGAGTATGCGATGCGCACGCTCCAGATCATCGTTTTTCTGCTCCAACTGTCGCAGGTATTCTTTCATGGAGTCACGTTCTTTTTTAACCGACTCGAACTGTTTATCCAGATTTGACATTTCGATGCCGTGTGAATCTAGCTTGAGCTTTAGAAGAAATAATAGTTTAATTAAATGATATTTGTTTTTCTTAACTAGACGCACCTTTAGTGAATCATTTTCTTTCTCTAACATATTAAGCTTGGCTCTGAGATCTTTGATTATACTCTGTTTTTGTTCCAGAGTTGCGTCCATTTCGGCTTCCATTTCTCTCGACTGTTCAACATATTCATCATATTCCTGTTTAACATCTGTCCACCTACAGAAACGCAAATTCATGGCATGAGCTGGGGGAGAACTCCCACTACCTCTTCCACTTACTCTTTATGGTACTGTTTTGAGCGCTCTTTCCAGTATCTGCACTCATCCTCAACGCTGTTAAACATTGGTGGGGCCTCCATTTCGGGTGCTTTATTTGATGTTTACTCGTCGGTGTTCAAACTGGGTTAGAAATGTTCGTTCGTTCGTTGCTTATTGGCTTTTCTATCTAACTATTACTAAGCAAATTCGTTATTTAATTGGCCTGTTGATTATGTTTTGTGGCACTTCACTTCCGAATTTCTATTTTAATAATGCCAAAACACAGTTGTTGCGGTTAAGTCAGGGATCTGAAAGCGTTGCTGAAAATGTGAAAAATCAATTAGAAACAGGTGTTCTAAGCATTGTTGTTGTTATCGCTGTTGTTGTTGTTGTCTATGCCGCCCTACATCGGCAGCTACATAAACATTTGTTCGCGTCGCTGACGTCGCCGCCAGTTTGGCTCTGCGTTTCCCGTACCTAAGCCAACAACAGCAAAACAACAACAACAACAAGCGCGTCAAAGCAAAGATACGACGAAGTTTCCAATACAACAACGCGCAGCAGCAGCACCACAAAATGAAATCATCGCACATTTTCACACGCCTGTTTTGCCATAATACGACTGACATTAGTCATTACAGCACATGTAATGGTAATTGGCATGCATTACTTACACTTTACGAATTATTTGACTATGTTCGCTTTGGTTTATTTACATAAAAACCGCATATAAATAGTTATGCCTGTAAAAATTTACCACTACTCCAAAATGCACAAACCAACCTGTAGCCCTGGCGCAGTGTTGTAAAGTACGCGTGGCAACCAGCCCTGTGCAGTGCAGTCGATACCTTTGTTGCAGTTAAATTTAAATGCAGAATTTATATTAACTAGTCATATATATTTTACGATATTTCTACATTGTTTTGTAACGTATGAACTTTCTTCGAATTTTACGTCTGCGTATCGTTCTCGTCACATGTAAATCCGATTTTGCCAATGATCGACCAGGATATACAATAGATTTTTTTGTTGTGCCGTCACTGCTGCTGTCATTGGATATATGAAGTTCAGCATCCGCATCTATATCCGAGCCATCGTCAATAACTTGAGGGGCGTTTAAAGTCACTTCACGTGTGGAACTTGGATTAGCACGAATGCATTCCGTTTCCCCGGCGCAAACAATCCGCATTGGCAACGCATTAAATGAGAAGCTTTGTGTAAACAGACGATGGCGGGATTTGCGTCGCAGACTTAGATTTATCATTTGTGTTTCCGAATCACTGGAATTGTTATGGTCGTCATTATCTTTTGAAGTACTGCATATTGTTTCCTCTGCATCTTTTATTATAGGTTCTTTTTCATTATTCTGAGACATTTTAAAGTTTGGCCGCTTTTAATTGTACATTCGTATGGTAAACACGCGTATCAGCTGAGCTGTAGTGGCAGCACTATGCCAGGGTCACAGAAGCAACTGCAGGGGTGCACAAAAAGTCTGGCCAGTTTGACCAGAATTAAGGCAACAGTGTGGCCAATCGACTCAAATGTGCGTCGAAATCAGCAGCAGTGCAATTTCAACAAAATAAGGTAAAATGTAGAACAATAAACCTATAAACATTAAACAATTAGCACTATTGTATACATCAACTTGGCAAGTGATAAATATCAAAACTGTATGCTGGATTTATGCTGCCGATCCAGCTAAAACGGCTATAAAATTGATTATTGCGGCGCATGCCGAAAAGGGAGGATTCAACAGCAAGTGTAAAACAGAAAAAAAAAAACTATGTAGGAAAAAACAAGCCTATGCACCAAACAAAGAAATCGCGATCTACTGTTAAGCAACTAAAAATATGCTTATAGGGCACCAATAAACTGTGTGCGTTTTTATTTTTTTATTATTTGCAGTTGAAGCATTTGCGTTGCGGTGTACAAAAAGAAGCAACAGCAAAAACAACAACAGCAGCGGGCGACAATTGCAATTTGGGTGCATTACTAACGGGAGTTGCGTTTGTGCATAGAGAAAAAGCACCGATATGTCTGATCCCGAGCGCCAGAGCTTGATCAACAAAGACGAGCCGACCACGGCCTCGTACACATCGTTTCCAGCCGAGGGCGCTGAAAATCCCGGCAGCAGTGCTGTAGCCAATAATGAAGACGGTACGTATAGTTAATCTAACCCTAGGCAAAATAAGTGCGTTCAACTCGTCGCAACACCCCAACCGAACGACCGACAGTCCGCCCGCATGCGTGTGTAACTGGTCTTACGGATCTGCATATGCGGGGTCCGACTGTCTTCGGGTGGAAACCCAACAAGTGTGCGCTCTACTTAGCAGCCACTGTGATTTCAAGTCTAGTCTTCCATTTCATGCCTAGCTTTTCACACTTCCCCTAACTGAGTCATGGATATAGTGGGCTGGGCTGGGCGTGGGCGCCATGCCTACCCGTTTACGCGACATTCGCAGAAAGTTCGTAACTTGATGCCGAATCGCAGTCGAATTCGCAGCTAATTGCCATTGTTCAACACACTATTGTGCCGGCAATCGCAACTATGTCGTAGCGTTTGTAACAGGTGGGCAAAATCTGTGGGGAATGCGCTTTATGTGTTCATTTTGGTTTTCTCAATTGATCTATCTAAAATTATTAGGGATCTAAATGTGAAGACATTCAATTTGATGTGAAATTCACATATTTAATTAAAATAAATAGATGCGTAACTTTGTTTAAATCATTAATAATATTAAACTAAAAGTTACGAAAAACTTTTACTACTATACTTTGTTATTATTATCGCACACTTTGATTTTCAAAGGGCTTTTGATGCTTTTTCCCAGAGTATAGTTATAGTATATATTTGAAATATGAAATAGTTTTTAAATAATAATCGCAGCTAACAGCTTTTAAGAAACATACAAACATCGACTTAAAACTCTGAACCTTTTCATATGCCTATTGTTTTGTTCTTGCCCTGATATCAAAGCTGTGCCAGCAGAAACGCGACGGTAGCGTCGTCGTTCAGCTGTTTAATCAGCGACAGCAGCAGCGATGCGATGGTTGGCAGCAGGCAAAGAGGCACTGCATGAGTCATGCGCCTGTTTTTCCATTATCGTTGTGCAGAGACAATGTCGTGAGTCCCCCTCACTCCGTGCCGTCGCAGCGCCTTTGTCGCTGTCCAGAACCTGATCAGTGTACACCCTTTCATGCCAAGGCTGTGAGCTATTTATAGCTGCCGCTTAATGTCTTGTTGCCCTAACATCTTGGGCTTGCAGTTTGGTGCACAAAGTACGAGCTTGTTTGAAACCGCAATGAGGCATCCAAATGTGGCACAAATGCCGATTTGACTTGCTTAGCTAAAGGTGCCCACCGAAACGCCTAAACATTGACACACTTGCATTTATCTGTAAACACTGTCACGCCCACATACGGAGATATCAATCGAACGCTTTCATGCAGCTCGCAGATGCTGCAGTATCAGCTGCTGTAGTGCAACGGCAGTTGCTACTGCAGCAAGATGTACTTGTTTTACACTAAAGGTTTATGGTTGTCATGGGTGACCCCTTTCCAATACTGACATCTCGTTTTTCTTTGGTTTTTCCAGGCAGCACTGCACAGTCGGTGCCATTTATTGGTCCCGATGAGCTGCCGCCGCCCTATCAGAGCAGCGGAACCGGCGGCGTGCCCATGGTCACCTGTCGCGTGTGCCAGAACATGATTGACATAACCACAAAACGGGAGCAACACGTGGTCAAGTGCACCCACTGCAATGAGGCAACTGTGAGTAGAGTTCTTATAGCTCCTTTTGTGTATTCTATTTAATGTTTTATTGCAGCCCATACGTAATGCGCCACCCGGCAAGAAGTACGTGCGCTGTCCTTGCAATTGTTTGCTAATCTGCAAGAGCTCCTCGCAGCGCATCGCTTGCCCACGCCCCAATTGCAAGCGCATTATCAATTTGGCTCCAAGTCCAGTGACACCGCCCGTGCCCACCATGCCGGGCATGTGCCGTGTCACTTGTGGCCACTGCTCGGACACGTTTTTGGTAAGAGCAATCACTAAGAATAACCAGAGCTGCTATTTACTATGCCAGTGTAGTCTAGTTTGAGTTATATTGTGAATTTTATATATGATTTATTTTAAACTTAACTGAATCTCCTTTGTTGCCCACAGTTTAACACCTATCACAACGCATTGGCTCGCTGCCCACACTGCAGGAAGGTCTCCTCGGTGGGCTCACGTTTCGCCAACAGCCGCGGCGTTTTATTTGCTATTGTCGCATTGCTCTTCCTTATTGGTAGCATTGGCCTGACCGTTGGCACCATCTCATATGCATCGGTAGGTGCCACTCAATATAATCAATCGCCCGTAACTAAATACTCTCTCCTTTTGTTAACAGAATCATGGCGGCATGTATATCCTTTATATTGCCTTGTTTTTCATTGCGGCTACCATGTTGGCGCGTTCCATTTACTATTTCCGGCTTAAAGTGAGCGCGATCGATGGACCCATGTAAGATTCGCGGCGTGTCGGTTAATATGGAAGTGCATTGTTTTATTTTTATAAATATATATATGTGTCAACATATATACGTATATATTATGCATATAATTCATTCCTTTTGATATTAAACAAAACCCCGTAAAACAAACGCAAGTAGAACACAACAAAAGGGCAAGCAATCCACCACAATTTTCATATGCAGAACCGCCAGCTACTAATTAAAGTAATATATATATATACATACATATATATATATATATATATATTATAACGAAATAACAGAATACGTTGTTTTGTCGCGCATCTTTAAAGAGTTATTCGTGTTGAATTAATATTAAACTTAGCAAATTCGTCAGCAAGTAACTCCCCATTTAAAGTGATTTCTAAAAGCATAATTAAGACTTTAAGCCGAGCGCGTAAAACCTAATTTAAAACAAAACCGTAAACACAAAAACAAAGCAAATGCTTAAAAGCGATTACATTGAAAGTGCTAAAATGGAAACTAAAAACAGTAGGCAGTTATTCGTTCAAGGGGGACGGGACGGGACGACGGACAGACGGACCGACGGACCGACGAAATTGCACCACATCTATAGCATATTAAAGCAAATTTTTATAAATATCTAAGCGCCATTTTTTCATATTTCTATATATACAATAATGTATAATTTTATACGTTTGTGTTCTTGAATTGTATAAATATGTTTTGTGTACGTGTTTGTTCCATATCTTTCGATATTTATTCTCGATAAATAATGCGCTTAGAATTGTTTGTTTTTAGTTTTGCTTTCTTTCAACGTACTAAGAATTTAATAATGCACTTTTCTCGAGTTACGCCAAACGCAGAAACAGCAACAAACAGCATGTGTTTTTAACATTTTTGGGGCGTTAGATATAATCGAAAGCGTATAGCTAATAGTGCTAATGAAGGTACATAATTGCGTATATACACCTACAATTAACTAAATAATATGTCTTGAAGAACAAATAAAAATTATAAAATCTAATAGAGAAAATCAACGCTCATGCAACAACAATTTAGACAGCAACAAAAAAAAAGCGGTTAAACATCGTATACATTATATTAAAAAGGAAAGGTTTACTTTTGAAATATATATATATATATACACAACATTTATATTTAGTTATATATTTAGCATACATACACATACATTGTAAATAAAGTGAAATAAAAAACTAAAAAATCCCTATATTTTTCTGACTGGTTAAGAAATATACAGCTGTAAGTGCCGACAGGGGAAATTCTGTTGTCAAGGGAATATATTCTTATTCTTGATTAATTGCCTTTGCTAGAGCGAGATCGCAAAGCTAGCTAGAATTTGGCAACACTTGGCAGCACTGTTACGTCAAACGCTTTCCGAGCGCTGTCAAGCAATTTTTTTCGAGCTCTGAACTGAAGAAAATGTCGTTTAATCCTTTCCCTATTGGCACTCAATTGCACGTGGAGACCTGCTTTGGCGACCACATAACTGGCGAGGTGGTGACCTACGAGCACAGCGTGAAAATGCTAATACTGAGCTGCCCGGGCAAGGATAGCAAAGGCAAAAAGTGCCTCAATCAGAGCATTGTGAATTTGGACTTTTGCAAGAACTTGAAAATCATACGCGAGGCAAAGACACCGGATACTAACCTCAACGAGCCGCCGGCTCGCCTCAATCTGTTGCGCGTAGGTTGAATGAAGACAATCAATTTAGTGTATTTCTCTTAATTTTCCACTTGCAGCTCGATCAGCGTTTGCAGCAGTCTGTGGAGCAGCGCGAGAACTTGCTGCGCAGCCGCAATGAGCATGCCACACCGCGTGGCAGGCAAATGTTCACAATGCTCACGAAGCACTTTGGCAGCAGCGAGCTCTCCTGGCAGTTGGACAGCATACTGGTGCTGCAGCAGGTGACCATAGCGCCGCCCTATCGCACCAGCGACATAACCGCCAAGCAGAATCTGCCCAAGCTGGTCAGCTACGTGCAGCGTCTGGTCGACAAGTTCAACGCACAGAACGGCACCGGGGACGCGGACGTGGAAGTGGCAGCCAAATAAACAAAGACTGGAATACATGCCGGGACGCCCACGCAAGCGACGACGACAACAACCGAAACACTTGGCAACAAATCATGCGCACACACACGCACACACACATACACTCACCCATCATACACACACATGAATTATTAACACACATAATTTATATACAGTTCAGTTGCCTGGCGCTTTGTTTGTCAACAAAAACATTTCCAAATATACACACGAAATTGTGTGTACTTTCTGCTTTTTATTAACCGTCCGAAACACACAACTTGTATATAGTATAGTTCTAGTTTATTTGGTTGTTAGAGCTTTCAGCTACGATCCTTTGCGCTGCGCCATGGCCGATGATGAGGATAAACCAAAGAAACACACACTCGACTCGCTCTTCCATGTTTACTGCAATCACAAGGTCACAATTTGTCTATATATTCACATGACTTTTCACTTTTTTATATATTTTATACTTTTATCCAGGTGCTGGGCAACGAGCTGGAGAACGAGGAGTTCCACAGCATTTTACTCTCGCAGCTGGACAACTGGCTGCAGCAGGCCAAGCTGATGCCGGTGCCCATAACGCGCACACAAACTGGACTCATCTATATGCGCTACAAGTACAATATTATCCACAGTTAACTATTGTAATAGATCTGATGTGATGACGCATTTCATTTTCTCTATGATTCAGAAAGTGGCGTCTGGAGTATGAGGATTTCCTTGAGGTGCTGCAGCATCTGAGCATGGACGCTGATATTAACTATGAGGATTTTAAGGACACACTTGTCGCCGCTGGACCGCCCACCGGCGCCACCGAAATAGTCGTGGTTAAATAATTGTACTCACAAATTTTAAATTTAATAATGTGAAAAAAAACAGCATAAAATAATACGTTTAGTCATAAAGTTGATAACAATTGCACATAGAAATTAGTTCATATTTAATTCGAGTTGTAAACTTGTTTCGAATCACTTTTTTTTGTATACAAACTTGTTTTGCTGAGTATTTAGTCAAAACTATATTATATTTTATTCATATAAACACTTTTAAATGTGATTCGTTGTGGCTTCCATAGCTGCCCTTAGATACAGAGGAGAGTTCATTTAATAGCCGCATTTTTGATCGATTAGCTTCCGAGTTTGAACAAAATATTTAACAAGAGATTGCAATAGTGTAAAAAATATACATAAGATAGATATTTTAATAATAAAACTTCTTTATACTGCAGCATTTTGTTAGTTACTATAAAGCACATATATCATTTTGTACTGGCGGCTTTTTGGCTATTGCGAAGAATGTGAATAAAGGCCCAGTTCCATTTAGCCATTAGTCATAAATACAACTATGCGCACGCTATATATACTATATATATATCATATATACTGGGCCAGTATCTACATGTATAATGCCTCTGTACACACAGCGCAATCGGCATGTTCTGTTGATTTTCTGGTTTTTATTTGACTTTTTTTTCTCTTTTCTACCCTAGTCGAGCGCCGCCGCGTGAGGCGCCTGAAGGTCAATAAAATTAATGTACACATGAATTTGTATTTCCGTTTAGTTGTGGTCTTACTGTAGCGTTTGTTATGTGATAAGGTTCGCCTTTGTTGATTCGCTGCAGCGTCATGAGTGCATCATCATCCGTACAGCATCTAATTATATATGTATATATCGTGTATAAGTAAACGTGGCACTTAGGATTAGTTAAGATTAAACTGGTTGGGTGAGTGGCTCTTTAGGAGTAGATAGTGTGCTCCAGCCAATCATCTAGATTAAAGAATGCCGTATCGGAATTGTCTGTGTCACGTTCGCGGAACATCTCGATGAAGGTCTTCACCTTGATGGCGCACATGAGGAAATCATCGAAGGGCACTTTGCCCTCCCGTGAGCCGTAGCGGTGGGCCAGCGCATTGAGCAGCCGATTGTTCAGATGATAGCCTGCAGAGTTGAGAGCGCCACGCAAGTGGAAGCCATCGATGGTGCCGGAGCGTCGGGTGTCATAGAGCTTGAATACGGCACGCCATTTGGCAATGTCTGTGAGGAGCGCTTCGAACTCATCAAAGCCGAGACGGCCGGAACGATCCTTGTCCAGCATGGCGACCATGGAGCGTACCGCATCCTTGGAGAAGCCATCGGTGCCGACCATGACGTCGCGCATCGAATGATCCAGTATGCGCTTGAGTTCCTGCCAGTCCACCTCCTCGTCGCTGCCCGCAACGCTGTCGAAGAGACGCTTGAGTGCAATGCGCTGTGGATCATCCTCCTCCTTGGGTGTGGGTGGTGGCAGTGCGGGCGCAATGCGATCATCCGTCTCGCCAAAACCGACCGCATCGTCGTTCTCCTCCATGTTGTTCATGGTCTCAGAGAAGACGCGTATTATAAACTCGCCCTCCTCGTTCGGATCAAAGGTCGAGGGAATTATCAAATAATGACCGGGAGGCAGCTTGAAGCGTGCACAAACCTCACGTGTATTGATAAAATGCGGTGAACGCGCCACCGAGGCGCGATACTTGAAGAAGTTCAAGCCCTGCGGCTTTACCTGCATATCGCGATCCGTCAGATGGTAAATGGCAAAGCCAATGGTCAGGCAATCGATGCCCACGTTGCGCTTGCTGCGACGATTCTTTTGCATCAGGGCCACAATCACCGTGCATTTTCCGTCGTCGTCCTCCTCGTCGGGATCCTCCAGCGAAATAATATACTGCGGATTGTGCCAGAAGGTTTCCAAAAAGTTGCGGCAGCCGCCCGCCGTCACGCCCGAAGTCCACTCGCCTTCGAACATGGACATCTCCCACTTGCGGCGCGAGTTCTGCTGCTGATTTTCGGTCAACGAGTCTGGCGACATATTGCAAATCTCGACGCGATCAAAGTGGTTGAGAAAGTCTTGGAAGGACATCCAGAATTCACCATCACGATCGAAATTCAAGCCAATCTCTTCCTTCTGGTGTTCCGGTATAAAGCGCCACTCGGGCGAGCTGTCGCTCCAGGGGCCGCTCCATTCGGCCTCATTGCCCCAAGGATTACGCATGCGTATCATGGGCAGCTTGCCCTGACGATTGGGCGTCGATATGTCCAAGAGGCAGACCTTCGTTATGGAGTACGCATGACCGCGTATCAGACCCTCGCGCGTTTCGGCCTCCAGCACATGCGGATCCGGCTCCAGAGAGCAGCCCATCATCGAGCCACGCTCCGCAGCCTTGGTCATAATGCTAAATAGATTCGGTGGAGCCTCCTTGATGTCATACCATTCGGTCACACCGCCAGTAAAGTCCTCCATGGCCTCGCAAGTGGTGCCGCCTGTAAAAGTAAAGATGTTAAGAATTATCCAAAACAAATCATGTTTTTTCTCTCAACCAACCCTTCAGGGCCTCATAGGAGCCATGAAGCTTGGCGTAGGCCTTCTCCAGCAGCGCGCTCCAGAACTCATTTTTCTCCGTGGAGTGCATGTATATCAGCTCCCCGTGGTAGGTGGGCAGACGATCATCGATGACGACCTCCACCCATTTGCCATATTGCCAGAACTTGAAATGGAATATGCCCGCATAGTTCTCCTGGAAATCCTGATCCGGTGGTATCACGCGGAAGAAGAGCTTCGAGTCCTGCGTCAGATTCGCAGCTGCGGCCAACAGCCAGCAATCTCCTAGTTCGCCCTGCTGCACATCGAAGCGCGAGTAGCCCTCAACAAAGAACTGCGGATCGTCCACAATGTCGCCGGGTCGCAGCCATTCGATGTAGCGATCCGGACGACGCGAGAACATCAGTGAGGCATCATTAGCCGGAAAATCAGGATCCTCGAACATTGTACCATTGGACACACAAGACTCACGCAGCGTGGCAAAGTCGGTACCTTGGACGCTCTTCTGACGCGTTGTACTGGCCTTGCGGCCCATCCAGAACATGTTTTGATTCTCGGGCACTTTGACACTGGTAAACTGCAGCTCCTGTATGCCCACGGATGGCTCCTCCTCGGGCGAGGGTGCACTGGCCTCCGGCGCAGATGGCGCTGGCATCGATGGGTAGATCGACTGCGGTGCCGGACTGGTCGGCAAGGGCGCGTAGGGCATGGGCATGCCGGGCATTCCCATTCCGCCAGCCGATGGATAAGGCAGTGACGGCAATCCACTCGGATACGGTGCTGCGCTCGGATAGGGCCTTGCATTCGGGTAAGGTGTGGCACTCGGATAAGGCGTGGCACTGGGATATGGCGATGCACTCGGTATGGGCGCCAGGGGCGTGGATGGATACGGCAGCGGCATCGCTGGCAGATTGGGATACAAGCCAGCGCTTGGATACGGCGTTGCTTGCGGCTGTGGCATGCCCATGCTGCCGGCCTGATACGAGGCATTTTGTGCCTGCGCCGTTTGCTTTACCACATATGGCATGCCGCCCACGGACTCCGACGAAGGGTAGGGCAGCGAGGGGTACAGCCCAGACTTCGGTTTGCTCGGCGCATCGTCGCTGACTTCATTCTTGCTGTAGCCGAGGGCCGCCAGATTGACAAGGCCAATTCCGCTCGCATGATAATTTTTTGGATAATTATCAATGCCGTACATTTTATATCACTGTTTCTTGTGCTTTTCTTCTAAAATTAATCAACTTCTAATTTTTTTTTATTGATTTACGCAGCACTGAAATTATAAACAACTATTAGAGGGAACGCAGCTCGACGCTGTTGCGTGAAAACTGCTGACTCGACTGGGGAAAAATACGTTTTAAATGGAAGATATATCCAAAATTAACTTTCTTATGAATAGATGATTCACATCTTAACACTTGTGTGTATGTATATTTTTTACAATGTAATTTATCCAAATTAATTAGTAATTGTTGAGGAAGTCTTTGATAAACACGTATTACACTTTTAACTTTTGTAATTTGGTCAATTTAAATACTTTTATGCCATTTAACAGGGCAGTTGAACAAAAAACATCTGGATATAATATTTATCAATGCCTTAAAATAACACCATGAGCAGCATCAGTGTTAAAGGTAGTACTCAGGGCTGCAAATCGCGATATAGAGTTGCCATGCTGCAACATTTAGTATTATATTTTGCTGGCATTTTTAGCTAAAGCTGCAGTTTGTTAGAAGAAGAAGACGCAATGTGAAAAAATAAACAATGCGGTGATATTGATAACAATATACAGATCCTTTAAAAAGTGTGCAAATCAACGCCAAAAAATTATGGACACACAACCTGAGGTGCCGGAGGTCCCGCTGCGGCCATTCAAATTATAAGTTTTGCTCTGCTAGCCCTTGAGACTCGGCAATTCATGTTTTCCTTTCCTTCCAGCACGGCGCATCAGGTTGTGAGCCTCACCGGAATTAGTTTTGAGCGGCGCAGCATAATTGTAAGATTTCTGACAGAAAAACTGCACAATATGAATTATGAAATAAATGATATGTCATTCACAGGGCATGGTAGAGCTGACCATAGTGCCCAATAACGAGAGCCTTCGACTGATACGCCTTAACGCCAAGCAGCTGCGCATTTACAGCGTGGTGCTCAACGATGTCTGCCACGCGGAGTTCGTTTACTTCGATCCGTTTCAGGACATTTGCCACAAGGAACCCAAGAGGTTAGTTAAGCATTAGCTGTGGCTGCCCTTCCTTAACATAATACATATACACACACAATGCAGCCGCTCTCTGGAGGTCTACTCAAAGCATCATTTGGCTGCAGCCCAAATCACAGATCCGGATGTCAACAATGGGGAGCTGCTTATACAAGTGCCGCCGGAGGGCTATTCGCTGATTCAAGAAGGACGTGGCCTGCGGATACGTATTGAGTTCTCTGCCGAAAACCCAAAGAGTGGCATGCACTTTGTTCTGCCGCCAACATCAACAGACGATGAAACCGCGCAGCTCAACTGTGCGCACATGTATACCAATTGCTATGAGAATTCGACCCGCCTTTGGTTCCCCTGCGTTGATAGCTTCGCTGATCCATGCACATGGCGACTGGAATTTACGGTGGACAAGAATCTAACAGCTGTCTCCTGCGGTGAACTGGTTGAGGTTATCATGACCCCGGATTTGAGAAAGAAAACATTTCATTATACGGTATCGACGCCTGTGTGTGCGCCCAACATAGCGCTGGCGGTGGGACCCTTCGAAATTTACGTGGATCCGCATATGCACGAAGTGACGCACTTTTGTCTACCCGGCATGTTGCCTTTGTTGAAGAACACGGTGCGATATCTGCACGAGGCCTTTGAGTTCTTTGAGGAGACGCTCTCCACACGGTATCCGTTCTCCTGCTACAAACAGGTGTTTGTAGATGAACTCGACACGGACATTAGTGCCTACGCGACCATGACGATAGCCTCCGTTAATCTGTTGCACTCCATAGCCATTATAGATCAAACCTACATTTCCAGAACCTTCATGTCACGCGCTGTGGCAGAGCAGTTCTTTGGCTGCTTCATCACCTCGCATCACTGGTCGGACACCTGGCTGGCGAAGGGCATAGCCGAGTATCTGTGTGGCCTCTACTCACGCAAGTGCTTTGGCAACAACGAGTATCGCGAATGGGTGCAAACGGAGCTGGCTCGCGTGGTTAGGTACGAGGAACAGTATGGCGGCATCATACTCGACTGTAGCCAGCCGCCGGCGCCACTGCCCGTGTCCAGCACGAATCCTGCGGCTGCTGCCAGCAAACAGCAAGAGATTGTGCACTACTTTCCCATCAAGAGTTTGCACACGGTGTCGCCCAAATATGTGGAGGCGATGCGGCGCAAGGCGCATCTGGTCATACGCATGCTGGAGCATCGCATTGGCCAGGAGCTGCTGATACAGGTGTTTAACAAACAGCTGGCGCTGGCCACGAATGCAGCGAGCACCAAAATCGGTGCCGGCTTGTGGTCGCAGCTGCTCATCTCCACAAACATCTTTATCAAGGCAATTTTCACGGTCACGGGCAAGGACATGTCGGTTTTTATGGATCAATGGGTGCGAACGGGTGGCCATGCCAAGTTCTCGCTCACCTCGGTGTTCAATCGCAAGCGAAACACCATCGAACTGGAGATACGACAGGACTTTGTTAACCAGCGCGGCGTACGCAAGTACAATGGACCGTTGCTGGTGCAGCTGCAGGAGCTGGATGGCACTTTTAAGCATACGCTACAGATTGAGAATACCTTAGTCAAGGCGGATATAACCTGCCATTCAAAGAGCAGGCGAAACAAGAAGAAAAAGATTCCATTGTGCACCGGCGAGGAGGTGGACATGGACTTGTCTGCCATGGAGTATGTTATATTATAAGTATATGAACAAAAGCTTTATTTAATCTTCCTATTATCTCTATTATTCCACAGCGACTCACCTGTGCTGTGGATACGTCTGGATCCGGAGATGATTTTGTTGCGGGATCTTATCATTGAGCAACCAGACTTTCAGTGGCAGTATCAGCTGCGGCACGAGCGAGACGTGACTGCCCAGTTTCAGGCTATACAGGCGTTGCAAAAGTATCCCACAAATGCCACGCGCATGGCACTAACCGACACCATCGAGAGCGAATCCTGCTTTTACAAGGTGCGCTGCCAGGCGGCGCACAGCCTCACCAAGGTGGCCAATCAAATGGTTGCCTCATGGAGTGGCCCACCGGCCATGCTTAACATTTTTCGCAAATTCTTTGGCTCCTTTAGCGCGCCGCACATCATCAAGCTAAACAACTTTTCTAACTTTCAATTGTACTTCCTGCAAAAGGCAATTCCCGTGGCCATGGCGGGTGAGTGGATCACGATGTTCCTGATCTGTTCCATTTGTAATTTTTCCTTCTCGTTATAGGCTTGCGCACCTCTCATGGTATCTGCCCGCCGGAGGTGATGCGCTTTCTGTTCGATCTCTTCAAGTACAATGAGAATTCACGCAATCATTATACGGACGCCTACTATAGAGCTGCACTGGTCGAGGCGCTTGGAGAGACACTAACACCCGTCGTATCTGTGGCAATGCACGGCACACAAATCACCGTAGACAGCCTTTCCACGGATGCCAAGTAATTATAATAGACACTATTATATGCCTCGTAAGCTCATGTTAGATTTTCTGGCTGTGTTTACAGACTGGTTCTGGACGAGGTGACGCGCCTGCTTAACATGGAGAAGCATTTGCCCTCGTACAAGTATATGGTGTCCGTATCCTGCCTTAAGGTCATACGCAAGCTGCAAAAGTTTGGCCATTTGCCCTCGCTGCCGCACATTTATCGTAGCTATGCGGAATATGGCATCTTTCTGGATTTGCGCATTGCGGCAATGGAGTGCCTGGTGGATTTTGTGAAGGTGGATGGACGTAGCGAGGACTTGGAGCATTTGATAACGTTGCTGGAAACCGATCCTGATCCGGCAGCTCGACATGGCCTCGCTCAGCTGCTCATTGACAATCCACCTTTCACGCGTGAATCGCGCAGCCGCCTGGACAAACCGAATTTGCTGGAGCGCCTCTGGCTGAGTATTAATACACTGGCCTACGACACGAAGCTGCGCTGCGATATTGTGGATCTGTACTATGCGCTCTACGGCAGCAAGCGGCCGAACTGCCTGCAGGCCAGCGAGAACCAGAACTTCTACAAGGACTTGATGAAGGAAAACAGCGGGTCGAGCGTTTCCTTTAAGAAGGCCAGCGAGCCCAAGCCTACAGAGATCGAACCTCAGGAGCGGCACAAGCCTGCCATGGTTACCATAAAACGCACTGCCACAGAAGCCTTTGAAGTGGGAGATGAGATTATCAAGCTGGAGCGCAGTGAGGAGATCACAGTGGTGGACGAGCCAATTGAAGTGCAGGCCTTCGACAGCGAAACCAAGGTGAATGTGTTGCCAGCTGAGGATGGATCCGGCGAATCGCAGCCCCTGACCAAACGCATCAGAACCGAGATCTATACGGAAGACGACAATTCTATATCGGTGCTCGATGTGGGCGAGACGACGCGCTACGAGAGCAGCTATGACGAGAGCAAGCTGCGAGCCGACGGCAGTGTCAAGAAGAAGAAAAAGAAGGACAAGAAGAAGCATAAGCATAAGCACAAGCACAAACACAACAAGGATAAGGACAAGGATCGCGAGCGCAAGGAAAAAGATCGTAGGGATCCACAAATCTCACGTCTGCAGACAAGGGAGGCGGCCACGCCCGAAACCCTCAGCTCCGCGGACAGCAGCAACAGCAACAGTAATACCCCGATGGGCCTGAACTAAGTTAAGCAACAAATGTTTAGAGAAAGCAATTAATTCGATGTTAACGTGAAAAGTGAATAAACTAATTAAGTTATAACATTTCGTAGAATTGTATCAGACATAGCTTTCTTTTTGCAGATCGCATCTGACTTTTGACAGGCTTAAAATCAGAACAACTTGAAAATTGACATATAAAATATGGATAAATAGGAAAAGGATAAGAGATGATTTTAAAAATATTTTCTAAAAAATAACTCTTGTAACATAAATAAAATAATGAAAGCGATAAATGTCTTAAAATTGAAAAAAGTTAAGGAATCACATGCATTTCTTATATGAAAATGGATGGAAAATTCAGCACCCATTTTTGCTGCGGGTAGCTGTGATTAGTAATTAGATTTTTAATTTTTGATTTATTTATAATTTAACGTTATTAAAGTGCTGAATATGCAGAAACATTTTTACAATACTTATAACTAGACAAGGGGCGAGTGACATTAACTAAAGGATCGCAACTTATGTAGCCTTCGTCGGCTCGGGCTCCGTTGCCTTCGTCTCCGTGCCAGCCACGGCTGTGTCCTGCTCATCCCGTGGCCGGCGCTGCAAATAGGTGATGCTGCCGCCACCAAGGCCCGTCGCCGTCTGCTGCGCCTCGGCCGAAGTGGGCGTGGACAGGATCTTCACTGACGGCTCAGAGGGTGCTGAGCGCTGATGCGGCAGCTGGTGCTGATGTTGATGCTGATGTGCAGCCAGCTGACGTGTGGCCAGGCGCATCAGATGCGCATAGTCTACGGGCGGATGGTTGCGATACTCGGGATGTTCCTTGACGTACTGCTCATAGGGCACGGGCACCGGCACTGGCACCGCCTTGACCGGGTAGCCCGCTTCGACGAGCGCCTGGAACTCGGCCTGGGTGAGGGGCTTGCCATTGGGTGGCGGCAGATTCAGCTGCTTCACTTCGTCCAGTGTTCGCAGCTTGTGCACAGCTCCTGCTGTGGGCGTGACACGCGAGGGCGTGGCAATGCCAGTACCTTGGGAAACATAAATGCTAGACTGCGAGGGTGAGGGGTGCGCCGGATAATCAATCGGCTGCGCTGTGGGCACCACAGTACGCTGGGACGCATGCTTGATGGGATCAGGTGGACTGGGATAGAAGTGGGCGTTTGTGGGTGCCGGCGACGGCGGTTGTGCACGCTCAGCATAGTCAGCATAGAGCAGGGCCTTCTCATAGGATTTGGTGGGACTGGGCGTGGGCAGTTTGTAGTGCTTGGTGCGATAATGCTTGGGCTTCGGTGCTGCTGTGGGCGCCGCCTCCTGGTAGTAGTACTGCGAGGGCTGTGGCTGAGCAGGTGCGCCCGTTGGATAGACAACGGGGCCTAGTCGCTTGGCCTCGAGCTGCTGCTGTTGCTGTTGCTGCTGCTGTCCAGGATAAATGGGCGTGGGCTGCTGGAAGCTGCTAAACTTGAAAAGCGACGGCACAAAAGGCTGATTGTTGGCATCCAGCAGCGAATTGGGCGTGCTGGCCAAATAAGCCTTCGGCTGACGCAGCGCCGGATGTGAGGTGGGCGGCGGCGGATGCTGTGGCGGCGGCAGACGAGTCGCATGCTGCTGATGATTGACCAGCGTCGGCTCATTGCTGCTGTCCACGTAGGCCAGCGCCTGTTGACCCGAGCCGGGCTTGTTGGCGGCCAGCAACTTCTCAATTTCGCTCTCTAGCGAGGATTTGGCCAGCGGATGATTGGGCAGCGTCTTGTAGCTAATCTGTGGCTGATAGTAGGCAATCTGCGGCGGCAGGCCAGAAATTAGCTGTTGCTGCTGCTGGTGATGCTGCTGCGGCTGATGACGCTGCTGCGGAACGTGCTCCGGCGACTCATCCTCCTCCTGTTGCTGCTGCGGTAAAGGCAGATATTTGGGTCCGCCACGCGAGTAGCTGGGCTGCACCAGCTGCTGCTCGGTCACATAACGATCGCGATAGCCGCCCAGGCCGAGGACAGGCTCCGCCTGCTGCAGCACCTTGTGCGTGGCTGCTGTGCTGTGTATGGGCAAGGGCTTGGGCTGGGGCTGCTGCTGCTGATGTTGCTGTTGCTGCTGATGTTGCTGCTGTTGCTGCTGTTGCTGCTGCTGCTGTTGCTGTTGCTGCTGTTGCTGACGCAGCTGTTCGTGATAGGCGCGCGCCTGCAGCTCCTCCTCGAGCAGTTTAAGGAACTGTTCCTCGGGTATGATCTGATAGGGCTGCTGTTGCTGCTGTAGATGTTGTTGCTGCTGCTGCTGCTGCTGTTGATGCTGATGTTGGGGTGCGGGCAGGGGCAAGGGCAGCTGATAGGGTCCTGGTCCATAGGGGCCACCTCTGAGGCCTGGCTGTGGTTGTATGGACACCGCATAGCGTTGTTCCGCCTCCTGTTCCTGCTCCTCCTCGGCGACAGGCGTTGCCTTCTTGGCGGGCGCGCTGCCAGCTGCTGTCTTACCTTGAGACGCCGAAGAGTGAGCCTTGGGCTGGTGCCGCTGAATGTCTTGCAGATAAACGTAGTGCTGTATCTGGGCGTGGGCGAGACAAAGCGTTAAGGCGTGTTCAATAAATTATGATGTTTAAGTGCGCCTGTGGGCGTGCGAAAGATCAACGGCCAATGCCAGCGGCAAATGGCAGCGTTTAAATGTGGAGCCCACCTACGGCAATCAGGTCAGCTGCTTGAGTGGAGCGCTGTGAGAATCGTGTGGCATCTAAAGTTTATGTAACACTTGTGCGGCAGCGCCGACAAATGACGCTGATGTCTGCACCAACAACAACAACAGCAACAACAGCAACCACAGCGGCCGCCCTCGCCACCGTCTTGGCACGGCTTCGGTTGCGGGGTCTTGACTTGGGCTGCTGTTGCAATCGATGCGCATGTCGGTGGCGGCGTTGGCATAAAACAATTATTTACATTACACTGTGCAACAAACAATATCACTTTAGTTTTTTACGCAACACTAAAAAGGAGCAAGATATGTCGGGGTCGCTTGAAGTCGTGAGAATTGCATAGAAGGGTAATGGGGCGGAGCAGTGAAGAGAGAGAGAAAGAGATGGTAAATATATGGAATATATGGGTGCCTAAGAAAAAGAAAGATAAAGATAAAGAAAGCGACAAAGAGATAGTGGGAGTGAGAGAAAATAAAGGAAACCCATAAAAAAGAGAGAGTGAGATGGAGAAAGAGAGAGGGAGAGAGAGAGAGAGAAGAGAGAGAGAGAGAGAGAGTCAGAATGAGTAGCAGCTATTAAACATAAACTTTTTTAATGTCAATTTTGTTCTTGTATCCCCATCACTTGTATAACGTTAATTCTTGAGAATCGCACAGAACGGCGATGCGTTTATATTAATAACCAGCTGCGTGAGCATATAAAGTTAGCCAGACAAAACTTGATGGCTCTTCTAGTAGCTGAGATCGACAAATTGTTTTTTTTAAATGTCTCTCAGCGAAAAAGTCGTTTTGGAAAAACACAAACCCGTTGCACAGTGTTGCCTTCGCAATATTCACATTATTATAATAAATGAAACCCAGCCATGTCAAGGCGCCATCAGCATTAGGTCTCCAAAGAGAGACACGTACCAGCCAGAAGTAGGCTGATTATAACATTATGTCAACTTTCTTCCCACGACAACCCGCAACGCCTGCCATTGTCTTTGGACTTGGTCTTCCGTCTGCTGGCTTCTGCTGGCTTCTGCTATGTGGTAGACCAAGACGACGACGAAGAAGTCGCTGCTGTTGCACATTGGTGCAAATTGTCTTGGATGTGGCATGTTGCCGTTGTTGTCGCTGTCGCTGTTGTTATTGTTATTATTGTTTCTGTTGACGCGTCAGACCAGCAACAGCAACAACAACAATAATAATTTTGCAATTATTCAGTTGTTGCTGCTCGTGACTTACATTTTGTCCGCAACAAATGGCATTTATTATATTCGCGAAGTGCTTTTAATTTTTTTTATAACAATCTTTTCTTGTACATTTTGTAATATAAACATTGTCTTTTAGATAATTGCGATTGCCTTAATCGCAATTTGTTCCCAAATGATGAAAACTCAACTCGAGTGCCGCAAATATTGGTCAAGGTTTCCAAAGCTGGGGGCCAGCGAAAGGCTCAATTTGACAATTTCGACGCTGTTGTCGTTGTTGTTGTTGCCACAGTTTTACATCCTGCATTTTGCAAAGAATCGTGTAATTCAGTTGAGTCACGATTAACAACGCTTCTGTGGCCGCGGGCTGCCAAATTTTGACGAAACGCCCGCAAAAGACAGCTAACAATTGACCCCCAGCTCCCTTCGCCAACACAAACACAAAAACACAAAAGAAAAACACAGAGACAGACCTTTCTCCTCTTAGCTCACCTCTTGGCTCTGCTGGAGCAACTGTGCGGCATGCGGACGGGAATTGGACGCTGCAAAGTTGCGCAACTGCGGCTCCTGATGCGACTCGTGTTGCTGATGCTGATGCGGGGCAATGGGGCGTATGATGAACTGATTCGGTTTCGGGCCGTAGATCGTCTCCTGGCCATCCTCGGGATCGTCGGCTGCCTCGGCGGCCTCGCTGCGATGATTCGGATATAGGGCCGTCTCCTTGCTGCTCACCTGTCGCTTGTCTTTGGTCGCTTCCGTTTCCACCTGGGCGGGGGCGGCGCTGCTGTCGCTCTTTGCTTTGGCTTCAAGCGCTCGAACGCTGACGAGGCCTGCGTGGGCGCAGATGAGAAGACAGTGGGTAGCTTTAAGTTTAGTTAGTTTTCGTTTTCAATTTAGTTTTTTTTGAAAAGCGCTTAAATAGAAAGGCGATTATTGTCTTCAAATCACGTGAAACCACAATGGAAACTAGTTAACAAGGCTGCAAAACGGTTATTGAACTCGATTATTGAAGAAAATTTCCCGACTCTCAAGCATTTACAGGCAGCCAAAAGGAAACCTAAGCCAAAACATATATTTTAACAAACATGGTTTAATATCAAAAAGCTTTTAAGGGAGACAACTAACTAACTCATGTACAACTAATTTGGGCCTCAACTGCCATTGCATTTATCTAGCCATATTTGGTAGAAGCAAATTTTTTGGTAAACAAATCTAGCGCGCATTTTGTATATGAAAATATGTATGGCTTGACATATTCTCAGTGGGACAGGCGCGCAAATGTAAATTTAAAATGTAATTAATTAAATAAATTAATTTTCTGCAAATTTTTAAACTGTATGACAAATCAAGGTTTGAAACGAAACCTGGGCCAAAGGATGTGAAAACTTCGTAGGGAATTGCACCCAAAGGGAGTTGTTTTTTAGCTTGTGTATTATTCTTAAATATATTCTAATACAGGCTTATGCATAATAAAATAAATAATTAATTGATAAAATTATCTAAAACAGACTTTGCGAGCACGTTTTAAAGCGTTTTTAATTGAATGATAAAAAGCAATTGCTAAATATTATATCAGGTCTTATGATTCTAAAAAAGCAGTCAACGTTAAGTAAGTGTTAAACATGAACATTAATGTACGCAAAATAAAAAACCCAACAATTATACAAGAACTCAAAAAATATACTCATAGAAAACTTTGATGCATATATTTTGTGCTCTTTAATAATTGCTTGATTACTTCAAAGCTTAACTCTTGAGAAGCGTCGCATGATTATCACATTAACGACTTGAAGCGCACTTTAAATAATTAAAGAATTTATTAAATGCAAAACAAAAGTCTAGAATTTGTTAAGATTTATAATTGAATAGTGAATAGAATATTTTGCTGTTTTAAGTAGTTAAAGTAAATAGAATGGAGATGAAGATTCTTTAATGAACAGAACAAAAATGGAAAGATATATAAAGAAATAAGAAAACTTGTAAACCTTTTACATTGTAGCCAGCTAATGCATATATAATTTAGTCAATTTCAAGACGGGGGAACCGGGAAAAAGAGACATTTTCATTCACGATCTTTGTCAGGTTCCGTCTCGATACTCACCCAGCAAAAGTGTTAAGGCCAATATTTGAATTCTCATTGTGTCGTTGTGGGCAACGGACTAGTAATTGTATATACTTTACAGCTCCTAGCTGTTGTTGTTGTTATTGTTATTGTTGTTGTTGTTTATTACTTTCACAGTCACTTGGGAATTTCCTCGTTTTCCTTGTCAAATGCTCGCAATTCGGATTAATGCATTAAACATAGCTGGCTGCGAAAAGAAGACAAACAACATCGAACATCAGCACACAGGAAACACACAGAAACACACACAAACAAAAGTCAGCGTAATATATGCGACGGTTATTAAGAGTTATATAATGGTTGTGAAGATTCGACACAATCCGTAACTGAAAAATTGAAAACGTTCGCTGTAATTGTGGCTTTTAATCCTTGGACGCGCACGCGTCTTGAATTACAAGCGAAAAGCGTTAAGTTTTAACGCTTTTTGGTTGCCATTGCAATTGTTTTGAATGACGATGATGATGTTGGCGACGATCTACCGTTTGTTGTTTTTCCTGCCTATGCTTCGAGAAATTGGCAGCAGCCGGAGCACAAAGTCTTGATCGCGCGCGTTGCACGTTCGACAAACGAATCTTTGCCATTGTGCGGCTAACACTTGTATTTATAAAAAGCCGCGGCCCAGACACAGCCGAGACTAAGACCGAAAGCATAGACGCGGTTCGAGCCACGAACCGTTGTTGCCGACCTTTGCGGTGGGCACAAAGAGAAAGGTTCGGCAGCGGCAGCAGCGGCAGCTTCTCTATAGGCTTCTCAATGGGTTTTAAGCAAACGTTTCAGGGGGCTACTTTGGTTAATTCAACGTTGACGGCCGAAACTGCTGGTTAGGCGCTTGTTTAATGGCCACCCGTGCATTTGGCAGCCGCCTGGAAGCGTTCGCCCGCCTGTCTGGCCCACCAAAATGCTAACGTGACACTAAATTGCCCGCCCGCCGCTGTTGGGCCTAAGCCCGGATCTGGGGCTGGGCCTGGCCTGGCCTGGCCGAGGCTAAAGGGCACATTTGTGTTTAGTTGCTGTTTAGTTGGCGCAAATTGTGCGCATTACATTTAACAAGCTCTAAATTTGCAGTTGCATTTGCATTGCATATTTAATAACGCGCCGTCACCGATGCCGCCCCCAATAGAGCAAGTTCGCTGCTTAAGTCTTTCGTTTGACATTTGCAATTGCCACCGGGCAACTGGCGCGGCGATTGCGGATAAACATTTCAGCGCATGCGTGGGCCAGACTGCTGCAGCTCCATCAATTTGGCCAATTGCAAAGGCGATTTAATTCAAACTTCAAACTCTCTTACCCAACGCTAATTGCCCGTCTTCGTGGCGCGGCTGTCGACTTGCTCGGCTTGCGGTTGTTGTTGTTGTTGTTGGTGGTGTCAAAGTTAACACGGTAGCTGTGAAATTTGGCGCTGAGGTAATCCGCTTGAATGGCCTGACAAATTATAGAGTGTGCGGCATTTCCTCATCCTTAACAAATTGATTAAGACAATTGCAGCCAAAACAATCCAAATAAATAAGTTGATAATTAAGCTGAAGATCTTTCTGTGGCAACTGCAAAAATGCCTCCAACATTTGCGCAACTGCGCCGCGCTCAGCAACATCGATCAATTGCAAGCAGCAGCAACAACAACTACATGGGATTTATTTATTATAAATTCACCATGTTGTTGTTGTTGTTGGGTTGCTCACATTGTCATTTAGTTGTCTGCGTGTCGCTTGTGAAATTGTTGCATTGCATGCTAGACGAAGTCAACAGCAGCAGCAGCAACAACCAAAACAACGATGCGATCAACAACAGCAGCAGCAGCAACAACAACAACAACAACAGTGGCAACATCTTCTTTTCTTTTACCTTATTGTTGTATTCAAGTTTTTGTTTTCTTTTAATTGCAAACACTTTTTGCAGCAGGCTACCAGAAATGCAACAGTTTGCATTCGACTTTGCTTTAATCAATGATCATAATGAAGACAATGATGATGATGATGATGATGATGATGATGATGTTGCTGCTGCTGCTGATGCTCTCGAGTGCCAACGGCAATTGCACTTCGCAGTTTGGCATTTGCATTCAGTTTTTTATTGGCAGAATGTTGTGGTGCCTGATGCTTTTTGCGGTCGACAGTTTTATGCTCTAAATTTTATGTGTATAAATTCTTATTGCGCGACAGGCTGTTGGCTGTGTGGACAGTAGTCAACCTTAGCATTTAGCTTATGCTTTTGATATACATACTCCGAAAACATTTGCTGAGATCTTAATTGGCAGAATCTACGCGAAACTATTTCAAGTTTTTTCTTCAAAGTTGTTGTTGTTGCTGCTCTTGTTAATGAAATGTGCAATGGACAATGGGGATTGCATAATCGTCGTGCATATGTCAAATGTACATATCGCAACTTTTTGTACACAGTCTAGCTTTACCGCTATATGACACGATAATGATATAGCTGGTAATAATAATTACAGGTAATGTGTGTATAATTTAACTGACTATTAAAATACCATCTGAGACAATTTATGGCAGTGTCTATTGGGTCAGTTTACTTTGTATAATTGACATACGTGTGTGGAGGGTTAAGAGAAGCTACGAGAGATTTGTCCGATTAAAGAAAGAGCCTTAGTACAAAAAATATATGTAGCTAATGTAATAAATATCGTACGCTATGTGCTTAAATATTTACATTTAACTTAGATCTAGAAAAAAGTGTCACAAATTAAAAAAGTTAAAATTTCATTGCATACTTCGGAGCGCATTCTACACAGAATTGTTCTAGGCTTCATTTGGAAGGCGATAAAACTAATGCTGTTTATTTATATACACAATAGAGAACTGCTCATAAAAGGGTATATATATCATTTAATGCTTGACTTCGGAGCTGCCTGTCTAATTTATCAGTTGTTGCCCAAATCGAAACCTTTATCTAATCTCATAAATCATAAACGTCAAAAATGGTTTTGCATTAATTAAAGCGACGGCGCGCATTCTAATTTATGTTTATGCTATTACCTCAGTACATTTAAATACAATTAATATGGCTTAAAGTTAAAGCGTTTATATTTCAGAACAAGTCAAGCGTAAAACAGCCATAAAAATAAACAAATTCGTGATTCGTGAATTGCAGGCTAGCTCCCCCAAAGAGACGACTCCCAATTTG
The DNA here is from genome assembly GCF_035044405.1 of Drosophila montana. Taxonomy (NCBI): domain Eukaryota; kingdom Metazoa; phylum Arthropoda; class Insecta; order Diptera; family Drosophilidae; genus Drosophila; species Drosophila montana. The sequence goes on from NW_026997535.1 coordinate 458,816, forward strand.
AATTCGCTTTTGCGGCTGTGTCTCAATTCGAATCTTAGCTTATATCTATCTATATCTGTATCTGAGTCTAAGTCCGGGTTTGTTATGGTTATAGTAGTTCCACTGAAGCGTGGCCACACACATACACTCACTCACACACATACACAGACGCCGTTATGCGGACTCGTATGCACATAATTTGCTAATGAGCGTAGCGTCCAGTCAGCTGTAGACAATTGCGATTGGCATTACATGATGTGTGGGTCGGGGGCACGATCATTTTTGGTCTGACTTTTGGCTCGCATTGTTATATGATTTGCGTTTTCCTGGTTTTAATTTTGGCTGCCAGCAGCCAAGTGTTTCGATTTCTCGCCATTATCAACGCATAAACACAGGCCCGGGCAGGTTCAATTAATGGCCAGCTTAAGTGCCGCACGGTTGGCCACTTGATTTTCACTTGCATGAAAATCAACAGAGATTTAATGTTAGCTATAATGCGCTTTTAGCCACACATCACAGTTCAACTAATGCGCCCGATAATGAGCTGTGGGCAGACAATTTGATGGACCTGCCTGCAGCTCGATCCCAGCACGATGCCAGCGACCTTGCATAGATTTATGCACTATATGCAATCCAGCTCGTACAATGTCAGAGGGCATAGAAAAGCACAGGTGAATATTTGCATACTACGTGGTTTGATCAAAAGAGAGTTGGGCATTGCTAAATTAGAGTCTGGCGCTGTAATCGCCGATTGCACAATGAATCTGTGACTTTAACTTAATAAAAGAAATCAGAAAAGCGTTGCAATATGCAACAAATGCAGCCCAAATACCAATGCCCACCAGCAATACCAATAAAAGAAAACCAAAGTTTAGCCCCAAAAACGTCAACGGGGCCGAACAATGCACATGTACAATGGCAGTTATGAATGACGACTGCGATTAGCTACACCGAATGTCGAAAAATAATCATAGAAAATAAACACAAAAACATAAAAAAAAGATTTTCACACTACAAAGACCGCTGACAGCGGCAACTAGCGAAGCATGTAAACTCGTCTTTGGCTTAACATTAGCAATAGGCCCCAGAAACCCCCCCCCCCCCCCCTCCTCATTCAGCCAGGGGGCTTTGACGTTGCGGCTTACCCCAAACGACTTCATTTACATTTTGGGCGTGAGAAGAATGAATGAGGCATGCAAAAATATGACAAACAAAATAGACACACAGATATACTATATACTCTACAAGTGCTGGGGCGGCATCTTTCCCAGATGCAGCTGCACCTGGTTGGCTTTAATTAGATCTTGTCGTAGTATGCTATTTATTCGCACCGGCACCGCCCTTACGGTATCTATGCGGAGATCTACACATCCATATCCCATGTGCTGTTTTAAATTGCGTGCCAAAAAGTAGCTATCTGCCGTCTGATGTAACATTTTTATGCAAGTCCAAGTAAAACTGAGGCGGAACTTGCGAATTTGTAAACATGTATACATGGGGAAATACCTACATATGAAGTTATTTATGTAAGATAAAATGAAATCATTGAAAATCTGCTATACCAATTTGGTATTAGGGATTATTTACCCAAAGCTCGGCCAGCTGGCCATGGTTTTGTGGTCGCACAACAATTAAGTTCTTTCCATTAACGTGCCTTAAATGCCGGCTGATAAGCCACAAGGCTGCCAAAGAGTCGTGTGAAATATTCACACATAACAGTTAAGCATTAAGCATTGCAATAAGAATGGGCATGTAAAAATTAACTACAAACGCATGTTTGTTTGTATGTATGTATGTTTATAGGTATGCAAATATATTTGCATGCTCAAAGCCATTGTGAATGGGCAAGGATAATCGTTACTAATTCGAATTGCGAAGGGTACTACATCGTTATCGATATTTGTGCTATTTTCACACCTGCAGTCATTTGACAACACTGTTGCCGTTTTAATAGTCTTTGCCAGTGGCTAATTTTCATTCATTTAAAAAATAAATAAAAAACAATGACATAAAGTTAAGACCTTGCGTTACAAAACCGTTGATTGTACAATCAAATCATTACCAACATTTTGGACAACAGATATAATTTTGAATACACGTAAATGTATGCAAATTCCAGCTTTTGAGTGCCAAGGTTTTTTACAAGAAAAAGCTAGAAATAAACAAGAAACAAAAAGAAAAAAAAAACAAAAACCAAAACATATACTTAACGATGTGAAAATGTGCAAAACAAAGCATTTGCTTAAATACCAGCAATTAGGCACGCACCCGCACAAGAAAACATTGTCTTTGCGAATTGGCCACATTCAAGTGACATTTCAATGGAGTCGCCAAATGATTTAATTAAACAACAATTTTTATACACACATGAGAAATGTCAATGCCCAGCGGTAAATGCGTAACTTATCAGCTATCCACATTAACAAAAACCATTTTTTGTGCTGCGGCTATCTAGGAAACTTGATTCGGCCAACAAGCCACCACCTTGGCATTTAAAATGTGGCAAAGTGCAAAAAACAAGCTGCACAACAGGAAGATCGAAAAACAAAAAAAGCCCGTTCAAATTTCTTAATAGAAGCGCCAAAAGCCTCAAAAATAAAGCAACAAAAACCTCGAAACAAAAATAAACAAGTTGGAGCCACAGATTAAATGTTAATAGTAACGGGCTCTCCAAACTCTGAAGCCGGCAAACAGCAAACAACAAAAAAAATAAAGAAAAACCGGATTTGTGGCACAGAACAATGCGCGCATAAATCTCGCGACACAGCTTGAATGCAATTTACCAAAGCGCCGAATGAGCGATTGTCAGGGATTAACGACATAGCTTCAGCCGCAGCAACAGATGCTGGCTCCAACCAAGTGGACAGTCAGCCAGCCAGGCAGCAGATATATCAAAAGTGCAGCCGCTGGCTGCAATAATCAAATCAAAACTTGACATTGTCTGTCAGCGCTGGCTGATTTAATAAAAAGGAAGCAACTGCATTGGAGTGAGAAAGGAGGCCCCCATATTAACGCATATTAAGTGGCACATTGTGTAATGTGTGGCACATGCAAAGACATTGCCACATCTGCGGCGCCACCATCCACAGCAATCCTACGTGACATGCAGTGAAAGTTAATTTGGCGAAAAATTATGAAATGAAATGTGTTTTCCTTTCAGTTTCCATTGCCACCGCATTGTCTGCTCGGGTCGGAAATAAAAACCAGCAGCACACTCGTCGTCTACAAGGTTAATAAATACATCCGATAAAAAGGCGGCGCACCAAAAAATCCACTTAATCAAATTAAGCAACTGCCATTTCTCGCTCTCTAACGGCTGCTGCCCTGCAATGCCCAGCAAATTGGCGGATAAAGCACAATTCGCTGGCTCATTGTTTGGTGCTTAAGTTTAGAAAGGCCACAGCTCTTGGAAAGGTACACTAAGAGAGTGCTCCATATGCTGCACAGGTGGTTTGTTTAGTTAATTTTATGTCTAAAAGTTTATTAAACATGCCTCGCGCACAAGTAGCACATTGTTGTGTGGAGTTTCTTTTGAACGTGCATGTAAAAGTTGAATTTCAAATGTGTATTTTTTGTTGTTGTTGGTGTTTTGCTGCAGCCAAATCACTGGGTTTTGGTCATTGCAGTTATCTATGTGTGTATGGTTGGTTTGTGGACAGATCGAGCTCATTTGGAGTCGGCCGCGGACTTGGTGGCCGCCTTGATGGTCGCCGCTGAAGTGCGCTTCAAACTGACCAAGACCTGACGTTTCGTTGAGGCTGGGCCGGGTCGATTGGCCTTGGTCACGGTTGCTTTTGGCGTTGCTTTTTTGGGCGGTGCCGCCTCCTTTTTTGCAGCAGCTGCTGCTTTAGGTGTTGTTGTTGTTGGTGTTGTTATTGCTGTAGTTGATTTTTTATCTGCCGCTTTTGTAGCTGTCGGCTTGGTTTCTTTTGGAGCCTCCTCGGCATTTCCATTTGGTTCATCTTTGACATCCTTAAGCTTGTTCTTCTCACTGCAATAATGGTTGCACATTATGGGTTGCTTAGATTGGTATTAAATTAAATCCAACTCACCTTTCGATGTCAATATTCAGCACAGATTCATCTTCCTCCTCTTCTTCTTCTTGGCCCAATGGCTCAACCTCGGCCAACAGATCACCCAAATCCTTGTCAACCTCTTCCCACAGTTTTTCATCGTGCGATTCATCAGCATCCTCGCCTTCATAGTCCTCTTCATCATCATCCTTACCGTCCATCTCAATGTCCTCTTCGGCGTCAGCTTCCTCTTTGGGTATTTTGTTACCCTCCTCATCGACCTCATGGTCGTCATCGTCATCGCCCGCATCAGATTTGGACTTGGACTTTTCGGTCTCATCCTTGTGGCGCAAATAGTTCTTTATATGCAAGTGCTGCAGACAATGCTTCTTTGTGTACGCGTCCAATGTATCATCGCTCAACTTGGGCGAGTAATGATTGCACAATTCGCAATAGAATGCCTCCACAGCCTTGATGAAGTCCAGGCCGATAAGGCCGCGCTTGCGCGTCTCCTCGTCGGCGCTCTTCTGTGCTGTTTCAGCCTCAAGCAACATTGCATCAACATCAGCATCCATGACATCGTCATCGATCTCGCCCACCGAATCGACGGTAAGGAATTTGTTTAAATCAATTTCACGCTCATCAACGCTGTCCTCCGATCCAGACTCGTCGTTACGCGCCTTATTCTGTAGACAGTTTATACAATTAATAAATAATGGAAAAAAGAAATCCTATTTCTTACAAAACTCACTCTTATGTGCTCCAGCGAGCAGCGATGGTTCTCATAGAGCATAGCATTCTTGAAGGCCAAGTGACAAGAGCCACAGTACGGCATCAAGAACTTCTTGATCGTCTTGTGGTGCTCCGATGCCTGATGCAGGTTCTTCGGCTGTCGATAGGCTAAACGGCAAAGCCGGCAATAGCGGGACTCATACTCCTCCTTGCTATTCTCCTCGATCTCACGCTGTGTGGTGCGTTGACGGGCGCGCATGCGCTGTAAATCCGCCCGCTGACGCAAAGCGACAGTACGCATCGAGTTCTTGTGAGTACGCGAGTTCAAATGATAGTGGTATTCCTGTGTAATATGTCAACATATACATATACACATATAATTGATAGGTGCATCGATTTTGATATGATAGGCCTCTCTCAACTTACCTTAAAGGTAACGCACTTGATGTGACAGTGAACACAGGTGAGCTTGATGAAAGTACGCTTGCGCAGATTGTTATGATCGTCGTCGCGATGACGAGAGGTGGAGGTGGTGCGTCGCTCCTTGCGTTCATCGTCACTTTCATCTTTGTCCTTGCGCGAGGAGCGCTCCTTCTTGCTGGACGTTTTCTTCGTTTTGGACTCCTTGTCATCGCCGTCCTTGTCTTTTTTCTTACCTGTCGACTTTTCGGCTGTGCTCGATGATTTGCCCTTCTCTTTGGGCTTATCGGCATCACCGGACTCATCGGTCTTGCCCTTGGCCTCATCATCATCATCATCGGAGCCAACCGATTTGGCATTCTTTTTTTCCGATTCATGGCCATCGCCGTGCTCCTGCTCATCGTCCTCATCCTTATCCTTTTCATCGTTGGACTTGCCCTCGGCATCTTCGGTTGCCGTTTTGGTGCTACGCTTCTTGCTTGGCGACTTTTTAGTCGTTTCGCTCTTCTTCTCCTCCCCATCGGCGCCATCTTTATCGTCGTTGCCATCGTCTTCGCCATCATCGTCATTGCTTTTCTTCTTCTTTTTATCAGAATCGTCCTCCTTGTCAGCGTTATCAGAGTCATCATTATCGTCACTAGAATTATCGCTGCTATTCCCTCCCTGGCGTTGGCGCCGCAACGAGCTATACATGGAATTCGAATTGAATTTTTGTTTTTGTTTTTTTGTTTGGTTTGTTTTTGATATTTGTAGTGAAGGGGGGAGGCGCAAATGCAAATTGTTGTGGTAAGTACACATATATTAAGATGTAAGCTAACAAATACATTGTCATAGTGTGTCGGGTGTCGTAGTCTGATTTGATTCTCTACACGATTATAGATACAGTTACAACAGTTTACAAGATATGCGAAGATCTCAAATCTCTCTAGTATCTCGATATAACAATGGTTTCTTAAATAACCCTTCAATTTTTCAATTTGGCCAATAATAGTTCTTAACCTCGGAATTCTCAGTCATATATGTGGCATATTATTATTATAAAATAGTCATAGTGCTCATATCACATATTCATATTGGTAACATAGCCAAATGTATTTGATGCTCTCTTCGATTGGAGCCCGTCGCCCTTCATTGGCGCATGGCGTATGTGCTTTAAACTATCATCGGCCTTGAATTTCTTTATAGGATTCATAACTGCCTTACACACGAAAGCGAAATGCGCTATATACTGGACGACTTTTCTTTTTTTTTTTTTTTGTTTGTAATACTTTTTGACTAATTACCTTTTCAGCTGTTGGATCTTGAGCAGACGAGCGCGATCTTTCTGCTGAGCATAAAGCAGTTGGCGGCGCATGGTGCGCAGATCATTGGATTCGTTGATGCGCGGCCGCACAATCCGCATGTTGCCAACGCCACGCATGTTGTTGCGCATCATGCCGCCGCGTATGGACATTGAGCCCCGCGGGCGTGATATATAATTGGTGCCGGCAACGCTGCGCAACAGCGGACGCTTTGGCGGTCCCATTGACGACTCGCGCTGATGTCGCTGACTGCCAGAATCATCGCGTGGCCGATACGAGCTTGAGCTGCCGCCACCACCGCCGGTGCTGTTCCGTTGATGATAACTGGACGATGATGAGCCCATGTTCTGCGATGACGACGATGGACGATCATTGTGATCATTTGACGAGGACGTGCGACGGTAATCCTATGACGATTGATGAGTAGGAAGGAGTGTAGAGGAGCATTGTTTTTTGTTTTGATTTGATATTCGAATACATAGGTAGATATACATATAAATTTCTTGTTTGTGGATGATAAAGAATTGCTATATATTTATACTTTTATATAGTTATATAAATTGGGTTATCTCAAATGCAATAATCGTTATCCTGTAGCAAGTGTGTGTAGTAGTAGTAGCATGATGAACAAACCTTATACTTTGAGCTATTTAGATGGATTGATTACACAAATATACATGTTAATTGTATATATTTGTAGGTATAGATATCTGTTGTCGGAACGGAGAAATTGTCTGCTGTTACAGGCATTAAGATATATATATTATTTGGGGTACAGACACACAATGCACGGTCTCAATCATGTTTTGATTCAGGCTCGATCGCAGCCATGGCTGCAGTTTCTATGCATATAAAATATATATATGCATATATGTATATATCTCGATCGCTGTGGCAAAATCTTTGCTATATGCGTAGCTGCTGCTGCTATTTATAATATATAAGATATATTTGCAATATAAATTGAGTTCTTGCGTTCTCAAAGTCTTTTTCTCTGACTACTTTGAGTGCACAACTATTTTTTATGTGTGCAATTTCCTTTTACGCTCTAGAATCCGGTGTTAAAACTTCACAAATAGTGCTATAAATATTTGGAAACTCATTAAAATTACACATACAATGACCGCAGTACGTATGCATATGTCTTAAAAAACCTGAAAACTTTTTTTTTTTTTTTTTTTGGGCACATTTACTATTGGTAGGGTCAAAAATAAACTTACGTCTTGACGCGGCCGTTTTCGGTCATCGCTACGATCCCGTGACGAATCCTGTTCGCCCGGATGATAAGAATAATTTAGAAACGAGCTCAAGTTTGGTTTAATTTTTACTCACATAGCTGCGCTTGTGACTGGAGCTGGAGTCATAGCGTCCGCCGGTGCTCGAATTATGATGGTTGTTGAACTTGTCGCGGTTGCGATTGTCATAGTGGTCGTTGTTGGAACCAGCGTTGTTGCCACCACTGTATCGATTGTTCTGATAGTTGTTCTCATAGCGTCCGTTGTTTGGCCGGTAATTGCCCTGGGTACGCGTGTTCACGTAATTGCTGGAATTGCGGTTGTTGTAGTAGCCGCCGCCGCCACGCATTGTGCCGCCTCCTCGTGGAATGTAGTTGCCGCGACCACGCATTTTGCTATGAAAGCAAACAAACATGCACACAATAAACCAACAATTTAAAGCACAGAATATTTACACTTGCTTCTTTTTTTTTTTTTTTGTCTAGCGAAGCACCCTTTTACCAGCACCTCAAACCAGGCGCCGGCGTTGACAGCGGCAAAAAATCGATATTGGTAGCAAACACATTTAGCCTAAAATACAGCAAAATATCACTTCGCTTACCTTTTGTATTATTGTACGGAAAGTAACACGCTTTAAGTTTTTGGTTTTAAGCGTTTGCGCAATGAGATTGCACTTATTTTTTAGATTTATGTTTCACAACTGTAGGACAAGCCGTAAGCGAAGAAAAAATTTTCCGACAATGGCTAATGTCCTAGGGATGTGCACTTATTTAATCGATAAATAAGTTAGGAGTTGACATTTATGTTTAAGCAGGTTGCCAGTTTCGTAAGTTCAATGTGACCGCATATGGGACAAACATAAAATACCAAAAATATAAATATCTTTTGGCGTTACCGTACTTTGAAGTGGCGCGAAATTGTAATGCTTTAAGATTTTGTTGGCTACAATTTACTAGGCGAAACTTGATGTACTCCATTTAACGAGTTGTTAAACAGATTTCATTACATACATATGTTCTTTACTCAATAGAAAGCAGCGTAAATGTAAGAAAAGTTAATGCTAAATTAAGTTTTACATATGTTACACAGACATCGACCATAAACTCTACATACTCTTTGGAATGCGCCGCAGCTAATGTTGGCAAAAAGGCTTGCATTCAAGTTTAGACAACGCCGGTTGGGCGCACATTGGTCGGTGGTGGTGCCGCACTGGGTTTGGTCATCATGTCGACTGCATTTTTAAAGAATTGCGTTTTGACAAAGTCGGTGGCGGCGCTGTTTAAATCTTTGCTAGCACCATAGTTACACTTGATATAGCCGTAGAGATTGGCCGCATTAAGTGCTATGGCAATCATGACCAACAACAGCCATTTGAACTTCAGTCCGAACAGTGCCATCAGAAAGAAGAGACCCCAAAACAACGGACAGAGAATTAGCCCCAACCAGAATATGCGCTGCTCGTTCTTGTTGATCCGGCTCTGGTAGGATGGAGACTGCGTTACATTTATCATCTCGTTTTAATGCTATTTTATATTTTGAATGGCTTACGTTTTTCGACTCGAACACCCAATGCGATTTGCCATCGTCATCAACATAGTTCCACCAACGCAGTCCGACCAGAAGTCTGCCCGATATATTCTTCACTGTCCAGAAGTCGGCGGATAGAAATAGCACAACGAATACAAAGCTAGTAATGAAGGAGTCACTGAACCAGCCGCAGAACATGTAAATGACGATTGATGCGCCGCGGAAGAACAGGTGAAAGAAGGTGACATACGGATGCCTAGCAGCAGACGCAGGTTAACGCAACGCATACACACATTTTACGCTTTTATTGCTTACGTGTATTTCTGGGCCGCAGTGCTGGGATCGCGCATTTCGTCCTCCTCACCAAAAGGTATCGTATCATCGTCTAGCAATGGCACCTGTGCAAAACATTTAGTTAGTTAATGTTTGCAACTTAGTCACAGAATTTGGGCTTGGATGCGATTAGATGCTGTTAGTTTTTAACGTTGTCTGGTTTTTGTGGTAGTTGCAGACGAAACTTCTGCGCATTAGTTGTTAGTGTGGCATACATACATTTCTTACCGTTGCGGATGCCATGATTTAATTGTGGCTTGACTAACTGTTTACTAATTTAAATGAAAAATTGTTTAATTATAACTTAATGCATATTTTTTTGCTTGCTGCCTGCGTAGTTTTTTATCGCACTGTGGCAGCATATCGATAAGTTATCGATAATGATGAGTGCTGGTGTGGCAACGCCAACGTCATAATTGTTTACTTTTTGCTGATAATAGCAGAGAGCGGTCTTCTGAGTGCGAGTTTATTGCCTGCTCCTGCTTTAATTTTTCCATAAATGAGCGTTATTGATAAGCATGTCAATAGGCATATATAGAAAGAGCGGCAACCAACAGTTGCAGCTTACCGAGCGCTGGCTGCATTGGCGTTCACATTGATAAAAAGCAAGTTGATAAGCCAAGCATACGGAGCGGAAATACAAGTTAAAAGCGGACGGCACAAAAACAGAAATCAGTTGCGAGCAAACCGCCCAGCAAAACAGACGTACAAAAATCGCCAAGTGCTTAAGTAAGGAGGCCCGCAAATGAATGAATGAACGTGCGAAGACGACACGACAAGTGCAAGAAACGAGTTACGATAACAACACACAAAACACAGAAGAAGCGTTCAGATTTAGACACACTTAAAAAGAGAGAGAGAGAGAGGTCAGCGATCTTTAACCAGCTCCAAGCTCCTCCTAAACAGCGTCGGCATCACCATTAGCAGCCCATGCCTGGTGCGTGTGCTTTTTTAAACAAAACAAAATAAAACATTCGATTTCAAGGGTAGACGCAGAAGCAACGTGTGTATATCAGCAGCTAGCCAAGTGATTCAGCTGCTCAGCGTAGTCGCAGTCAGCCAAGTAATTATCGTGTACTGAGGTGAGTGGCACACACAAATACACACGTTGGCAAGCACCGTTAACCAGAACTCTGCCGATGCATGTATGTGTGCGTGGAGAATTTTGGTGACGTCAATAAGAATTTCGCTCAGTTTGGCCCAATTTTCACTTTCCAGCTCCAGAGCAGTCGTTAGTACAAGCTTGCAGCGTACGGTTCGAAAATGGCACCACCAACTGTCTTAGTTACTGGTGGCGCGGGCTACATTGGCTCACACACAGTGCTGGAAATGCTGAACGCTGGCTACAATGTCATCTGTGTGGACAATCTGTGCAATGCCTACAGCGGAGGTGCCTCAAAGCTGCCCGAGGCACTGAGTCGTGTACAGGAAATAACCGGCAAAAAGGTTCACTTCTATCGCGTGGACATAACAGATCGCGAGCAAGTCCGCTCCGTATTCCAGGAGGTGAGTTGTAGCAGCCAAAGTGGCACGTCAGCAAATCGCCAGCATGTTGATGAATTGGATATATGTGGCACATTTCATACGAAAAGTATTCCATCTTTCTTATCACAATTGCTAACGCTATCAGCGCTCAGCGTTTGTTTACTCAGCTGGCGCACACTTGCGACGCGCCCCGCGCCAACGATCGCTAAGGCATAGGCGTGACCTCGGCCACATAACTTGGTGTGCTGGCAAGCGACTGCGTCAACATTGACGTTGCACTCGATGCGGCGACAATCTGATTGCTATTATACTAATCTTTGGCTACTGTTTTTATTTTTAGCACAAAATCGACATGGTTGCCCACTTTGCGGCTCTCAAGGCTGTTGGGGAATCCTGTCGCATACCGCTGCAGTACTACCACAACAATATGACGGGCACCAATGTCCTGCTGGAGGCCATGGCCGATAATAATGTATTCAAATTTGTGTACAGCTCGAGCGCCACCGTTTACGGTGAACCCAAGTTTTTGCCTGTTACTGAGGAGCATCCAACGGGCAATTGCACATCACCCTATGGCAAAACCAAATATTTTACAGAGGAAATACTGAAGGATCTGTGCAAGTCAGATAAGGTAGGACCAATCCGTAACTTATTGCCTTGTTCCCTTTAAACTAAACATTCTCTATTGGCAGCGTTGGGCAGTTGTTTCATTACGCTACTTCAATCCCGTGGGCGCCCACATAAGCGGTCGCATTGGCGAGGATCCCAATGGTGAGCCCAACAATCTGATGCCGTACATTGCCCAGGTGGCAGTTGGCCGTCGTCCAAAGCTCAGTGTCTACGGCAGCGATTTTCCTACCAAGGACGGTACTGGCGTACGTGACTACATACACATTGTGGATCTGGCTGAGGGTCATGTCAAGGCCTTGGACAAGCTGCGCAACATTGCTGAAACAGGCTTCTTTGCCTACAATCTTGGCACCGGTGTTGGTTGCTCTGTGCTGGAGCTGGTGCATGCTTTCGAACGTGCCTCCGGCAAGAAAGTCAACTATGAGCTGGTCGATCGGCGTTCAGGAGACGTTGCCACTTGCTATGCGGATGCTCAATTGGCATATCGTGCGCTCGGCTGGAAGGCGACACGCGGCATTGATAAAATGTGCGAGGACACGTGGCGCTGGCAGAGTCAGAATCCCAATGGTTATGCCAATAAATAGTTTCTGGCAGTTTCTCATATTGATGCGTTCTTGCCTTCCACGTGGCAAGGTCGTCGTTCTGTAATCGTGCCACGTTCTTTCTGCTATCCTGTTTTGTTATCAACTGCTTCTTTCTACAAGTTCCTCAACCGCTCCTCAAACTTCAGTTATTTGTAATTATTCTAATTAGCAAAACGCGTACAACTAGTTGTTTATAATTTGTTTGTCAGAAGTGCAAAATGTTACAAAATTTGATGTATGTATGTGTCTGTGTGCATGTAAACCCAAAGTACATGGTAATAAAAAACAACAAGCTGCACCTTACGACATTTTTACTATGATTAGCTATCGCTACAGTGCGACTGCAAGGTGAAGGTCAAATTCAAGGTAACTGCTTCTAGAGGCAAACATTTATTCAATGCAATTAAACATTTAAAAACTGATTTTAAAAATACTTAATAAATGTGTATACATATTAAAAAAAAACACATCTGCACAAGTAACGGCATTTATCACAATTATGTAATATTTAGTTTCAACAACTATGCGTGTTTTTGGAATGCTGCTGATTGTATAAGAGCTGTGGCTTGTTGCATACATACATATGTATATATTTGATAGGTGTATAAAAGTACAAAATTGTTTATATTAATATTGACGTATTTACGAGTGTGATTCACTATTCAATACGGGCTGAGAATGTACATGAGAAATTTGTTTTATACATTTTTTAATGCTTTAGAAATCGGGCAAAAATTCAGCCCGTTGTTGAACTTAGCTTATGTTAACATATTGTATATTTTGTTTGTTGTGTGTGGCCTTTAGTTTTGGTAATTTTCTTTATACGGTTTCTTGGCAAATCGTACAACGAGCGGAGAATATAACAACCTAGTTCGGGGGTTTTAGCTATCAACTTAGGCCAAGTCAAAGAAACAGAAATTTAACAAGAAGCTTTTCTACTGCTACATTCACATATGCATCTATGTTTTGTTACGAATACAGCTAAATATGTGCGCGATATGCATAGTGTAAAGGTAAGTATATATGCTTATATATATATAAATAAGTATTCGAGTAGTTTCCAAAGAGCGCTAATAAGAGATCCTTAGCAATGAGAGGCAATGAAGTACTAGATAGTAAATTTATATACCGCTTGAATGCTGCTGCTTGTATGGAATTGGGGACCAGCCAATATAATTATGTGGATGTGACACCCTTGCGTGCTACTAGCATATTAAGTATCGGGTTTTTTCGTATATAGCTAACTGCCTTTTTATGGGTGACCATTGTGAAGTCGTATCCGTTGCATTGCAGTATCTTGTCATGTATGCGTAGACCAGCTCGAGCAGCTGGACTACCTTCGTGCACCTCCGTCACGTATATGCCCTGGAGCGGTTTTATGGTAGATTAGTATATAAGAGCATCCAATATATAATACGTACATAGTCCGTATAGCCTTGTGGACTCTTCTTGTAGTCCTGATCGATTCCGCCACCTATTTTAAAGCCACACTTCAATATCTCTCTGCCCTCCTGGTCGTAGTCCGTTTCCTTATGCAGCGTTATGGGTATCTATCGCGGGGAAACATCATAAATAATAACTGGGTAACAGTGTGAAAGTCTGTTTATGATGCATCTCTATGATATGCGACCCAATTTCACGAACACGAATTACACACACACACACACACGCACCCACATACAGGAAGAACGCTGTTGCTACCTGTGCATGTGTGTGTCTAAAATTTACAACTTACGCTCAAACATTCCATAGCCGTGCCGGCCTGATGCTGAAATGCCATCTTCGCCATGATGTTGTTGTTTTAGTTAAATTTCACTCAAGAAAACGATTGAAATTGTTATTTGCTTGTTATTTTGCGCAAATGAGAAACTGAGTCGCCGTCTTCGCGTACAAACACAAACTGCTTATTCTCTACTGCAACACAAATGAGCAGTGTTGGTAAGCGCAGAAATCAAATCAAAAAATTATTTGTTGTTTCTTTTATTACATTTACATAAATAAACAATAGCTTGGAATTGATTAAAATATTTCGATTTAAGAACGCCTCATCGCCAACATAGTATTAATTTCCCATATTATTATGCGCGTTCTATCAATAATCTCTCTTAATTGTCGGTTTTTCAGCTTCACAGTTTCGATTAGCTCCTGGTTCTCCTGCAATACCTTTCGATATTCGTCACATTGCGATGGCTCTATACGCGGATCGGGCTCATCCCTGTAGGGTATTAAGCTTTCGGCGTTCATGTAATCCATGCCTGCATCATTACACTTCTCATAGATGATGCGCACCCGTTTGAAGAGCAACCTTATAGTGCGAAAATATTCCTGAACCTTTTTCTCCGTGTTATTGTCTCTGTGAGATGTAGGCTGTATGTTCTTTAGTGCTGAGAAGACCTCTTGGAATCGAGACGCAATATCCTGCACTGTCTCTTGGCCCAAGCGCGAAAGCTGTACTATATTGATTTCCTTGTGCGGATTCGGTTGAGATATTGCCAGCATGTTGTTGCCGCCGCCACCTCCGCCAGCTGCACTGGTGCCTGGATTGTGTTGCTGTTGTTGTTGAGGCATATTGGCTTGTTGTTGCTGTGGGCCACCACCGCCACCCATGCCCACTCCCTGCTGAGGACCCATCATTTGCTGTTGCATTGCATTCGCTTGCTGCTGCGGCATATTTGACATCGGTACGCCGACGCCACCTTGCATCATTTGGTGTTGTTGCTGCATTTGGTGTTGCGGCGACATACCCATGCCTTGCATTAAACCAGGCGGTCCACTTCCAGAACCTGGATTGGGATTAATTTGCATGCTACCGGGTCCGCCCGGTCCACCTCCGCTCATCATGTTCATTTGATGCTGTTGTTGTTGCTGGGGCGACATGTGCATGCCGGCTCCTCCCTGCATAAAACCACCCATAGGCATCATGTTCGGTCCCCCTCCACCTTGCGGACTTTGGTTCATCTGATTTTGACCAAATTTCCACATTTTACAAACAACTATAAAGCCGGAGGCAAACAAAAACAATAAAAACTGGCTGGTTTACCAGCACTAACCGTGAAAGAGTTGCCACTTATCGAAATATCGAATAAAAGAAACAATCGGCCATCGTTTTATTTTAACCAGCCACAGGTACTTATCGGACAAGTTTACGCTGTTTCTGAGTTTTAAATTTTTGGCTACCCAATTTTGGTAGCGCGCTGCAATGACCCGCGAAGAAGACAATGGATTTAGTGATTGGGTAAGTTAAGGAAAAGAAAACAACTTAAAGCAGCGTCTAAAATAACTCTTGCAGGGTGGTTACTTTGAAGCGAAAAAGGCAAAGCTCGAGGAGCAATTTGCGGCCGCTAGCGATCCATTTCGGAAGTCAAATCTCTTTGATGGCATTTCGATTTTTGTAAATGGCCTGACCAATCCTTCAGCCGACGAGCTCAAGCGTATTATGATGGTACATGGCGGCACATTTCATCACTATGAACGGTCGCACACGAATTTCATCATTGCGTCCAATTTGCCGGATGTGAAGGTGCGTAAAATGGACACCAGTCGGATAATTAGTGCGCAATGGGTAGTAGATTGTGTACAACAGATGCGTATTGTCGACTACAAGCCGTATTTGTTGTATACCAATCAAAAAACTACTCAGCCGCGTCTAAATTTTGGGAAGGGTAAAAACAACGATTCAACAGTGTCCGAAGGATCGGCCACCCTGGAGAGCGCCCTGGGTGGCATACTTAAGGAGCTACAGCAGGCTGTGGCCACTTCGCCCGACAAAAACTCATCCACTGTGACCAATGTGTCCGCTACGACGACAAGTACCAGCAACAGCGCACGCACTGCCGTCGATCCGGCATTCCTCAGTGAGTTCTACAAAAACTCGCGTTTGCATCATATTGCAACGCTCGGTTCCGGTTTCAAGCAATATGTTTGCGAGTTGCGTCAGGCGCATGGCAACAAATCGTTTGTGAAGCGCACCGAACTCCGTTCACAACTAGGTTGCAAGCAGCCAGACATTTCGATAACGACTCCAAAACGTTATGTTATGCATATTGATATGGACTGCTTCTTTGTATCTGTGGGTCTGCGGAAGCATCCAGAGCTTCGTGGCCTGCCCCTTGCTGTAACACATTCCAAAGGTGGAAGCGCAGCCACCGATGTGCCCGTGCACCCACAGGCTGACCGTCAAGTTGAACAGGAGTTGTTTGCCCAACGTTTTGAGCACCTTAAACACGACAACATACGAGCGGACAAGGTGCGCTACGGTTTTGAAAAGAAAATGTCGCTGTCGGAGATTGCTTCATGTAGCTACGAGGCGCGTGAAAAAGGTATTAAGAATGGCATGTTTGTTGGCCAGGCGCTCAAGCTATGCCCCGACCTCAAGACTATACCGTACGACTTTGAGGGCTATCGAGAGGTATGCATCGCGTTTGGTTAACGTATCAGGTTCTCTGGTAATGAATGCCTGTCATTTCAGGTGGCGTTTGCTCTGTATGATACTGTGGCACAGTACACGCTCAATATTGAGGCTGTTAGCTGCGATGAAATGTTTGTGGATCTGACGGATTTGGTGCAAGAACTACAAGTCGATGTAATGACGTTTGTGACACATCTGCGCCAGGAAGTGCGTGATATAACTGATTGTCCTTGCTCCGCAGGCGTGGGTGGCAATAAGTGAGTAAAGCTGAATGACTATCTAAATTTGGAACTTATTACGCACGTTTATATTAACAGACTGCTGGCTCGCATGGCTACCAAGCTGGCGAAACCTAATGGACAGCATCTGCTGGACACTGATGATGCGGCCAAATATATGGCGCCCTTTGCGTTAGATATCCTGCCTGGTGTGGGCAGCAGCATGACCTATAAGCTCAATCAGGCAGGCCTTATCACATGCGCTGATGTTCAGTTGGTATCGCTGGTGCGCCTGGAAATGCTACTGGGCAAGAAAATGGCACAAACACTATACCAAAACTGTCGTGGCATCGATCCACGTCCTCTAGTCTATGAACAGGTAAGACCTTTTTATATCCATATTATTTTACTATCCATAATATATCCACTTTTCTTCTAGCAACGCAAATCTGTCTCTGCTGAGGTCAATTACGGCATACGTTTCACCAAGAACGAGGAGCTGGAGAAGTTTCTACAGCAGCTTAGCATCGAAGTGCACAGCCGTCTGGTCGAGATAAAGCGCAAGACAAAATTGATAACTTTGAAGCTGATGGTGCGTGCTGCAGAGGCGCCTGTTGAAACATCTAAATTTATGGGTCACGGCGTCTGTGACAATCAGACAAAGTCTTCGCTGCTGAAGCAAAGCACCGACGATGTTGAAGTAATTATGTCAAACGTGCTCAAGCTAATGAAAGAGTCTGGCTTCCCGCCACATGAGCTGCGTGGCATTGGCATACATTTAGGCAAGCTGGATGATATAGTCGATTCGAAAAAGGAGAATGTCATCAAGAATATGTTTTTCAAGATGTCGGAAAAGCAAAAGGGTAGGCCGAATTTCTTTTGTCATTTGTTTCAAAATTGACAGTTTTTGCCAATCCAGAGAAAACTGTAAATGAAGCAGTGTCAATCAAGGAGCCAGTAGAGACTAAAGCAAAGTCGGCAAACGTGAGTGTCCTCAGCATGTTGCAGAGCGCAGCAGTCAACAAGAAGTCATCCGCTTTTGAGCCCATTCCGGTGGGAATATCAACAAGCTGCAACGCGAATGAATCGCTAGTGGTACCACCAGCGGAGACACGCAAGCAGCCTATGGAAAAGAAAGCGAAACCACCAGAAGTAAATGTTCTCACAATGTTGAAGAACGCCCCAACGGCTAAGAAAACGGGTATTCAGGCCATTCCGTCAGGAGAGACAATAGTTTGCAGCGAGTACGCTCCCCCGCCTCTTGCTCCCCCAGCCATTACACAGTTTGATGTAGATGTTCTGGCGCAGCTGCCAGATGAAATACGACGCGAGATACTCTGCTATCCCGAGGAGTATTTACGCATGACCAAGAGCACCGTGCACGGCAAAAGAGACATCCAAGCCAAAGACCACGAGGATAAAGCCAACAAAAAGAAGCGGAAGTCGCGCTCACGGTCCAGATCCCGTTCGTCATCGCCTCCACCGCCGCCACCGTCGATGCGGGTTGCGTGTCCTACCGCGAGTTCTTTAAATGAGAGCGACCTGCAGCCCTCCACCTCGAAGGCGGCCTTGGCCAAGCATAAGAAGCGCGTCTGTCGTGCTGATCAAATTGTGGCTAACTATGTACAGGAGCTGCCACAGCACATGCATCCCGCCATCTTACAGTATCTCACAGCAAACAATACTATATCAAAAGTTCCTCCTGCGGCGGATGTTGTGGCGCCGGTTGCCAAGCAACCTGTTAACCCTGCGCAACATGAGAATGTGTTTGTGGATCCTAATTATAAAAATATGCTGGCCACTTGGGTCAAATCGGAGGAGGTGCCCAAACCAGCCGATGTGGACTTAATGTACATGAACATTTGTTATTTGGTGGAAGAGAACAAAATGGATAAAGTCTACGAGGTCATGAAGTACCTGTGTCGCCTCATCAAAGCCAAACGCGCCAGCTGTTGTCGCTGGCACATGGCGTACAATGAGATCGAGTCGAACATACAGGAAAAAGTGCATGAGATATTGGATTGCCACATCTATTTTACGGAGGCGATCGACTGTTACAAATGTGCCTAATCCGGGCTTTAAGTTTTAAAGAATAAATAACTTAGACCTAAAGTACAAATGTTCCTTAGATATAGTTTGTGAATGCCAAGTTCATATAGCTGATGTTTATATTCATATATATGTATGTATAAAATGACTAAACCAAAGCTGTTAGCGCCAGTTGCTTTTATTGTTGGCCCATAAATTTATTTATAAATCTCTGAAAGCCAGAAGAGCGGTAATTAATGTCGTAAAAGCAGCAGCAGCAAAAACAGTAGGTAATAATCGCACAATGACGATGGCGTTGATAACTTTATATATAAAAGGGCGGCTTGGTAGTCGCATCTGAGCCGGCTAAAGACAAATAGGCCAGGCCAACACCTGGCGGAACTGGCAAGTCATAATTTGCACTTTAATGAAAGCGTCGTTGGCCGCAACCAACAGGTAAAGTCACTGCAGTTAATCGCCAACGACG
The DNA here is from genome assembly GCF_035044405.1 of Drosophila montana. Classification (NCBI taxonomy): domain Eukaryota; kingdom Metazoa; phylum Arthropoda; class Insecta; order Diptera; family Drosophilidae; genus Drosophila; species Drosophila montana. The sequence continues at coordinate 478,196 of NW_026997535.1, forward strand.
CGACGCGACGTCGATTGCCAACCGGCGCAGTAATATGTAATTGATTCGCATGCCTGCGACTAGCCCCAGCCCCAGCCTCAGCCTCAATCTCAATCCCAGCCCCAAGCTGCTGGCTTCAGCTCCACAGCCCCACTTGACAAACTATAACAATTACAGTGCCAGGCAGCAACCCCACACCGCACAGATGCAACTGTGGCGCAGAGATTGAGTGCAGCAGCAGCAGCTGTTTGTTGCCTTTGCCACTGACAGTGGTAATTAAAAATAGTCAAGCTGCATTTCTTGCGCCGCATCCGGTTGAGTCTCAGCCTCCGTGGGCTGGGCCAGTTTCCCTGGATTTACATGAGCTGCGCTTTGTCTGATTTAATTATGTGCGCAAAAGGCGTCGTTGTTTCATAAATTTTATGCATCCTGTCGCCGCCGCCGTCGCTTACACACAGTAGTCCACGCCAAGCCGAGCGTCCAAGCAAGGTCCCAAGCCAACAGTAGCCGGTCTGTGTCTGGTTTTACACACATAAATATGATCTTGTCTGAGTCGAGCTTCAACCGGCAACCAGATGCAAATGTTTTCAAGTTTTGATAGACTTGTTGGCAGCGCCAAACAGTTGCCAACATGATTTGTCAATGATGCCCACGGATGTACGCACGCTGCCAGCAGCCAAGGTGCGCCTGGCCAGTCTAACCAGCCTGATCAATGCCAACAAATTCTGTGAAAACAGGTCCGATATTTCCTGTGAAATGCATTTTTAAATGCGTTTCTATTTGGTCTATAACATGTCTTTCTCACATATTCACCCACACTCTCTTATAATTCCTTACCCACACTCAATCCTTAAGCCTTACTTGAAATCATGAAAATCGCATAGAAAGGCGACATTTTAAAGAGCGAGAGTGGAGAGATAAGGGGAGAGAGAGTTAGAGCTGGTGATTTTTTTTTCTTTGTGTTAGTTGGAGTCCCTAAATAAAGCCTTTATCTAAATCGAAACAATTGCTTGCGGTAAACCTTTAGCCAAGCTGTCTGTGATTTGTATTTCCCACGATGCGCAAAGCTAACAGTAGCTGCAAACGCTGCTGGAAACTGTCAAGCTAATCAGACGTGGCACTCGTTCCGACAAGATCACTGCCAAAGAGCCTCGGCTAGGCTGGCGCAACATGTAAATATGCATAAGGCACAGCAGCAGCAGCAGCAACAACAATAAGCAGCGGGATTTGAAGCTGCAACATCAGCATGAGCATGTTGATAATGTGTCGCTGTCGCAGACTTTGCTACCAAATAAGCTGAACGACAACAATACCAACAACATAGGCAACAGCATACGTAAAGTTTGGCAAGATGTTTCAGATTTTGCCGCCAATGTTGCTGTTGGGAGTTGCAGTTGCGTCTATGTAAAACTTCTAGCCAATTAACTTGGCGACTGGCGTGCTGGCAGACGAAGCCGTTGCCGATGCCGAATGCCGAATGCTGAACCGCAACCGCTGCCGGTGCCTTATGATTAGAATCGTCGACAGGAGGCCGCCAAACGGGCACGGCAGCAACAGCAAACGGCAGCAGCAACAACTAACCAAAGCTAATGAACCATGTTGCCGCTGATGAACCCGAGCTGATTAATGATGCCTGGCTAGCTGGCTGGCTGGCTGGCTGGCTGGCAAAGGGAACTTGCATACAACTGTGCAATTGGGAGTTTCGAATTGAGGCTGTGCTGCTTGGTGCTCGAGGGCAGCTAACAACTTAACTAGCTTGGATGGTGGGCTTAGGGTTGTGGCCAAAACGCAAGCAGCATACAGAAAGCAGAAGAACGAAAACAACAACAACAACTGAGCAGACGGGAGTACAATTTTTGGCCAGCTAAAGAAGCTGACAAAAGTTGCCCATTGGCCAAACAAAGGCTGCGCCGGTGCACCTGAGAATGTTGATAGCCCCCATGGAGCCCAAGGCCCAGAGACTCAAACAGAAACTCAAACTGAACCAGCGAAGCTCTCAAGTCCAAGTGCAAGCCGTTTTTTATGCCACTCAAGCGACGACAAGGCGACCAAAACAAGCAACAGCCGCCTGAGCCAGAGCTGGTACTGAACCTGAACTCGAACTCTGAACAACTGCCAACTGGGACTAGGGCTTATAGCTGTAGTTGTTGTTTTTGTTGTTGTTGCTGTTGCTGTGGATGTTGCTGCTGGAGCAAGCCGTGGCTCGTTTGCGGGCCCTTTATCACATGCGCACATCATTTACTGGACGCAGCTCGCGCACTTTAGCAATTGTTGCTTTTAAAGTGTTTGCGTCGTGACAAAATCAATGTTGCTGCCCCGACGCTGCAGTCGGAGCCGCCTGACAGCCGCTTGGACAGTGATTCATGGTTTATTAAGCGCATTATGCCGCAGGATACTTTGAAGTTGCCAGCGACAACAACTGGCAGCAGCAGCAGTTGCACGTGTTTCTTGCCCTTAAAATGTGGCCGCATTGCCTTTGGCATTGGCAATGAACACTTGGTGCCGGGTCTATAGTGCACGTTCTGCGGCCGCCTCTGCACATCAGCAATTGATTACTTAACATGTTTTATGCGTACGGCAAGTTATGTGGCGACTGGCGCGTTAATTTGTGCTGCCTGCTGCCTGCTGCCTGGCCTGGCCTGGCCTTGGCTGCCTCTTTACAGTCTGCAACTGCCTCACTGCCCCTCCGCTTCGTGGCAGCCAAACAAATTGCTGCTCGGCAGGCGCTGGGCCGTAAATCAGCGCACAAGTCAAAACACATCAACATCAGCATCGACAGCAGCAGCAGCCGATGCAATAACAGCAACAAACCCATCAACAGCTTCCCAGGCTAGACACAGGCCGCAGCCAATACAAACAGCAACAGCAACAACTCCCACATGAACAGCTTCAAAATGGGCGTGTCAAATGCGCCTCAAAGCATAAGTCAGCTGCACACACACACATCCACTTACGTTTTTTTTTGCCTGTCTACGCGGCGTATGCGCAACGTTTGCATGTGCAATCGGAATTAATTATGGCAAATGCAGCGTTCAAGCTAACAAATTCTCGCATATTGCCAAGATATCCACATCCGAAATCTGAGTGTGCTGCATGAGAATGAGATGAATTGCCAGCCAGAGATGCTGGCGCGCGATAAAAAACGCGCCGAAAACGCGTCGGCTGCCTTGCTGTTGATTTATGCAATATAAGCTGTGAGCCCTACCCTGTAGCTAAATGTAAAGAGGCGAGCTGTGCTTATGTAGCTGGTGTAAGCAACTAAATGCTGGACACAGCTACAATAATATCAAATTCTATTCCCCTTAAGGCCTTAAAATTGTATGCGACTTGTAGCACCAACTCTTAGGAAACTCGAAGAAATCATACGCTATTTCTGTTGTACCTCAACTGTATGGGGTATTATCGATTGTCTCCTGGTTAAACCTATCACGATATTGCTCCGATAATTCAATTAAATTTTTTTTTAATATTTAGTAGATGCCAATTTTAGGGAAGAGATCAAATCTAGCCCGCATCTTGTATATGAAGATATTCATGGTTTGCAATATTTTCAGCAAGACGGGCAATCAAATTTTAAAAAATAAAATTATTTATATAAATGTTGAACATTTGTATATGATTAATTAAGGATTAAACCATAACCTCAGCTTCATAAAACGAAATTAATAGCAGGGAGCTGGTTCAAACCGTGAAACGAATCGGCGACAAATTTCTTTTAGGTTTATTCATCCATTCATTCCATCATCCATTTATATCCTTGCAGCATGTATCCTGAAAGTCTTTTGTGATAATTTCCCAACATTTTTTGATAGAAATATTAAGAAATGCTGTGGTTCGCCTATTAAATATCTAGTTATAGGGTATCTTCTGGTTAAGCATTTGCAGCTGCAGCTTGCAATTGCATTACGTATGCCGAAAATATGCAAATTGGCAATTTGAAGTGTGAACGCCGCCAGTGGCAACAGCAACAGCAGCAACATGCAGCAGCAGCAGCAGCAACAGCTCGAAGCGACTGCAACTTTCTGTGAATTATGCCAAAGAATTGGCATCGGCATCGGCGTCGGCGTTGGCGTCGGCTGCACTTGTCGTTAGAATGCAATCGAAGCGTCAGAAATAAATTACAAAACCGTGTAAAGTGCAAACTGGACTCACAGTTTTGTATTTGCCTTTATTTTTACTATTTTATTTGTTTGACGTTTCGTTGGGGCTCGGTAATCGCATTTATGGCCACATAAATCTTGGCTAAAATTTGCCGTTGCCTAACAAAGTTGTCGTTGTTGTTATTTCTTTTTCTTGTTCTTGTTGTTGTTGTGCCTGGCAATGGATATATAAACATATATACATATATATATTTTTATCAATTGAGCCGCTCTTAAAGTGAAACTGGTCCACAAGCAGCGCAGAGCTTTGATTTATTTACGTGCTCTCCACGTCCGACTCTGGGCCGCGATAACATAGCGCGCTTTCACGCATTTTTAATGCCTCCACTTGAATTGGTTGTACTTGTAATTTGGTATACACTCGGGTATCCACTCGGGTATCCAGTATCCAGTTCGATCTGCAGATATGTCGTGTGCAAATGTGCAGCTTGTTAATTGAATTGCGCGCGCGCATAAAGAAATATGCTAAGCATGCCCCATGGACACGCCCAGTTTTTCTTTGCCAAACGGTGGGCGTCTGTCGTTGAGCAGCAGCTGACAGCTGGCAGGTGGCAGGTGCAGGTCGCACACACATGATTAGTCAGTGCGGCAAGCGCTGGCTCCATGTTAATCCGATCAAGATATCATGACATAAACATTCCCATTACATCAGCAGGCAACATTTCAGCAAAGCGATCTGTTAAGGCTCATTATGCTGCGATGGTGACATACCGAGATCAAGCTATAAATAGATCGATTAATGCACCACGTCGGAAAAATTGCAATAAAGTGGAAATAGAGAAGTTCACAAAAGGAGCAAATACGTTGGCATCCTATTTAATTCTTCCTTTAATTTAAAAGATGGAAAGTGCAGCGTGAAGTTAACATTGTCTGCACTTGGTAAACGACAACATACCAGCATGAAAACACACACACATACATACTTCTGTCCTTACGCCCACACATATACACACATACACATATGCACATCATAAACATGGCCAGATCGCCAACACACTTTTGCAACACTGCACTTACTATACTTTCTGGACTTTCAAGCTTAAGTTCATGAGAATTGCATAGAAGGGTAGCATTTAGCAACACTTGATCAAGATAGTATCAATGTTGAAAGACAGATAGATATCCGACTGACAGAAACCGCTTGTTAATACTATATATGTACGCTATATGAGTTCGATGTCGCCTACCCTCTCAACTCTTTAAGCATGTGTGCTTTAATTTCCAATTTCTATCATCTTTCCCACCCGCCATATCCGCTCTTGTGGCTGCACTTCGTCCACCTTCCATATCAAGCGTCTATTTATATGCTATCTAATGTACAAGCCCATGCAAAATCCAATCACGGCAACATTTAGTCATTCCAAATGCTACATAAACTGACAGTCTATTTGTTTTATGTCAAGCCTTAGCTTCAGTTTGGTGCTGAGCCCCGTGCATATGGCCAGCAGTTGCAGTTGCAGTTGCGCCAGCAGCAGCAGCAGCAGCAGCTTAGCTGGCTGTGATTGCGGGCAGCAGCCAGCAACAGTTGCTGCTGTCGTTGACACGCCTGCAATTGCGCTGATATGAATCACGCTGGCTGGCAAAAGCCGGGCGAGTGAACGAACTGAGTGAGTAGCATTATCTAGATAAATAATTATTCAACTTAAATCGAAATCGTAATGAATTTTTCGTTATACGCGATTTTGCGGGAGTGTCAAACTGACGGCAATACGCGTTCATTGTCAGTGCTTCGTTAGCAATATCGTCGGCTCGGCTGGGCTGTGCTGGGATTGGATTGGCCTGGACTGAGCCGAGTTGGCAACATGTTGCTGCCACCGCATGTTGCTGCCTTAATTGGACAGCGATACAAATCGCAACTGCTGCAACTGAGACTGCGACTCCGACTGCGGCTGGGCCTGGGCCTGGGTCTGGGCAGCAATGGGCCGCGACCACGCCCAGTCAAAACACCTGCAACCGTTTACACGTCGACTCCAGTAAGAGCTGATGGCAATTTGTCAAAATTTTCCCGGCTCAGTGGCTCTGACTTGCAATTATCCTTATTAGTACCGCGGCCGTGGCATAAAACATTTGTTGCCAAAGGGCTTTTGCCCGATTTCGTTGGGATTTTGGGCAGCGCTTAGCGCTTGTTTGCACTGATAAATGCCCAGCGACGGGCAACACCTCTAAATGCTGCTGCACCGAATCGCGCCTAATTACATGGACACGGCAACGAGTCGCAGCTCGGAATCTTCCAGGAACACCAATTTCACACCAATTGTAGCCCCAGCCGCAGCCCCTGATGTTTTGGGCTCGATGTTGCTGCCGCCTGGCAAAATGTTCTTTTCACTTGGCATTGGGGCCTATCATTAGCTTCAGAGTTGGACATGTGCGATCTGATTCAAAGTGTGCGCTCATCAATAGCTCTTTGCAACAATTATGGAACACGGTCCGACTGTTTGTCTGTCTGTCTGTCTGTCCATCTGTCTGGGCCGTGTGTCCATGTCTGCATTGTGGCGCATTTATGGCGCCGCATACGCCGGCAATTAAACAATTCGCTTGCCAGCAACAACAGCAACAACAACAACAACAATGCGCCTGTTGGCCAAATTAAGAGTCTGCCCGCCGCCTGACCATAGTTGGTCAATGGAATCGAAACAAGTTGTAAGCGATAAGAACGTTGCCATTGTTCACATTGTTGTTGCTGCTGCTGCTGTTGCTGCTGCTGCTGCTGTTGCTGTTGTTAGCATTGTTGTCGTCGCTCGCCGGTTGACTTTGGCCGCGCTTTGTAATTATGGACATTATTGTTGGCTACTACACACATTTACATGCTGTAGCGCCTGCAGCTCGGTTAATAATCAAAGAGGCGGTCCCACATTCGCACAGCTACCGAAAATATCCAATCCATAACAGCAACAACCACCAACAGCAACAGCAACAAACGGCAGCAACAATAACAAAACAAGATGTTTTACATTGTGTTTGCGAAAAATCAACAGATTGTTGACCGACACCTGTGCAAAATTATGCCAGCTCCAAATTATAGTCAATTCGCATTGCTAACTCGTTCATTGGGCGGTTTTAATATCACTTGACAATTGTCAAGGAATGTAAGACCAAAACTGATTGAAAAGTCATTTAATGAGGGTTAAAGGTAAGCTTATTGATCAATTTTACAGATAATCGAATGCTATTATATGATATCTATTAGGAATAATCTGTAAGCAATTAATGGGTAAGCAATTAATTTCTTAATGGAATTCTTTTGATATACTTTTCTGTTACTTCTAAGAAAAGCTGTGAATTTTGTTAATTATAAAGCTTTATAGTGCAATTATTTTTTAAATTTCAACCGCACTTGGAATTAATTGCTTGGAAAGCACTTTTTTCAAGAATATTGAAAAACTGGCCAATTCAAGAGGTAGGTCTTACACGCTTCACGGTTTGGATTCAGAGAACTTTCTTACACAGAACGTTAAAAGGCTTCCTATTCTGCTTCCCAGCCGCATCCTCCCAGTCCACCTCCTGCTTCCCATCCGCCTCCTCCATCTCCACTTCGTCTTTCCTATCCGTCTCCTCCATCTCCACCTCGTCTTTCCTATCAGCCTCCATCCGCTGCACCACCTCTCCTCAGTCCACAGCCGGCTCCTGCTTCCCATTCGCTTCCTCCCGCTTCACTACCTCTTCCATTTCCACCTACTCTATCTGCTTTTCACCCGCCTTCTCCCGCTCTACCTCTTCTTCCGTCTCCGCCTCGTCATCTTCCTCCTACAACGGATCAAATGACTGTGTAACTTAATTGCAATTGGAAAATTGGCTTATTTATTGGACAATGCAAGCTCAACGAATATGTTAATTGCACTCTGAAATAAATACTTCAGATATTTTTATTATCTTTGAGCTTTGTGTTGCCAGGCTTAACTGTAAGCAACACATATCAGATATTTCCTTAGCTGTTTCTATTATCTCAAGTTTATAAAGTTTCTGTGCTGTCAAATACTTGAGCATGGCTGCTGCAGCAACAGCTTGGCGCTGGTATTTGTAGGAGTCTTTGTCTATTAACTCGGTGTTGGGTCTATTCCAGGCGCCATCATCTGTGATTTATGCGCCCAAACAAACAGCAACTCCGAGGCACAGCAGCAGCAACAGCAGCAGCAGCAACAGCAGCAGCAACATCCACCACAATGCTTGGTGGTTGGCCCCGCAGCTAATTAATTTGCCATTTGTGTCCCATTAGCGTAATTGTCTGTCAGTTAAAACTCGCCATGTGCCCCCTTTGACTTTATAAACGGCCAGCGACAACGGCGACGACGACGACTACGATGACAACGTAGCCCACTAGCCTGGCTGACCAGCGCCGAGCTGCCGGACGAGCGAGTGGACAACCTTTGCTTGCATTTTATGTGTCACCCATTGTTGTTGTTGCTGCTGTTGTTGTTGTCGCTGATAATTTGCATAGTATGCTAAACACAAGGCGACTTTTATGTGACGCGCAACGCATTTAATTTGAATTTGTTGTCAGTTGGCGCCTTTAAATTAACTGGGGCGTGGCCGAGTCCCACCTAAGTGGACTGCAATTGCATTTGAAATGGCGCCCATCAGTCTATGGAACACCTGCAAGCATAGCCCACGCAGCCAACAGCCAACAGGCAATAGACCCCCACCCCCCTGCCCATCCTGTACAGAGATTTGCCCAGGCATTGCCATAAATGAGCCAAAGCAGAACATTTTACGAGTAACTGCAGCTGCACAGCAATGTTCGAAGCTTACATGGATGCAGGCACAGACTGCCGAGTCTGGATCTGGAACTGATGCCAACGGCAGACGTCAGCGGGCGGCGTTCGGCGGCTCGTCGGCTTGTCGGCTCGTTTGCCATATATGAAGCGAGCGTTGACGTTGTCGACGTGGTTGCTGTCTGGGCATTCGGCTTAGATTGCTGGCGCAGATGTCGCCTGGAACAGGCTCGCGATGCTCGAACCCTTTGTGGCAGCTGCTGTCGCAACGGGCTGAGCGGGGGGCATAGCCCACGCACTTGTCCAGGCAGCGATGCCAGCTGTGGGCCAGCCGCAAAGGCAAACAAAAGCCACTGCAAACTCAATTTGCGAGCGAATAGAAACAACAACAAGCAGCAACTTGCAACAATGTTGCACATGCGTGGGCGTCGGCTGTCGGGCGTCGGGGTGTCGGGGTTCGTGGTTCGGGCGTTGTTCCCAGCTCAAATCCCACTGCGGTTTTTGGTTGCAACTTTTTCCAGTCGTTGCCGCAGGAAAACTTCTACCAGATTATATTCTCTTCAATCTTCAGTTCACCTGGTTATATAATTCCCATTCCATTCCAACGGCACTTAAACGTTTTACGTTATAATCTTTATGGCCTCGCCATGGGATGCAGCTCCAACTCCAGCTCCAGCTTGGAGTCCGGCCCCCCTGCTGCTGCTGCGGCTGCTGCAAGTGGCAGTCCACAGGCCGCTGCCCTTTGGCTCATTAAAGTTTCGCCTTTTTTGGGGCGCTATCTTATCATAAAAATGCAGTTGCTTCAACACCTGCAGCCGCATCAAACACACATTTGCACTCTGCTGCAATTTGGTGCCGCGACGGGGCACCACAAATTTCAATCAGCCATAATAAACTGTAAAATATTTTCGGCATTTTTGGCCATCAAAAAAATTCGTAACACGAGACTCAAAAAGGCGAAACACTTCAGACTTGGGTTGAGTGCAAGAAATGAAGGTTTAAATGAGAATTTAAAAAAGGGCTTAAAATTTTTGTGAAAGATTGTATAATCTGTAGAGAAGTATATAAAATATAAACCTAGGACCTTGTAAATGTTATTTCCAGAGAATATATCTGTTAAGCTTAACAGCAAACTCTTAACATGAGCTCTTTGCTCTGTTGTTTAACACTTAAAGTGGCTTCTGTTTTAAGACCCCAAAGTTATTTTTTGGAAAATTCATTTTAACTGCATGTTAAGCTTTGCTTGGCCAAGAAATTCAATTAAGGAACTGTCTCAGCCTTTGACATAACTTAGAGGCCGATTACCTTTTGGGGCCGCTACAAATCAACGCAACTGCCGCCTACGAGAAAGAGAGATCCGGCTGTTGTCTCGGTCTGGACCACAGCAGGGTGTGGCGCCAGGGACAGTACAGGACATGGCCATTGGACATTGCCAAGTGGAAGCGCATGCGCAGCGGGTTTTATGCATTTTAATGCCGCGTCACAAGGCCTGGACCTGGACTTGGACGTGGACCTGAAGCTGGGCCCAGGCCCAGGCCCAGCCTGAGCCTGTCGATCGTTGTTTATGTTGGTGTTATTTTCATTGCAAACAAATGATGAGGAACACGCAAACGCACTCAAAGTCTGGCCATATCGTGGCTGCAGGCGGACTGAAACTAAAATTGAAATCACAATAACTTGGATGAAGGTAAAGACAGGAGACAGCAGCGTGCAACGACATAACATTAAGTTGCCCGTAAAAATTTACTAAAAATTATCGTTGATTTTAAAGTGGAGAAAGAAATGTATTTTATGAGCTTAAATTGAAGAAACACCGAAATGGAGAACGTTAAAAAAGAAGCAAATAAATAAACAAATACGAAATCGATTGAACAGATGTTTCTTTGCAATTACTTAAATTTAAATAAAGTGCCAATGAATATTCAATATATTTAAATTAAAGCTTTTGTGTATGACCCAGTTCCAGGGAATTAATAACAATTTCTGTATGAAAATATTCACGACTTGCAATAATCTCAGTAATGCAATCAAAAATTGAATTGGTTTATAAAAATGTTGAAAATATATGATAAATCAAAGTTTGAACCTTTATCAACACTTATAATTAAAACATGATAGCGTGCAAATCTCACCTGAATTCATGAGAATCGCAGAGTAAGACAATAGCTACAAATTCTTCTGTTCTAATGCCATGTCCGAATTTGAAAACATATATTCTTATTTAATAAATTAAAAATTATAACAAGTTTACAACACAGTTAATGCAAATTGCAAACTAATTGAAATTCGAGTGACTCGAGCTACTGTTTTATAATAAACTTTTTTTTAAACAGTCTTTAAGCAGCTGGCATGGCAACTACTTCTGCACAAGGTGCGAATTGAAGCTTAGAAAGGAGTAGCTCAAGTTACGTGCACCATCAGCGATGGCAGCTGCCTGATGGCTCAATCAGCTCGAGTTACCTGGCTGGCCGTCCGAAGAAATTGCTCGTAAACGAAAGAAAGTCGCTTTGATATAAAGAATAAAAAGAAGAAAAAAAAACGTTAGCTACGATCAACAAATTAGCAAAAGGCCAGGACGAGCCGGCGCAGGCCAATTAAAAACTCATTAGGCAGCAGGCCAGCCCCAGAGGGCAGGGGAGGGGTATTGGGACGAGTGGGATTGGGAGGGTGTAGATGTATTCAGATGCCGCTTTAATTGCCGGTTCGCCATGACCAAAATATCCGGCGGGCACACAGCGCAACAAAATCACTTTCAGCACGTGCAGTCGCCCAAAATGATGGGCACTTGCATTAAACGAAATCGTTTAGCCCGGGACTTAAGACGGGGCTTAAGTTGGAGCAGAGGCAGGGCAGCTGGGGGAGCAGCGGGGTATATCTGAGGCAGCGATTCGACTGACTGGCTGTGCAATTAAAGCGCCAACTGACTGCCGAGAGGCCGAGTCCATGTCCAAAATGTGTTCAATTTAAATTAACGATCAGCGCAAAATCACAAACGGCAGTCGGCTTCGGCATTGGCTTAGGGACAAGAGGAGGACGCCGGAGGAGTGGTGTGTGCGGCAACGTGATTGGGAGAGAGGTGCAACGGCAGCATGCAACATGCAACCGATTTCGAGGTTTTCAGCTCCAGATGCGATGCAATTAAGCAAAAGTTTTATTTAAATTGCTGGCGCTGGCGCGTCCAACCAAATTTGGCTCGTAAGAGTCCTGTAAAGGAGGGGCGGGTGGCGTGGCCAGAGGGGTTTCGCTGGAAAAGAGGTGATGGTGGAGGGAGGGGGGGGGGGGGGGAGGTTTTCTCTCAGTTGGTGCCTCACATGTGTTTGCTAATTTCTGCGTGCAATTCGAACATTAATTAAATTCAACATTTTAGCTATAAATTGTTTGCTTAATTGCCATTTAGGCGTTGCGCTCAAAAGCTGAGAGAAAGAGAAAGGGAGAGAGAGGGAAAGAGAGATAGAGAGAGAGCGAGATTGTCGGCATGTTCTCAATGCAAACAGTTGGCAAGTCATTCTCGTGCCGAGCCATAAATAAATTAAAAGTCCGCTGCAAAATGACAGCAACAACAGGAGTTGCTGCCAGCAAAACGAAGACGAAGACAACGTCAATTCAGAACAAGAGCAACATCAGCAATAGCAGCAGTAGCAGCAACATCAGCTGCAGCAGCAGCAGCATCAACTACTTATACATATTATTAATGATGGCGGAAGCAAATGCGGCGCTTTTGATAATGTGTCCTTGTTGTTGCTGCTGCTGCTGCTGGTTGTCCAAAATGTTGACGTTGCTGTTGCAATGTCTATGCCATGACAAACGCAATGGCATTGACAGTGTTGCAGCTGCAATAGCTGCAATAGCTGCAACTGCAACAGCAACATTTACATTTGAATGCTGCTGATGAGCCGCCACAAGCCCAGCCATTTACCAAGTGCACAGCCGAGGGGCAGCTGGGCAGCTGTGGCGCCACGGGCGACGCATAACTTGGCACCAAGCTGGCAAATCGCTTTTCACTACCAAATAGAGGCCCGACTGCCCGGCTGCCCAAAATACACACAACAAAGCAAAACCAAATCGTGAACACCGAGATCAGCATTCGGTTCAGCTCAGCTGCGTGGCCGTGTAAGACAAAGCTGCAGCCAGTTGTTGCAGTTGTTGTTGTTGTTGTTGTTGTTGCAGCTCCAATTCTCTTTTGCATGTTGCTCATTTTCAATGGCGCCAAATCTTAACCGTGCGCAGACGCAACTAAATCCTTGGCTTTGCTTGTTGAAAATGTTTTGCCAGCCATTTAGGCCACAGGCTGGCAGCCAGATACGAGTTATAGACAACCAGATAAGCCAAATAGTTCGGCTCCATGCGCCGCGTGACTTGCCTGCCGGCCCGAGGGCGTGCAAGGAGGAGGGGAGGTGCCTCCTCGGCCACAAAGCAAAAGATACGCAGATACACAAAATTGTGTGTGTGGCTCAAAAGGCAGCAAACTATCAAAGTGAAATTTGGAGCAAAGCCGAGTTTAAGAATGATATTTTGCCTAGTTTATTTAGTTGTAAATTAAGACTATATTTTAATTATCATTGACATTTATTGAAAACAAATTGGTTTCAATTTGATTAGCTCGGCGACATTCCTAAAAATCCCGCTCTGGTTCAGTTATTAGTTGACTTATGCGACTTGATGAATGTGCAGCTATGCGCATTGCCACACAGAAATCAGAAATCAGTTTAATTACTCAATTTCATTTAATTAAACATTTAAGCGGTAATTACATAAGCCATTTAGCACATTTAATGCGTCTACATTGGCCAGCCTCAATCTCGGGCAGCTGCAATCCGAGCAGCTCTTTGGCTTTGGCATTTGCTACATAATTAAAAGTCTAGATTCTAATTACTCGCTCGGCTGCTGACTGCCAGCAGTTGGTGCTGGTGCCAGTAGCCATTTAAAGGTGCATTCATTTATGCAAATGCCACAACAAATCGCAGTTGCAGTCCCCAAGTTCCCAAGTCTCTGTCTCAGGGTGTGCAAATGACAAACGACTTGAACTTGTGACTGTAGGCCAAAAAATGAACCAAGCGGAAATTTAATATCTTCACAATGCCAACGATTCAATACACTTGCCGAATAACTACCCCAACCTTCTGAGTGTATAAATAGTCACCTTGGCTAATCCCCATGAACATATACAAAAATTGACAATATGTTTGCCTATTAGAAATATCTGCCTTGCGACAAAGTCAAGGTATCCTAACTGTTAGTGTATTCAAAATGAAATCGCAATTTTTTAATAAAGTTTGTCGGTTTGTCTGTCGCTTAACTCATAAATTCTGCCTCTTAAGTGCTCGCATATGTGTGCGTACACACACACACACACACACACGCTGCGAGGGGTCTGAAGGTGAACCGCACGCAGCGCCAAGTTTGTGCCTTAAGTCTTTCGTTACGTTTTGGCACTTTTGGGTGCGTGCGCATTTGCATTGCAATTTTTTAATTGATATTTAATTGCACTCACACACACAAACACACACACACACACACAGGGCACATGCGTAGCTGGCCGTAATTTTTTATGTGCTCGCCAAGTGTTTATGAATATGTACACTCATATTCATATTAACCTTTAGTTTTTTATTTTATTGATTTTAAATGCGCGCAGCTGCAAATTGTTTGACTTGATTATTTACTCTGGATTTTAAGCACAAGTTTACACAGCTTTTACGAGCGTCAATCGGAAATTATAGTAAACTTTTAATATTTACTCTTGATTGTTGGCGCACTTTGATGCCAATTTTACGACAATTTTTTTATAGCACATTAGCATAAAAGATATTAAAGTTCTACTCAATTATTAGCACACATAAAGAAAAGCCAGCTGTTGGCGCAGACAAAGCCTCGAGAATTTTTCTGACAAGTGGCCCATTTCAAGTTTTGTGTCCTTTGTTCCTGTGGGGCTGAAATCCTTGCTGCCACTTGCTGCCAGCTCATCTAACACTTTTCAAGCTCAATTGAAGTTCTCACGTTCGCATTTGTTTGGCTAATTTCGAATTGTTCATTTCTATTTTTCTTTTTTTTTTTTTTGGGGTTCTTTTGAAACAGGAAACGCATTCAAATGTCTTTTGTTGTCCAAGTTGTTTTGTCGATAATTGTGTGGGAATGGAAAACAAAATTCAATGGCGTTGGCGACAGCTCCGAGCAGCCGCAGCTGGAACCGACCGAATGCCAACCGTGTCCAAGTCGCAATCCTCTAATTGCGACTAACAGCTCCAAATTTGTCTTGGCCGCTGTGGGCGCTCAATTGGTCTTTGGAAAGGTTCAATGGATTTCAATTTGCTGCAATTGCCAGCGTTTAGAGCGTCGATGCCTGGTTTTGCAGCCCGAAAAACCCGCGACGGCAGATTAACAACAAAATTGTGCAAGGGCAATTTTATAGTCCAGCATTGACTGATTGATTTTAGCGTATAATTATGTGTGTAGAAAGATTGTAAAAAAATCAAAGCTTTACATTTGGTTACTGTGTAATATGTATTAAGGCTGATTGGGTATATATGCCAAAAGGAATTCTAATTAATTTATTACAATAAATACAACCTTAAGCTAAAGTATAAATAACTTAGTACCCAACTATTGCATTTACCCATATTGGATAGATGCCAATTTTGGGTCGAGATCATATCTAGCCATCATCTTGTTTATGAAAATATTTACGGCTTGCAATATTTTCAGTACAACGGGCATTTTTAAACTAAAAACTAAATAATGTTAATGAAATTTTAAAAATATATTAAGCTTCGCAAAGCTTACCTGAGGGCAATTTGATCTATTACAAAACTTAATATTAATATATTAAGAAATAAGCTTTAGAAAAAGGTTGTAAATATATAAATATTCTTCTTTCTTTTGGATTCTTCAAAGCTATGGACAATGCATTCATTTCCGACGCCTTAAAGTACATTTATTTCTAATAAGGACAACAGACTGAGATTCTATGCCGACTATCCTTTCAGACTCGAGAATTTGACATTCGTTTTTAAATCAGGAAATTTCCAGGACTCGCATCTTAAGCTTTCAGAGTTATCTTATTTTATATATAATAAAAATATTATCAAAATAATATTTAGAAATTGTATTTATTTGATTATCAAAGATAGATTGCATGAAAAATCCAAATAAATAAAACGCAAGCTAAGCACAACAACTGAAAACTGTATTTTTTTCCCATGACCTCGAAAGCCAGTGCCCAGTTCCCAGTGCCCATTTGGCAGTCAGGTTTGGGCTGGCCGGCCGGCAGGCAGGCAGGCAGGCAGGCAGGCAGTACATGTAATTTCTGACTTGGCTCGGCCGCAGAAATGCATTCAAATCAGACGACGTCGGCGACGACGTGACGTTGAAATTAAATCAACTAGACTAGAGACGCGCCGGCCACGGCTGAGCACAGCACAGGCAGCCAGCCAGCCAGTTAGCCAGTTAGCCAGTTGGCCAGTTAGCCAGACCACTTGACCAAGAGCAACTTGCGCAAAATGGAGACGAGTTTTAGCGGCAACTCCGACTTAACCTTGGCTGACTAATGCACGACAACGGCCAGACGCCTGTGTGCCCCGTGTAAATTGTTTAACATTTAGGCAGCTTTTAATTTGTAGCCATAGTCTGGCGTTGTTGTTGTTGTCGCTGTTGCCGGCCATCATCGCCGCTGTCCGCGCAATTTGTTTTCATAATGCCCAATATTAATACACGACCGCAGGCGACAATTTTGATTAAAATGCCATTTATATTAAAAGTGCTTGGCTATAGCTCTTTAATAAAGTGATCCATGTGCTGCGTTAATCCCTTGAGTGAGTGACTAATTGTGGTCCAAATTGGCAGTACGACTTGGGCACGCAACCTACCCGGGCACGTAGGCCCGGCAGGGCAATCTTTCAGCGCGGTTCAAGCTGATTGCCAACTGCACAGAATGCAGACACGTCAGCCGCAAATTGCGGCCACAGGGTTCAGGTTCACCTCGGAGTCAAAGCCAGAGACAGAGCCGGAGCAGCACATCAATAAGGCACGGCCTGCTGCGTACCAGGAGAAAGGCTGCGCAAATCAATAATTGTATTGACTGAACGCCGAAGCAGATCAAAAGGTCGCCACATCATGCAAATAACGCGGCCAAACGCTTCAGCTGTGGTTGAGCAGAGGCTGTGGATGAGGATGAGCCAGCCCACAGCAGTTGGCCCAGCAGCCATCATAAGTTTGCCGCAGACACAGATTGCAACCGCGGAATGCAGACACAGACACAGACACAGGCACAGACACAGAAACAGAGACTCAGAATGCAGACTTCAGACTTTAGAGTTAAGACTGCAACTTGCTGAAAGGTCAACGCGATCATTTCCGCATGATTACAAATGCAATTCGTTGCTTGTGGCACAGCGCAGCGTAGGCTCTATCCATAGCATCTGGGCATGGCACTTGAGTCACCACCAAACAGTCAGACTAACACACACACACACACACTCTTACACATTTGTGCACACCGACGCGGGCGCTTCGTTCTCGCATGCGCTGCCTTGCCGAAGCTCAAGTTTGTGTCTTAAGTCTTTCGTTTAACGTGCGCTCTCAAGTTGAAAAGCCGCCGTGTCGCGTCTGCGCTCTCGCGAGCAAGTCTCCACCGGGTCTCTGAGCAGGGGCAATGGCAATGCGCGCATGCGCAGGGGCAAATGGCAGGGGTGTTTAAGGGGCAATGCCAGGGGCAATTGAGGGGTGAGAAAGGTAGACTTTTGTGTGGATCGCATTGAGGGGTGGCTTTTGACGCGTTCTGCTGCTTTGAGGGGTGATACTGAGCTCTCCGCTGGGGAAAACAGTTATTAAGGGGCCCAAACAGTTTGAGGGGCGTTGGAAGGAGAGCTGCAGGGGGAAGAGCAGCTAAATTTTAAATTTAACTTTGTGAATATTCGAGAACTGACAAGTAAAGGGAACATATGTATATAGAAAGCATATATCTTATGAAGCAAAGCTATAATAATATGGAGATATCATGGAGAAACAAAGATTATATAAGAAGAAGATATCAATATCATAGATACTACTCCAATATATAAATAGAAAGCTGCTCATTTGATATTAACATAAAATTAAATTTTAAAAAATAAGGATACAATAATATAAAATTATCAAGTAAAATAAAATTTATAAAAATCTGCTGTTCTTATTTAATATTCTTTATTTAAAGGCGACTAAGAATAGATCAAGTAAAATACTCAATCTTCCCCATATCCCCCCTCAATGTCTTCCCTTCTGTCAATTCACTTTTTAAGAGATTTCCTCTGCCCCTGTAGCCGAGATCCGCCTAAATGCTTATGCTGTTGATAAATTGCATCAATGATGATCGATGCTGGGCAGCTTTAAGAGTCAGCTACTTAAAGGGCACTTAAAGACCTTCGCTGATGCCGATAACAGTGAATTATTGCCGCTGCTGCTACTGGCAGTTGTCCACCGTTGGGATGTGCACTGTACCGTCTGTACTGTCCGCACGGCTATCGCAATTTCACAATATTTTGCAATGAGCATCTGGCAGATGCGTCTCGTATTGCTCGTCGACCGGGCGCAATCGCAGCTCCGATAAGGCAGTGTCAAAATTTAGCAACTGCCGATGCTGCGACGCTGTCAACATATCATTTGTCATTGCTCGCATCGATAGCGACTGGCCAAACGGGTCTTTGTCTATGACAAATGCTGCTGGGAGCTGCTCGTGGATGGAGCTGGTGCTGCTCAAGTCAAGTTATTAATGAAGTTGCCGGGCCGCAGCATGCAAAATGTGGTTGGCGGCAATGCCGCCTCACGGGCAATTAACCCGCTAATTAAATGGCCGCCAGTAGCGGACGCTGCTTCTGCTGCTGCGGCTGCTGTGCAGGAAGCACTTGGCGTTTTGTGTTTTATGCGCCGTTATCAGGCCACGACAATCAGCTCGCAAAAGCAGAGCACGGCTCATGCATTGCAGTTGCTCTGGACCTGAAAATGCAAGGCGACAGTTTCGGCTGCGCTGGGCTGAATTGGCCAAGATGTCGGCCACTTCATTAGGTCCCAAATTGATGAGTTCAATTAGGCAGCCAGACGATGGCAGCTGCTCCTTCTGCACGTTGTGGTAATTAGCGCAGAGATTTTCAAATTGCCAAAACTTGTCCAGCGCTGCTTGTCAAAGTTATCCTCCGCTCCTGCATTGCTGCGCCCCGTAACATAAAAAAGAGATGTGTGTCAGTTTTGGGCAACGGGCATTTTGTTGATGCCCATTCACCTGGCTCTTTTGCCTGCTGTTGCTGCTGCTGCCGCTTGGTTTCACTTTCGCAGCATTGTGAAATCAAATGAATATGAATTCCAATTCCAATTTCAATTCCTTTTTGCAGCTGCCGCACAAACTTTCAGCATTCGTAGAATTCGGAGCAATCCTTTTTATATATATTTTTTTTTTTTGTTTTTCTTTATTATTATTATTTTTTTTTTGTGGATTTTTTTGTTGTTTTTATTGGGCATCCGGGTTATTCGGCTGTGTTTAATGAGCCCGTTTTGGAAATGGTATTCTCGTGTTAAAACATTGATTCGATTGGCGCTCTTAAAAGGTGTCGCCGGCCCATAAAATAAAGCCAACCTTTGCGTTTGCCTTGCTTAAATTTTTTTTTATTTTTATTTTTTAGTATTCCTGCTGACTGGCCGAATCGGCCATAAAAGTTTCGCCCAAAAAATCAAAAGGCGCCGTATCCTTTTTTGTTAATTAACGCATACGTTTTTTTTTTGTTTCCCGAGCTTCGCTAAGCGCGCCACAAAATTTTCAGCTGCTGCCAAATTGTGCGATCAGCTTGTCAACTTTTATGGGGCTTATGCTTTAATTTTAATTGTAATGCCCGTTTAGCAGCAGCAGCAGCAGCAGCCCGACCCAAAATGGTTGCCCAATTCATTAACATACACACACGCAGTGACCCATATACAGGTGTCTGCGAGTGTGTCTGCGAGTGTGTGTGTCTGTCCGTTCAAAAGTTCTGGTCGTTTCCTCTTCGTTTTCATTTTTCACAGTCCCACGTTGAGCTCTTTCACACAGCTGTCCGTGTGAAAAGCATTTCAGCGATTTTCAGAATGCTCCAAATGTGCAACGACTGAGAATTTTCGGCAAACGTAATGCCCAAAAGGGCAGGCTAAGCGATGCCCTGTACTTGTACAAAGATATATTAGACATTTAAATAAGGGAAAATATAAATCAATATATGTTAAATAAAGCCTTGATTATCTAAAGCTTACATTTATAAAATGAAGCTATCAATTGTTGTGATCCTGTCGGGGTTGGCAACTCCTAACAAAAAGCAACAACAGATTACGATAAAACTTCATTGTGAGGTATACCTAACGCCTTTGTGCTGGGCATAATACCCACAAATCGCAGCGAATGAGTGTGTTTTTAATAAAGTTCTCATTCTCACATTATTCGTCACGCCGAACGGCCGCGTCTGCGCGCCCACATTCCGTTCCAGAGCGGGCAGTGTGCGTGTGTTTTTGATTCCCAGTCTCACTCTCATTAGCGGATGGCCAGCAATTTAACCCCCCCCCCCCTCCCCCCTAACATAACCTAACCTTGCCTGCCTTGGACGGCGACAGTTCACATGTCGGCGACGGGCTCACCCTGGCCGTTCCCAGGCGCGTTCCCAACAACTGCACAAGTTCTCGTGTGATTTTTCGTATCGCTGTGAAGCGACTGCAATTCGTGGGTCCTCGAATCTCACCCTTAATACGCGGCCGAAGCGTGGTCTGCACCTGAGCGTGCAACAGAACTAGGGGGTTGGTCTGTTGTTGGTGACGCGTGCCGCGTGTGGGAAACGCAATTTGTTATTGTTTATCGCTGGATGTTTACTGTGGCTTGTTTACACAGATTGCAGACAACTTGAGCAGCAAAAAGCTGCACTGCGGCCCAGCTGGCTAGCTGTGAGCTAGCTGCCAATACAAATTGGAAATTTCTCATTAAGTTTGCAATCAATTCTACAACCTGGTAGCATCGCCATTGACCCCTGCACAAGCGGCCGTTTAGAGTGCAGAAAATGTAGACCCACCAATTGCAGTGTGCGGCCAGTTTTATGGCTGCTGATGGGCGCCTTATGAGCGGTTGCGCAGTCGTGCCAGAAGGGTTCTACGGACCGGCCATCAAATTGCCCATCATCATCGGCTGCAGTTGAAATGAGTTTGTTGCCTAAGTCTTTCGCTTTTTGGACACTGCATTGCATTCCAAATCGAGCATAAAACGAATTTATTTTTATATACGTAATACGTAAACTTGAGCAAACAACATCATCATTAGTGCAACAGCAGCAACAACACAAACTCCAACAGCAACAAGTTGCGATAAAAGATTTTTGTTTCTTGATTTCGTTGCACCAAAAAAGGCAACGGCAACTCCCATTAAACGTCCCAAAAAGGCAAAAGTTGCTGTCGTTGTTGTTGTTGTTGTTATTGTTGTTATTGTTGCATTGTTATTGTTGCTGTTGATGCTGCTGTTGTTGTTGTTTTCTTTGTTAACTGGCGCCCACCACGTTGAGAGCGAGGCGGCGGCCACCGGCGCAGTCGCTTGTATGCATTTCATTTTGTGGCGCCACGCCCAGGCAACAACTGCCACATGCAACGCCCACCAGCCAGCCCAGCCAGCCAGCCAGCCAGCCAGCCAGCCCAGCCAGCTCCAACAGTCTCTGTGCCATATTCCCAGATTTGTTTAGGCCATTTTGATACGCAGCCCAAGTGCAACCAGCAGCGTCATTAAAGCAGCTGCATTTAATTTCAATGCCCATTTAAGGCTGAAAACTTTGCCATGTGTTGTTGCTGTTGTTATTTCTGTTGCTGTTGTTGTTCTTGTTCTTGTTGTTGTTGTCAAGGGCTCACTTTTCCCCCAAGCACAGAGTCAGCCCCAACCTCAGCCTGGCAGCTGCGCAGCTC
This sequence comes from Drosophila montana, assembly GCF_035044405.1. Taxonomy (NCBI): domain Eukaryota; kingdom Metazoa; phylum Arthropoda; class Insecta; order Diptera; family Drosophilidae; genus Drosophila; species Drosophila montana. The sequence continues at coordinate 499,965 of NW_026997535.1, forward strand.
AACGCATTTTTTACAACATTTTTGCCGCGACTAGTTGCCGTGCCAGCCCAGTCCTAGCCCTAGTCCTAGTCCCAGTCCCAGCGAAACACGTGCAACTGGAGAGAAGCTTCGCCCTGTTTTGGCCCCTTGTTCGCCTGCTGTAGTTGTAGCTGTTGTTGTATCAATTAAAGCTGCGCTTGATTTTCACATGCGTAGGACGACAGGTGCAAAATGCTACAACGGCTTAGACCCAGCCCCAGTCCCAGTCCTCAGTCCTGCACTAAGACAGCTCTTTCAGCTACAGCTACAGCACCCAGTCACAGTGATTTGAATTTTTCCATGCGGTTGGGCCAGCAAAATTACACGTTAAATGGCAAAGCAGGCGGCATTAAGACAGGCACAGGTGCAGTGGCAACAGCTGCTCAAATCATTTGCAAACGCGTTAAGTGCATCACCGGATGGGCGGCAGCCCGCTTGAGGAACGGGTGGCCAACACAGCTGCTGCTGCTGCTGCTTCTACAGCACACACACACACACACATGAACATATCGCTAATTAAGATTTTTCATTTCGCTTTTTATTAGAGGCCAGGATTTCACAGAAGTTAACGTACAACCTGAAAACTGTGACATCTGCAACAAATTTGATGACAGCTTAATAAGTTCTTTGGTTTAGAAAAATTTCTTGCTGCATTTATAGTCGAAAAGCATTAAGATCATGGACAAGCTTTACATTAAGACTTTTCCTCTTTTATAAAATATTAACAAATAGTTTCAGTTATGCACAATACACAACTGCAGTCAGAGTATGTTTACAAATAGTTATCCACAGTAGTGCGCGATTCGCCGCGATTAACACGTAAATTTCCCATGCAGCCCTCGAATAGGATATCTGCGATGGCTTTTCGTGCCAGAATACGCTGTGTCGGTGCCATCTCCTCATACTGTATGGCCCAAGATTTGGCTAGTGTTTCGGAGGCATCGCTTAAAGGTACATTTGACTGCTGGGACGCGGAGCTCTTCATTACAGTCAATGTGGTTGATGTAGAGCTGGCTGGCTCATTAAATTCTGAAGCGCTGGTATCGGCATTGTCAGCCTTGATGGTATCATTTGGCACTATTCCTTCGGTATCCTTTGCATCCAGCTCATTTTCAAATATTTCGATCTTCGGGCTGAGCAGTAAGCTCTCGGTAAACTCTGCTGCTGTCGTATCAGAGCTGTTTGTTAATTTTGGTAAAGCTGTTATTGTCGCGCCTGTGTCCAATGGATCCATCATAGCCTTCATAAGACGACTGATCAGTAGGGTAACACACATATAAATCGTAATGCAAACTTACATCGAATCTAAAGTCTGAAATTGACTTTCCTTTAGCGCCGGACTTACAGCGCGTCTTCCTGGCTCTACGCTGGAAGGACTCTTGGGTGAGCAGAAAACTCATATTATCGTAGAACCATAATACGGGCTTGCACAATTCAGAATGCAGTCCCAAATCTTGCTGTCTCCAAATGCGCATCTGTTCCCGTCTATAGTTTGTACGAAAAATGTTGATGCGACGTCCAACATCTGTCTTCGATGCATTTGGCTGAATCACTTTCAACTTATTATGTAAAATATCGTATGATTGGTTCCTTAATTCTTTGTTTCTATAATCCGGATGGCGCACATCCCAAAGTTCCGGCATTTCCTCATAGAGTTTCAAAAACTCGCGCCAAAACTGTCGCTTATTAGCAATAAAACGATCTAGCAACCCTGACATTGCGTGCAGCCAACTTCACGTTATGTGGTATAACAGAGCTCTGTTATTTAACAGAGATTCAAGTTTTGCGCAAACTATAAAAAGTTTATATTATTAAAATGATAAAACAAATAGCGCATGCATACTTTGTTTTGAATATTCCTTATTTACTTACTCCTTAATGTTTTATATACGTATTTTATGCATTTAAGCATATATACATGCTTGGACGACCTACTCGTGGCAACGCCAATCACAGACTGACGACGACGGTGGATGTGTGTCTCTGTGAGCGTTGCTTGCTGTCGATTGATTGATTGATTAGTTTCGTGTCTGTGTGTCAAAATGTATGTGTGCGTTACTTTGCTTTCGCGTTTGTTTTCGTGTGTATGTATTTTCGTTTGCGTGTACGTAAAGTCTCCATCAATCAACAGACGTTCGTAAATATGCATTAGTGTGTATATATACATTGACGCGTACATATGTATGAGGTTACATATGTGATATACATATATAATGCACGAATATAAATATATCAAATAATAAACAAAATTATATTTTATATGGAAAGATTGGTTTTTTGAATATTTAGCAAATTCACTTGTCATAACCAATAACACCCTGTGCCGTAAGGCCCAGTCGCCAGTTAATACACACATATATATATATATATATGTACGTAGGTAAGTATGAAGAATGCCAGGCAAGAATGTGTTGGTGAGCAGCAGTTACATGCGGCGCGGAGAGCAGCAGCCCGCCCAGGTTAAGTCTGCAGCTAAGGGCAGACATGCGCACTATGAAATAAACAAAAGGTTGATTTGAATGGCATTTAATGCCGGCTATGAATTAACACGCACTAACTTGGCACATCAAACAAACACAATTGCACTTATGTAGGTACATCAGGCTAAGCCAGTTGTATATCTTACTGTAATCTGAGCATGCATGAGTAATGTACAATGTTTATTTTTGAAAATTAATGTACTTATTAAAATCCATATGCATATATACACATTGTATATGTATGTACATATATATTTAATCACTGTGCAAATTGAATTACTGCTAATTAACATTTTTATTTTGGCAAATTATTTACCATGTCACCCTGTGTGCGGCAGTTGCGTGCATTGCCACCCACCGCACAGTCATACACACGCACACAACTTGTGCGCCTGTGTTGGTGAGCACACAACGGCGCAGTGAGCGAACGCCAGAGAGTGGCAACCTCATCGTCGACGACAACAGCGGCGGCCACCAACTAAGGGCAGACATGCGCACTAAGAGACAGCACATATATTTGGACTTATTTTAATGTGGCCCAGGCACACGCATATTTGCATGAGGAGCTGGCACACCGACAACACAATACACATGAGCTGGGAGAAGTGTGTGTTTTAGTGCTACATTTGGTTTGTTGTATTTGGTAAAAGTACAATTTATAAATATACAAGTATTCTATGATTGCATCCAATTGCATCTTCGAGATGTGCTACAAGCTAGACATGCTATCCGTACACTTATACTATTCCAGCTCCCGCATGACTTCGTCGGCGCGCGTTATTAATTCAATCAGTCGAGAGTTTTTCTGGGACATGGCAAACTCCTCCAGTAGCTTCAGGTACTTGCGCGCCTCGGCGCTGCCGATTATCGATTGGCCGCTGCCCGCATTGTTGTTGTCATCGGGCTGCCGCTGACGTTTTGGCGGCGGCGTCTGTGCTGGCGCCTTGGTTAGTGTGGGCATGGGCGGCAATGTGATCATGGGTATGGCCAGATCTTGGGCTGGACTGCGTTTTCGCTGGCGCAGGGCGCGTGTCTGCTCAATGTACTGCTTCTCATCGTCCACATTGGCGGCCAGAATTTCGGCCAACGAGGTAACGCTGGAACGGCCACCATTTTCGTCGTCATCATCCTCCAGGTATTCGCCATCGCTGTCCAGTTCCTCCTTGATGCGCACTGCTGCCTGCTCATCGGCCATCTTTTCCTTGGCGCTTTCCTCCGCCTTTTGCTGCTCTTCCTGTTGCAGCGGTTCCTGCTGCAGCTCTTCCGGGTCTTTGGGCTCCGTTTTGATCTCCTGCTTAATATCCAAAATAGGCGGTGGCATAACCTTCGCCTGCACTGCCGGTCGCTGTGTTATGCTCTGCGCCAGCGTGGCCAGCGGTATGATGGTCATAGTCTGTGCACCGCCAGCCGTTGCACCAGGTGGCAGAATAGGCGTTGCCAGCAGCACCTTTTGTGAGGTGCCCGGCGGCACCTGTGGCAACCGCACCAATTGAGGCAGGGGCTGCAGAACGCGCGCATTGAGCTCACTGAGCGAGGGCTTAACATCTAGATGCTGATCCACCTCGGGATCGCTGACGTCGCCGCGACCATCAATATCAACATCAGCATCATCTTCGTCCACATGACTGCTGCCGCTGATGGTGGCCAAACTGATGTCCTCCTCCTCGTCATCATCCACGGGGTCAGCTGCCGCTGCAGCTGCTGCTGGCGTGCACTGGGACATGACATCCTTGGCAATATCATTGATCTGCACCGAATAGCTTTGCGTGTAGCCAAACTTCAGCAGCTTCGTATCGTTGTGCTGAATATTGTAGGTGGTGCGAAACTTGTCGCACCACTCCTGATGCGGAAAAAAGTTGGTCAATCCCATCGAGCTCTTGAACTGTAGCGCCATTTTCTGTATCAGTCCATCCGATATGATGAAGTCCTTGTAGTACATCATGCGCCGTATCCAGTCGTATACAGCTTTGCCCAGCATGGACACTCGCACTACCTTCAGCTCCTGCGTCTTGGCATCCTGGCTGCGCCTCGTGCGCTGCTCCCAGGCGCGCAATATCTCGTCCTTTTGCTGTACAATGCGCTTTATCTGATCCGGACTGCAGTTGAACAGGCGGCCCACGTGCTTGTACACCGGCTGGCGATCGTATTCACGCAGAGCTGCCACCTTTTCGTTTAGGGCCAACACATTTTTGCGCTTAATGCGATTGTCAAACGCAACCTTCTCAGTTGCAGGTAATGTGGGCGGCTGCTGCGTTGTTGTTGTTGTTGTTGTGGCCGTTGTGTTTGTTGTTGTAGCTGTTGCTGCTGTTGTTGATTTGCTAGATGTTTCGGGCTTTGGCTCGGCATCGGCTGGCTGCAATGGTGAAATCATGAACCGTGCTGGGTGCACAAGTATAAAAACATTGTTTACCTTTTGTTTATCGCTGCTTTTTGGAGCCTTTTGCTCCTTTTGCTGCTTACGTTTGTCGCGCACACGCATTGCTATATTTACAGTTTTTTTATTCCTTGTAAATTTATTAAAATTACGCCTTAAGCATAACAGAGAAATGTTATTGCTCGTTGTTCTTTGTATTGTTGTTTGCTTGTTGCGCTAACTCACCCTGTGCCCTGCGCCCTGTTCCCCTAGCTCTCTCTCTTACACACGACCCTGTTATGGGCACACATACATATAGCACCTGCGCGTGAGTGTGTGTGTGCGTGAGTGTATACGTGTGCGATGGCTACGATTATGCGCATTGACAGCAACTAAACGTCGCCCGTTCTTGATTTTTGTTTTTCTTTCTTTTGTCTCTCTTTTTGCGCTTTTAGTGCACTTTTTGCTACATTTTTTTGCAATTCACTTTAAATATTTTGTTATTGCTATTACAATGCGCAGCACACGCATACGCACACGTGTGCGATTGCTTTCAATTTTTCCGACTAGAACAGCGTATATATAAAAATAGCTGCCCACCCGCTGCCAGCGGCTGCCGTTTTCATTCTGGTTTTCTGTGTTTCTGTGAGCGCGAATGCGCATTGAGAGCACTTTTCTGCGCCGGCGGAGAGCTTCGTGATAAGCCCAAGCAGCGCGCAACTTTAACTTGTGTGTGTATGTGTGAGTGCGAGAACATCAGATAATGGCAACACACACCACACAGGCACACATTTGTAAGGCCGTTTCACGGAGAGAGGGTTGTAATTTTCACTTCACTGCCAATTGCTCTCTTCTTCAACTGCGCATGCGAGAACTTTATAGATGGCAGCACGAACCTGAGATACATTCGACTCAACTTGATTGGGTTAAAAATTTGATCGCAACGCGGCGCATTTTCGCAACAAATATTTTAAGATATGCGCATATTTATCTATTTATGCAAATGCACACTATATGCATAAATATTCTATTGTTTTCAGATATAATTCTTATTAATTGATTGCCTAGTTTTATATTAATCCTTGTTTTATTTGTGCTACATATTTGGTTAATTTTCCTCCTGGCCAAAGTTTGTATAGTGCTGCAGAATATATGACATGGCTGCGGGATTGTCAGCAGGCACCATATGACCGGCCCGGTTCACCCAGAACATACTGAAATTTCCGGCTGTCTTCTCGTAGCCCTCCAGTACGCGATCCACATTGATGCCCACGCGTGGATTCGTCAAATAGCTATTCTTGTCGTTCCACTCCATGTTGGCAATCCAATTGACGGCACCGGGTGTGGCGCATATCAAGTCCAAGCCACCCGAAAAGACTCCCACTTTGACCGTAGAGTTGTTCAGCAGCTCCTCAACTAAACGTAAACAATTGGAAATGAATCCCACATAGTACATTTAAAAATCCGTACCAATATGTACAGCTGGCTTCATAAAGTCGCCCATCAGCTTGCTGAAGGTCGTGCTACTCTGGCCGCCCCACTTAATGCCCGTGGTAATGTTGAGAGCTGTTGTTACGGGTCCACGCATGAGATCCTCGAGCAGTTGATCGCGATCCTCATCAATGTCGAAGTGCACCAGGGTACGGTACATGCGCTCTAGAATGGTATCTTAAGGAACTAGCACTCAGAGTGGCCAATCGAAACTCACCTTCCGAACTCATGCTGCCCAGCTGCCTCAAGTACTGATCCCCGCGAGTGGGTTTCTCTACATTGTAGAAATCGACGCCCTTTGATTCGCGCAGCACCACCGACTGCGTGGAGCTCCATTGCAATGTGGCCTGTGTCCATCTCTCGTCGTCGACATTCTTTTTGGTCTTCAATGCTGAAGCTTCGATCTTGTCGTGACCGTCCTGGTCAACAATGCCGAGCTGCAGCAAGAACGGCGCCCACGAGAGTACTGAGTCAATGGGCGATGTCCAGGGATCACCCAAGGCCACCGACTGCAGGTTGCTCTCGATCTCGCCGCGCTGTATGGCGTAGTACAGTTCCAGGGCAAACTCGGGCGCCATTTTGCCACCGTAGCTTTCACAGAAAATGTGCAAAGGCACCTTTTTGAATTCCGGATGCAGTGCATAGAAGCCCTTCATGAACTCCACCAGATCCAGTGCGATCTGTTTGTTGGTTGTGGTGTAATAGGAGGAGCCATCCACATAGCTAAAGCCACTGCCGACGGGATTGTCAATAAATATGACATTCATGTCCTTGACCCAGGTCCACTCGCGGTAGCTGCCATCCAGTTGCAAGGGTCCCAGTTCCTCAAAGTTGCCATAGCCGGTCGACGAGGCACCCGGTCCACCTTGCAGCCAAATGGCCAAGGGGCGATCCACGTAGCTCGTGACATTGGCGGTGGTGTAGTAGAGCCAGTAGAAAATGTGGGCGCCCGTGCGCACATCCACAAAGCCCCAGTCCTGCTCGCCAGGACCATAGCCTGCGCGGGCTGTGCGAAGATAAATATATAATAACTATTGATCAGGCTGATTTGGGGATTGTGAATTCTGCTAACTTAGGAAATTGAAAAAGATCTATTTGAGTATTCCCTATATGTATTGATAGCAGCAGGTTTGATAAGATAACTATCTCAGCACAACAACAAATTTAAAGATGTTCACTTGGAAATCAGCTCGACTAACGCGTTTGTATTTAGTCGTTTTTATTGTGCCACTAAATTTCTATCATTAGCACCTGAATGGCATTTAAATTGGGTCCAAACACAGTTGGTTGTCTGCCAAATTGAGGTCAGTCTGTTACAGTTCCACTTACCGCTCACCGCACCGAAGCCGCAGACCCCTAAGAGCACGACAAAGCTGATTAAGAGACGACACATTTTGCACTAGTTCGGAGCGAAGGCACCTCTAACCAAGTTGACCGTACACCTGGGAGTGCGACGACCGTCTGATCGCTGGTCGAATTCAACCACAGCAAAGTAAGCGAGTGGCGCACATGGAATTTCTAATCTTGGAGTGGGAGCGGCGCCTGTCATGATCGCTGTGATCCCAGTGATCGCCATTGTCAACCGTTCTTTACGACGGTGATGGGTTTTACGCGTGATACGTTTGGACATTTATTTATGGGATTTTGTTGTCATTTTTTTTTGCCAATACTTACCTCGTCACTTTCATAAATTTTAGCTAGTTCTTAATTAATAGTCGCGATTGCGGTCGCTTATCGCAGCCTTGTTTCAATAAGTTTGCTGCTCGTTTTGATTTCTGAAGAGCTTGTCAAATTTCAATTAACTTTAACGAGTGTGAGCTCTGCATTTTATTGGATGCATTCTACAAATGTAAGTTTATCCAAAGCCTGTAAACTCGCGCAAGACATGACTCATGGCGGCGGGATTGTCGGCTGGCGCCATGTGCCCGGATCTGTTTATCCAGAACATGGTAAAGTTTCCGCCCGATTTCTCGTAACCTTCCAAAACGCGATCCACGCTGATCGCAATACGAGGCGCGGCCAAGTACTCCTCCCTTCTGCTCCAGTTCATCTTGTCTATCCAGTTAACGGTGCCGGGAGTGGCACAGATCAGATCCAGTCCGCCCGAGAAGACGCCCACTTTCAGTGGCGTTTTGTCCAGAAGTTCATCGACTGCATTATTCAAGGATTAACTATTTGCTTTCTGGGTCAGTTCCAAGCTAACATTTACCAATGTGTATTACGGGCTTCATAAAATCAGTTCTATGAATGTCAAAGGTGCTGCCGCTCTGCGATCCCCATTTGACTTCGGATGGTATGCCCAAGGTTTCGGCTACGGGTCCGCGCATAAGTGTCTCCAGTAACTCATCACGATCTTCATCGATGTCGTACTTCACCACAGTGCGGTACATGCGCTCTGTAATACATTTATCTATAGACTCGCACTGGAGATTGAAGCACTTTTCAAATTTACCCTCGGGCGTCCGCATCAGCTGCCTTTGATAGCGATCACCGCGCGTTTGCTTCAGCACATTATAGAAATCTACGCCCTTTGAGGCCTTCAATACCTCCCACTGAGTGTTGCCCCACTGAGCTGTGGATTGTATCCAACGCTCTTCTGCCACCAGTTCGGCTGTGAAGTTGGCAGCCTTCGCTATGGCATCGTAGCCATCATGGTCAACGATGCCCATCTGCAGCAGAATCGGTCCCCAAGCGAGAACCGAGTCGATGGGCGATGTCCAGGGATCACCCAGAGCCACCGACACCAAATTGCTCCTAATCTCACCTCTTTCCTTGGCATAGTACAGTTCCAGGGCAAACTCGGGTGCCATTTTTCCGCCGTAGCTTTCGCAGAAAATATGCAGAGGCACAGACTCAAATTCCGGATATAGAGCATAGAATCCCTTCATTAACTCAACCAGATCCAGGGCAATTTCCTTGTTTGTAGCCGTATAATAGGCCGTATCGTCCACATAGCTAAAGCCGCTGCCTACAGGATTATCAATAAAAAGCACATTCATGTCCTTCACCCAAGTCCAGTTGCGATAATCGCCGTAAAGATCAACGGGTCCAAGCTCCTCAAAGTTTCCATAGCCTGTGGAAGAGGCGCCAGGTCCACCTTGCAACCAGATTGCCAAAGGACGTTCCGTGTAGCTGGCTACATTGGCGGTGGTATAGTAGAGCCAGTAGAACATGTGAGCGCCTGGCCGTACATCGACATAGCCCCAATCCTGTTCGCCGGGTCCGTAACCCGCCTTGCCTGTATAATCGTGTGTATAGATCAGACCAGGATTTGTAATCTACGGACTGCTATTTCAACTTGCCATGTGCCAAGGTTGCGTAACACACCAGAAGTAATGCGATCGTACGAATTGTAGCAGACATCTTCCGTTGAAGCCAGCAGCTAACTGTGCTTTGGCTTTGGCCACCTTGATCAGCTCCATTTTAACGGAATACCTTATCAGATGTCAAAGGCGCGAGATTGATAAGTGGTTATTTAGCAGCGTACACTTAATCGTGAAATCGTTATCGATTTATTGGCACCAGGTGCACAACTAAATGGCAACATTTTACCAAGAGCTTCTACAGCTCATGTGATACTTCTAAATTAACTGTTGGGCTTCTTTTTTTAAATTTTTTAACCGTTATTATGAGTTTTTCATTTTTCAATTAACTAGCGTTAAATTTACGAGATTCCGTACTGCACTTCATTTGACATTATTCATGTCCTTTACCCAAGTCCAGTTGCGATAATCGCCATATAAATCAACCGGTCCTGTAGACCCTTTCCTTGCACCACATTTTCATTAATGTATAACGTCAACAATCCGTCGTCTTCTGTAAGGCCAACATCCAATTGTGCTTTGCCTGCTGGATCTATTGTAAGCTCCGTTTAAATGAAAAACCTAATCAGCAGCAAATGCGTTAAAAAGCGGTTAATTGGCAGTGCACTAGTTAATCGAGTTATCGTAATTGTTATCGAATTCGTAATTACCGGCGAAGAACTTAGTGGCAACACCATTCCAACAGCTGTTTGGGTTGTGTGTTGTTATATTTCTTTGTGTCTAGCAGGTGTGGGTGGTAATTAATTTAATTATATTACTTAACAAATCAAAACTGTGCTAGAGCGTCATGGCAACGGTTCGCATACCCAAGCAAAAGGTCATACTTTGCGGTGACTATGGTGTGGGCAAGAGCTCCTTGTTCCGACGCTTCACAAACAACACATTTGTCACCGAAACAGACCGCAAATCGACGCTGGGCCTGGATCATATTGACCGCGAGTACAATGTAGGCGAGAAACAAATTAAGGTGAGTCTACTTGTGCTGTGGTTGCAGATTAATACAGATGTGAATAATCAATTTCTTGGGCAGCTGCAACTGTGGGACACTGGCGGCATGGAACGTGTGGCATCTGTGACTTCGTCCTACTACAAATTTGCAGAGGGTGCTATTCTGGTATTTGCCTTGGACAATGCCGCATCATTTCATTCGCTGTCGCAGCACCTGCTGGACATTGTAACGTATGCAGAGAATGCTAAAATCTTTATATGCGGCAATAAGAGCGACCTCGAAGGCCGTGAGCCGGAAGTTAGCGATGAGGAAGTCGAAGCATTTTGTGAGCAGTGCCATACGCTGATAAGCGCTACCTACAAGACATCCTGTCGCACGGGCAAGGGCATCGAGGAAATGTTTCAGGACATCTCACGTCAGTTGGTGCAGGCCAATCGATCCAAAATGGAGCTACAGGCACTCGAACAGCAGAGTTTTCAAATAGACAAGACCAACGAGGCAGAGATTAACGAGGAGCCCTCCTCATGCAGCTGCTAGCAGTTGGGAAACATTGAGTTTGGCTAATTCGTTGGCGCTCTCAGCTGAACTCAATGGAACGCAGCAATGCATTTGTCTAATTTCCCTAATTTATTGATACAAACACTTGTATAACTTATGAATTTTCGATTATTTTATTATTTGTAAATATTCACTTCGAATTTAATGCTAAAACGTCCGAATATGTTATAGTTAATTTGATATAGTTAATATGTATGCGCCCAGTCGCGAAAACCAACGAACAACGTTTTATTTAAATACATTAACACTCATATGTATGAATAGGACATAAGTCATAGTTAATTAAGCTTTGTAGATGTGTAGGGCTTGTGCTAGCCGTTAGAGTTTAGCGTTTCTTCAATATACATATAAATTAACTCGCGATTGAAATTAATGAAACTAATAATAAATAAACAAACAATTATCTCAACAAGGAATGCGCCATATTCTTTTATAATCCACAATCGTACCAGTGAGCTCCTCAAGCCCGCAACTATGACGTGGCCGCGGAGGAGCTGGGGGCAAATGTTAAATAGAGGCTCACGCCGACAGCAACCACAAAGCAAACGCCCACGCCGTACAGCACGACCTTTTCGCGCAATGCGCGCAGCATCATTGTGTTGAGGGTGCGGGAGGCGCGTCCTATGTCGGCATTCGTTTCCCTTAGACGAGCGCGTGCGCCTTGCAGCGTTTCGCGCTGATGATGCAAATCTGTGCGGAAAGTTTGTCAAGATTACGACGCCTTAAGCAAAATTGATTCCCAGTTTGATTACCGTTCAACACCTGGGCGCCGAGTGCTTCCGTTTCCACAGCTACGCGATAGCCTTCCGTCAAGCGATTGCCGGTGCGTTCGATGCGCTCGGAATTGTCCAGCAATCGTTGCCTTTGATCATTGCTAATGCCTACATCCTCGTAGTAGCTCCCACTGTCAGCTAGATCGAGCGTTGTAAAGCCATTTGCCTGTGCCCGCAACTTGTCCTTTGTTTGTTTGTACTCCACTTGCAGGCGCTTCAGTTCCGCCTGTGCCACTTGCAGCTTGCCGTTGAAGCTGCTTCGCTGCGCTGGATTTAACTCTCGCACCTCCAGGCCCATCTGTTCGAGCAGCTCCTGTGCCTCCGACAAGCTGGCATCGATTTTGCTGCACAGTTCGCTGCGTTCGGCTGCGAGTCGGTCGGTGGCTTATCAAATTGCTCGAAAAAATATGTTTATGGCCTGTACTCACATGCATTTTGCTGTAGGCGACCAATATGTGCAGTTATTTCAGCGATTAGTGCTGCGTACTGCTGCTCATATTGCTCAAGGAGTGACATCTGTTACTTATTGCAAATACAATTAGTTTTTTGTTGATTTGCAAAAATCTGCTTATTTATTTAGCTTCCTTCTGTTTTGTTTATCATTTCACTCAGCAAATGCCATTCGCAGCGAACACACGCCAGTGTTGTAAAATGTACGCTCGGCGTTGCCAGACTTGCGCGTCCCCACTTACCGTTGTTTCGAATTCAAAGTGGTAGTGAAAATACGTTTTCCCTTAAATAAATTAATGTTTTATTGTAATCTCATCGGATACCGCTTGTTTGCAAACGAATGGCGACAGATTCTGTCTGCCGAAATATGTATTACTTAATCCAAATTGTGGTAAGACAAATTAATAATACTATTTCAATTAATTAGCTAATTTATGTATATGTACACTGTTCATCACATTTCTGTTTTGTGTTTTGTCAAATTGAGCTGAGCTTAACCCTCTATAAGCGTGGCCTTATCGCCCTTGCGCAGCACCAGCTCCAGCTGCGAGAGCAGCCCAATGGCACGGAAATTCTCCTTAAAGAGAACGAATTCCTCCAGTGGCTTTAAATACTCCAGCGCTTGCGTGTAGCTATCGAGTTCCTTGAGTACATTGGCCAGGGCGCTCGAATCCGGCGGTTCCGGCGTGGTGTGTCCATTTGTTTGGCTGCCGGAGCTGCTGGCGCTGCCGCCCTTCTTCTTTGGCGAGGCTGGTGCGGATGGTGCTGCTGCTGTTGCGGGCGGGCTGCTGCCTTTGACGGATCGTACGGGTGTGGACTTGCCACTGTTGCAGTCGGTCGTCGTTTTGGGCGCATTCTCTTTGCTGCTGGCGCTGTCGCGTCCGCTGTTGTTGTTCTGCTCCTTGGGACTGGGACTGCGCTGGTGCTGATCCAGCTGCGTGGCCGCCGTGGATTCGGCCAGTGGCAATGGGGAGCCACGTGCGGCCGCTGAGGCATTTATCTCTTGTACTTCGTCATCGGCCGGTGACTCCAGCTTCGGTCGCTTGGCCAGCTGCACAGGCTGGAAGGGACTGACGCGCTGCTGGGACTGGTTTGGGGGTAGTTGTGGCTGGAACGGTTCTCGCTGTGGCTGCGGTGGCGTCAGCGCTGCGCCTGGTGTTGGTACCGGTACCACATGCGGCGGTGGGAACTGGGCTTGCAGTTGTTGTTGCTGGTGCTGCTGCATCTGCTGCTGCAGCTGTTGCTGATGGCGCTCAAAATAGTAGTCATTAAAGCTAAAGCCAGGATGCGGATGTGGGTGACCATGAGGGTGGCCGGGAAAAGGCGGCCAGGCTTGATTTAACTGATGCTGTTGCTGCTGTTGTTGTTGTTGCTGCTGCAGGTGCTGTTGCTGAAGCGCATAATGCTGCTGCTGCTGCTGCTCCTGATAGCTCTGATCTTTAATGTCCATACTGTCGTCGTCCTCCTCGTATTCGCCATACTGTTGCATGTAGTTCATGTATTGCTCCGGCATTTCCTCTAGCTTGGCCACACGCTCCGCGCTGGCCGGCGGAAACAAATGCTGCAAATCCTGTACAATATCCGGTATCCACAGAGATGTGCCCATAGGCTTCAGCTGATTGGTGGCCAGCTTCTGTGCGAAGCCCTGCAAATGTGTCTCGCGAAAGCGATTCAGCCAGCGATTGTCCGCTATGAAGGATGTGCTGCCGATTACCTGGCGCGCATTTTCCGCCTTATCCTTGATCATGCCGTGGGTGATGCTGCCGCGCAGCTGAGGATTGATATTGGCGCGCACCAGCCACTCGTAGACGACGGCATTGATATAGGCGCACTTGCGGCTGCGCTCGATCTCCTCCACCATGGCCTGCTGCTCCACGGCCTCCAGATTGGAGGGCACCTCCAGCCGTAGCGTGGGCAGAGCATTCGACTGCAGCCGTCGTCCGCCCAGCACACTGGGATCAAAGTGCAGGGCGCACACGACCGGCTTCTTGAATGGTATAATGCGTCGCAACGAAGCGTGGCAAGCCTCCTTCCAGACCTTGTGAAAGGGATTGTCCGGCCTGGGAAAGGCGAAGAACTGCATGCTCGGATGCTGCCTCGAATTCGACAAGCATCCGATGATGCAGCACCGCCGGATAGTCGGCATAACGGGTATACTGCTTACGCCCCGAATTGTTATAGAAGTCGTTTTGGCGTTGCAAATGCCCGCCAATACCAATCAGAACATAAAAATATTAAAGAACAGCTGCAAATAGAAGATAAATCGAAGATGTTAATTCTCGATATTCCAATTAACTCGCTCCATTCTCCTTTCATGCACATACACTCCAAACGCCAAACTCCTGCGACACAAATTGTGATCTATTCTTCTTCTATCTTCCTTCTTGCTCTTTCGTAGACTATTTCGTTGCCCTTGCTTTGAATTTCGCCGCGTTTCTATGCACACGATCTGGCAACACTTTAAGTTAAAGACGCGCTCAATTTTCACGTTGCTAATTTTAACAATTTCGTGCGTAATCGTAAACAATTTAATCATAAAAATTGCACACTCCGATCTATACCTTTTAAAGGCAAGTTTATCTACTGCAAGGCAGCCTTATACATATACAGCATCCTTGCATGTAAGTATTTATATTTGCACTATGAAACTAAATATATATGTAAATGTTAAGCAGCTTCGACTTGCAAAAAGTGCAATCAACTTAAAGCTTAGGAATTTCCAAGCATCCCTTCAGAAAGTTAAAAACTTTTGAAATAAAGTTGTTCAATAAAAGTTTTTGTGCTTAATCAACATCAAAAACTAAGAAACTTTTGTTTGGACCAAACTCCCTTTAGCCATACCCTGGGGAGACGCGTTGCCAACCAAAAAAAAAACTCCGTTATTTGGCGGCAAAATAATATTAGCGAATCCAAAAACAATAATGATTGTATCTCTTTATAAAGTCGGGGAATCAAAATACAGTTTCTGTATGACTCAACTTTGTTCTCACAGGAAATCAAAAACACCCACAAAATTATATTGAAATCTATGAGCAAGCGCTTAGACAACCAGATTTTGCAGGGTCCGACACATGACGCATATATTGAACGAGTATTTATATATATATAGCTATAGGTTCTACAATGCATACATCTGTATTTATAATTTGACCTCGGGGTTTGGAAAAATACCATCTGCACGCACACACAGCCGCACAAAAGATACACACGCACACATGCGTGTCTGTGTGTTTGTGTTTGTGTGGAAATGCGTGTGATAGGTACTTCAGAAAGTTTGAATATATAAGAGCAATACGAGAGCGTCATGCCTGCTATAAGACAGAGATACGAGCGCACCATTAAAAACATCTCACACACACACATACATACACACTTACAAATACAGATGCAGGCATAAAACTGTTGATAAATTTGAAGCGTTGCTCAGCCAACGATGCGTACGCCTTCAGAAATCGATACGTTTTCCAGTCCCAGTCGCAGCCCCCAAAACCAGAACCAGTCGGACGTCGAACGCTCCATTATGGGAGCACCCAAGCGCCCATACCCATATCGGAGAGCTCACACACACAGACACAAAACACACACAATGATATAGCTACAGATATAAATACGAAGATAGCTGCTGCTGCTGCTTCTGCTGCTGTCGCCGCTAGCAACAGCAGCACTTGACTAAAGTGAACGACTTGGCCGGGCCTCCGCCTCCTCCAAGATTGTGGATAATACTCAGCTGAGTCAGATACATACATAGCCGTGATGCCCCCGAATAACAACCCACCTGCCTGAGTCAGAGAGCCGGTCTTTTGGATGACTTAATACATAAAGCAATGTCCGTTTTCTCTTGAAAAATCGGTCGCAAGATTTGCTATTCGAATCGAATCGAATCGACTCGAGTTGAGTTTCCGTTTCTGTTTCGGGTTTGCTCCCTCCCCCCTTAACACACAGAGCAGGTCATTAGCTGCTGCTGTTGTTGGGATGGATTTACGGAATTGGGTTTTATCTTTCAGTTTGCTGCGTCAGCTAGCTTAGGGGTGGTTCACTGTCGCAGCTGTTCAGTTCGCTTTGGCGTAAACTTTTTGTGTGCCGGAAACTTAGTTGGCAGCAAAGTTTCATAGCCCAAAACCCTTCCACAACGCATCTTCAAGATATTCGCAGCCCGCGCGCACCTTGACACAAAACGACCGAAGCGATTGTGCTTCGTCTATGCTTCGTGTGCAAGCACACACACACACACTAACAGACACTCACACAAATGACAGTGAGAAACACATACACATACATATATACTTGTAGTCGAGTGCACTACACCATCAATTCCAATTCAAATCTCCCCTGACTGACTTGCTTTATAAATGGTTTTATATTTCCTTTTATGTCGTCGCTGAGCTATATACACTGCTCGAGCTCTCGAGCTGTGGATGTTTTGTGATGTACGAATACATATATTCCTCTGCCCTGCTCTGGCTCTGCCCTGGCTCTGCTTTCGCCCTGCTCAACTCAGTTGAGCTCATCTCATCTCCGCTGCGCTTGCTGGCCTGCCTGCTATTCTTTCCCTTATATCGATTGGCACTTTATCTTAATCGCCTTGAGACATCGTCCCTGTTCCGCGCCCTAAATCCTCCTCGCTCACCCTAAATAATGGTTGCCTACTGCTAAGGCTGATGTTGCTGCTGCTGCTGCTGCTGTTGCTGCGAGGCTGCCTTGGGGATTGGAACTTCGTGAAATTTCGTGCAACGTCATCATTATCATCATGAGATGGTTGCCTCGAGCCTCAGCTATAGCTACAGCTACGTCTCTTTCGGGTTGATTCTTTTGCCCATTGGGTTCCCTTTTGTTGCTACGTATCTTTTGTATCTCGGTATCGCTGTATCTCTGTATCTCTGTACCTTTTGTATATCCACATCCTATGCCCAGCTATTGCCCATTGTTTAACTAGTTCTTATATTCCGTCATACGTTTTACCTACTGCCCGCTTTGCCTTTTATGCTTCAAGTATTCGTAGCATTAACATTCTAAATTCAGTTCCAGTTCGAGCTAAGTTTTTTTTTTGATTTTTTTCTGCACTTTCAGATTTGTGAGCCTGTTTTTTTCAGGTAGATTTTAGATTGATTTTTGTCATGCTTAGGTAGATGTGTATATGTAGAGCTATTTGTGTCGTATGTATTACGCATATATATTCCACGTTAGTTCAAGGTGACATGGATTTGACCTTTGATATTTTGTGTGTAATCGTAAATTATATCAAGGAATATATTTAGTTAGTGGATTGAGGCTTGTCTCATATGTGTAACAAATAAAGCTAATGTAAAAGAAATTTTGAGAAGACAATAAGAATTGTTTTTTTAATGTTTTCAAACAATTTAAGAAACTGTGAAATAATTTGTTTGTAACTGTATGTCAAACAATGAGATGTTTTTCTTATCACAACACAACAAAAGTTTATTAGAGCTGGAATCTAGAGAGTTCTTCGTATAGCTCTATTTAAGACTGCATTCTTTCACTAAACTTTCCATTTGCTTATTTGCCCTGCACATGCACTCGAAACTAGTTTCTCTTATCAGCTGTAAGTTGCAACCGGTGTCAATGTCCTGTTATCAGTGATAAGGCCGCCCAAAACAAGCGCGAAAATCGAAAGCACAGAAAAAAGGCAGAAAAACCAAAACAAAAACACACTTTCGCAGTCAGCGTCGCTGCCGACGCGATGTCTAACGGAAAGCAAACAAAAACAAACACATTTTTAAATAGCGGACAACCACGGCAAACACTTGCTGCTGCCGCAGCTGGCGCCGCGTGTGGCATGCAAATGCCGATGCCGATGCCGCTGGCAGCGACGTCAACGGCGCCGCGCCGCTTTTTTAATTGCACACAAGCACAACAACAACAACAACAACAAGAACAGCAGCAATAACAATGACAGCAACCGTAGCAGCGGCCGGGCAGAGGCAGAATCTCAAGACCCCGTTTGTTTACATCGACGCGACACACATACTCACACTCACACACACACACACACACACAAGCACACAGACAAATTACACATTCGCACAGTGGTACTCACTTTAGGAGCGCGTGCCTTGTCGAACACAAACATTCGATTCTTGAATGAAACTCGCGCGATTATCGACTGCGTATATATAGTATATATATTTGAGTGTGTTCGGCATATAATAATCGGTGCGAGAAACTAAAGCCAAGCCGAAAATCAAATCAAATCAACAAACAAAAAAGTGGCTGGGCTAACTAACACACACACACAGAGACGCAAGAAGCGTTTTGGTCGCGCTGTGAGAACCGCTTCGGACGAACGTTCAGCACAAAGTGAAATATACGAAACTAGCGACAACATCGCCAAGCGACTCGACGACCGACCCGACCGACTCGTTTTTCCCATCTATAGGAAATATTTAATCCCAAACAAGCCAGGCCAAACCAAACCAAAACCAGCCAAGCCAAGCGATGGGCAAATGGTAGGGCAGGGCAGGCAGCGGCAGGGGTAAGGTATGCGGCAAGGACGGGCAGAATATCTCTAGACGTCGACGTCGACGTCGGCGTCAGGCGTGCAAAGCAAATACGTAGCAGCGGCAGAGACAACAACAGGGCGAACTGTCTGTCAGTCGCTCGCTCGGTCGGTCTGTCTCTCTGTCGGTCTGTTAGTCAGTCTGTCAGTCAGTCAGCCGGCAATGGCAAAAACCCGAAGTTCATCCGATGTTTGGGGTGCTTTTGCCGCTGCTGTTGGGCCCTTTGGTTGTGCCCCCAAACCACGGCGCTACGTTAAGACTTTTTATTCCTAGGGTGGATGGCGGGGGGGTGCTGGTGCTGGGACTGGGAC
Source organism: Drosophila montana (assembly GCF_035044405.1). Taxonomy (NCBI): domain Eukaryota; kingdom Metazoa; phylum Arthropoda; class Insecta; order Diptera; family Drosophilidae; genus Drosophila; species Drosophila montana. Next base: position 519,186 of record NW_026997535.1, read on the forward strand.
TGGGACGGGGCTGCTGCTGGTCGTCTCGTTACCCGGGTTCGGGACTTTATGTGCGTCGTCTATAGCGATGATGGGATTTCAAAGGCGGAGAGACGTAACGCCCGCCAGACGAGTGTATAATTCTCTATTTTAATGATATAGGGTGTGTTTGTCTATATAAGCATATATATATAAGAGTCTCTCTGTGTGTGTGTGTGTTTTTATTTTGATAATATTCTTGCCTAATGCCTGGTATATGACCATCATAAATTTATTTTATGTTTGGATTTATACGTAGTATATGGGTATACACGCTTTTATAGGCATACTCGCATTGTTAGCCATTTTAGGATATTATTTATTATGCCTCGTGCTATACGCATCATCAATGTGGAATTTAAGCATCTGTAGAGTATACCTATGCGGAGGATTAACAACAGGACTTGCTTACTTAGCAATATGATCCTCAGACCTTAACCGATCTCAGGTAACTCGGCTGCTCGGCGCGTAATCCATTCATGGAAAGCTACATTCGATTAGCGCTAGAAAACTCTCCTAAATACTGTAAGCAGCTGCTCGCTAGGCTTATAGTTTGCTTAATATCGCGAACACCATGAACGGATCTCGAATAATTAGCACATCTTTTTGGTCCAACCCAATGCGTTTTCACAACATGCTTGGCAAATATAGTGCGAGAAATAATATATGTTTCTACATGCACACGGATATATATATATATATATATATATATAAGGTTTTTTTTCGGCATCACGCCAAATTAAACAAGTTTCCGTACGATACGAGTACTCCGTATTCGTATGCTACCCACATTGTGCGTCTTCAATCAGTCGTGAGCTACAGATACATTTGTATCTGTATCTGGCAATTTGGTTCCCAGGTCATTATATTTTATACATATCCGTTAACGAAATGCCAAAGCAACTTTAATGCGAGCTCTATATATGTTTATATATATTTATACAGAAAAATCCATTCTACGCCAACATCTTTTCCAATACACACACACACACACTCACACTTGCACACACACTCGCACACACACTATACTTATAAGTACAAGCTCGTGCATACATGGAGCTATCTAAAAGATGCTGAGAAGTTGATACCACTGCGACGTGTGTATATCTGTAACTTGAAGTATTGCTGCTCTGCCCGGGTTCGGGCTCGTTCGCACGAATAACAAGAAAGCCAGCAGCAGCAGAAGCAGCTACAACAACAACAACAACAACAACAACAACAACAACAATATACTCTATAAACGTGTTGTAGTTAAACCCATTATCGTTGTAGTTGTAGTGGGTCGCCCATGGCAATTTGATGGATTAGTTTTAATGCGAGAGTCTTAGAGTGAACTGGGCAAAGACGTAGAAATGGGTAATGCTCACAGTTTGGGTTCGGTTCGATTGAATTGGATTGGATTTTGTTGTTTTGGTGGTTGAAAAATACACATGTATATATATATCTATATATATATAGGAAAATACTTGCAATTTTATACATGTACATAAAAGCGGGCTAAAAGTATTAGCAAAGGTATAAAACCACACACAGCCAGCAGCTGGCAGCATCCAGCAGTGGGTGGTTCGGTGTCTTGAGCTGCTTCGTGAAGGTGGTTCGAGTTACGCTTTAAGTTTCCTGAGTTGACGACGATGACTCGACATTAATATACATTATATTTTGTGCAGCTATCGACTGTCCGGCAAAAGTTTTCAAATGCTTTTTGGGTTCTTGTCCGTTAGGTGTGGCAGAGGGGGAGGGGTTGCGGGTATTTCTAAGCCCTTTGGCAACCTTTCCTAAAAAAGAGCTGCGGCAAACGAGCGAAGAAAATGACCTTTCCTTTTGCGTTTTGCACGAAAACCGAATGATTACGACTAGGATAAAACATACAGATACACGCACACACACACACACACACACATATATAGAGCTGACTCCTACACACACACATACGTACGCAGAGACTCCTTGACAAAAGCTCATCTATTATGACCTTTTTCTACAGAGCGGGGATTTAGCCATAGAATTTATTATGGTCATGTATTATATTGAACTGAAATCCCCGCGCGTACCGCAGCCCACCCCTTCGCACATCTACTGAAAACTTCTGAATGTCCTTAACCGTTGTCCCTTTTCACAGATGCCATATCCCCTGATTGTCGGAGGGAGCGCAGGGCGCAGTCATAGCAACGACGACCAGGCGATAGTACGTTTTCATTACCTTTTTTTCTCTGATTAGGTCCGGGGACTGGCCCTCGGCATAGCTGTTGTAGTTGCCACAGCGTTCCGGTCTCTCGATGCCAGCTGAAGGTATCTCGACTCTCGTATCTCTGCATCTCGCCCATTGTGTCCTCTATAATCTATATGTGATGCCTGCAGCTTACTTTATATATATAATTATATATATATGTATATAGGTGTGTGTGTGTGTGTGTGTGTGTGTGTGTGCCGGTGTGGCTATATTCGTATCTATTCCACTCGCTGGCTGTCGCACCCAAAAGCACCATAGGGACCTGAATTTTTCCTCGTAATTTCCTTTGTGCCATTCGCTTCTTCCTATGCCCCGGTGCCAGTGCCCTCGTCACTTCGCAAGCGCTGACTGCGGACGCTAGCAGCGACGCCGGCGTCGCAGTCAGCGTCAGTTAGTAATCCCAATTCCCTCGTCTCGTATGTATGCTCAATGCTGCTACGAGTTTATTGCCATTTCCATATCTGGGCTTTATATCTCTCGTGTTGTATTCTGGCTTTTGCCATTCGATTTTGTTGCCCACCGTTCGAGCTGCTTCGATTCGATTGGCTTAGCTGGAAAACTGGAACTGGAAAACTGAATTCCAAAAAAAAAAAACAAAAAAAACTAAGAGCGTGTAGTACATCCGATCATTTAGAAACCCGATCTAAAGATTATGGATGAATGATGCTGATCCTCTACTCTATGCTTGAATATTTGGCTTAAGGCATATACGACTTGCATTTAGTAGAAACTAATCTAGTTTGTAAAACTTAAAGCCAATATATCATGATATCATTTTATTGATAAGTGTACCCGAATATCAATTTTGGGGTTTCCCTTGTCGATTGAATCAGTAGGTGAGCTTTCCGTATAATGTTAATACCGGAAACGTAACAGTTGCGGTTATGAGATCATATATTTTGTAAAGCAGATAAGATTCTTAGTTATTAGAATAGAAATAGATATGGAATGAGAAAATTAAATATCAGCTTAAAGGTAAATAAGTACAAGTTTTCTAGTCGGGAGTGCCAGACTAGGAGGTACTCTAGATTTATTTTATATTTTTAAATGCAGCAACTTCTTATCCTATCTTTTAACCCCATACTATGGGAAATGTGGTTCCTGTTTAAATCCTGGTTAACTTGGGTATTTTTCGTTTGGTCTTTATGAAAACTGCATTGCATAAATATGGCATCCAAATGTGTGTAAATAACATAGCCCAAGATTGTACTCCCAATAATGTTTTTTTTTTTTACAAATTTGGGGGATTAGCGGAAGGTGTCAAAAAGTTATATATTCTTGATCGAAAGTCTATATACCGAATTCGGAGGTCTCTAGACCTTATAGGAAAGTATTTCGATATCAACTGTTTATCGATTTCATGGAAACGAAGCGAGTTATCGATTCCTTGAAATCAACTTAATCTAAGGTAAAATAGTTTGGATCGAGAGTCTATATTAAAAACGATCTCTGGCTTTTGTAGGCTCCGAGATAAAAAAGATATAAGATATATAAGATTTCAATATCAACTACTTATCAATTTCATAGAAGCGAAGCAAGTTATCGATTCTCTGACGCAAACTTAATCTAAAGTCAAATATTCTGGATCGAGAGTTATATTCAAATTTCTTTATATAGATTTCGAGGATTGTAGGCTCCGAGATGGTCAAATTTAATGATATAGATATCGATTATTTATCGATTTCATGGAGACAAGCCAAGTTATCGATTCGTTTAAACAAACATAATCTGCATGGGCATTAGAAGCAGTTCAGGTCTTTAGGTATTATAGTCTCTGAGATCGACGCGTTATTGATGCTGACCGAGAATTTATATAATTTATTGGGTCAGAGATGGCGTCTTTGTTTTATAGATAAAGTCGAATTGGGGAATTTAATCGAATCAAGAGAGTAAAGTAACGATTGGTTTTAAGAAAGAATATCTATACATATCTTGAGAATATTTATGTATACTACTTAACTTAAGATATGTTATGAGAAAGGAAAAATTCTGAAGTGAAATTCAATCCGTTTAAGTGCAATACCCATCCAAAGAGAACTCAACTGTACCACTTAAGAGCCACCTGAAGCCGAACAGAATACCACAGTGCACATATAAAACCTTTCAAAAAGGTATGTGTATGTATTGTATGTGGTATATACGTTGGCTTCCCTAAAACGTAGCTCACACCAAAATCGAACCCATGTGAAATCCAATACATACGAATGCCGAAAGACCATTTATATTTATAGCAGCCCCCGAAAAGAGTCAGAATCACGGACAGAACTGACTGTCGCACCGAACCGACGGTCATACCGTCTTTGTGGCCACATTCCCCAATCCCTAGTTCCCAATTCGCATACACATCCTCTCGACATCTTTGTACAATAAAGATAGATTAGCATCTATCGAAAGCTGTGCCAGCTGAACGAGCGACCGAATGAATCCGAATGTGCGGGTCGCTCGCCCGAACGATGGAGCACCAGCACCAGCATCAGATTCAGCATCAGCGCCAGCGCATGACTGAAAGCTGAAAGCATCATCAGCATCATGCCCAGCATCGACAGGACAGGAGAAGGGAATGGCTGATAGCCCCCGCCGCATTACGTCCCCCCTAGAGTCTAAGCCAGTTGAGAACTGGTGAACTGGTGGTGCTAGTGGAAATGCTGATGCTCAAGTGCCATCATCGTCTGGGTCTCAACGATGCCTATGGAATTGAAGCAATGCCAAGTCGTGTGCACACAGCAACAACAGCAGCAGCAACAACAACAACTACTTCATCGGCATATATACGGAGCAGTTTTTCGAAGCCCAAGAGGCTTATGCTGGGCCGACAACCCAAATACTTAAGAAGTAACAACCACTGCCAACAGCAGCAGCAGCAGCATGAGCAGCATGAGCAGCCAGTGCCAGTTATAAAGCAGCTGCTGTCGATGTCTGGCGATGTCGAGGCTACAGTCTCAGAGACTACAGTCTCAGAGACTTAGAGTCGGAGTTTCAGACTGAGACTCGTTTCGACATCGACCCGCTGCCACTCAGCATCGACAAGCGCGCGTCCCTCTCATGTATTCCGTTCTGTATGTATCTCAGCATCGGCGGGCATCGTCGCTGTATCTGTATCTATATCTATACGACTCTATACACACGCTCGACTATTCGTATAGTCTTGCACGATAACCTCGCTGCTCTGGCACATGGGGACGGGGTTCGGTTCGGTTCGGGTTTACTGTTTTTGGCTCTATGCGAGAGCTCATTCATTTTTGGTATACAATGGCATCGATTATGGCCTGGCATGGGCGATGTCGAACGCTGATATACTTTGGGGCAGGGGTCGGTTGAGCCGAGAGCAGCGCTGCAGAGATTTATGTTTATAGATGGGCTGCCTTCGAAAGAATCGATATGAAATATACACACAAACACACAGAAAGACGCACTGGACCAAATAAGTGTGTATATAAATAGCAGCTAGAGCATATATACAATCTATTGAAAAGTCAATCAGATAACAACTAGAATGCTGGAAATATGAGTCAGTCTTGTGCATACGAAAAACCAGTCAACATTTTTAGGTAATTTCTAGAAAAAAATGTATTTCGTATAGGACTTGATCAAGTAGGCTACTTTTGGAAAGGTTTCTGAATAGCTATTTTATCTACAATATCAAAAGTTCTGTACGTAAATAAGGATGGAATAGAATGTTAGATATGAGTTTGTTTTATATATACGAATTATTTTTAAGATTTTTCAATAATTTTTTCCAGAAGTGTTATTGTATCATGGGCTCACTTATCTTCATGAGTTTCAATTGTATCAGATAGTAACTAAAATGTTTGAGAGTTTCTTCTGGAAAATTTTACAGATATATATTTTGTAAAGAAAATAGTATTGGGGTTCAAGTAGTTATTGAAGATACAATATCTTAAAGATACTTGGCACAAAGATGACTAAGTAATTATATTATACAAGGTGGGCGTAAAAAATCAGTTAAAACTGGAATGTTTAAAAAATGAGTCAACTTTATATATATATAAAAAAACCAGTTAACGTTCATAGACAATGATATTACAGTATGTCAAGGGCAACAACTACGTACAGGAAATGCCTTGGAGTCTATAAATCGAAATGTATCTTGCAGATAGAACCCATTGTACGTGCCTAAATGACTATAGATACGATAACCGACTCAAGCTGATCATTTGGTTGAAACGCAATTGTCTTAGCTGCCAACCCCTTTCGCTATGTTCACAGGATAATCCCTGACAGCTGTGCCCACATATACTGGTATCCCTCCCGGACAAATGCACATGTCTATGGCACATACACACACACACGTACATACATGCACACATACATATGTAAGCTGCCTATACTTTTATGGACTTGTATGCCTTTAAGTCCTTTTCATGTTGGCTTTCGGGGTTTTATGTCTGAACTGGGGCTTCAATTTTGTTTTTGGAGCGCAGCCGTGTGGCAGTAACCTGAGTCGAGTCGACTCGAGTTGACGTTGTCGTTTTTGCATTGATGTTGCTTCTTCTGTTCCGCTTCGTACCGCTACCCCTCCTCCTCTCTCTCGCTCAGTCGCTTGCTCCTCATGTTGGGTGCCGCAAGGTTCCCGCTTCGCACCTAACCTACACTAGTGGGTTTTCTATAGCTACAATTCTCTGCGCTACCTTAACGAGTATAGTCAGGCCGTCAGTTGACGTCTGACGTCGGTCGGAAATCCTTGAAATGAAAGTCCTGCCGCTGAGGAGGGTTGCAAGCTGCTGGGCGAAAGCGTAAAACGAAACTTTGGCTCAACTGAGCGCGATGAAGGCAATGCTCCCAGCTATATGTACATATATATGGATGTTGTGTAATCGTAGCTCCATCTATGTGTGTATATCTGTAGGGGTGCACGTGTGCGTGTGCGTGTACGTCCGCTTGTATGTGTGGCTAGCCGCAGCGAGGTGCCTCGCTGGGATGCTGCCCCTATCGGACATACGCTCCCCATCGCTGGCGCTGCCTCCCCGGGTTATTCTAGCCATCCTGAAATTGATGTAGCACCTACAGCGCTCTGCTCCACGCACGTTCAATGCTCGCTCGCTGGCGCGCCCTCGCTCCGAATCGACTTACCGACCCAAGCCCAAGCCCAGCGGCAGCCCAACTGCCCAACTTCCTCCCTGCCACACTCGGTGCCCGTCCATTGGCGCTGCAGGTCATTCTCATCTCCCATCTCCAAATGGCCAGGACGCGTAAAGTTTTACAGGGTGAACGTAAAGTTTAAGCGCTGATTTCGTTGGGAGCACTGCGGTAAAGGGCCAAACGGATTATGTAACCCGAGCATGTGCATTGCACCTTGGCGAATGTGGCACAGGACCACGTGACAAGACATTCTAAATAGCCCATTATCTGGCTCTGTCAATATATATATGTATATATGCACGTACCATATACTCTAATGACTTCTTTTGATTGAAGTTATGTTTAATGAATGCATAACAAATAATTAGAGCCAAATGGGGGGCGTTCCCTGGCCTTGCCTGGAAACCCTCACTTTCCACCCAGTAGGGGTAGAATTTCTGAATAGTGTAAAACCCGTCTCAGTTGAATTTTCACAAAGACCTTTAAAACTGAGTTTGAGGAACCAGTTTTACATATGGAGATGAATGTTAATCAATCATCTAGAGCATTAGAAATCTATTAATTACACTTGACGGATTTCAAATAATGTTGCCTTGAGAAGGACAAAGTTATTCAACAGACTATTAAATATTTAAATATATGTAAAAGCTATGCGGAGCTAAGGATTTTCTTAAACAGAAAAGAATAAACTTAATTAATTGTGTTTATATAATATATAAAATTGCTCTAGGTTCAAGCCAAGGCCTGGTTTTATAAATGTAGAAAACCAGGCTCACAGGCCGAACCCCCAGACTAGGAATTGTTTCTAAAATTAAACAAAAATCTTTGAGGGTTTCAATGATTATATATATATATATATACATGTGTATACACAAAGTATTAGCATTTCCCAAACACAAAAGAACTGTTTATGTGCACACATAAGTATTTATAACAACATTAATCAAACAAGGGTTGGTTTTCCATACTCCCAACATTTATCGAGCAAGGCTCTTAATACATACGTAATCATTTTATGCTCTATATATACACGCACTTATAAAACTAAGCCAGCAATCTATTTTTTGGTCAAATTTGTAGTGAGGGTTTTCAATAGCAAATGTCTGATTCCATTGAAGGGATTCTAATTGCAGTCGTTGTCATTCTGTGCCCGATTGGCCGCCCCTTCGAAAATCTTTTCGAGCTGGGTGAGCAGTCCAATGGCACGATAGTTCTCCTCCAGCAGTGCGAACTCCTCCAGCGGCTTTAGCAGCCGCAGCGCATCCTTATAGTTTTCCACGCAGCGCGGCAGCTCGCCATCGGCGCTATCCTCGGAAAAGTGACCCGGACTGTGTGCAATAGGATTCAAAGATTCGATCTTTTGTATCTTGAGAGGCAGGTTCGGTACAGGACTATCTTCTGCTGCTGCTGCTGGGCGCTTGAGATCTCTGCGCTCATCGCACACACTGACTTTATCTTGCTCATCGTCATCATCCTTAATTTCGATCAGTTCCGTGGGCGTCTCAATGGCCACACAATCGTCGTCGTCATCGACAATATTATTGGTTTCCTTAATTGTTTCCTCCGGCTTCGGTTCCACCATGGGCACATGTACAAAACGAGCGGGATCTTGACTTTCCTTAGGCGTTAGTGTAATGTTCCCCTGCGACTGTTCCCGCTGCTCATGCCTGCCGCAGTAGCTGACGATGTCGCGCAGATCCAGCGAAAGTGGCACTCGGCGCAACATCATGTTGTAATGCACGCCCTGCGAGAAGCTAAAGTTGTAGTGGCTCTTGAAGTGATTGAACCACGTGCGATCCGGAAAGAAGTTCTCAATCTTCAGTATGTCGCGCAGATTAATGGCCACCTCGCGCAGATGATCCACATCCAGGCGACCTTTGTTCTTGTGGTGAAACTGCGAGCGTGAAATGTACTCGAACAGCGCCTTCTCCAGGAAGTTGATCTTGCGCTTGCGCCGCAGCTGCAGCTCATCCAGTGTGGCCTGATTCTGGCTAGAAGCAGCCACCAGGGTTTTGGTGCGATACAAGGAACGTATATCCACGGGCTTCCGCGGTGACAGCAATGCAGCTCGTCCAGCTGTTGCCGGCGTGCTGACCTGCAGTGGTGCGACAGCTTGCTGCGTGTTGAGCGCCACTGGAGGAGCAGGTAAATCCGGCAGCTTACTGCTGTCCGATGATGGGATGTTCTTGCCACAGTAGGACATAATATCCCGCAGTTCCAGAGAACGGGGTGGCTTACGTGTCATTGTTATCTGGCGATTCGAGAGCGTTATGTTGTAGGCCGCCTTGAAGTGATTGATCCACGACTGATTGATGCAGAGACTAATTAGATTCAAATTCATATACTATCCGATCCAAGCATACCTTGTGGGGCACGAAATGTTCGATGCCCATCAACGTCTGAAATTCCAATGCCTTGGTGCGTATGAGCTCCTCGTTGATGTCCACACCCAAATGGAACTGGGCACGCTGTATATACTCGTACAAGCAATGACCCAGAAAGTTGATTTTGCGTCTGCGCAGCTCCTCGAACTTGGAATTGGGCTGTCTGCTGTTGTGGCGCGTCGCTTCATAGAATTCCATAATGGGTTCCCGATTTGAGATAATGCTCTTGATTTGCTCCCAGCTACAGTTGAAATTCTTAGCCAGTTTGCTGTACATGGGCATAATATCATATTGGCGAATGACTTCCACGCGCTCCTCAAGCGTCAGGACATTACGTATACGTTGGGAGCAGCTGCCAGCGTTGCCGCCGTACCGATTGGCCTCGTCCTGTAAGTGTAGGGCGCAAAATTGAAGTCAAAAATTCGTATTGGAAAATAGCCACATTAATGTAACCTAAAAAAAAAACCCGTATATTTAGCTTAAGAAAGTCGAGACTTATGAGCTTAATAGCTGAAACGCTTTTCCAGTTAAACCTGATCGTATATGTGTATTTGCCCGCTAGTTGCTTTTAGTAGTAGGAAAGTATCGCCCCATAATTTGATGAACTGCTTCCACTTACGTCAGACATTTGCTCAGTTCCGGACGCTCACGCACACAGCAGCAGCTAACGGTGTCTCTCACGGGCTCGCCCACTTACTCTCTCGCTCGCGCTCTTCTTTACCTCAATCGAGCGCGTGTCTGGCTGCCGCTCGCTGATATGGCAACGCCTAAACAAATAAAAAAAACATTTTAATGTTTTATATATCGCAATCGCCGTGCTTAACGATTGCTTTAAGATAAACCTTGTGCTTACCTGGGGATTTTTATAAATCTACTGCAGGTTTTTAGGCACACAAACATCCAGAAAATAGCGTTCCGCACGAAACGTGTGGAGCGTAGCAGCAATTTGGTGCAACTGACGCGGCCTGTAATCTCTCTGAGACGGCTGGAAAATCAGGTTTGGCGAGTTGTTCAAACTTGTTTACGGAGAGTGGGAGAGCGCTCTGCTCTGCGCGCTCTCTGCCGCTCTCTGTTATTGCGATCGGAAGTGCGCGTGTGTGTGTGTGTGCCTTTGTAGCTATTTTTAGTGGGAGCAAACGAATCTAGTGAGCGGCACCGCGAATGTGGGCGGCAAAAAAGGGCAGGTCTTACTTAAATATCAAATGCATTTTAATCATTCTTGTGTCGGTGCACAAATAATTAAAGAAAGCGCGAAAAATAGGTCAGGCAGTTATTAATTTAATTTTAGAATGAAGGCAACTATTTAGTTTAAGCAAATACCTAATTTCTTAATCAAATACATGTCCGATAGCCCCATTAACTCAGATTGCCTCTTTTTAAGTTTATCAAGACCCCAAATTATGGAATAATTTCACTACCTTAAAAAATTGCGTGTAGCGTTCGCCAGAGTTTCATATAGCTTATAGCTCGAGTAGGAGATACCCTACACGCTCTTTCAAACATGGCCTTTCTATGCGGTTTTCACGAATTCAATTAATGCTTTACGATTTTCGTGTATTTTTTTATTGAGTTGCGAGAATAAGCTCATTACAGAGCGCCGGGGAGAGAGAAAAGCGATAACAGACAGAACAATAAACACATATTTTATAGATGCACTAAATAATATCTGAATGGCCATATAATTGGCACCAATTAAAAATGTATTTGTTTTGGCACACAATAACAAAGGAAAATTAAAAAAAAAAAATCATGCATTCGATTACATTTCATATGTGCTTAAATTAAGAATTTAAAGTTGCATTACCCAACTTGAGGTAAAATGATTCTTAAAAACAAAACTTAATATTGTATACAACTTTCAGAGTGATATACGTATTCTATTTATGACGTTGTTTAGCTGCCCGAAGTTTTAAGGAAAAAATGTTGTGTTTAAGAACTAGTCATTAGTCGGGCTTGTCGACTGGTTTTTTGTAAACGGGCCCCTTTTTGCGCATATATTGTTTGATAAACTCATAGGACTTATGTTTAACCGATTCCGTGCAGGCCAACGGATTGCCGGTCATGTCGCAGTAGCGCATCTCCTTGGTGGTTATGTGGTGGCTCAACTGCAAGGATATTGTGTTATTTAATTCCAATAGAGTATAGCCTATCAAATTTACCCTCTTAATAAGAAACTTATAGTCCTCATCGCTTGTAATGCGGCCCAGCTGGCAGGTATCCTGGCGATAGGGACGCAAAAACTCGGCCACGTGACCGCTTATCTCAAAGTGAAACTTGTCACTGGCATCGCGTCCGGTTAACATGCTAAAATTATTCAAAGGGGAGGTTAGAATTCAGTCGTGGTGTGGTCCAGGCCAGGCTTACGTCTTCCGCTTGCTGTCCCGATGCTTCTTTTGGCCCTCCGTCAGGGGCAGCTTGCGCTTTGCGCTTGGCAACGTTTCTGTGTCTGTCGAACTAGTGGATTGTGGCGAGGTTGGTCGAGATTGACGCCGACGATTCACTGTCTCCGACAATTCCTTTTCGCCATCGGCAGTAGAATCAGCTAGCGGTACACTGCCCGCGCCATCGGCGACCGCCTCCTCATCCGAGGAGTATAGATAGCCATGAATGGGCAGTGAATCACTCGACTCTCCAGCTGGTGGTGGAATGCTATTTGCCTCATTGCGTGTGCGTCGATAGATCTCTTTGCGACGGCGTATTTTCTCCTTGTTCTCCTTGTACTTGCGCGACTCCAGCTGATTGTAGAGGCGATCCTCCTCGCGACGCGGACTTATTACGCGCACAGAGACGAGGCGACTGCGTCGCAGCTCGCGTCGTTCGCGTATCTTGACCTCAATGTACTGCGCCAGAGATTTGGCGCTGAGGCTGCCCACATAGTCAATATCAATGTTGATCAGATCGGCCGAATTGGCAGCCTCATCCGTTGCCAGCTCCTTCTCCGGTGATTCCTCTACCAGCTGTTGCAAACGCTGTTCAGCATTCGGTGGCTCCCACTGTGGAATCCGATCACGCAAATTGTAATAATAAATATCACCCTCGGGTGTTAGGCTCCAGTGCCAGGAGGGCGGCAACGGATCGACGCCAGCGGGCAGCTTATATTCCACATCATCTTCATGTTCTGGGGAGGGCGGCTCAGCGGCATCGCCGCAGCGCAACGGCACTGGCACAGGCGCATCCTCGCTGTTGAACCATTCGTTGGTCTCTGTGTTCTGGTAAAATGGCAGCAGCTTGGGATCTGTGTTGAGATCTGCGCCAAAATATTCACAGCGCTGCTCGTGCTCGCGCCAATCCTCACTGCCAACACGCTTCTCCGCCTCGTCCTGGGCCACCTGCATTGTGATAAGTTGGGTGAATACTCTGAGATCTGGGGTTGTTGTTGTTCTTGTTGTTGTCCTTCACTTACCTTTCTCTCGAATAGCGAACGCCGCATCTCCTTGGTTATGGTTCGACGTGGATCGAAGTCGGAACGTCTACGACTCTCAGATTTACTGCCACTGGCGCTCTCTATGGTGCCCTGCCATTCCTTGGGCTGTGTGGTGATTGTGCAGATGGTATTGTTGCCGCTCATCCGAGTCGGCGGCTTGGACTTTTCGTAGCGGCTGCTGGTGTCGCGCCGGAAACGATCCTGCCGGTAGCGATCGCTGTTTAGCACGGAGGAGGCGCTGTTGCTGTCCTCCAGTGCGGTGACTGTGTGATGCACCTGCTGCTGTCGATCCGCCTCGCGTTCGTGCTCTTTCATCTGTTCGATGCGTTCGCGTTTGGGTATGCGAAAGATTTCGGGCAAGCCATTCCATTTTTGGAGCAGCGCCGCGATGCGCTGACGCAGTGACTCGTCCTCCTCCGTATTCGGTTCTGGTGGCACCAACGGCTCCGTTGGCATCTCAGCTGGCTGTGCCAACTGGCTGCTCCATAGTTGCACGCTCTGATAGACGCGACTGTCATTCAGCATGGTTCTGTTGGGTATGGGCAGCGACTCCAACGCCTCAAGCAGTGCTAGGCGCAGCTGCTTGTCGCTGCCACTCTCGCTGATCCAGGCATGCAGCAGACGCAGGCCATGGTAGTCGAGGAAGAGCCGACGACATGGCAGCTCGCCACGGGTGAGCACGCCCAGCAGCTGGAGGCGAGACTGCAGCAGCTTGGCACGTACCATGCAACGCGATAGACGCAACGTGTCCAGCTGGTTCTTGAGGCCGCTGCGGCCGAGCAGCGTTAGCTGTTCAAGCACATCCGGGTCCTCCAGCTGGTCGGGCTTGCGTATTGCCGACTTCTCGCCGCTGGCGCCGCCCGATGGACGCAGCCAACGTCCCGCCTTGTATTCGCGATCCTTGGCCTTTGGCTGCTCTTTGCGCTGCTTGCGCGCCGTCGGCAACTTGAGCTGCTTTCTCGACTTGCCGCTTCTGGGCGTTTTGGCCTTCAGCTCCTGCTGCTCCAGTCGCAGCTCCTCGACCAGTGACTCCGGCTCACTATCGCTCTCCGTATCGAGCTGCTCGCCCTCATCCGACTCGGGCTCGTTGCCAATCCAGCCACGACAATTGGCCGACTCGCAGTAGCAGCGCTGGGCATCGCGTCCGTAGCGCTGATATTGGTAATCAAAGGTGATCTCCTCGCCGGGCAGGATGGTCTTCACGCTGAAGAAACCAATGCGCAGCTCACCGTTCACCGTCCACTTCTGCGTCTCCGCATTCGGATCACAGCTGTGATTGATGTACCGCGAGATGTTGCCCTTGGTGGTCGCATCGATGATAGCCTCGCCGCGCAGCGCCATAAAATAATAGTGCCGATTGCGATCCTCCGAGTACAGATGCTGGCGACGCTCAAACTCCTCGCTGTCAATCACCTCGCCCACGTACTCCATGATGAACTCGCCGGGCGGTATTTGCAGCTCGGCAGTAATACCGCAGCCCTTCTTCTCGGTGCGAAAGACGCGACAGGGCCAGCCCTGATGCTGCTGGAAGCGTTTGTTCGTGCAGCGCTCGCCGTAGGTGCACAGTGGGCCACATTCAATCATGAGCATGCGATTGATGCAGCCATCGCCGCAGCGCAGTTGTCCCAGTCCCTCCTCGTCGCCGGTGACAAAGCAATCGCATTGCATTTCTGCGTTCTCCTTGCTCACCTGCCGCGCACAACGATAATAATTGTCGCGCAGCGTTTGGAATGTGTGGAGTCCTTCGTTGCGTAGGAACTGCTCGTTGATAGTCTCAATCTGTGACAGCTCGGCTAGCTGTTGTTCCATGCTAATCGCGGGCGTTTGACTGCTGCTGCCACGCCCCAAACTAGCCTTCGCGCCTTGTGGTTTCTGTTTGATGCGATGCGAACGGCGCACGCCCGAGGACAGATCCTCAGTGCTGCCCACGGGTGAAGGAGCTGGCGTGTTGGCTGGTGTCTCCAGATTGGCCACACGCTGGGCAAACTCATCTTCAGTTATCTCTTCCTGTAACTGTGGCTGTGTCTGCTGCTGCTGCTCTTGCTGCTGCTGTTCATCCTCCAGCTTGTAGTCGCGCTCGAGCAGCTTGACGCCATCCTCAATGAACTTGGCTATGTCGTGCAACGGATTGGATGCCTCTAGCTCAGCAGTTGGCGTTGGCAGGCTGCGGCCAGGCAGTTCGCTAGCTTTTGTCGACGAGCTCGAGCTGGAGTCCAGCGAGTCCTGGCTGATGGGCAGCTGTTTTGCTGTTGCTGCTTTGCGCGACGGCTTCCTTTGGGCTGACTTCTTGTTGCTTCCGCTGCTGCTACTGCTAGGCTTGGACTCTGCCTCGGAGGCGCGCTCTGGACTCAGCGTTGCCTTGAAAGGATGCACGGAGTTGCGACGCTTATTGGTCAACTGCAGCTTGTCTTCCTCGTGCCGTTCCTCGGAAATGGTATTGCGACGTGTGCTCTCCTTTGGCGCCTGCTTTTTGGCACGGGCCAGCGGCGTGGTGCGTCCCTGCGTCTGTTCCGATGATTGCTTCTTGCTTGACTGCTTAGACTTCTTTTTTTTTGCCTTCTCTTCGTGCCGCATCTGGGCATGGGCTTTGTCCAAGACCTTAAACAGCGCATCGCACTCTACAAAAGTTGTGTTTGCCGAGGAGGAGGAGGAGGAGGAGGAAGAGGACGAGGGCTTCTCCGGCTTGGGACTGTCACTTGTTTTTTTCTTTTCACTAGCAGTTGACTTTGTGATGGCCAAATCCGGCTTTGGTTCCTCAGCAGCGGTTTTGGCTGTCTTGGGTATTGGGAGAGCTGCTGCTGTGGCTGCTTCTGAAGGACCTGACCAAAGCTGTCGAGCAGCTTTTTCCTCAGCGGGTTTGTCTGCCAACGGCTGCTGCTGCTTTACAGGCAAGTCAACCTGCGGCTGCTTTACAGGCAAGTCAACCTGCAGCTGCTTTACAGGCAAGTCAACCTGCGCCGGCACATCCTTAAGCTTGGCCAGTTGCCAGGACAGAGCTGGCGGCGTTTCAGTCCTGCCTAAACCTGGCTGCTTCTTAATTTCAGCCTTTAAAGGCTCTGATATTGGGTTGGCATTCAGAAGTTTCTCCATAGTCACGGGCAGCTTCAATTCTATGCCCGTTGCTTTGGCCGCGCGCCTGAGAGATTCTAATTCGAAATGTGCTACGGCTTTGTACGCCGGCTGCGGAGTGGGCTCCATGATCTTGCTCTTGTCGTCTGGCTTCACAGCAGCAATAGGGATTGTGCCCGCCTTCGACTCTGACGCAGTGGAAGTTTTTGTCTCATCGCTTTTGTGCTGCGGAGCTGAAGAATTTGGTAATGACAGCTCCTTCCTTAGCTCCACAGCCATCTGGAACTCTTCCTTAACCTGCTTAGGACTGCTGCATTGCTGCGGCTTGTCCTTTGGTTGCAAATCTTCAATAGAGCCTGGACGGGGTAGCTTGCTCAGCTCAGCTGCGTCAGTGCTTAGCTTCGGCTCTGTGTTGCTACACTTCTCCTGCTTCTTTAGGTTCAGATCTCCAATAGAACCTGCACTGGGCAACTCACTAGCTAGTTCAGTTTCGAGCTTCGGCTTGTTATTTGACTGCTGTTGCTGCTGTTCCTGGAGCATCTGCACTTGTTGCTGTTCTTCATCCTTATCGTCATCTTCGGTAAACCAGAGCTCTGCTGGCTCGCTGAGCACTTCAGCCAGTAGTTCCGATTCCGTTTTCTTTCTTAGCTCATGCAGTTTTTCATCCTCATTAGGCCCGGCTGGCGGTTCACAAAGCTGCTCATCATCGCATAGTTGCTGGGCCACAGGCTTCACATCTGCTTGTTCCTGCTGCAGTTGCTCTTCCTTTGGAAAGATAAGCTTGAAAATGCGCGTATCGTCAGATGTGTTGGTTGGGTTCTCAAATTCTGCTTCTTCTGCTATATCCGATTCAGCTTTTGTCGTCTCAATATCCACAAATATAATTTGTGAATCCGAATCTTCATCACACGGCACAGTTATGATCTCAGTCTCAACTACATCAATTGTTGTATCTAACACTGTGTCATCCTGCGGTATTTGTGCAGCATTAGCTGCATCCTCCACAGCCAAGGGTGGGAAACCCTTTAGCGACTCATCAGAGTCAGAGGCGGCTTCAGCTAGCTCCAAGCTGCCAGGCAAGTTCGGGACAGAATTGGGCAAGCTGGTGTCCAGTTTCGAGCAACCGCCACCAGTTGGATTGTCTGTGAATTGTGCTTTGCGGGGCCGTCCACGTTTGCGCAGAGGCTGTTGCTGCTGCTGCTGTGGCGGCGGATTGGCAGAACTTGTTCTATCGCTGCTCACCTGAGCAACAATCAAGCTTGGCATTGGCTTCGGCTTGGTGAATATGTCCAGCGTCGGCAAAAGTGGCACCGCAGGCAGCAGCGGCGGCGGACGCGGCGCAATTAAACGATTAACATCGATTATTGGCGCTGACACTGACGACGCACTCGCTGCCAGCTGGGACGTTGGTGTTGGTGCATTAGAATCGATGCGTGCCTCAATTTGTATTTTGTGCGTCTTGCGGCTTTTGTTGAGCACATCGAGCACATCAAATTTAATGATTTTCTTGCGCGTGCTGCGCCGGCAATTTGTTGGCGATGTCGACGAGGTGCGCTCCTCGGCTAGCGATTCCATTTCCTCATTTGGTTCAGACTCTTGTGCATTGACCTTGGGCGGCCGGCCGAGTCGTTTGCGTAGCGCCGGCTGCTTCGCAGTTTCGTCTGATGTTAACTTGTCCATTTAATTTGTCTACGCACTAATTGGCAGCATGCAAATGTATTCAATTCACGTTTACTGCGATAAATGCGAAATTTGCTTCCTTTTTACATAAAAATAAAATAATTAACTGTGAATTTGCTGTGCAGACCGATGGATACTCACATATTTGCAGAAATGTCGAATTTTCAGGATTTGTTTATAGTAATGTTGCGCGGGTGACCATTTTATTCAATAACGTAAATGTACTAAAAAACACCAAAGTCACCACTTTGACTTGCAAAATCTCAGCTGACGCACATTCACAATTGGTATGTAGCGAACAGCTGGTAACACTGCTGATTGTGACAACAAATGAGCTTCAGCGGTAAATATAATGTAAATATATATTTAAACATTACATTTAACTAATTGTATTCAATTCATATTATATTAAACACACCTTGAATTAATTCTGACCCGATTTATTGCTTGACTTAATTATATTACACTTATATTTACATGCCTATATACATATCACGATTGCTACAGCTCAAAGTCGGAAAGGTTAGGCGGACTTTTGAATGCTTTTTCCGTTTCCGTTAAAAGTCCAATAGCTCGATAATTCTCATTCAACATGGCATATTCTTGCAGGACATTTAAACATTGCATCGCCTCGGCATGATTGTTAATAGTGATGGGGTTTGCAATGTCATCTTCTTTATTTGTTTGTTGATGTTCCTCTCCTAATTTTATGTTCGTATCCTTTGGTTCCTCCACCATTTGAGCTTCAGCATCTATATGCTTTGGCGCCTCTACCATTTGAGCTTCAGCATCCATATCCTTTGTTTCCTCCACCATTTGAACTTCATCCTGTTCATGTTTCGGTTCCTCCATCATCTGAACTTCACCAATTACATGCTTCGGTTTCTCCTCTATTTGAACTTCATCATTTCCATGCTTCAGTTTCTCCTCCATTTCAACTTCATCATTAACATGCTTTGGCTCCTCTGCCATTTGAACTTCATCATCTACATGCTTCGTTTCCCCTGCCATTTGAGCTTTACCAACTGTATCCTCCAATATCTGAACTTCAGGAACTGTATCCTCTGCTATATGAATTACAGGAATTGTATACTCTACTTTTTGTTTTTGTTCCTCTTCTATTATGCGCTTCTTGACATGAGCTTTTAGGAATTTCATCGTCTCGCCATGGTTATTAATGACAATTGGCTTGGGTTTGGCATCTTCAAGATCTACAATTTTCTCTTCGTCCCCAGACTTGCGCTTTTTCGGATGAGCCTGTTCGAAAGTAACAAAGTTTGTTAATTTTACAAGTTCTTTGTATTTTAGTTTTCTATACTTACTAAAGGCTCATAAGTCTTAACAGACTTATTCTCAAAACTTGTTTCCTTTAAAAGACACACACAATATTATTATAACTGTAGCAATTCTTTGGGCTTAAGTGACTTTTTACTTACTATTGGCTCATAATTATGAAAGAGTTCAAAGAGCTTTGCATTTTTAGTATGCTGCTGATTATTCGTTCCATCCGATTTCTGTGAATGATCGATTTGTATATTGGAGGAGTACGTACTATGTATGCAGTGCCCATTTCTACCTGTTTATTACGGGCTTCCAAATCTTTTAACTTTGTTTTGTAACTTTCCAGTATTCTTTGTATTGTGTGTTGCTCTTTCACCATGGAATATACTTTACTCAAGTAAATATTGCGTGATTTAAGATTCGATTCGGTTCTGATGAGTTTCCGCAAATTCCCAAGTTTTTCATTGGTACTTTTTAAATGGTCTTCCAATTTCGATATAACCGTTTGCAGGGCACAAAGGTCTTCGCGGGGAACCGTCGGTATTATGTCAAACGTTGATTCTGACATTGATTCAATAACAATAACAGCTAATTAATTTACAAATTAAAATTTGTATGAGAACCTGTATTTGTTTTAATGTTCTCTTACACAGTCAATACTTTTTCGATTGTTTGCTTGCGTTGCCACCTCTTTCGAGCGATAGATATATCGATTGCATATTGCCGGCGTTGCCGTACAGATAAATTTCATTTAAGCACACGCAATGCTATCGAAATCGTCATTATTGATGTTTAATGAGAGGCAATCTTTTCGATATGTGTTCAAAATTCAATCCATTAAATATTTTATTTACAAAAAATTAAAAATGTCATAGAATACACAATGCGTTTAAACATGACTCCGGTTAAATTGTGTATATTAGTATCGTTAAATCGATTTATAATATCGATATCATTATTTTCGTTGAGATTTATATATATTTATTGATTGATATATATTAAATATATATATTTTATATACACATCAATCAATCTGAATCGCTTATTCAATAACTAAAAATGTCGTTTATCGACTTTACCATAAGCGCCACGAAGTATGCAATGAAAAAGTTAAATTTTCTATTTTAGTCAATTTCGTTAAGCTAGCGCATTCGTTGAGTTCAAAATTGAAATGCAGCCAACTTCACGTAAGTCTGAGTAGTTTTTAAATGAACTGAAGTTGGCTGCAACAGTGGCGACATCTAGTGGTCAAGTATACAAGAAAATATTTTCATGATTTACATCATGTTTATCCATCAATCAGTCAAATGAAATCCAAGGACTTAGTATATTTGAATTGACAAACTAAGCTATGGTTAACCCAGTCCAATGGAGCGGGCAAAACGTAAACTGTTGAATTTAATTTCCGCTCTATAACATAAAAAATTAACATATTGCTTGAATATTTATTAAGCAGCTGCGCATACAATGTGTGAAAATTGGTCAAAAGACGAGTTCCCATTTTTGGCCAATCTTGCGCAGTTCCGTTTCGGGTAACCGAAAACAAGCGTGAAACAATTTCAAAGTCAAGCCAACCCTTCGGGTACGCACTTGCACCTTGGCAGGGAGGGAGTGCAGCGGAGCGCGCAGCGTTGATGGGCGAAGGTGTTGCATCGGCATCGGATGCGTGGCGGTTGCAAGCAGTCAACTGCCAACTGACAATTGGCTAACTGCTAACTGCGGCGGATGAAGGTTGGAGAGGCAAACCAAAAGCGAGTAATTGTTGCGCAACAAGCGAGCCTCCAGTTACGCCAGTGATTTTCCCAGATAGTCGGGAATAGGGGCAAGGCAGCGAGTGCAGCAGAGCAGCATAGCAGCAGAGCAGCGATGCAGCGGGGCATAAAATGTGGGAAAACGAGTGCAGCACATTTTAAAAGCACACAAATTATGATTGACAGCCTGAACCTTTGGGCAATGACCAACGGCTTCATTATGTTCAAGCGGCTCCCACAATAAGTTTTTGCTGCTTGTTTGGAAATTGCATTTCGTGCTGGCACATTATTTCGTTTCAATATGTGACGTTGCCGCAGCTCGGGCCCAGACAAGATCGGACAGAAAAGAGCAACAAGACAAAAAAAAAAAAAGGTTCAATGCACGCGGGTCACGACTTGGCGGCATCCGTATCGGAGCTTGTAGCTGGGCGGCCATAAATCGGCAGCGGGCTGGCAACTTGCAATCTGGGACCTGACGTGTTTTGGCTGCCGTTGCCATTTGGTCTGTGACTGTGGGGCCTGGACGGACTGTGATCCTCGACTTGTCAATCAATTTCTATGCCCGGAAATGTTTGGCCGCAATGATGAATGTTATTGGCCTGGCTAGAATTAAATTGCCAGCCCATTTGCTATTTGTCAAATTTTCATTAGTCAGCCATAAATTGAATCGGCTCCGTGCATTCATTTTGGCCAGTCAAACCATAAATTTTACGGCAGTCGGCCATCGGACTGATTCTCACGAGCGAGCTCTTAAGTTTTGTGGCATTAAGAAAAACTTTCTAGTTGTTCACACCAAGCGCGTGTGCAGCTGGCGGCAGCAATTGCCAATTGCCAATCGCCACCTGCGCCACAAAGTTGGCTGCAGATGGAGCTTGGAGCTGGGAGCTGGTAGCTGGTAGCTGCAGACGCAGACGCAATCGCAATCGCAGTTGGTGCCGCGTTTGGGCTTGTTGCTTGACTAAAAGCGAATTCCAGTTGCAAACCCATTTTTGGCACGATCGAACCGCAGATCGACCTGGCCAGGCCGGGCCATTTAGGGAAGAGGCCACAGCCAAGCGCGGCAGCTCCTGCTGCAGCTTGCAGCATTGATTTGAAATTGTCTGGAACGCACACGTGGTGTCTACACAAATGCAGGTGTGTATGTGTGTGTGTGTGTGTATGAGTGTATGATCGTGATTGTCAGCATTGGCATCCAGCTGTGAGAACGCACCCACTTGGCTGGTTGGCTGGCTAGCTGGCTCAGTCACACACACAAACACACCCACAACCGCAACCAGATCGCGACGAGGCCAGCGGCCCCCGATCGTGCCGGCTATCGCAATGAGCGGAGGCTTTACTGTGGCGGCCAACTGCCGCTGCTGCTGCTGCTGGCGGACGGTGTGTTGATTGATTAATCATTGCTGGTAATTTGATTTTGTGCCATTTGAGTTACCGTTACGCTCTCCAGTCCCGCCCCGTCCTGGTCCGCTCGCATGCCCAGCTCCAGCTCAGAGCTGCTGCTGCCCCGGGACAAGCCTCTTTTCAGCGCTTTGATTGATTGTTTCATTGCATTTGAGCTTTGCCATATTCACCTGGTTGCCCATAGACAAGTCATGTGTCGTGTAGCAGTCCGTCATATTGTGTCGATCCGTCGGCCCGTCCGTCCCTCGCCCGCTGCTCGGTTATGCATTTTTGCCATGTCAGCTTAGCTGTCAAAATCCTTGAGCCCAAACTCCAACTCCAACTCTGGCACACTTCTGATGCAGCCGATTAAGCCCCGTCACCAGAGACAATGTTGACAGTCTTGGCAGCTGATCAACGATGCACGCTCTATGCTAATCGGGTATGTGGGAATACGTTAATCCTCAATTAAGTTGGCATTAACTGGCGTTATTATAATTTAGCCATTAAATGGATAACGCCTTGAAAGAGACATCTGCGATTCCGGTAAGTATATATATTCTTGACCAGGTCGATGCGTTGAGTCATTAAAGCTCTGTCCGTCGAGTTATCTTTCTGTCAATATCTTTGCAAGATAGTCTGTCAGTCTGATAGCTATTTGAATGTGGGCTTTTTTTTATCATTTATTTTCAAACGATCGTTCCTATGGGAGATATATCTTATAAATAGTAATGAGAGGTTTATTGAATTTAGAGAGAGAGAAGGTCCTATCTAATAAATATTATATAAAAAATTTGTTTATACAAAAACTTTAATTTTCAGCAATCGTTTCCATGAAAGCTATTGCCATAGTAGTCCGTTGTTGATTAGACTAGACTAGATCTAGATTTAGACTCAGTCGAATTCGAACAGATATTTTCTATGAAAAACCTAACTCCCCCAAAAACAGCTTTATCCAAGAGCTGCCATAGAAACGATTGGATGAAACTTAAGTTTTTGTATTAAGAACTTCTTTTAATAAATTAAAACTAAATTATAAGCTGGGCGGCTTGTAGTCAATTCTGGTCAAAACGAACAACAACAACAAGCTCTAAACAAGAAGAATGAGCGGATTGTCTGTATAGCTATTTCAAGAAGCTTTCGCTTCTGTTTAAAGCATACTTTGCTGTCAACTCTATAACCTCTTGTGAAGCCCTGCAGCCCACTTATTTGTTATTTTCCATATCTCGGAAATTCTTAAATTATCTCTGCATTAGAAGAAATTAGAAATTAGATTAGGTATGCACTTATAGCTAAATATATTGCACATTTGCCATAAGATATGATAAGATTTATATCACAATTCTAAAAAAAGCGCAATGAGGCATATTAAAAGAAAGATTTGATAAAGTAGTTTAAATTTTCTTATACTAAGATAATTAATTAATTTTAATTCTAGATAATTTTATCAAAATACATACCAGTGCAGGCCAGAAAATTCTATAGTTAAAGTTGGTTAGTCTTAGCTTTCCAAGGGATCTATTTGTAAACCTAGTGCCAAGTTCTGATCAAACGTAATTCTTCAGCTTATCCATAAGCCAAACACTCGCCTTGTAGACAGCCGAGTGCCCACGTGTTGGCACTTGTTGTGCGTTGTTAGCTGAATTTGGCATGCGGCCGAAAGCGGTTGTTGTTGTTGTTGTAGCTTTTGCTGGCCGGGAGCCAACTGGAGCCCGTAAATCATTTGCCAGCGTCAACAACTTGTCAACGGGCCAGGCAAAAGCCATTGACTCGCCATCGAGAGGTTGGAGAGGTTTTCGCTGTCGACTGTCCGAGATCGGCTGCAGTTTTGGTCCAGTCATGGCTCATGTTGCATATAAATGGTGCTTAATGAGCTCGTGCCAAATAGAATTGTCAGGCGCCGTATTCCACCTCTCGCTCCCCCCTCGCCCCTTTAACTGGCCCGCGATAGCGTGTTCGTGTTGCGCTCAAATTGCTGTTAGAATTCCACAATTTTATGGCCGGGCATTGATTTGATCACGATTCTGCAGAGTCTGGCATATGTAAAACCAAATATGGTTGTGCCGAGCTTGGGGCGCGGCAGGTGCAGTGGGCCCAAAAACTGGCCCAATCGGCTGACCGAGACGTTGGCGACGTTGGAGAGCTGCTTTCCCACGCGCCTAGAGCTGAAAGTGGAGTCCTATTGTTTTGGGTGCAATCTGCCATCTTGGCAGCCGCTAACCGCTAACAAGCTGCGTTTCGCCTTTATTATTTTTAATTGGACTGATTTCCCGCTACAGATACATTTGTATCTGCGCCAGCGCCTGCGCCCAGTGACATATGCAGCAGGAACGTCCAGCCAATCATCCTAGGCCATCATCAATCCAAATGCAATGGCTCGACTGTACTGCGCCGCCGCCAGCTGCCATTGCCTCTTGACCAGCTATGGACGCGGAGATCTCTCTGGCATTGTTGGCACTGTGTTGCAGCTGTGTCCAACGCCAAGTCGAAGGGTTGCCCCTGCCGGCTGCCAGCTAGCTAGCTCTAGGGTTGCTGCTCAAAGATTCCCACGATGCCGCTAGCGCAAAATCAGCTGCAGTTTTTCGCGCAGTTTTTTTTTTTTTCTTCCTTGTTTTCGTCCTTGGCGCCTGCTTGAGCCAGGGGTTGGGCTGGGCTGGGCTGGAATCGCCTCGTTTAGGGGTTGGGCCGCAGCGCGCAACACTCTCGTCTCGCCGATGACACGCTGCGACATTGTGACGTCATCGCCAATGTTTGCATTGCTTTGGATGAAATGCTGTCCTAATGATGAGGGCAACTCAACGCCTTCTGGCAGCGCCTTTTACGAAAACCATTTGACTTGGGCCCAGCCACAAAAGACTTTTTATTGTCCTGGCCACGCCTCGCATGCCTCTCTAAATCCAGATGTGTGCGTGTGCCCGCATGGAATGTGGTTCAGGATTGTGGGATTTAGCATAGTTCTTATTATAAATAGATTCGGTTTTGGCGATTGGGGCAATGTTTGAAGAAAGTTTTGTTGGTTAAACACAAAGTAGGACTTGCTAACATTACACTTCGATAGGAGTTAACAGTTAGTTAACAGCGCGGCTTTCACTAACAGCTGCTTTAGATGTTGCCGGTAAAAACATGTTAAGGCTTTTTTGTATGTAAATCAAATTAATTTAAAAATAAATGTTAATCTACGCAAATTTTACTCTATTTACAGCTAACTATCCTACACTTTCACACAACTAGTCGCTGAAATAGCTATAAACTTTAAATCCAAGCATGTAAGTCCCACTTTAAATACTAAAAACAAGAAAGAGCATATGTCTTCGGCATGCCGAAGATTGAATACCCTTGCAGACATAAGGCTGAAAAAGCTTTAATGCCGACCGATATGACGTAATATGAGTCATATGATATAGTATTTTGAAATTAAAATTATTAAATTATCTTGAAAAACAGAAATTATCATACAAAAACTTAGTTTAAGAGCGTTTCTTTCTATAAAGCTTTGTGACATAGAAGTTCAATGTGGATATGGTTTGGTTCATAAGTAAAGAGCATGATCGTAAATACCAAGTTTGACTAATTTTGACTAATCTTTCCTATATGATATAGTAATATAGTATATACATAGTATAGTATAGTAATACGACTTGCACCCAAAGTGATATCTCTGCACGGCTTTAGGAAGATAGCTTTAGATACAGTTAACAGATATTGATCAAAAATATATGTATGTATGCTGAACAAATTTAATACCCTCTGCCATGATATAAAAAAGTTAATTTTTTATGTTGCTGCCGCATTTGCCGCAATTAGTCGCCGGCTGAGCAGGGTTCACACGGGGCAAATGCAATGCGGACATGAAGTCAGCTATAGCTGTGATTTTGAGTAATCATCGTCTGGCGGAAATTCAGCAAGAACATATATATATATGTATATATATAAGCATATAGTAAAAAGCAGAGAGTTGAAGCGCCTAACGCGCTGCTTGACCCACAAACTTGACAAATCCATCAGCGCACGCCCAGGCTGAGCGGTAGGAGGCACTATGGTCAGTTGCACGCTGCACGTTGCATGCGGCCCGTTGCAGGCAGCATTTGGCCAGCACATCGTAAATCAAATGCTCATAACTTTTTCTGCAAACATTTGTTGGCTTAAATCACGCGAAATCAACGTGAGCCAAGTTGGAGCTAAGCTCGAGCTCGAGCTTGAGCTTGAGTTGAGTTAAGAAGGTAAATCATAAGTCACTGCATGTCTGGGTCGTCATCTTCATCTTCAACTTGATGTTCAGCTTGGAGGAGGCGGCAGACGTTGCCGCCTCATATGCAAAGTGTCAGTCATAAGTGACTTTTCGATTTTGACTGCCAGCAACTGCAGCAGCAGCAGCAGCAACTGCAGCGGCAGCGGCAGCAACAACAGCAAATTAATTATAGCCAAGCCATTTTCAGACATTTTTTCTTTTTCTGGCTTCTCGGCATATGTCTTCATGTGTTCATGTATTCATGTCGTCATGTCGTCATGTCTGCAACTCTTCAAGTTTGCCAGCTGAGCACCTTTCACCTTAAATTGCTTGCTTTATGACCGCGAGTGTTGGCAAAATGTCGACCTCTTTCAAGCGTTTATTGTGCGCTGGCCATCAGGTGTTTTGTTTGATGGTCGTCACCGTCTGCTCGAGGGCAAATGCTTCTAGGCAGCCCCTTTCACCATGCAGCACCATGCAGCACAGCAAGTTGCAAGTTGTACGCACAACTTGCCACAGGCGCCGCCCGCGCCATCAATGAAGTTGCCACAAGCAAAGACTTGTAAGCCGCTAATTAATAGTCGCCTGAGCATCGCCTAAGCCTTGATTAAACTGCACTTCCAACTGGCAGCCCAACTGGTTGCATTTTGAACTCTTGAACCATTGCCATAAATATCGCCAATAGATGTTAGATACGCGCCGGCAGTCTGGCCGCCTCTGCCTCTGCGGCTCTTCGCTTGGAGTCTTCATTTAGTGGCCAACTATTTGGCTGGATTTGCGTCGTTTACCATGTCGGCTTTATGTCAATTAGATGTTTGTCTTCGATTAAGTCCCAGACACTGGAGCAAGCGCATAATTTGGCGCTTGTGACAGCAATTTGCCCACTCCCCACTTCCCCCGTCTGCGCCAGAGCCTGCGCCCACTTGTCAAACCACTAGCAAATGGACAGCGCATCGCGCTGTTCTAATCACCTTCGTGGCAAAGGTTGACCTGGTCAATCAATTGATTGATGTTTGGCCCCGTCTGTGTGTGTGTGTGTTAAACATTGATTAGCCTTAATAGACGCAGGTGTGCCTGCTTCCAGCACCAGCTCTGGCCAAGTCCTTTGGCCCTTTGCGTGCGTTTTTACGGCCCCTCAGAATTTCTATTACTAATGCTATTGATTTCTGTGTTGTTTTTGTCC
Source organism: Drosophila montana (assembly GCF_035044405.1). Taxonomy (NCBI): domain Eukaryota; kingdom Metazoa; phylum Arthropoda; class Insecta; order Diptera; family Drosophilidae; genus Drosophila; species Drosophila montana. The sequence goes on from NW_026997535.1 coordinate 546,914, forward strand.
GTCAAAATGATTGATGGCCGTAATTGGAAAACAAGCGGCCTGCTCATGGGCACTTATCGTTAATTCAAAGTTCAACAAGGAGTTGCCACTACCCTAAACTGCTTGAAAAAATCGAATCTATTTTCAAATGATGTCAAAACTAGCTTTATGTGGAATATATAACTTGATGTAACACTAAGTCAAGTGACAATAGAGATAGATTTGAAATAATAGATAGATTGAAGATGAACAAAATATTATAACAAGAGGAAAATTAAACATGAATTAATAATTAATAATAATAACAAATGTGAATTATTTAAATCAGACTTACCTTTTACTTTAGCTAAATTTGGTTTTTTATGGATATCTATATGATTAATGGGGTTTTTATGAAGTATAATATTTAAGCAGAAAATTAAAGGACTAATATTTGAAAATATAATAAGTGAAATTGTTATTATTTTAAAATTAAAATGGATTGGGCTTGTGTATTATAAATTATAGGTACATAGAAAACATTAACAATATTAAAGGCATTTATTTTGTGAATTATACTCAAATAGAAAGTGACGAGAATAATATTTGAAATATTTGCAAAAATATAATAATAAAGGAAATTGAATTGGGCTTGTGTATAATATATAATATGGTTATATGAAAATCATTAATGAATACCTTATAATTGATAGTAATAATTATAAAAGCACTTATTATGGGAATTCTTTAAACCTTTAAAAGCTCCAGAATTAGAATGATTAATTCGGTTTTTATAAAGTATAATATTCAAATAGAAAATTACAAGAATAATATTTGAAAAGAAAATATTAAAGGAAATTGTTATTGTTTTAATAAGTACAGAATTTAGCTAACTAGTTATCACTTTACTTTTGAAATTGGCACTAGACCTTGAATTTTGGTGCCAGGTCTTTTCATTATATAAAAAACACAATTTATCTATTTTTAAACTTTGGTGTTTCTCCACAGCTGACGAATCGAGTAGAATATTGAATATTGAAGACGAGCTTAATTGTGTTTTTAGTAAAATCACAACAAATTCAATTATGTGAGAACAGAAAATTTCTTGGTAAACAGAATTTTTTTCCAACAAAAAACTCAATTTTCGACCATTTTTTATATAAAGCTTTATGAAATAGTAGTGCGATCTTGATAAGATTTGGCTTATATATAACGAGCACAGTTTAAATAGTAATTGCCGAGATTGATATCTTGAAACTATACAAGAATCAACTTTTCCAATGATTTTTCCAATGACAGCTATATGATATAGTAGTCCGATGTTGATAGATTTTTCCCTATGTGTAAGGAGTATAGTGGAGCTAATAATTGCCGAGTTGGGTCTACATATCTTGATAACAGAATAGTTTTCCACACAAGAATCCACTTTTCGACCACTCGCTTCTATGGCAGCAATGTGATATAGTGGTCCAATCGAGCTCCAGATCCGGTTCCCCCGACATATGTACTGCCTCTAACAGAGAGACGATGGTTTTAAAACTGAGAGACTAGTTCGCATAGAAACGGACAGACGGACGGAGAGACCGAAAGACGGACGGACGGAGAGACAGATGGACGGACAAAGATATATCAACTCGGCTGTTGATGCTAATCTATAATATAAATCCTTCTTCTATGCGCTACACAATTCATGACAAAATTATAATACCTTCTACGGGGGTATACAAATATGTTACCAAATCCGATTATCTATCGATGGGACTTCGTCTAAGATCTTTTCACTCTGCGAATTTGAACCCGGTTTCAATAAAAAAGTCTTAACTAATTGTATCATGAATGCTATTCAAATTCTTAAGACTTTGTTTTGCCAAAGAACTCAAGAAAAATAAATAATTTGGTTTTATAATCGAGTTACAGGCAGCGCCTGGCGCCTAAATTGGAGCTGTCATTGCTGAGCCCAACAAAAGTAACGATATTGCATAGCTATAGGCATATATGTCTTGGGTTTCTATAATGCCAATATTCTATAAATAATGCTGTGGCTTGGGCTCGTCATGGTTTCGGTTTCGTCGATCGAATCGAATCGAATCGAATCGACGCGAGCAATTTTTGGGCAATTTTCATAAATTTCAACACGAACGAGCTGGAGGCTTAATTTGAAATTAATTGTGCTGAAAATGTATAGAGTCTGGCTGTGACGCTTGTAGAGTCCAAAGGAATGATTATTCCAATTTGTTTGGCCAAAAGTAACAGCTGAAATTGGCCAATAGAGCAGCTGGCCTATCGACAGGCCACAAGTCGGGACAACCCACTCAATGTGCTGCGATTAGACACGGGCGCAGCCCACCAAATTCCCAATACCCAACTTCCAACTCCCACTGCCCAAGAGGCCAGTTTCCCAGTTGCTTAGTTGCCAAGCACCCGCTGCGTGCAACTAGCGAGCGCCAGCGCCAGATCCAGATCTAGTCGCCGCTCCAGCTCCGGTTCCAGCTCCAGCTTTAGCCTGTGCTCTAGCTCTAGCTCATTAATAAGCGCCGTCTTTAGCAAACGTTGGCAACAACCACTTGAAGCACTTGTAAAATGCAACATTTGTTTGAGCGATAAAATCACCTACAATAAATTCACAATGAACATACCAAAAGCCGCATAAAATGCCGCAAAAAGCCAATGGACGCACGCCACACGCCCCACGACGACGATCGAGATACAGATACAGATACAGATACAATAGCCGAGTGCTATCTGCGAGTATGCGATGCATTCATTCTATGCTGCCTGCTGCCCGGTGCCTGCCGCTGCCTGCTGCTGCCTGCTGCTGCCTGCCGGGGCTTTCCAATGGAAATACGCTGGAAAAGCGGGCCGACAAAGCCAAATGCCGCTGCCAAAGCCAAGCAGCTTGGCCAGGCTTATAAACGAGCGACCACCGCTGCAAAGACTTCAGCGAACGCGACAAAATAAAAAATAGAGTTGTACGACGACCACCTGCAGACCCGGGTCCACAGCAGCTCCACAGACCATGCTCCATGGCATTTGTCGTCTTTGGCGCTGCGTAGCACTTGCTCCGGCTGCTGCCGCTGCTGCTGCTGCTGTTGCCTATGTTCCATTCAAATGTCGTCGAGCGCGCCTAAAATATGCAAAGCTCTTTGAATATCTTGTAAACGAAGCACTGACCCCCAGTGCGTCCAGCCAAACAGGCAGCCGGGGAGCCGGGCAGCCAGAGATCTACCAACTTGGGCCACTTCACTTGCTCCAGTTGTCAACTGAAGCTGCCCATTTTGAGCGAGGGAGCATTACAAGCCGACTTTGCGTGTCTGTGTGGGCTGTTTGCCTCGACTTTTTTCAAGCCAGTAGCTTTTCGGCCAGAATTGGGTTGACTACACAATAGGTCTTAAATAATTTGACTAGGGCTTTAAATGTTCTGTGGTATTTCAAGAAGCATCTGTTGATATATTCATGCAGAGAAATCACAAGAAATGGGCCTAATTTTTATCTCTACATATAAAACTGTTTACCTGACTGACTGACTTTTCCTTAAGATCGATTTCGGCATCAAAATATGGCAACATTATTTTTGGTCCAAATTCATGTATAAATGGTACCCTCCGATATCCTATATAAACATAGGTCATAACTTCCCACCCCCATAACTCGGTCAAATCTCATCCGATTTTCACAATGTTTGGCTCTTTTCTCATGGTTTAGGCCTCTCGATCAATCTGGCATCAAAATATGGCAACCATTATTTTTGGTCCAAATTCATGTATAAATGGTACCCTCCGATATCCTATATAGACATAGGTCATAATTTCCCACCCCCATAACTCGGTCAAATCTCATCCGATTTCCACAATGTTTGGCTCTTTTCTCATGGTTTGGCCTCTAGATCAATCTGGCATCAAAATATGGCAACCATTATTTTTGGTCCAAATTCATGTATAACTGGTACCCTCCGATATCCTATATAAACATAGGTCATAATTTCCCACCCCCATAACTCGGTCAAATCTCATCCGATTTTCACAATGTTTGGCTCTTTTCTCATGGTTTGGCCTCTAGATCAATCTGGCATCAAAATATGGCAACAATTATTTTTGGTCGAAATTCATGTATAAATGGTACCCTCCGATATCCTATATAGACATAGGTCATAATTTCCCACCCCCATAACTCGGTCAAATCTCATCCGATTTTCACAATGTTTGGCTCTTTTCTCATGGTTTGGCCTCTAGATCAATCTGGCATCAAAATATGGCAACATTATTTTTGGTCGAAATTCATGTATAAATGGTACTCTCCGATATCCTATATAGACATAGGTCATAATTTCCCACCCCCATAACTCGGTCAAATCTCATCCGATTTTCACAATGTTTGGCTCTTTTCTCATGGTTTGGCCTCTAGATCAATCTGGCATCAAAATGTGGCAACATATTTTTGGTCCAAATTCATGTATAAATGGTACCCTCCGATATCCTATATAGACATAGGTCATAATTTCCCACCCCCATAACTCGGTCAAATCTCATCCGATTTTCACAATGTTGGCTTTTCTATGTTTGGCCAGTCAACTGGCATCAATTGGCGGCTCTTTTCTCATGTTTGCCTCTAGATCAATCTGGCATCAAAATTGGCAACATTTTTTTGGTCCAAATTCATGTATAAATGGTACCCTCCGATATCCTATATAGACATAGGTCATAATTTCCCACCCCCATAACTCGGTCAAATCTCATCCGATTTTCACAATGTTTGGCTCTTTTCTCATGGTTTGGCCTCTAGATCAATCTGGCATCAAAATATGGCAACATTATTTTTGGTCCAAATTCATGTATAACTGGTACCCTCCGATATCCTATATAGACATAGGTCATAATTTCCCACCCCCATAACTCGGTCAAATCTCATCCGATTTTCACAATGTTTGGCTCTTTTCTCATGGTTTGGCCACTAGATCAATCTGGCATCAAAATATGGCAACCATATTTTTGGTCGAAATTCATGTATAAATGGTACTCTCCGATATCCTATATAGACATAGGTCATAATTTCCCACCCCCATAACTCGGTCAAATCTCATCCGATTTTCACAATGTTTGGCTCTTTTCTCATGGTTTGGCCACTAGATCAATCTGGCATCAAAATATGGCAACCATATTTTTGGTCCAAATTCATGTATAAATGGTCCCCTCATCCGATTTTCACAATGTTTGGATCTTTTTTATGGTTTGGCCTCTAGATCAATCTGGCATCAAAATTGGCAACATTATTTTTGGTCGAAATTCATGTATAAATGGTACCCTCCGATATCCTATATAGACATAGGTCATAATTTCCCACCCCCATAACTCGGTCAAATCTCATCCGATTTTCACAATGTTTGGCTCTTTTTCATGGTTTGACCTCTAGATCAATCTGGCATCAAAATGTGGCAACATTTTTTTGGTCGAAATTCATGTATAAATGGTACCCTCCGATATCCTATATAGACATAGGTCATAATTTCCCACCCCCATAACTCGCACAAATCTCATCCGATTTCCACAATGTTTGGCTCTTTTCTCATGGTTTGACCTCTAGATCAATCTGGCATCAAAATATGGCAACCATATTTTTGGTCCAAATTCATGTATAAATGGTACTCTCCGATATCCTATATAGACATAGGTCATAATTTCCCACCCCCATAACTCGGTCAAATCTCATCCGATTTTCACAATGTTTGGCTCTTTTCTCATGGTTTGGCCTCTAGATCAATCTGGCATCAAAATGTGGCAACATTATTTTTGGTCGAAATTCATGTATAAATGGTACCCTCCGATATCCTATATAGACATAGGTCATAATTTCCCACCCCCATAACTCGGTCAAATCTCATCCGATTTTCACAATGTTTGGCTCTTTTCTCATGGTTTGGCCACTAGATCAATCTGGCATCAAAATATGGCAACATTATTTTTGGTCCAAATTCATGTGTAAATGGTACCCTCCGATATCCTATATAGACATAGGTCATAATTTCCCACCCCCATAACTCGGTCAAACTCATCCGATTTTCACAATGTTTGGCTCTTTTCTCATGGTTTGGCCACTAGATCAATCTGGCATCAAAATATGGCAACATTATTTTTGGTCCAAATTCATGTGTAAATGGTACTCTCCGATATCCTATATAGACATAGGTCATAATTTCCCACCCCCATAACTCGGTCAAATCTCATCCGATTTTCACAATGTTTGGCTCTTTTCTCATGGTTTGGCCTCTAGATCAATCTGGCATCAAAATATGGCAACATATTTTTGGTCCAAATTCATGTATAAATGGTACCTCCGATATCCTATATAGACATAGGTCATAATTTCCCACCCCCATAACTCGGCTTCACATGGCTGGCCTCAATCAATCTGGCATCAAAATATGGCAACATTATTTTTGGTCGAAATTCATGTATAAATGGTACCCTCCGATATCCTATATAGACATAGGTCATAATTTCCCACCCCCATAACTCGGTCAAATCTCATCCGATTTTCACAATGTTTGGCTCTTTTCTCATGGTTTGGCCTCTAGATCAATCTGGCATCAAAATATGGCAACATTATTTTTGGTCCAAATTCATGTATAAATGGTACCCTCCGATATCCTATATAGACATAGGTCATAATTTCCCACCCCCATAACTCGGTCAAATCTCATCCGATTTTCACAATGTTTGGCTCTTTTCTCATGGTTTGGCCTCTAGATCAATCTGGCATCAAAATATGGCAACCATTATTTTTGGTCCAAATTCATGTATAAATGGTACCCTCCGATATCCTATATAGACATAGGTCATAATTTCCCACCCCCATAACTCGGTCAAATCTCATCCGATTTTCACAATGTTTGGCTCTTTTCTCATGGTTTGGCCTCTAGATCAATCTGGCATCACAAATATGGCAACATTATTTTTGGTCGAAATTCATGTATAAATGGTACCTCCGATATCCTATATAGACATAGGTCATAATTTCCCACCCCCATAACTCGGTCAAATCTCATCCGATTTTCACAATGTTTGGCTCTTTTCTCATGGTTTGGCCTCTAGATCAATCTGGCATCAAAATATGGCAACCATATTTTTGGTCCAAATTCATGTATAAATGGTACCCTCCGATATCCTATATAGACATAGGTCATAATTTCCCACCCCCATAACTCGGTCAAATCTCATCCGATTTTCACAATGTTTGGCTCTTTTCTCATGGTTTGGCCTCTAGATCAATCTGGCATCAAAATATGGCAACATTATTTTTGGTCGAAATTCATGTATAAATGGTACCCTCCGATATCCTATATAGACATAGGTCATAATTTCCCACCCCCATAACTCGGTCAAATCTCATCCGATTTTCACAATGTTTGGCTCTTTTCTCATGGTTTGGCCTCTAGATCAATCTGGCATCAAAATATGGCAACATTATTTTTGGTCCAAATTCATGTATAAATGGTACCCTCCGATATCCTATATAGACATAGGTCATAATTTCCCACCCCCATAACTCGGTCAAATCTCATCCGATTTTCACAATGTTTGGCTCTTTTCTCATGGTTTGGCCTCTAGATCAATCTGGCATCAAAATATGGCAACATTATTTTTGGTCCAAATTCATGTGTAAATGGTACTCTCCGATATCCTATATAGACATAGGTCATAATTACCCACCCCCATAACTCGGTCAAATCTCATCCGATTTTCACAATGTTTGGCTCTTTTCTCATGGTTTGGCCACTAGATCAATCTGGCATCAAAATATGGCAACCATATTTTTGGTCCAAATTCATGTATAAATGGTACGCTCCGATATCCTATATAGACATAGGTCATAATTTCCCACCCCCATAACTCGGTCAAATCTCATCCGATTTTCACAATGTTTGGCTCTTTTCTCATGGTTTGGCCTCTAGATCAATCTGGCATCAAAATATGGCAACATTATTTTTGGTCGAAATTCATGTATAAATGGTACCCTCCGATATCCTATATAGACATAGGTCATAATTTCCCACCCCCATAACTCGGTCAAATCTCATCCGATTTTCACAATGTTTGGCTCTTTTCTCATGGTTTGGCCTCTAGATCAATCTGGCATCAAAATATGGCAACATTATTTTTGGTCGAAATTCATGTATAAATGGTACCCTCCGATATCCTATATAGACCCGCATAGGTCATAATTTCCCACCCCCATAACTCGGTCAAATCTCATCCGATTTTCACAATGTTTGGCTCTTTTCTCATGGTTTGGCCTCTAGATCAATCTGGCATCAAAATGTGGCAACATTATTTTTGGTCGAAATTCATGTATAAATGGTACCCTCCGATATCCTATATAGACATAGGTCATAATTTCCCACCCCCATAACTCGGTCAAATCTCATCCGATTTTCACAATGTTTGGCTCTTTTCTCATGGTTTGGCCTCTAGATCAATCTGGCATCAAAATATGGCAACATTATTTTTGGTCCAAATTCATGTATAAATGGTACCCTCCGATATCCTATATAGACATAGGTCATAATTTCCCACCCCCATAACTCGGTCAAATCTCATCCGATTTTCACAATGTTTGGCTCTTTTCTCATGGTTTGGCCTCTAGATCAATCTGGCATCAAAATATGGCAACCATATTTTTGGTCGAAATTCATGTATAAATGGTACCCTCCGATATCCTATATAGACATAGGTCATAATTTCCCACCCCCATAACTCGGTCAAATCTCATCCGATTTTCACAATGTTTGGCTCTTTTCTCATGGTTTGGCCTCTAGATCAATCTGGCATCAAAATATGGCAACAATTATTTTTGGTCCAAATTCATGTATAAATGGTACCCTCCGATATCCTATATAGACATAGGTCATAATTTCCCACCCCCATAACTCGGTCAAATCTCATCCGATTTTCACAATGTTTGGCTCTTTTCTCATGGTTTGGCCTCTAGATCAATCTGGCATCAAAATATGGCAACATTATTTTTGGTCGAAATTCATGTATAAATGGTACCCTCCGATATCCTATATAGACATAGGTCATAATTACCCACCCCCATAACTCGGTCAAATCTCATCCGATTTTCACAATGTTTGGCTCTTTTCTCATGGTTTGGCCACTAGATCAATCTGGCATCAAAATATGGCAACCATATTTTTGGTCGAAATTCATGTATAAATGGTACCCTCCGATATCCTATATAGACATAGGTCATAATTTCCCACCCCCATAACTCGGTCAAATCTCATCCGATTTTCACAATGTTTGGCTCTTTTCTCATGGTTTGGCCTCTAGATCAATCTGGCATCAAAATATGGCAACATTATTTTTGGTCCAAATTCATGTATAAATGGTACCCTCCGATATCCTATATAGACATAGGTCATAATTTCCCACCCCCATAACTCGGTCAAATCTCATCCGATTTTCACAATGTTTGGCTCTTTTCTCATGGTTTGACCTCTAGATCAATCTGGCATCAAAATATGGCAACCATATTTTTGGTCCAAATTCATGTATAAATGGTACGCTCCGATATCCTATATAGACATAGGTCATAATTTCCCACCCCCATAACTCGGTCAAATCTCATCCGATTTTCACAATGTTTGGCTCTTTTCTCATGGTTTGGCCTCTAGATCAATCTGGCATCAAAATATGGCAACATTATTTTTGGTCGAAATTCATGTATAAATGGTACCCTCCGATATCCTATATAGACATAGGTCATAATTTCCCACCCCCATAACTCGGTCAAATCTCATCCGATTTTCACAATGTTTGGCTCTTTTCTCATGGTTTGACCTCTAGATCAATCTGGCATCAAAATATGGCAACATTATTTTTGGTCGAAATTCATGTGTTAATGGTACCTCCGATATCCTATATAGACATAGGTCATAATTTCCCACCCGCATAACTCGGTCAAATCTCATCCGATTTTCACAATGTTTGGATCTTTTCTCATGGTTTGGGCTCTTGATCAATCTGGCATCAAAATATGGCAACATTATTTATGGTCGAAATCCATGTGAAATTGGTACCCCCAAATATCCCATATGGATCTGGGAACAATATTCTTGTTTTTAGGTTTTGAACGATTTCCAAAGCTGTGCATAAGAACTTAATGAATACGTGTTTTTGTGATTTGCGAAATTATTTCCCACAACAGTGGTAAATTGGCTTACCGTCCGATCGGTTTTATACTAATTTTTAAAGATATTTGGGAGAATTTACTTTATACATACCACTGGCAAGTTCGGAATATACCCGCTTGTTATATTATAAATCCCTAAAAAGCTTGTAAAGTCGTATACAATGCTTAAATTTAGCTTAGTTTAATGTTTTTCCGATTTGGTAAAGAGAAATCACAAGGCAATAACAAATTTTGTGTACCTAAATCTCTAAGAAACTTCAAATGCTAAAACCAAGTTCATTTTTCTTAAAAATATATTTTTATTTTTTCAATTAAGTGAAATACATACCTGTCAAAAATCGGTCCTGTTTCATATTTATATTTAATCCATCGTTGCTTTAAATATTGAAATACTGATTTTCGGTTGCCTTTAGTTACTTTTTTCCGTATTTCCATAGGAGAACGAATTTATATATTGAGGATAAATGCAGATGTAATAATCGTATCCGTATCCAGGTCTGATTAAGCTTGTTATTGTTATTGTTATTCATATATAAATGATCATATTTACAATTTACATAAATGAAGATAGTATATGTTATATGTTATAATAGCCCATGCCCAAGTCGAAGTTGCCTTAGCATATATTCGTATTCAGATAGAAATGGCCATAAATAGTTTATGCAGATGTTATAAGGCATACGAATAGTATATAGAATAGTATAATATTTTCATATTTCTAACAGGAGAAATACTTTTTGTAAGAATTTTGATATTGATGATAAATGCAGATTTAATAATCGTATCCGTATTCAGGTACAGATATTTTCTTATTTCTATATAAATGGTCATATTTACAAATGTACAATGGGTAGATAGTAGATGCAGATGTAAAAATATAGAATAGATCGTGGCTAGATTTGATTTGCATTAGCATAAATTCTTGTTTGTATATAAATGATCATGTTTACAACATAAATGTGTGTAGATATAATAGCATATGCAAATGTTATACATATAATATATAATATATGTATGTGAAAATGGTATAATTCATATGTATATAAAAATATTATGTGCATTATGTACTCACCCCGCATCCTATCCTCCATTTTTTATATGTGTTTTATGGACTTACCTTACAAATCCCATCCATACGAAAAGTTAATATAATATTTCCATATTTCAATAAGAAGAATCCCAGTTATGTTTGAATTTATATATTGATGATAAATGTAGATATAATATTTGTATCCGTATCCAGGTCTGATTTTGCTTGTTATTGCTAATGTAATTGTTATTTATATAAAAATGATCATATTTGCAATTGTTTAATACTTATGTATATAGTAGATGCAGATATTGTAAGGTATAATAGCCCATGCCCTGATTTAATGTAATATATTCTTGTTTATATATAAATGATCATATTTACAATCAAATTCAAATGAAGATAGTAGATGTATATGTTATATGGTATAATAGCCCATACCCAGGTCGAATTCGCCTTATCATATATTATTGTTCATATATAAATGGTCATACATAGTTTATGCAGATGTTATAAGGTATACGAATAGTTAGTATAGTATTTCCATATTTCCATAGGAGAAAGAAATATTATTATTTATATATAAATGGTCATATTTTCAAATATACAATGTGTAGATAGTAGGTGCAGATGTAAAAATGTAGAATAGATTTGATTTGCATTAACAAAAAATTGTCATATTTACAAAATAAATGTGTGTAGATAGCATATGCAAATGTTATATAATATATATAATATATGTATGTGAAAATGGTATAATTCATATGTATATTAAAATAATATGTGCATTATGTACTCACCCCGTATCCTATCCTCCTTTTCTGATATGTGTTTTATGTACTTACCCCAAATCCCATCCATACGAATAGTAAATATAATATTTCAAAATTTCCATGGGAATAATCCTTCTTGTACGAATTTATTTATAATTTATAAATGCAGATGTAATAATATAATATAGTATAGTATATAGTATCCATATTTGATTTCGAGGAAGCGCAGTCTTGTATACACAAATAACTGAAAAAAAGAGAAGAAGTTGAATGTATATAAGAGTAAGAGCAGGAGAGAAACTAATTGAATAATTAATAAAATGATATATTTATAAAATAAAATAAAATAAGAGAAAGCGAGACAGTGCTCACACTAACATTTAACGTCAACTTGACGTGCCTACGAACATATACAAATAGATACATAAACATACTATATTTACATGTTAATTGATATCTAATTGTTAAACAATATGCCTAATCGCCACACTCTTTGGTTTTCATTTCCTGGACTCCTAGTGTAATCGACCCCACTGACTATGCCACACCCACACACAGTTACACTCAGTTACACTTAGTTGGACACAGCTACACCTCGACCCCGGGCCTGTTGGGACACATGTAGCTCCGATATTAATAGCGCGTATTACCAGTTGTCATTTGAGCCAAAGTCAGCTGTCTGGGATTGCAATGAGACAATTTCCCAATTGCGGGAGTGTCGTGTCGAGGCCCAGCAGCGTTTGGCGGCAAATGCGAGTAAATTGAATCAACAGCTCGACCCCCGCACAGCTGCCGCCCCTCCCTGGGGGCAACTAGCTGTTGCAGTTGCAGTTCAATTGAAAGAGAATGCTGCGTGTCGATTGCATGTTCCGCAAACTAATCGAACGAATCGATCAAATTCTCAGCACGCAAGTGCAGCCCAGGGGAGCGAGGGACGACGGGCAGTGTGTGAAAGTCACAGGGAGAGGGAGCCAGGTAGGGGGCGGGCTGGGGCTGTGGTTACTATTTCCATCTGCGATCTGCAGCGGTAACTGGGCAAACGTAACGCCCGCTGCTGGAATTCAATTATGACAACTGGGCGCACGCTGAATGCCGCTGCGAGGCAATAAACAAATGTACGGACAACAAACGTACGTAATATTTAATAATAAAGCCAGCAACAACAAAAACAAAAACAGCAATGACAAGAAACAGCGCCCTAACAGACTAGGATATACCCTGTAGCCAATGCCTTGTTCCCACAAAATATACATTCACATAATTACACATATACAGTGACATACACACACTCGCACGCCTCTTGTTGCGCACTTCTTGTAGCGTCAGGGCCATATAATGAGCTACGTTCCAAAATTCTAGTCTGAAGCTCATATAGATAGAAAGCCAGACAGGCAGATAGACGGACACGCAGACGGAGAGGGCTACATCGACTCATCTCTAGCTCATACAAACACAGGTGGACAGGTGGACACGTAGACGGACAGGGCTATATCGACTTTTGTACAGATGCTGATCAGGAATATTTATAGTCGATGCAGTGCAGTTGCAGCTACCTCCATCAACCTGCTAGTTGCATTTGCATACAATCATAATACCCTCTTTTATTCACTTTCAATGTGTACAGGGTATAACCACAAGCAACAAATGCGCTTTGTCCAATTGCTGTCTGCGCATGCGCAGCTTCAGCTGCAGCTCAGCCAACGGGAGTTGTGGCAGGTTTCGTTGTTGTTGTTGTTGTTGTTGTTGCTGCTGTTGTTGTGCCGCCCCCGTAACAGCAACAACGACAACAATAACAAAAACGTTTGCCCAGCCTAACAACAATAAAACTTATTTATGTCTCTGGTCAAATTTGCGCCGCTATTTTGGTACTTATTTGACAGAGCGCCGTTTTGTACAGACCCAAAGAGCTGGCTCAGATTTCCAGCCAGATCCGGAGCTCGTGCCCGTGCCCGTGCTGGAGCCCCTGCCCCTGCCCTGCCCCTCCCCCGACCCAGCCAGTCTGTGATTCGTTTCAGCGCTTGTCTTTTGTTTGACTGCGCCAAAAGGTTTACGACCTGTTAATGTCCAGCCTAGGCAAACAGGCCATTTGGCCATTTGGCCACCGTGCCCAACGTGGCCAGCAGCGGCGGCTACTCCAGAGTTCCCCATGTGTGTGTGTGTACCTGTGTGTGTGTCTGTGTTTGTGTGTGTCTCCAGCGCTGCTGTTGATACGCAATTTGGCGCACATTTTGTTTATATTATTAAATAAATTTCATGTTATGTTTATGGCACAGACAACTTTTAGTTTATTGTTGCTATTATTGTTGTTGTTGTTGTTTTGGACCTGCGGGCAGAGCGTGTGCTAAATAAATTGTTGCCCAGACTTTTGTTGGACACTGTGTGTGAGTGTACATATGGACATGCCTTTTAACGGCTTCTATTTGGCCAAATTATGCTGTTCACATTTTATTTAATGATCTTTTTTATGCGTTTTGCAGTTGCAGCTTTCATTTTATTTTAATTTTTGGTTTTAAATTCCAAATATGATTTATGTAAATACAAATAACGGAAGTCGAGTATTTTAGGTAATTATTTTTTTTATATTATTCTTTCTATATTCTATAAATAAATTTATTTATTTATTTGGAATTTACAACCAAAATCAGTTGGCCATTAAATTATTGAGTATGAAAATCTTTTGGGGAAGACCCAGATATAGAGCATAAATAATTTGATTCCCAACCAAAGCAGTTACGATATTTCTTAAAAAACAAATTTTGGACAGAAATCCATTTTAGCCCGCTTCTTGTATATGAAAATATTTATGACGTGCAATATTTTCAGTACAACGGGCAATTGAAAGTTTAATATATAAGTGTATCAATTAAATTTAGAAAATATATGACAAATTAAGGTATGAATATGTGCGGGAGAATATGGAAAACCAGGTCTATTGACTCAAACACAAGAGCAGGGAGCTGGTTCGAAACTATAAGACATTTTGGCGTAGGTAAAAATAGATTTCATAAATACAAAAATACAATAATAGAATACAATAATGGAATAGGATTGAATTTAGGCACTTAAATCTACAATTATCTACTTATTAATCTACAATTATCTACTTTGCCCTACCGTCACCAAGAAGGTTCAGGGTATCCCCCAGTCGAGCACTCCCGACTAGAGCACCCTGGCTTGTTTCGTTTAATAAATGTGTTAATTAGTTGCGCCACCCAGAGCCAGGCATATGCTTACCTTTGCCTATTGATTTGGGCTGCGTCAAGGCTGAATTTTTGTTTATAAATTGTGGCTAGTTATTTGAATACTCGACTTTGAATGAGTGCGTATTAGAATTAGATTGGATTAACATTTGCATTGTCATAGGGGCACATTCGGGCTGGCCCCGCCACCCGACCGACCACCCTCCCTCCTTCCCGCCTAGGGCTATGCCAATTGAGGTCTCTGCGCGTTGAGGCCCATTATCATATCGTAGACATGGAACAGTCCATGACGACGACTGTGAGCCCACATGAGCGCACGTGCACTTAATTTATTTCAATAAAAACATAATTTCCAGCCTATTATCCACACTCAGACAGTCGCACGCACAGCCATAGAATGCGGCTCCAATTAAGCTGGGCCAACGGCAATTTCTGAGTTCGATTCTGAACATTCCCATTGAATCGAATTCTTGCGGCGCGTTAATCGCACCGAAAATGATGTGGGCCTTCGCGTTCGGTTAGAGTCTTGGCTCGATAATACTCATACTCGTACAATAAATCTCGTATTACACTGTGCATATGAATGCGGCTTGTATTAAATTTCGAAAAGTGTTAAAAATGGAACCCAAATCAATGCAACAAAATGCGCCATAAAACTGTCACAGACGCTTAAAAAAACAAAACAAGCAACAGTCTTCAAGTGGAGAGTGCTCGACTAGAAGATACCCTGTAAACAGAGTCGAGATTACTGTGGGGCATGTGGGCTTGAATAGCTTCACGAGTGTGAACTATAAATGAACTATTCATGACATCGAAAGGGCTTTACCTTTAAAGCACCTAATTTTATACTTTTCTGTTATACCTTATATGTGCATAGTATACGAGGATGTGCATACCAATTTTGGTGTCTCTAGAATTTATAATCCTCGAGAAATGCTCGAAAGAAACCTAGTTATTGAAACGATGTTTATCTATATAGATATATAGATCTATATTAAAACGATATCTTTCGATTTTAGGCAAATGAAGCGAGATATTGTAAGAAAGAAAGAATAATCAACCACAAATTGACAGAAAGACGGACATGCCAAATCCACTTTTTATAAAATTTGTCGAATTAGAGCTGTCTGCTCAAAAAAAAAACTAGTTATTAATAAGATATTTATTAATCTTAGGCTAAGATCGAGTTGGGCAGATCTACTCAGTGCGTCGATCTGTTCAAAAATCTTTATAATATTTATAGGATCTAAGATGCTTGCACGAAAAAAACCTATTTATTGAAACGATACTTATCGATATTAGGCAAATGAAACGATATATTATCAAGCAAATAGGATGAACCTCTCATGATACACACGCATATATATATTTCTAATATCAAGGTACGATTTTTCTAAGTTGCCGAAATCAAGTTGACAGGAAAGCGAACATGGCCAAATATACTCAGCTCTGCGATCTGTTCAAAAATCGATATATATTTCTTATCGAATCGGTAAAAACCTAGTTATTAAAACCGAACTCAGGCAAGGGAGCAAGGAGCAATATATCGATTTAATACTTATCGAATCGGTTGCTGCCTGCTTCTGGCTGCTCCCGTTTCCAACGCTTGCACAAAACGATTATGCCCTTTGGCGATATTCATATTAGGGTATAAAAAGAAACGCAAAACATAAAACATATTGGTCAAAGCAGCTACATACGTCGATGACCCCGACAACTCCATCTACCCAAAGACATTCTCCAAGCCAAACGCGACGTGACTTTCAGTCTCTTTCTTTTGAAAGTTCTGCCGCCTGGGAAAATGGAAAAGAGTGCCAACTCGAGTGGGTAATGCGATACACTCCACAGTCCGCAGTCTACAGTCAACCGGCTGCATTGGATTTGGTTATGGACAAACCTGACACTCCATATAGTATGTGTGCACATAAGTCTACCACAAGTCCCAGTGCCAGCTACAAGTGCGTCTTCTGGCCTGGCCACTTGTCGTTGTTGTTGTGACTCTCCTTGTTGTTGTTGTTGTTGTTGCCATGAATTACATTTCTTATCAAGTGAAATATGATGGCACCATAAAGTGAACGCATTTCCTGTCGCAGCGTTTGGTATTTGTTTAGCTCAGAGTTTAAACCTCAAGACGTACTTGTTGCTTCTTTTTTTTTTTGTTGGTCTTTATCGGTTTATCACTCCACGATGACCTAATGTGCGCCAATATTTGCTCTGATTAATGACAGCCCAACGCAGAGCTACCGATAAGCACCGACTCCGCCGGACTGCCCTGAAGTGAACCCGAAAAAAAGGGAGTCAATCGCTGATAATATTTTTTTGTAATGGAATGTGTTTTATGTAATGCTGGAAAATTTCCATCAAATGGACAGTTCAAGCGAGACGCGCCCACACAGCAATTGAATGGGAAATAAAAGACACAGAAATTCCGGGCATGAATACGTGGCCAGGAGTGCGGCTCGGACAAGTGTTTGCATTTAAATTGGAATAATTTAATGCCCTCAGATAATCGCCCCCATCCTGTGCGACAACAGAACTCAAACCTCAATCTCGGCAGGCAACGAACCCGACTGCATGCTGATCCCCAAACCGATCCCCCCCCTTCCTCAAATACCAAACAACAACAATGCCAGCCCCTGTGCTGCACTTGTTTCTACGAAAATAAATTTATGACCTTTTTTTTTTTGTATACCCTTGCAGCGGGTATTATCATTTTGTCACAATATATATATGCTTGTTCAATATGTATCTGTGTTTCTAGGCAAACAAGTGTCTTCTTTTATCTTCCTGAAACATTTGCATAGGTTCCTTTGTCCGTAATAGGGAGTGTATATATCGCAGTCGGCCGGATCGGGTCGCTATGTAGATCGATAATTCAGTTCTTGAAGGAAAAAGTTCTTGTATTTTCCAGATATATTGACCAAACGCAACACTTTCTTATATATGATCAAAATATTATCCACATTTGACTACTATATCATATGGTTCTATATAAAGAACCCAATATCTTGAGCAGAAGCTGACATTAAGAATCACAATATTCTCCCAGCACATATATAGCTTGTCTCCCTTATGACAAACTAGATCTACAGAGTATTCAAACTCCGACGTGTTTTCTTCCCATACATAATTTCTTAAAATTCCTGAATCTTAACGCACACAAAACTCATTAATATGCTCGGGGGCTAGCGGCTTATGGTATTCGTCCGATAAAAATGATGGTCTTTTGGGTCTGGAGATGAGCGCATTATGCGGTTTGTTTTTCTTCGGCTCTTCGATTCACGATTAATGTATGTGGCTGCGTGTGTGCCACGCCCATGTGTATGTGCAACGAAATGAGCCACGAAATTTAACAAATCTGAGACTCATTAATTTGAACACTTGTTTGCCCGGCTGCCCCTCGGGGCATGCAGCCGATCGATCGAGCGCACAGGAGCAGCAGACACAGCACAGGCAAATTGAGTCGCTGCACACAAATTGTCCTTGGTAATTTGTCGCTGAGTCCTGGCAACTTAACGCTTATTAAAGCAGGAATTCTCGAACGTGCGTAATGCGAAACCAACTTAAAAACTGTCGGCCAAAATCAAAGATCACAGTTCCAGGAATGTCAACAGAGATTAACACACGATGCACACGTGCAACGCGTTCGGGCTCAAGTGGAGGCCACATAGCTGGCCAGAGATAGCTACAGCCAGAGAGAGAGAGAGAGAGAGAGAGAGAGAAAGAGAGAGACAGCGACCCCTTCGCAGAGGTCCCAGTTGCTATCATGCGGCTACCTGCCCGGACGACTGTCTCACCAGATTCACACCAAAACAAACAGGACAACGCAAAGTGGGAATTGACGATAGAAACAAACACAAACACAACGCTCCAAGGGGCGATAGAGCCAGCGAGGGTCGCTTCAAATCTAGCTTGAAGCCATAGACTAAACTCTAAGCAGCTAAATCTAACTGACTAAAAAAACTTAAAAGTTTAATGTAGCTAGAGAAATTTAAATATGAATATGGCTTAGGTTTAAATATCCTACAGAAGACCAAATGGGCTCTTTGAGGGGCTAGAACCTTGTAGTTTTTATATCAGCCTGAGTCAGAGTTCGGTAAATAACAGCTGTTTGATAGAATAATCTGTAAATAACTTATATTTGTAATATCTCTGAATTTTTCATAATGAATGCTCTTTGGTGCTGTTTTATTTGGGGATCGAACTCCCAAACCACTTTGTTAAAGGATTCTATAAGATTAAATACCTTTTAGGGTAAATGAGCGTTCAATATCTTGAATATATCATTAGATAAGATTTCTGATACTAGTTTCCTCAAAGACTCCATTATTTCAAGAACATTTTAAAGTCTTGTAAGATCAGCTCAATAGTATAGAAAGCCTTTCAAATGCAGCTTTGGAAACTATTATCTGAATATGCTCTAAATTTAGCTCCAATTTATATGCAAACCCCATTATCTGGGAATATTTTACTCTTATGAGAGTAGCTCACTTTCCCAAACTCACTCTTCCATTTATTTATTTTGTAAAATTTTAAGGCATATTAGAATCAAATATCTTTTAAATCCGATTTTTTGAACTAGTATCTGGTCGTGGTTATATTTTAGCCTCTATTTTTATACAAACACCATTTGCTGAGATTTGAGGGTTGCCCACTTTTCTAAGCCCACTTTTCATTTTAGCTTTCATTTTGGTGCATTTGGTGTTGGTAGAAGAATGTTCTGGGTATCCCCTAGTCGGGCACTCCCGAGAGTACCTTTTACTTGTTTTATTTTGAAAACTGGCATCTTCCAGAAAAGTCTACTTCTGTCTTATATTTTTCTTGTACACATGTTGAAAGATATAAATCTCAGTTTTTACCTGAGCTGCAAAGTTTTCTTCGAGCAACCCTCGTTGAGGTTTTGCTAGATAATTAACCGGCGGCAGCCTGGACCTGCGCCTGGGCCTGGGAGCAAGTGCCCATGAGTAAATTGTCGAGTCATCAGCGACGGCAGGAGATAAGATAAGGTCGTAATGGTGGTCCTGCAGCGGCATCTACTCCTGCTCCTGGGCCGGGCTCAAAGACAAATGTATATTTGCTGGCGATTGCGAGTGCGAGTCTGCGTCCGAGTCGAAATTATCGCCAGGCAGCGGCAACTGATAAGCATGCCAGACAAATTACACACGGCCAGGTCTGGAGCTGGTTAACAAGGAGAGAAATGATAAACGACTCGCTGAATGAGGCGGAAATAGAGGGGCGTGGCCGTGTGCAGTGAATCGAGCCGGTGCGCTGATTGCGCATCTTTCACCTGTGACAATATTGCGGCCAAGCGGTAAAAATATGTAAATTATGTGCGGCCCGATGGCCGCCCCGAGGCGCAGGCGTGCCCCAATCTGCCCAGGGAGCGAGCACAAAAGGATGCCCGGGCCGCTCGGCCGTGCCAATTTCCATTTGGGTGAAATTGCGCGCGGCTGCCCAAATAAATTACGCACATGATTAATAAAATGCGCCGACGAGGAGCGGGGCAGCGGGCGGCGGGGCAGGGGCAGCGAGGCAGACTTCAATTTGGGCCAAAATATTTTTATCGCCGCGGCGCGCATGTGCAGCATCTGCAACATGGAGGCAGCAACAGCGACCGCAGCAGCAGCCGTAGCAACGGCTACCGCGCATTCTCATAAATTAAACGCCAAGTTATTTGAATTCCTGTACGGGCTGGTCACCCTTTGGTGGCTGCCACTTGGGCCCGTTTCTGTTGTTGCTTTTGTCAAATGAATTTTGCAGCTGCCGCCTGTTGCTGCCGCACATAACATACAAAATTGCTGGGAGCCGCTTGGGGGCAGGAAGACACTGATTTGGATACTGTAATTCGTATTTGTCCATTTCGCGTCTTTGGCAATTTTTCCACGCTGCTCAATTATCGTGTTTCATGTTTGCATTCCTCTTGGGCTTCTGTCGCGCCTCAATGTGTTGCCTTTGTTCTGGCTGCCTGGCTGCCTGGCTGCTGGCTGCCTGGTCGCTGGTGTTGGTGGCAGCCACATTTCCTGTCCAGAACACTTTTCGATTTCACCATGGACAGCAGCAACAGTCGCAGCAGCAGCAGCAGCAGCAGCTACTCACAGTAGCCGATGGGCCACTGAATGCGCTGCGGCTGCGCTTTGTTAAGCGTTTAGAGAAGTTGCAGATTGCTTGGGCCAAAGGTGACTGCAGCTACAACGACTCCCGAATGCTCTACTTATATATGTATATATATTCCATGTAAGATGATTAGTTTTAGATAGTTACAAGCAAAGATGATTTACTGGCTTGTCAGAAGGTTTCTTTCCATTATTAATATTATAATAGTATTATTCACTTTCCTCCCATTTGCCAATAAGTTTTTAATTCCTTATATATATATATTTCTTTGCTTCTATCTATTGCCACTCTTCTCTGTCAACAGCACTGCGCTTACTCTCACAACTCAATAATAAACATGCATCTTTAAGCTTAGCATGAACTAATGAGAATCGCATAGAAGGCGATGTTTGAGAGAGTGAGCGAGATCAGCGCGCACTCTACCCAATTAGCTCTTTATGTAATTGAGCTTTTGAAGATTTTAAATATATATTTTAATGTATCATATAAATTTATGTTACTTGCGAACTCAGTGCACAGTTCACTTAAACGATCGAGGTATTAAAAGATACGAGTTCGAGCCCTTGACTCATCTTATACTCTTTTATATGCTGAAAGCTAAAATAGCTGTGCTCTCTTACTCTCTCTCTCTGTCTCACTCTTCTTCCGCTCTCTCTCCTTCTCTCTTTGGGATTGTGTAAGTAGTTGCATATCCTAGTCACAATCGTCCATGCGGCTCATTTATATACACTTACAGCCAATTTAGAATCAGCTTTGGGCGCACTTCGCTCAGCTGCAATCAGAGAGCTGCCAATGGCCAAAAGCCAATTCGGGCTAATAGACGTGCCACAAGAGGCACTCAAGGTGCAACACGAGCAATAACCGAATCACTGGCCTGCGGGGCAGGGTATAGCCACAGTCGGGCAAGTCAGAGTCGCAGCCACCGAGTGGTGCCGTGCAACATTTTGTTGCAATTGTAAATTACCGTCTTTGCAACATTTTTGCGCATTTAGTCGCGCTTCGAGTGTTGCCGACACAGCTGCCACAAGCAGCAGCAGCAGCCGCCGCTTCGTGTTCCCAATTACAATTCACTTTGCGTTCAGATGCTGCTGCAAGGACTCAAGCGCCTTTGCCTGCCACACTGCGTGGCATTTAATTTGCAGCTTCACGTTGTTGCCTTTTTTTTGGGTTCAGTGGGTTGTCAGTTGTTTGGGGCTCGATTGGCGGTACTTAAGTGTAATTACGCGATGCCACGACGCAGGCGCTGCGCCTGCCCCTTCGACGGGGCAGCTTCGACCTCCTTAGCGACATGAACTCTGCTTGCCACAACTGGAAGGCTGAGCTCAGTTGTGGTAGCATGTAACCTGATTTGGGCTGAAATCAGGCGCAGACCGTTTGCTTTCTTGCGAAGGACATAAAATGTTGAGAATTGGCAAATGGACGCATTTTTATGCCCCTGTTGAGGGTATATTCATTTTGTCATGCTACTTGCAACGCATATAAACATATATGTATATGTATATGTATATGTATAAAACTTCTTGATCAATATTTGATTGTCTGTTGCTTAGCTACAGAGCTGTCTATATCGGAAACGGTCAGATCGAAGCGCTATATCATATACCATAGTTACCATGGGAATGATCGGTTGAAATTATTGTTCTCTTCTCCTTTATGTTTTATCTTGACAAAACTTGACAATAAAGAGTCTAAGCTCCTTACACACTATTTTATCCACATCGGACTATTATATCATATATCTATTTCTACAGGAAGAATCGGTCTAGAAATAAGTTTGTGAACGAAGAGATTTCCTGTTGTTCAAGAATCCCCTAAATTCAACATTCTCCATTATAAAATCGAACTATTATATCATGAGGTCGTAAATATAGATATGCAAGGGCATTTGATCTTCGGTATTCTATTCTATTCGATTCTATTCTATTTCGTTTAAAGGGTATCCTAGTGTAGTGTTGAAATTTAGCATGGCAAACAGCTAACGAGCGCTTAATTTGATGTGTGCTAAAACGCTGATGAGGATTAGGCACGAGAGGCAAGGCCAAGCGGCAGCGACTGCACTCAATTTGGGCTAGAAGAAGTGCAGAAGCTGCCGCCAATTCAGCTGCAACGGCAAAAGCAGCAGCAGCAGCAACGGCTACCGTCTGGCCGCGATGTCAGATGCTTGAGCCGTAATTAGGCTACTTGCAGATGTGCCACAAGCTGGCGCAGCTGTTGTGCCGCAGAAATTGTTAACACATTGCTGTCACTGCGACTGCAACTGCAACTGTAACTGCAACAGAGGCAGCGGCAGCAACTGTTGCTGGCGTCTTATCGTTGCTGACGTGCCGTTTAATTGAAATTCGCTGCAAACAAAAAGTAGGCGGCTTCTCTCGATTGGCTGTGGGAAATGTAGCTCCATAGCCTGGGATTGCTGCAGCTGCCAATTGGCGAACCACCCGCAGCAGACCAACTAGTTGCAGTTGTTCGATAATTGCAGTTGCCGCTGTTGTCGTAGTCGTCGTTGTTGTTGTTGTTGTTGTTGTTGTTGTTGTTGGCGTAAAAATGCTAATTAAAGTTGCTTGTTGCCAGTTGTTGTTGTTGCCGTTGTTGTTGTAAGCTGTGAGTTGTTGCTGCTGCTGCCGCCGTTGCAAAGGGTCGCACCAGAAAGATTAACGAGCCAAAGAAATCGTAAAGAAATGAACAGCCACAAAAAATGCAAATCGTTCGCTGATGAATTAACAAAAGCGAAAATCGTGACTTATGTTTTTTGGCAGCTGCCTGTCGCGGGCGGCGCAAACGAACCAAAAGCCAACTGTCCAGCTGCAATACCCAGCAATATTACGCCAAATGGGGCATACCCAAATGTAGAATCATGAAAATATCATTTGTAAACAAAAGCAAAAGCTCTTTGCGCACAATAGTCACATGTAAATTAAGCTCTTCCTTTGCGCTCTTGACAGCTGCTCTCAGACGCCTTCCAGGCTCTCTCACTCTCACTCTCCCTCTCTCTCTCTCTCTCTCTCTCTATCTCAGTCTAGTTTTAGATTTTAGTAATCAATGACGCAGCCTTTTCTGTTGTTATTGCCGCACACCTGCAAGCAGCGACGGCGACGGCGACGGCGACGACGACTGCGACTGCGCAGCTGGCCCCGGGCTGAAACAGAGGCCGAAGCTTCCGCCAGATAAAGCTTATTGAGGCGCTCATTAACGGCGCAGCAGCAGAAATTTCAAATTTTGATTGCCTGCTTGTGATTATGATTGGCTGTTACTTGAAGAGGGGTAAGGGAGGGAGAGGGCGACGGTTTGTTGTTGCCAGCTGCAACAACTAGTGTTGCTTTTGCTCCCGCACGTTTTTCACGTTGAACTTCACTGAACTTGCAACTTGGAAGTTTCGACGATGTTGTTGTTTTTGTTGTTGCGCTGCTCCGAAACCTTTTCAGTTTTCTAGTCGTGATTTGAGTGTCGTGCGACTTTTTTAAGCACTCGTACTTACGCCTGAACTTTGTGCAGTCATTTAATTTTGCTTTCAGCTGTTAACTGTACGCTGTAAGCTGGAACTTGAGTCGGCGCTGTTGTTGTTGCTGTAGCTGGAACTGCGGCTGGAAGACGCCAGCGCCATTGGCAACATTTTTAACGTGCTTGCTTTTGTTGTTGTTGTTGTTACTGTTGCTGTTGCTTTGTGAAATTTTCAGCTCTTTTCGAGTGGAATTTTAATGCTTTCGCACACCTGCACACACAACGGTAAAGTACCCTCGTTTTTGGGCTGCCAACTACAAAAGTTTCAAGCTTTCGAGCTGTTTGCTTTTCGGCTGGCGAAATGCTTGTGACCCGCTTTGACACACACACACACACACACAGACACACATGGTGTATACGTGAGTGCGCCAACTAATTGCAGTTGATTTTATGTAATGCTCTCTGCCTCTTGCTCTGTCACTTAATCAGAGACAATCGACAATTTGCCGATCAGCAGCTAAGAGAGCAACGAACCAGCGTAAAGGAAGCAAAACAAATAAAGGAGAGTTACAGCTGGAGACGCCCTTTGTGTCTGCAGCTTATTAACTGTCCGCAGAGACAGAATCCAATTGGGATGAAGATAATCTAATAGGAAAATGAGAGAGCCTGGCAAATAAGCATTTTAAATGCACTTTTGATGACTTTTTGACTTTTTTAATATTTCTACATCCAAAATAATCCTTTACCTTATTTAATGCCATATCAGCATAGTTTCCGGCACAAACCTTAACTCCTTATGCTCATAAAATAAGCATTACGTGTCCTATCTTTTGTGTTTTAGGTCTTATATCTACAGGGTATATGTACACATGTTTGTTTGTATTCACCGGGGGCAGTAAAATGCACTTTGCCTAATTAAAACGCACAGCAAATGCATTAAGCGAGTTCCGTTCCAAAAGAGACCTCGAAGAGGTCGAAATGCGATTTTCAATGTGGGACTATGGGACTGTGGGACAATCACAACATGGCCACAACAACAAAGGCAGCCACTAATAAAAACTACCTGCGCCACAATGAAAAAAGATGAGCAATGAAATCCTTTCGAATAGCAGCCACAACAACAATATTGTTAATGGCCGATGACTCAACTCCAAAAAAATAAAAGAAAAACAGGCAAGAGATGAAGAAATGAAATAAAGAAACACACACAGGCACACACGCACACACAGTGAAAGACACCTGAGCTGAGCCGTCGCACACCTGAGAAACAAGAAATGCATGCAGGTGTCAATCGCCAGGCAGCCAAAGAATGGTCAGCAGCAGCAGCAGCACTGGAAGAGGAAGCGGCCCAGGCAGCAGGCAGCATACCAAAACGAAGAGACCCAAAACCGAATGCCCAAAGTCAATGCCAAGTAAAAAGCGGGCGCATTACAAATTCACACCAAGTGGCACCCACCCGGACTCGCTGCCCAGCCTAGCAGCAAGAAATGGTTAATCATTTAGGTATAAATCTCGGCTGCCTCCTCTGCTGCTGCTGCTGCGACTGCGGCTGCTGCGGCTGCTTCGTCTGACAAATGTTGCCGCTGCCAAATGCCCCGTGGGGGCAGCCAAACACATTAACGAGCAGCGGCCAACGCGATCGCATTCAAATGAGCATGAGCTAGGCATGGACAGCGGGCAGCGGGCAGCGGGCAGGTGAGAGGGGGCGAGAGGGGCTTGCACTTGGAGCTCAGCGCGCTGAATTCCTAGAATTGTGCGCGTCAATTGATTTACTCAGCTGCGTGGCGCAAGGCGAAGACGCAGGCGACGTGTCGGGTTGATAACTTTGAGATTTGTTATATTTGCTTCATCATCGCACAAACGAGGCACATAGCCAGAGACAGAGCCAAAGCCAGAGCTGGAGCTGGAGCTGGAGCTGGAACCGTGGCCTAGACGATGATGATCATCAACTTGATCATCGTAAGCCGCACACATGTGCGCACATTAAAAAGCAAGTTTCTCAGGTGTTTAAAAGCGTTTAAAAAGAAAACCGACGCAGATGGAGATTCAAGATGAAGAGTGGCCCGGGTAGGAACGGGGGCAGGCTGCGGGGTGTGCTGCGCCTAAAGAGCCAACAACGTCTGTCGTCTGGGGCCCGACAACAACAACAACAACAATAAACGCAGTCGCTGCCAAGAGCCAAGTTAAAAATACACGTACTTTTGCCTCTTGCCAAGAGCCAGTTAAAGCCATGATCATGATCTCGACCAAGCCATGAAAACTACAGACACAGCGAGGGAGCGAGGGAGGGAGGGACGAATGGAGGTAGTAAGCGAGGGACGGACAGATGGCGACGCCAACAACGACAACGACGACGATGGCGACGGCAACGCGCACATGAAGGTTGCCCAAGCCAAGCTGGAGATTTACTTAACGAAATCAAGAGGAAGCGCGTAGGATCGACTGTTAACCTAGCTGTCATACAGCATTGATTGCTGGCAGGCATTGGGCCACATGGAGAGGGGTAGGAGGGAAGGTGGAGAGAGCAGTCGCGAAGCAGTTGGCTTGATTGCTGGCAAAGCGCGTCGATCAAGCGGGTATGGTGGGTGAGGGGCGAGAGGGGGTGCAGGCGAGGGCGTTGCGCATACAACAAATAGACAGAAACGAACCGAACCGAAGCGAAGCGAACGAAGCCGAACAGAACAGTCGGACGGACATGTTCGGCCATGTCCGAGTGACTCAGCGTATTCTGTTTGCTGTTGTTGTTGTTTTTTCTTCTTTTCCAGCTAACGAGCGTTTGGAGCTTTGTGTGTGTGAGTGTGTATGTTTTTTTTTTTGTGGGTTCCCAAATGTTAAGTGCCTGTTTTGATTGGTTTGAGCGATCGCTCTTTAGTCCCGCAGTTCGCGATATTATGGGCAATGATTGAGGGGGCAGGCAACAGTTGAGAAGCTGATCATTATAATGAGGGGGGAGGGGGGCGCAGGAGGAACATAAAAAAGAAACTTAACTGAGGTGTTGGCCAATATGGGAATCGGACATGCAAACGTTGAATTTAAGTCTGATCAATCACATTCAATAAAGAAGCTGCGAATTCGATATTCGATAAAAATTATCTTGATTAAATTTATAGACAGCAGTTTATTGACCCGCAAGGTTGAATTGCAGCAAAAAAAAGGGCTATTTTTACCTTCCTCTGATTTGCAGGTGGTCAAATTTCAAAATTCATCTTTAAATTTTTCAAACTCCCTCGAATTCGTCGAAAATTATCCCATTTTAATGATTGTTGGCATTTGGGCCAGGGATTTGACCCTAGATTACTTTTCCATTGATTTCCATATACATATTTCACTTTTCACATAACGTATTACGCCTAAAATATTAATATCCTTCTTTCAGGCATACAAATTAATCGGATAATAAACACAGAAGTTATTCAAGAATGCATTTTTTATAAAGTGGAAGTGAGAGTATTGAGGTAAGCTTGAATTCATTAATATAGATATAAAGGTAACTCGACTACAAAGATATTGCATAGGTAGATCCTTTTAAAAAAATACACTACTTGCTACAACTATATGGCATTTATGCTAAACAATTTGGGAATTACAAACGAGTTTTTAAATTATAGTAAATAACTACTTGATCTGCTTTATATGTTTATATTGAATTCTGTATTGTTAGAAAACTGTTTTCCCTATTTGATTGCTCTCCGATATCGTCTTATGTACATTTGCGCTATAACCATTTGGGAATTACAAATACATAAGAATTTGACGTTTAATAAATATCTGCTGATCTGCTTGATCTAGTCAGAAGTATGGTTTAGTCAGACACTTTGAAAAAAGACTCAATGACAATTCGGGAATTCCAAATGAGTATTCGAACTTAATTGAACTATAAACCTGCTTGTGGCTTATATTGAATTCTGAATGGGTAGAAAACAGTTTCCCCTATTCGATTGCTCTGTAATGGTTTAATGTATTAGTGCCATAACCATTTGGGAATTACAAATGAGTATTTGAAACTATGTATATATCTGCTTATGGTTTTTATTGAATTCCCCGTTCGATTGCTCCGTTGCACTCACGTCTTCAGTTTTGGTTATTGCACTTCAGTCGAATGTAATTCCTGTCTAGCGTATCCAATTCTAATGTCTAATCTGTGAGGATGCAAAACATGTGTTTGAGCCCAAGAAGAATGCACCTGTTGCGGCTATTGTGCGCATTGTTTAGGCCAAATGCAAATATGAAAAGGTGTTGGGCGAGGCGTCAGCGGTGGGTTTTTTTTCTTTCGGGAACCCTTTCGATGAATCGAGCAAATGCTGGAAATTCCGCAATATGCAAACGTCTTTCAGGAACCCGATGAGCATCCAGAACAACAACAACAACAACAACAACAAGAACAAAGGCAACAACAATGGCAACACACACGCATTAACAATGAGCTGCGAGTTTTAACACCTGTGTGCCAGAATGCACTTGCAGCCGGGAGACGCGAAGGTGAAAATCTATACAAATATTTGACGTGACGAGAATAGAATTGAGAATTTGCATTTGTCGGCAAAAGAACAAAACAACAAGCAACAGGTAAGACTTGTTGTTGGTTGTTGCTTGTTGTTTTTGTTGCTGCTGCTGCAGCGGAGCAAATCATTAACACATTTATGCCTGGCAGATGACCAAACTCTGGCGGGGATTAGCAAAATGGTGCGAAAATCCGTCAAATCCAACAAAAAATTGTTCAACGTGGCGGCAACAGTTGAAAGTCCGACCTGGCCATGGGCATGGAAAATGGCCATTGCCATTGGAATGTGCACACATGTTGCTGCAACAACAGCCGCAGCAGCCGCAGCGGCAGCAGCAGCTCGTGCTGGAATTTGCTGCCAAGTGGGCACGTTCGAGTGACAAATGTCAATTTGCATTCGATTCTTGGGGCCCATTGTGCAATTTGGCCGCTGCTGTTAATTGCAATTGCCACCCGCCAGCCCCACAGATTGAGCCCAGTTAACGTGTTGACTGCTCCAATCACTGCAGCCACTCATTTCACATACAGCAGCAGCAACAACGAGCAGATACCCTGTACATGTGCATGCAACAACAAAAACACACACACACGTGCACTTCAAGCACTGCGGCTGTGCTTGTTCTTCCCTCAATCTTGCTTTATGGGAAATACAGTCTAGAGTAACTTGACTGTTAATGGTCCAATTATTATGAAACTTACAGGTCTTAAATATGGTATATAAAAAAGAAGTGTACATGGCAGAGCCCAAGGCTATATCTCTGAGATTGAGCTTTCTTATCATTTGGGGTGGAAGGTATAACAATATTGGGATAATTTTGATCAGTGTATACACTACGAGAGCCCATATACTACATCTATTTTTTCTAGCTCTTATAAGCTCCGAGATGTACATTAAGAACTGTATGTAATGTATCTGTATGTAAAAACGATGCTTATCGATTTCAAGGTTATATCACAACAACAATGAGCTTTTTGTTCTCATTAGGGGAAGGTATTAAAATATTGGAATACGAGAGACAACATAATACATTTGGGGCTTGTAGCTCTTATGAGCTCTGAGATGTACACTGAGAACGGTTTCTAAAATCGATAGATATCGATTTCAGGAAAATAAATTGAACTAGCATGGAAATAAACTTAATCTAATTGGAATCTACGTTCCAAATATCAGGTCTAAAGCTTGACTCATCTATTGCAGTTGGCTACTCCCAACTGTTACATGCATTTACAACGAACTGTAACTCCCATTCACTATGTGTACAGGGTATAAGAGCAACAGCAGCAGCAGCCACTTTCAAGCTCAAGAACACACCTTAAACTTTTTGGCCTGCTTTTGTATTGTTTACCTTTACAGTTTACTGGTTGTTGTGTGGATTTCAAAAAGCCAGACCAACTGGCAAAGCCACCAACTGGCGGTGGGCAACGGGCAACGGGCAACTTGCCAGCAACAAGTTCAGCTCCAGCGTGGTTGTTGTTGTTGTTGTTTTCGTCGTTGTTGTCGTTGTTGTCGTTGTTGTCGCCTCGGCTGCAGTTCAATGTCAATTTCGATTCGTCATCCACAGCTGCGTTGATTTCTCGGGCGACCTCTCCAATCTGGCCTGCAGTTGCCGTTGTTGTTGTTGTTGCTGTTGTTTGTTTTGTAGCCGCTTTTATGGCCATGTTAACTTTGGACTTGGCTTTAACACAGGACCACCGCCGTTGACCATTGAACGCTTGCCGCCACATACATAGCCTGGATGGGGTTCATTCTAGTGTAATTTATTGATATGCTCGCCAGTTGCATGTACATGTGTGTGTGTGTGTGTGTGTGTGTGTGGGCCGCCTAGAAGCCAGATTATGGTGTAGCCAGAGCTCCACTGTGTGCAGCTGTTGCACGCCCACACAACTATAAATACTCGCATATCTTCTACCCTTTCCATTCGAATGATGCAGCAGTGAGATCAGAGCTGGAAATACATTGATCAGGCCTAGAACAAAGTTTAATTCCTCCAGCTGCGCGACTGTCTGGGCAAATATGACATTTGTGTGCTACAGTAAAACTCAGCTAACACGGCTAGTCTAGACATGCAGCTTAGATTGGGGACTAGACGAAGTTCAACTTGATCACAGTTGGGTTTAAGTCTCAGCTATATATAGAATCTATAATAGATTCGTTGTTACCATAAAGAGTATAGCTATGATCTATTTATAGGTTCGGGCATCTTAAATTTTCACTCAAACTTGGTTTTGAATCTCATCTATTCATAAAATCTATAATAGATCCTCCGTTGCCATGACGAGTACAGCTAAGATCTATTTATAGGCTAGGGTTTCTTAAATTTTCACTTATATATTCATAACCCTAAAAGAAACTCAATTCCAGTTGACTTCTGTTATTCGGATTTCTCAATTAATTTCACATGTTCACAAAATCTTTCGTAGATTAATGTAAAAACAATGAAACACACATAAACCCCGTGTTTTTTCGACGATCAAATCAACAATTTTCCTTAGGCACCCTTCACTTAAGGGTTCAAATGTTCAAATAAAAACTATTCTTCACACAACAAAAGCCAACAATGTCAACTATCTTGGAATCTACGTGTTTAAGGGTTGATGAGTCAGTTGGGCCGAAGAGACAAGTGAAGCATTTAAAGTCAAGGGTTATACTGCATAATTTAGGGCCTGTTTAAATGATTTGAACTTAAAATTCACACATTTTTTCAGGCCTCAAAATTATTGTAGTTAATTTATCAGGATTATAAATTCGTTAACATTGAATATGCTTAAATACGAAATGTTTATAAAATATTTTATAAGCTTAACACTATGTAATGAATGTAAAAGGAAACATGCATATTAATTTGACTGATCTACATAGATATAGAAATATATATACATATATATATATATATTGTACAAACATATATTTTGGAAAACTCGTGACAAACAAATATATTCTCAGCACTTCAGACGCTCTCCGCCCACTGTGCAGCGAGCCGGCGCACTGATTCGTTAATAACTCGCTCAATTCTCAATTCTCTCAGTTGGCTGAAAAGCTCACGCTCACGCTCACGCTAACGCTCACGTTGGCGTTCACGTTGGCGCTCAGCCGGAGCGCAGACTCAATTCCAATTTGTGGTGCTGGTTGTGACTTGTTGGGCCTGGTCCAAGGCCATCTGCTGCTGGTTCAACAACATTTGCGACGGTTGCGGCTGCTCCTCTTGCGGCTGCCGTTGTTGTTGTTGTGTTAGTAGCTGTTGTTGTTGTTGTGCTAGTTGTTGTTGTTGTGGCTGCTGCGATTGCTGCATCGTCTGCAGCAGCAGCTCGCCCATCTTGGCGCGAAAGGTTACATTCTGGAGCGGCGACATTTGCTTCATCAGCGGCAAGAAACTGATGAGAAAATTGTAGTCCGAGTCGCCCACGTGCAGGATGTTCTTGCAGCGCGCCAAGTCCTGGCTGGTGGACTGTATTAGCTGCTGCTCCTCACGCTCCAGACCCTCCAGGAAGTTGACCTGCTCGTCCACACGCTTGGCGCAATGACAGCTGCTAGCGGCGGCGGCCTCCACAGCCGATGGCCGGCCAATGGGCGTGGGCGTGACGGTCGGCGCCGCCGCCTGCTCCTCGGCGGCAGCGCTGGCCAGCGATATGCTGTGCGAGAGTCGACGCAGCGCCTGCGGCGTGGCCATGCTCTGGAATTGCTGCATAAGATCATCGTTGTCCGCCTCCATTTCGTCCGTCGGCTGGGTCTCCGTCTTGAATGACATCGCCTCGCCCAGCGCCAGATCGCAATCGTCATCTTCGTTGTTGCTGCTGTCCGAGCGCAGCCGGCGCCCGTCTAGAAAGCTCATCGCCTCCGCATAGGACCACTGATGCGAGGGCGACGGTTGTTGTTGTCGCTTCAGCTGCTGTTGGGTGCGATGCTGCTGCCGGCGATAGCTGCAGCGCAGGTTCTTCCACTTACTGCGACACAGTTCCACTGTGCAAAAGAGAGAGAGAGCGAGCGAGCGAGCGAGCGAGCGAGAAGGAGAGCGAGAGCGAGGGAGAGAGAGGAAAGTGCGGCACTTGCGGTTAGCTTCGCTTTTGCTTGACTTAACTTGGCGGCTGACTCACCTTTGGCGCCCAGCGCATCTGCCACGCTGTGCCACTGGCGCAGCGTCTCCACGCGATTCGCGTGCTCCGGATGGCTGGCGTCCCACAAGGCGGGACGCTGCTTAACCTCGTTGATCAGCCTGTGCATGTCCATTTGCCTGCGTCTTTATCAACAAACTAAAAATGACAACAACAGCAACAATGTGACTAGCCCAACGGGAGCGACAGAACCAATATGCCTGCGTCGCGCAATGCCTACGTACTCTCGCGCCCTCGCTCTCACTCTCTGGGTGCGCTCTCTCAAGATGGCAGAGCGCGTGACAGCGGCAACGTTTATTGTTTTCGCGTTTATGTTTTGCTTAATGCTCTACACAATTGCTCGATTGAGTTATTTAAGACGCTTGTAACAGAAGTTGTGGAAAAATATAGAAAAGAGAAAATAAATAATGAAATGCAAATAAATTGCATTTGGTAGGGTTTAACGGGGTAATCAACATTTTGCACACCGGCTTAACTTGCATTAGGGTATTCAATATTCGCTGTTGTCAGCTTTATGTTGATTTTGTTCCTCTTTCAACAATGCTTTAGCCTCGTTTCCATTTCATTATAAAATTGCTTACAGAGTGTTGTGCACTGGTCCCGTTATCTCTATTATTCGTTTCTTGTTTGTTTGCGTTCTTGTCTTATTGCTCTTTGCAGCGAGCGTTGTTATGTTATTGTTGTCTATTTTTTTTGCACTGTGCGCGTACTCTCTCTCTCTCTCTCTCGTTCGCTGACGTTTGGACGTTGGCGTCGCTGCTCTCTCTGTTTTCGCTGCTTCGGTTCCAGACATTGAACTTGGCGCACCGGCAACGTCATTGACGGCACAGTGGCGCAGATAGCATATAGATAGATATAGATATAGATAGATATATCTGGCGCTGGCTCATCAAGTAATCAACTATCGGCCAACGACTATCGGCTATCGGCTAGATTCCTAAACGATTGCAACATGTTGCCCCAAAAGGCAGCCTGGCAACACATGTTGCTGACAGTTGGCTGCTGTTGCGGCGACAACAAGTGGACTGTGGACTGGCTGAAAATATGCGGCAACAATTATCTTTGGCAGACACACAAACACACACATACACACACACACACACACACACACGTGCACACATATAGACTATATAGCATATCCATATCCATATCCATATGTCGCCAGTTTGAATTTGTGCACGACTTTCGCTTAGTCCGTTCCGTCTCCGAGCTGAGCTGTTTGTTGCAGCTGCTGTCAATCTGTTGGCCATTTTGGCTGCTCCGCTTTCAAAAATTTCCATGTGTCATTTCAAAAATGCAAATATGGACATGATCTGGCCGCTGAGCTGCTGCGGGTTTTGGGTTTTCAGCGTTCTCCGTTCGCCGTTCGCCGTTCTCTGTCTGCCGTTGTCTTGTGCCGCATGCCGCATGCCGCATGCCGCATGTGTGCCCATGGCTGCAGTTCGTCAGGCGCTTCAGCTCGCGACTGACAGCTAAGTGACGTCTAAATTTCGTACAACGAATTGATTATGGAGGCATTTATGCATGCGTACCATCGATCTTGTCTGTGGAACCTGTGCCTAGACAGACAGCCGGACAGCCTTGCCAACTCGATCGCCTCTCGATGTGATTGTTGTGACTGGCGCAATTGATTTGTAGCTGCCCCAACTGCAACCGACTCCAAATCTGATTCTCGTCAATGTTTGTATTCAAATTTCCACTCGGTTTCTTATTCACAATGTTTATTACCAGTCTGCGAAGCCAGCGCAATTTATGAGCGCTTTGTTTAGGCTCCACGTAATCGCAGTTGCTTTGCATATGTTTAAAAAATAAGAGACTAGCAACTGTTGCTAGTACAGCAGCAATATGGCTAAGATACCCTATTGGAAAATAAAGTGATTAAACTAACACAAATTGAAGTACAGCTGGAAGCCGTCAATATATTAAAATAAGAATCTTTAAGATTACAAGCGGTATATTCTCTCACACACGCTAGAAAATTTTTTAAGGAAAGAGAGAGAGTGGGAAAACATGGGAGTATAAGCAGAGGTAAAGTTTATTACATTGCCAACAGAACTTGTTAAAAAATAGAAAAAACACCATAATCGAGGCATTAAACCTTGAAGGTTTGCTATAATTCATGAGAATCGCATAGTAGGGCATTGCCTAAAATACGTATTCATTAATTTTCAGCGCTGCGGGAAATAAACTTGGTCAGCGCTTGCACTTAAACACAATTACATACATGTTCGCACATTAAAAAGAACAAAAAAGCATAATCAAACACCTGCCTGCCATACCTGAATCCATGAGAATCTCAGAGTAGGGCAATACATCGCAGCGGATAAAAGCTAGGTCAGCGCTTGGTTAAAGCGTAAATAAATATAAGCATATACACAGAACCATAAATAAATACATAGAACAGTTTTTGCCGTCATATTTCACGCCAAAACAGCCTCATTCCTTTATTTTCCACCCAGGTAGGTGGAAAGTGCAAAGCACATCTTAAATTAATTTTTACGTGAATCTACAGAAATCAATTGAAAAAGAACGTAATCTA
Organism: Drosophila montana; assembly: GCF_035044405.1. Classification (NCBI taxonomy): domain Eukaryota; kingdom Metazoa; phylum Arthropoda; class Insecta; order Diptera; family Drosophilidae; genus Drosophila; species Drosophila montana. Next base: position 582,762 of record NW_026997535.1, read on the forward strand.
AAATTGTTTATCCCACTCGCTTTCATTTGTAGGTTATGTTTCTGGGAAACTCTATATACTATTAAAAAGTTAGGCGGAATTAATCGTTTAAAACGGAATAGAAAATGTTTTATAGATCGCCTGCAAATTTTAAGCCGAATCGACAGGTGCTCAAACTCTTAAGTTTACCTTAAATAAAGCATTTGTTATTAGCATAACATAAAAAATAATGAATATAGAGGAGAACTGTTAATCTTATTGTAGTTATCGTTAATTCTAACGCTCCATAAGCGTCACTTGGCGATTGCCGTTGTCGGCATTTAAGTCGGCCATAAAATGTTGCTGTCGTCGTCGCAGTTGTTGTTGCTGCTGCCGTTGATTATTATAACAAATTTGCATAATTATGCCGCTTATCTTGGCCATATGTCTACTCAATGGCAGACAGACAAACAGACGGACAGGCGGACGGACGGATTTGACATTGTCAGCAGCTGTTGCTGTTGCTGTTGCTGCTGCTGCTGCTGCTGCTGCTGCTGCTGCTGAGGCCAGCTAACTTGGGTTGGCAACACGCGCCAGCAATCGAAAGAGACACCCACATGTTGCTGTTGTTTCTGCAATTGTTGCTGCTACCGAACATCACCGCTTCAAGCAGAGGCTATGCAAACGACAGTCTTGTTTAAGGCCATGTTGCTGTTGTTAATTGTTGCTGTTGCTGTCAGCAACATAAACAAGATTCGACTGTCTTTGCAGCAGGCACAACACCAACAACATAATAAATCGTTGGATAAGAAAAAACAGTTAGTCGCAGTTGACGCACTGCGAATCATAAAAACTGACAACAAATTGATTGCCAATCAACAACATGAACACGACAGCAGCAGCAGCAGCAGCAGCAGCAACTGCTGGTGCGCCGGCAACAATTGCAGGTGTCAATGAATGCGGCGCATAAGGAAAACCGTGACAGTGGAAAGCAGCCAACAGGCAACAGGCAACAAGGCAAAGCAAAAAAGTTAATTGGCAAATGCCAATTGCTGCTAATGTGGCCAGTTATTATGTCAAACGGTCAGGCAGCAACATTTTCCAATGACTTGTCATGCAACAGCAGCAGAAATATGTTGCTGCTGCATCGCCGTTCAACCGGACCAACAACAAGTGCTCCGGCTGGCCAACGCTCTGTTACAGTTTGCCGACCCACGACCACGCGACTCCAGCTGCAGCTCCAAATGAAAGATGTCCATGAGGCGCACACGAAGAAATTCCAATAGCAATTAAAAATATTTACAACGCAAATCCAACGGCGGACCAGAGTGCGCCGATCGACAGTTGGACAGCTGGACAACTGGACGGATCAACAGATCAACAGATCAGTCCAGCTGCCTCAGCTGCCCCACGGCTCAAAAAAATCGTTGATTTCACCGCCAAAAACAACAGCAACAACAACTGTTGCAACAACAACAGTTGCAACTACGCACAGTTGGTTGCTTTGGTGGCACGCTTTGAAAAAGTTCACTTATTACATTTTTTATAAACTATAAAAGTCCGATTTAAAAACTATCTTAAAATCGATCAATTTAAAGAAAATTTAACAAAAGCAAGTTTTCGTTTGGATAAAGTCTGCAAATTTTGAAGTCAATCATTTTGATTGACTGACTGATAACAATGGTATATATTATATATTATCTTATTATAATTTATGATCTTCCCAACGTCTTCAAACATTTTTGCATGGGGATGGAATGATTAAATTCTTAAAAACTTTTCAATCAGTTGGAAATGTCTGGTGTCTAAGATTTAAGGAAGAAGAAACAAAGCCAACAAAATCAAACAAAATCAATTTTTATAGAGATCAATTAGCTATTTAAGCAGAACAAATTTGTGTTACCTAAGAATTTAGAAGCTAGGTGTATTACCTGGATTTTATGGGCGCAACGTTGACTGTAGTGCATTAAGATCTTTCATATGTCTATGTATGTTATAAGGTCTTAGATACGAAAAAATGGTTTTAGATGATAATTTTTAAAATTTGGAATTATTGGGTTTTTTGGCGATTTTCTTAAACTAAGATCAAAAAGTTTTAAGGTTTTAGATATATTAGGATATATCTCTAGAGGGTATCTCTATTAGGGTATATTTCTAGAGGGTACGAAGTAAGTTTTTTTTATCTCTTGTAGATATTGTGTTCTACAGATATTATGGCTAAATCCAGAGGGTAAAAGATAGTAGCTGATAACTACTTATATAAATTTAAGGTTTTCATAATGATCTATTTGCCACTGTGTCATGTCCAGCGATTCAGTGAGCCACTATATATATATATATGTATGTGTATGTGTGTGCGTGTGCGTGTGTGTGGTGTGTGTGGTGTGTGTAGCCGCAGTAGATCAGCAGTAGAGCAGTTTCAGTTACAACTGCTGGCAGCTGCGTGGCCGTTAGAAATGCTAATGAAAGTCAAGCGGGCCGCCGCATAGTCCAGATCCCGTCTCGATCTTTGCCATTGGCAGCTGCTGCTGCTGTTGCTGTTGCAATTTGATTGCAAGGGGCATAGAAAGTTGCCAGCCAGCTACCGTTTGGGCACAGCTGCCTCGGGCCTGTTGCAATTGCAACTGCAACAGAGAGTCGGAGTCGGAGTCCGAGTGCGAGTGCGAGTGCGACATATGCGACGCAGCGAGGCGCTGCTGCTGATGATCAACGGCCGGCATTGAAATGTTTTCCGCTGTCGCAGTTTTTCCTTTTTGCGCGGAAATTCAGCACACGTGGCTCTTTCAAGTTTTTATGATTGGCACAGGCGGCGCTTCCTGCTGCCAGCCGTGGCAGTTGCGGCAGTTGCTACAGCTTGCGGTGTTCTGGCAAGGACGTTTGGTTTTTTTTTTTGCCTGCCTGCCTGCCTGCCGCTGGCATTGGCCTACCCCTGCCTTCCCCCCGTTATCAGGCCATATGTGTGATTGTGTGTGTATGTGCGGCTTTGTTTCAGTTGCTGCCGCGCACACATGCCACACAGCCGGCAGCCAGAGAAGTCGAGATGTCGCGAATGGGCATGGACCTGGGCCTGGGCCTGGGCATGGGCCTGGGCTTGGGCTGTGATCGGGAGACAATTCGACAGCCGGCAACCAGTTCGCCTGGGCAATTGCCGCATAATTTTTATGGCATTCGAGCGGCTGCCGCTGTGTGTGAAGAGCCGCACATGGCCAGCTCGCCTCGTTTGCGTCTGAATTTTCACAAGATTCTGTTTTTTTCTTCTCTCTTTGTTTTTGTTTTAACCCCAAAATGCGACTGCAATGCAATGTTGAACACGGCGTCTGCGACTACATGGCGGACATGTGCGTGGAATGCCTCCAGCAGCTGTGACTTATCTGCGTGCCTCATGTGTTGTCGCTCGTTGCAACTTGCAAGTTGCAAGTTCGCGTCCGCAGCTGATAAACCAAAAACTCTCGAATAGCCCGCATCCGCAACAGACTGAGGCATGCCACTCAATAGATTTATGTGGGCTTGAGAAATGCTTTCTTCACATGAGATATGGGAAGCATTACGAGATTCATTGCACTCCAAGATTTTCCATTTATATGCACATTTTTTGAAAGACATGCTAGTAGATTGTTCTGTGTGTGTACGCATACAAATTTCCATATTTTGCAGTTCAGCTTGGGATATTTTCAGAGAACCTTTTTGTTAGACGTATGGATATAGATACTATCACTGTCCTATCTATGAAATATTTCTATAGTCACAGCAAGGTAAATGTTCCAATGGAAATGATATGATATACCAATAATAATTCATGTTGAGTTAGGATCTCTTAAATACGAAGAAAGACATTGTGCCGCATAGACCTCATATATATCTTGAAGAGAAGAAAAACTTTCAATACAAAAATCATTTTTAGAGCGATTTTTTCCTATAGAGATATTTTGATCAAATCTTATCTCATATGTAAGATTCGTTAATGACATGTTTAGTCAAAATATCTTAAAAATAAAAAGTTTAGAGTACCGAGAGAGATCTATAAAAGATTTCATCAAACTAGATACTAAGCTCAGTGTCTAGCTGTCAAAGAAACATACGGACTTGAGTATCTGTATACAAAATCGTAGAACCCCCTGGAAAGGTACAAAAAGAATTAGTCAGACAACTCTATAGATTATTATATCATGTCCACAGAGCTCGTAAACACAATTTGCGATAATGATAATCAAATGAATGGATTAACTTTTAGCTCAATAACGAGCCCAGCTCCGATAAGTATTGAAGAGCTCAGATTTCAGATTGAAGATTTCAGGTTTCAGGCTTGAGGTTTGGTTAAAAGTGCAAGCGAATCGCCTTCACAGATCAAATGTCGGCTTAGCCGAGCTGAAAGGTGCCTCACCGTACGGTCAGCTCAGCCGAGCCACTTTGTGGGCTCAAGAGGCTCACAGACAGGCTCATCGATCATCTTAACTATGAAGGGGAGAGAGAGGGAAAGAGGGAGAGGGGTCTGCCTACGGCTCTATCTATTTGCCTTCTACTATTTTTGGGTAGCTGGCAATTAGCGACTGGCGACAAATTGACGAGCCCGAGAAAATGGCCAAGCAAGCAGCCAGCCGTTCCTTCGCCTCCTCGACCACCTGCCGCGAGAGATTTTGTGCGAAAATCTCTGTGGCCAGTTGCTGTTGTTGTGATTCGTTTTGGCCAAGTGGCTGGCTTGTGGCAATAATATTTATGCTGAGGCCGAGACTGAGGCTGAGGCTAATTCTGAGGCGTCGATTAGTTCGACCCGACCCAAAAGGCTACCTGTTGAGCTGTCGCGACAACGCCTAATGAAGTCGCAACTGCGAAATGACTCAGTTCTTCGGCAAAATCTCGGTGACCCGCCTAGAGGTCTACAGATCTAGAGGTCGCCCATCGTCGCCCTATCGTTAGGCCCGTCTAGACAACGCTTGCCACAGCCGGCGCCGCGGCATAATGAGCTCGAGCTGTAGCTGGCAAGGTAGGATCGACCCACATATGTCATATAGGTATTAGTCGCCCAACATTTGCAGGACATTCCACCGCCCAGCTGCTCCCAATTAACAAGCCAGCAGTTTGGAAAAAATATTTTTAAGAAAAGTATGGACTAGAAAATACCCTGTAATACAATTATATATGTATATATTCGTGTATATTCACTTTTGTGGATATAATGAAAATAAGCAAAATATCATGATGTAAATTTAAATGTTGGACAGAAAGTACCCTGTAAAAAGATGAATGGAGTGAAAATGTGGCATTACAGTTTCTTATAGCCACTTAGAGTTTCTTTTAGATAATCAAGTATTTCAAAAAATGTCAATAGAAATGGTGCACTTAAATACCCTATAATCAATTTTATATTGTAAAAATTGGGTATTTCAATCAACATTTGTAAGTTTTTCTGCATAAATTACAATTTTTACCAAGTTTTTTGAAATAAACAAATTCATTGATCCAAGCTTTAAAGTTTTAAGTGTTTGTAGATGAATCGCAGTTCTTCCTAAAGGCCTCTCAACTCCTATTCGGCATTCTACTAGTATTTTCACGCAATGTCTCATGCAGACACACATGCCAATCCACCCCATGTTTCATGTTAACAGGGTATTAAAAGCCCGGTGGCCGCTGGCCGCAGTTCAGTGCCCGTTCGCTTGTCATTGGCCTCCACTCGAAACGCAGCGGCGGCAACGGTAAAAATGCAATACAAATAACGGCAGCCGGCCAAATGAAACACAAAAAAAAAAACAACAAAAATTGTGCAGATGCAATGCGCGCAGGACGCTCGCCAGGACCCTCTCGCGCCGGTCGCGCTGCGTTTTCCCACTCAATTAGGGTAGCAAAAATAGTGAGAATCGAGGCGGCTGCGCACATTTGCCTAAATATATTTAACCAACCCCCCTGCCTCCTCGGCCATGCCCCGACTTGGTTCCGAATAAAAAAATGTTGTAGCATATGTCGCGGCGTGCGGCGCAGTTGTTATCCTTGTTTTGCCGCTGCCATTGTTAATCGTATCCTGCGTAATAGCATAATAATCCCTAATCGCATCTGATCTGTTCACCTGGTTGCCACACACTCGCACGCTGCCTCGCTCACACACACACCTCGCACTCCATCTCGCTCTTTCACTCTCTCTCTCTCTCTCGCACTGCCGGCTGCACATTTTCATCGATATCCTTTGGCAGCTTTACAAATAGCGCGACGCGTCCTTTGTGCGCCTTTTGTCGCCGTCCTTTTTAAACTAGGCAGGGGTTATTTTGACAGCAGTTCAGTTGCCTTCTGCCTTCTGCAATGCCATTGACATTTCTCATACAGCTCGCTGCAGATCCTGCCGCTGCCCCTGCCCCCCCCCCCCCCCTACCCCTGTCCCTTGCTCCTGTCACGGCAGCGACTTGCGTTTTTTTTTCTAAATTTGGAGTAGCTCCGTTTCAATGTGTCGACTTTTATTTGGCTTCCATTCAAATTTGTTCCGTGTGCGGCTGCATTTGTTTTTCATTGTTGTTGTTGTCGCTGTTGTTGTTGTTGTTATGCATTGTGTGCATGTCCTTGTGGCTTCTGGGATCTGTGGATTTTGGTGTTGGCTCTGCAGACGCTTGACTAATGTGCATTTACATTTAGGTAAATTAGCAGCTATTTAGCGGCTAACTCATTAATATCAATGTTTATTTTGGGCGTCTCTTGTTTAGATTTATTTTAATTAAGTATTTATAGGTTAAATATGTTTACATTTACATATACACATACATACATACATATTATATAGGTCAGTTGCCAATTCAGCTATTTCTAGCTAGATTTGGCTTTATTCAAGCGCTAGCAAGCCTTTCTTCTGCAAATTTGTGCTCAGCTTCAGCTCTTTTTAGCTATTCTTTACAATGCATTCAGCTTTTTTTTTTTGGTTCTTCTATTAACGATTTCATCTCAAATTACACAGTTCTGTGACTAAGTTGGTTTTCATTTAAGCTATTTCATTACAATGGCAACTTAATTAACCAAGCGGCGAAAAAAAAATATAAACAACACTTTGTCATGTGTCCTTGGTGAAACTGAAGATCTGCTTCCAATTGCAAAATTTGTTTGTCAATGGGCAACTTACTCAGCACATGCTTTCACGCATACCAATGCGCACATAAGCACACGTGAAGCTTTGACAGATCGAAAACTACAAATACACACACAGACACACACGCACACATACTCCCCATCTCACTCTAATACTTACGCATTTGCGTAAACAAAACAAAAAGGCATTTTCAGTTTTAGTTCCCGTTCCCACGCATTGCTGCTGATTGTTTTTTCGCAACAACAACAACAGCAACAACAACAACAACAGAGCAATAGCCGCGACAGAGACAAAATAAACAAAAGCTCAACGAGTGCCGCTTATTGAAGCGCTGGAATTAGTATTCAGTTACCATAACAACCGGAGGCCGGATGCGAGCGACAAGGCTATAGCGAAAAGTCGCTGATGATATGGCGAATGCCTGTGAGAAAGGAGAGAGGCGCATCCACACACACACACATGCACTCACTTGCACACACATGCATGCATGCATGCATATATGTATATGCAAAAATTGAAGCTAAAAATAAGACAAAGAATGAAACAAAACGAAACGAAACGCGGCTAGCGCAGAAATTGTCGCGCCGAATTCATTAATGAGATTCGCGTATGCAACATGTCAACATGTTGGTCGGTTGGTCGTCGGTTGATGCACGGGGCGGGGCAGCGGGGGGAGTTGTCACCCTTCAGGTTTGCTTTTTAATGGCCTAGACTCCGGACAGTGGTTGAGTGACGCGTATTGGATTTCGACATGCCATGCACGCGGCATGCGGCATGCATATCTGCAACGCCATCTAGCAAAGGCCCCCCTCCCTCCCTCCCTTCCGCCCCCTCGCCCCTTACTCGAGCGTCAACCATTTGCGACTAGTCCAGCCCCAGCCTCAGCCTCAGCTCTAGGTCCGAGCTGGAGGCATTCTCTGCACGCTGATTGACATGTGATCGCAACGCTTTGCATCGCAAGTTCTTTGCCACCCCCCCCCCCCCCCCTCCCCTCTCTGCATCCTTTGCTCCACTCCGCTCGTCGTCTGCTCTTAACCTGTTGCATCTGCGTCGTCGTCGTCGCTGCTCATTTGTCATTCATGCGAAACACTCGAGAGCCGTAAAGCAAGTCCTGCCTGAAAAAAACATCTCGTTGGAGTCATAAAATTATGATCGGTATTTTTGCTGGAAATTTGAACTGTTTCTTGGCTTGGTTATGTTTTTTTGCTAGCAGTTTTTTCCCTTTTTTTTTTTTGTTTTTAATTATTTGCAGTTTAGTTTTTCGACACGGTTTCTTGTGTATTTCATGCAACACCTTCGCTGCTTTACTTGGAAATTCGCGCGAAATTCCACGGCGAAGATTACAGTTTCCTTTTCCAACTTGCCTCTTCCGCTCCGCTCCCGTCGCCCATGCAAATGATTGGCGCTAATTTGAGTCAATGAATGTTTGTTGTGTAGAGAACCAAATCCCTCTCGGTCTAACCCACTAAATTGTTATTGTGAATGAATCGCCAGCGCCTCAATTAGCACTTGAAGCGTTCCAGTGGAACACAGACAATTTCCAGACGTGTCATTTTTCACAAACAGGCCTCACTTTCAATGAACATTTCCCTCACAACATTTCTCAATGGGCGGGAGTCTGGAATCCAAATCCAAATCAAACACTCGACTGGCGTCGCCGTCGCCGTCGTCGTTGTGGTTCGTGGTCTCATGTAATATGATCGTGATTTCATGCCCAGCAGAAACCCTACAAGTTGTTCCAATGCAGTGGGAGAGAAGTCACACACACACGCACACACACAAACAGATATAAATGTATTTGGTCGTCTGGCAGATATCATAAGCCCAAATTAAGATAAGCCACGAAGAAAGAAGGAAAGAAAATAACGTCTCATACTTTGAATCTATTTCATTCACAAAATCACACATTGTGTGAGCGAGAGAGAGGGAAAGAGAGCTCGCTGCTGTGGAAGAGTGCGGCACAGCACAAGAGAGCGTGTGCGTTGCAGCCGACCAATCACAGCAATGTTGCGGAGGCCTGGGGAAATTCTACAAATGTTGTTACGAGCACAATCTCCAAAGCTGAGAGTTGTGGTTTCTGAGTGGACGCCAAGTGGACTCTACACAGCTGAGACTTGGTAGCTTAACTTTATAGCCATGATTTTGTGGAAACTGGGGAAGTGGGCCAAGTGCGGTCTCCACATCTCAGAAGAGCTGAGAGTTGTGAAGACTTTGTGAAGATTTACATTTCCACTTCATTAATATGTGAAGTATGTGTGTAATTTAAATATGACCATATATTTGTAATTGCTTTAGGGGCAATATTTGCCGCTTTTCTATCTACCACTGTTGTAGACCTTTAAATATTTGCCTGAACAATGATATGTGCAGCGGAATTTAATGACATCCACAAAGTAGCCCATTGTTTCCCCTTCTACTTTGTACACACAATCCACACACACACTACTCTACATAGTGTCCTGTTCCTGCTGCTGCACAATTCTCACCTCTACACTGATTTACCCCATCAATACTCAAGCCACAAAAAGCATTGATTTCAACTCGACACCACGCTACTCTCCAATTGCTAAGCTCCTGCTGGCAAGGCTCTACAAAACATTGCCCCATTGAGTCTACACTATTTTTCCAACGCAGCTCGCGTATTCTCACTCACTCGCCCGCTCTGCGATAGGCGGAGCCATTTTGTTAGCGTTCGGCTGCGCCGTTTTGGCGTTCGTGTTTTACTCTCCGAGAGGGGCGCTAGCAGGGCTGCCGCAAAGACATTAAAAAAATTTTAAATTTTATGAATTTTTTAACTAAATAGCAAATAAATAAATATTTAAAGTATATTTAAAATAAAGTACATTTCGATGCTTGAGTTTGGTTATTTCCCCTTTTAGCTGCGTGGAACGAGTTTTGCTTTGGCACTGTTGGTGGTTGGTTGGTTCAAGCGGAGAGTGAGAGCGGAGAGAGCGAGAGAGAGCGCTTGCACTCGTATCTGGCAGACACGAAGTATCCGTATCTTTTCATTTGCTGCCGCAGCCGTTCGGCTCGCGAGCTGCGCGTATAAAAGGCGCGCTCGGCGCGCTCTCCCATTCAAATACAAATTTATCGTGGTCGTTGACGGTTGTTGCTGGTTCGCGCATTAAAAAAAGAAACTAACTCAAGAAATCATTAGGCAAAAGTCAAAGCTGAGCAACACTCGACAACAACAAATGCAATAGAAAAAAAAACACGCTGGATTAAAGTGTTTTGTTTTGTTGATCAAAGTTAAATGCAAAAGCAGCAACAGAGCAAAAAGTGCGTGTAAAGTGAACAACTAAAAAGAAAATTTAACTAAACTCGAAAAACTCGCAGCTGACCAAAACCAAAAATCGAAAACAACAAAGTTTAAGTTTTTAATTTAAAAGAAAAGAAAACTTCCTCGCAAGTAACCGGTTCGACCGTGTAAAAAGCCGCCAAAATTCTACTCAAGGAGCGAAAAGCGATCATTTCGAAAATGAAATCCTTGACGGCCGTCTGCCAAACAGGTGCCTCGATGCCGGCGATGAATCCGAACGGACGCATCGCCCGCCACCCGCCGCATCGCGGCGACGGCGAAAATGCCGAGATGAAAATGTATCTGTCCAAGCTGAAGGATCTGGTGCCGTTCATGCCCAAAAACCGTAAACTCTCCAAGCTGGAGATCATACAGCATGTCATCGACTACATCTGCGATCTGCAAACAGAGCTGGAAACCCATCCCGAGATTAACAACTTCGATGCAGCTGCCGCGTTGAGCGGCGTTGCGGCAGCCGCCGCTGCGGTCGGCTCCGAAGAGGAGGAGGAGGAGGACGAGGAGGAGATGGAAATGGATGCAGCCGGCGGCGATATGCTGGCCATGCGCCTGGCCGCCGAGCAGGAGCAGCTAGCAAAAATCTCTAGTCCCGCTGCCGCACGCCTCCCGCTCGCCGATCGCCAGAGCCCCAACACAATTCTGCCAGCAAACGCAGCAGCAGCAACGCCGGCGTCAGCAGCAGCAGCAGCGGCGCCAGTGCAGCAGCAGCACCAGCTGCCCAACAGTTTAGCGACGGTAAGTCAAGCGCGCCTGCACCCCACCCCCGCAGCCACACACCTTGAAAGCTTCGCGCTTCAATTTTTGATTTTTTTTTATATTTTGCATTTGCATTGCAAATGAAACGTCGACTGCGGCAGCGACTTTGACGTCGCCAAAAAAAAACCCCGAAAAAAATTACACATGCAAGAGAATGAAGCAAGCGGCGAATTAAGCAAGCGGCGACTTTTTGCATTGTTGTCGCCGCTGCTGCGATTGTTGTTGTGACCTCATTTACCACTAAGCAGCGTAAGGACGTTCGTCTGTCCGTTTGACGGCATTTGCATTTCGCACTTTAAAATATCATTTATTTTTGCATGTGTGCAAGATTTACATTTTTTCGCCTCGCTTTCTTTTCGCCGCAACAACAACAGCTACAACAACAATAAATCTGCCTGCTGCTCGCACAATTTCATTTTGTTTTTATAGACATTTCACATATTTTTCGCTGTCGCTGTTTCTTTCTTTCTTTTGTTGTTGGCTGCGGCTGCGGCTGCGGCAATACGTAGCTGTTAATTTTGTTGTTTTTTTTCTCGCGGCCTTTTTTTTTTTGCTTCCTCTCTTCTTCCATTTTGTTGCTGTCTGTGATGTTTTAAATGAACACCTGCAGATACTTAAATTTATTTCATGTGTGTTTGTATGTGACTACACACACACTCAGACAGACAGACACACACACACGCATAGTTGCTAACGCAGCTTTAAGCTTGACTTCGACATTTGAAATTGGAGAATCATCAGCCAGCCTCCGTTTCAGTTATTTCTCTTGTTGTTGCTGTTGTTGTTGTTGTTATTTTGTTGCTTACTTCATTAGCGCAGTTTTTGGCTTTTCCCCCATTGCGTTGTTTTCGTTGATTATAAATGATGCTGGCAAAAAAATTGTACAATACTTGGCCGGAACAGGTTATAATAAATATGATGTATTTACTGCTCTTCACAGTTCGTGCACAAACAATTTCAATAAAAGTTTTAAAGTCTTCCCTCCCCCTCCTTCTCTTCCTCACTCTCGCTCGCTAGCTTCTCTGGTGGGCCGCAATTAACTGTATTTGTTTTTGTGCCGTTGATTAATTATGCATTTGCATCCTTTTGTTCGCGAAGAGAGAAGTGAAGAAAAAACACTCCACTCCACAATTAGTCGGTCATTCGGACCTTATGAACGGCTGTGTTGCTCTTGCAAAACGCAAAACATCTGCACCGAGATTGAGGCATGCCGCCCACGCCTCAGATCGCCCGCCCCTCTACACCCGCTCCCCTCCCCAACCTGGCTGCGTGTGTGTGTTATGATGTGTCACCGTTGGCCGCAAAACAACAAATTCCTTCGTTAAGACACAGCCGCAAAAAAAAAAACATTCATACACGCACACACATATGTACATACATACATACACATGCATATGTGAATGTATAAGTCGTAAGAAGAAATGCACGTGTTCAAAATGTTCTCGTTACGTAGTTGTTGTTGTTGTTGCTGCTGCTTTTGCTGTTCTTTTTTTGTACTTTTCGCGCCGCGCAGCTGTGCGCCAGTCGCCAGTCGGTCGCTTTCTACAATGTGCGCACCCCAGCTGCTGCCCTGCCCCCCGCCCCGACAAAGCTCTGCGGTCACTCAACATAACAGGCAGCGACAGTAAGAGACGCAGCAACAACAACAACAACAAATACACGAGCTCATTTGATTTTCTTAGTTTTGCGCTGGCGCTCAGTTGGCGCCTCTGCCTTGGCCCTTCTCCTAATATGTACGTCGCTGCCAGCGCCAACGGCAGGCAATGAAAATGAAAAGAAAAAAATTGAAGGCAGCAGAAAAAAATGCACACAAAGCTCGAGCGCTACGTAAACAAATGAGACGACAAGCCAAAAGAAGAAGAGTTGCAAAAAGCAAAAGAAATACGAAAACAACAGCAAATTAATTGATAATTCGTGATTTGTTGTGCAAGTCAGGCATATACTTATACTATACACTTATACACCAAACTTATACTATACACTTATACAATACACATATGTATGTATACTGTTAAGACTTAAATCGATTTTGACTAATTTCTTGCTCTCTCTCTCGCTTTCCCTCATTGCAGCAAATCAGCGGCGAAAAGGACAGCAGGCAATCGTAAAGCAGCTGGCAGCAGCTGAAGCAGCAGCCGCAGCCGCAGCAGCGGCGGCAACTACAACTAAAACTAAACATTTAAAGCTATACAAAACATATTAACTAATGGTAGTAGCAGTGTAGTACAGTCAACTCCACTCAAAACTCAAAACTCAACTCAACTCCACTCAACTCAACTCGTGTGAAGATCTCTCCACAACAACAATAACAGTTAATTAAAATATCTAAGCATCATGCAAGTTATATAATACATAGACACTGCAGACACGCCCACACACGCGCTCGCACACGCACACTGTGTGTGTGTGTTTGTGTGTGTGTGGGGCTGTAAAAGCATTTCACACCAATACATTGAAAGAGTTTAGTTCTTAATAAAAAAAAAAAACAATACCTAAGTAGCATTAAAAAACAAAACAACAACAATGTAAGCACTAATACATTATTATTAACATTTAACGTTTAACTATTAGCAGCTGTTTAAGAAGAAGAATATGATGAAGAAGAAGTAGAAGATGATGAAAAACAACTTGGCAAAGCTTTAAACAATTTAATTTTTCCTTTTAATCGCATTGATAAAATGAAATGAAAAACTGAATTTTTGTTTTCTATATGTTTAGTTTTTGGTTTAAATGAAAAAAAGCATGTTAATAATTTTACGAAAATGATAAGAGATGCAAAGCAAAACAGAGAGCAGCAATAAAAATGAAACAAATAAGAATAAAATAAAGAAAACAAACAACTAAAATAAAACGCAAAATTCTAACAAATTTTCATTCTCATTTTTCAATTACATGTATTTCCTATTAATTTTAATACAACAAACAAAAAGTCGCTAGAAATTTTTTCCTATTATCGTTTAGCCAGAGTCCAGCAACAAATCATTTATTTATACACACACGCACACTCACACACACGCACGCACACTCATACACACACACACGCATATGAAAACCTCAAGGAACAATTTTCTTATCATTTAAGCGTTAAGCGTAGGTTTTATCCCCAATCAAGTTTTCCTCTTTTGAATATAATATAAAACATAATATTAATAATAATAATATATATAAATATAAATATATATATGTTCTGTGATCTGTAGCATACTTTGTACAAAGTGTTTTTATTTAGCATAATTATGCGTTTTATATTTTACGATTTGAAAAGTGAAAGAAAAATACGAAAAATGCAGAGAGAAAAATTTCAATTATCATTTGTTTCAATATCGGGTATACCCTGTTTCACAATTCATGATGTAACATAATGATGAAAAGAATGCAAAAAAAAAAAAACAAACAAAACAACAAGAAATACAAAAACAAATTAAATTATAGCTATTACAAAATAAATTACATAAAATACTATTCAAATATGATTTTTGTTTGATTTTCTTTTGGGTTTTATTGTGGCTTGGTTTCTGGAAATTACCGATCCCAAGTCATATCAGAGACTACCTGACTCAACGGTCGTGCGGTAGCTGCAAAGGAAATTATGAGGAAAACGGGCTAACAATGTGAAAAACCATTTCCCATGTAAACAAGTGCAACGAATTACAGCAAGCAGCAACAGCAACAACAACAAGAACAACCGCTAGGGCAAAGATAATGCCCGCCCGTGCAGCTCGAACGAGTTTTCTCACGCATTGTCATTGTCTGCTCTTCGCTGTTGTTGTTGTTGCTGCTGCTGCTGCTGCTGCTGTCTCGCCTCTGCCGCTGCCTTTGCCTCTGCTGCCCATTAAGGGCTTTCCAGATCTCAGCCTCAGGTAGCCGCTGGCCTAGTAGTTGCACGTGTGCGAAAAATTCTTTCGAGAAATGTTTTCGGTGACATTTGTCGGATTTTGGGTTTTTACACGCAGCTGCGACTGCAGCTGGCGTCGCTGCTGACGTCGCCGTTGCCGTTGCCGTTGCCGTCGCCTATTAGCGTTAATGATTGCAGCTTACAAAGCAATTGACCAATTGCCTTGGGGGGCCGCGACTGAGGCCGCTGCTGAGGCTGCGACTGAGGCTGAGAGTGGGGCCGTTTGGTGCCAGTCGCCCCATTCAAATGTCAGTTTGGCTGCCCGCAATCCAAATCAAGCGATTCGAACTACCGTTGCACGACTAACAGTTACTCAGTACTTTTTTAAGAGTTACTCGATTTTGCTATTGAAGTACAGGGTAAAGGTTTGGTAAGCTAGCTATACATTTGTAGCTTCCATTCTGATGCATGGGTGAAGTGGGTATACCCTTTATGGGTTCGTATTTACAGAGTAACGTATTATCCTTAACTATTTATATTCTCATCACATAGTTTTCAATAATTCGTATGCAGGCAATATACCCTGTTAGTCATGTAAGTACAGGGTATACATTTGGGACCTATTTTTTTACTAATACAGGGTATATCTACAGTAACAGTTACCATTAACGAATCTAGCTATATATATTAAATTGCCGTGGGTGGATCCCTTTGGCTAGTAAGGTACAGGGTATATATGGAAGATTATATTACTAACCACAAATCTTTCCCTGCGCTTACTTATATTTACGTATCAGTAAATATAACTATACAGCTAACACACCCCATTGGTCAACTACAGGTCATAAACTTTTGTTTCACATGCATTTGTAGTATTTCCCCACTTTGCGGTGCGTTCTCTCTGGAATGCGCTAATTGTTTTGTGCATTCTGCAACAGCTCCGCGAAGCTCGCCAACAGCTTCCAATTGCAGCGCCAATGGACGCTGTCTTTGGCTTGGGCAACGATTACGGCTTCGACTCCGGCTCCGGCTCTCTGGCAATTAGCGCGCCTAGCTCGATTTTCACCCATTTGCTGTTGTTGTTTATAGTTTTGTTTTGTGTTTTTGTTTTTGTCTGTTTTTTGGGTGCGACTGGAACGTGAAATCAGTGAAACTTGAATTACCATAAAAACTCGTGTAACAGTCAACAGCTGCGACTGCGCAGCCGGCGCAAACCGAAAAAATTTTTTGACATAATAATTGTCAAGCTGACATTTCGAACAGCGCAGCTGACAGCTGAGCGCAGAGCCGAGCGCCGAGCACCAAAAACGAGCGACTTTAACCACAGAGCACGAAGTCAAAGTCAGAGCCGAAGCTCAGCTTTTAAATGGAAAGCTGCACGAGCCGAATGCGTCCGACGACGCGTCGACGCTGCGGCTGGAAGCGACGGCTTTGTAGGTGCGCATAAAAATTGCATTTAATTGTGATTTTCACACGAAACACAAAGCGCATGAGCGACTGGCGCCAGTTGGTTGGGCCAAGGGGGCGGGTGGCGGTGGTGGTGTTGGTGAATAGCAGGCGGTGGTGAATAGCAGGCGGCAATTTGTGCAGCTAGCGGTAAAGCGTAACTACTAAACAGCGCGAGACACCAACACGCTCACACACACACACACAGACAAGATAAACTGGAAGGGGTGGGCAGGGGCTGGAGTAAGTTGGAAGTCGCGGCTGCGGCTGCGGCTGCTGGTGGTGGCTTTTGGGAAACACCTGCAAACGCAAACGCACCTGTTTTGCTAAGCAGCAGCAAAAAACTAAAACAAAGTCAGACACCAACGCCAACAACAACAGCAACAACAACGGTAACAACAACAGCGACGCGGACACGGCTCGGCAACTTTCGTGGGTTTCAGTTGCGGCGTTGCACTGTGCAGGGGGTGTGGGGGGCAGGCAGGGGGGATTTTTCCAGCTGGCACTCTGCATGACTTTGTGTAATTGAAGCAGCCGCATCGAGTTGGGTTTTCAGTTTTGACTTTCTTGGCTGTTGTCTGGCTGCGAATTAGGAAATCGAAACCGAAACAGCAAAAGGGGAGAGGGGCGGGGGGGGGGGGGGGTGGTTAGCTTTGCTTGCACCAGGTGAAACCACATGACATGTGGCAATGTGCGCCTCTTGTGGGGCGGCTTTTGGTCAGGTGCAAGTGCACATGTGCATCGGAAGCGCTGTATCAGCTGGCGGAAGCTTGACCCGCACAGCCCAGCACAGCTGTCACTCTCAGCTACAGCATGCCGCATGCTGCAAGCAAAAAGGCCGCCGCCCGGCCATATGCCATGTGTGGCA